>NC_092709.1:288670099-289288508 GCF_047496885.1 Scyliorhinus torazame
TCAGCTTCTTGTTCCATGCACAGGGCCACAAAAGGTATATGAGCTGTTTCCATTTCTGAACTGAACCGAACCCAAAGCATCGCAGGCATCTTTCTGGGATCTTCTTTACATGTGCTGTTTCTGGTCAAAACCATATTCTCACTATACCATTCATGGCTCTTTGCACACTGGACACTCATTCAGCTATTCATCACAGCCAGCTAATTTCTGCTGTTTGTATCCTTTGTCCATTGACTTCTGTCATGTTCCTGCACTCAAATCGATATCACAATATTGATATCACCATAACTGTAAATGATTATCATCTTCACAACACCTGTCCTCTGCCCAACTCACCAAGATGTACACACTTTGAAATTTGTTCAACTGCATCCTGTCAATATCTTCCTGACGCTTCCCAGATAATATATTTGCCACCTTTGTGTTAATCTGTCATCACATCTTTTACTCTCCGTCTGCATTTTATCTATTAGTCTCTGCAAACCTCTTTTAGGTGTTACGATCAGGGCAAGATCACCAGCAAATCTGAGATTGTTTAAAGTCTTACCATGTAAGTAGACTCCTCCAATATCATCTTTTGCTGCAAGATTCATACTGCTTCCAGTATAAATCAAGAACAGAATGCACCCTTGTCTCTCTCCAAATATTGATCAAAATCATTCCGCCAGTTTCCAACCCACTCAGGCACTTGTTATGGAGGCTTTCTATTTGCCCGGTAGGTTTGATAGGAATACCGTTCGTGCTGAAGATCATATCCCTTCCTGCCATACATCCTCACAGCCCTGTTTAAAATTTATGAACCTAGAACTGTGAAGTTGCCCTAAAATTGCACAAACCTTTAAATGTTTCTCCAAGAAGCATGTGGCATTCATGTAGCCTGCTAATGTGTACAGGCTTGCAACCATTCTTATTCTTTGCCATCTATGCTACCAATCTAATTCATTGGCCGAATGTCTGCCCCTCTCTCCCATCAAACAGACGTGCAGTCAATGAATATACATCTAAGGATAGTGGGGCAAATAAGGGTGGATATTGTGGAAGTGCTGGCCATTATTTTCCAATCTTCCTTAGATACAGGATGCCAGAGGACTGGAGAATTGCAAATGCTCCTCCCTTGTTGGAATGGGTGGAAGGATAAGACCAGCATCTATGGGCCAAGTAGTTTAAAATTGGTGTTAGGAAAGCTCTTTGGAATGGTAACCTGGGACAAAATTAACAGTCACTTGGAGAGATGAATAAATTAAGGAAAGCTGGCATGAGTTTTCTGAAAATCATGGCCTGGATTTTCTGTTCCCGTTTTTCTCAGGCGTGTTTGGCGATGGGAGCAGAAGATCAGGTGAGGGGTCTAAAACACATTTCACGCCGACATAAACACATGACACGATTGCCCCCTCTCCCTACCAGTGTCACACGGGAGGGTTTAAACTAGTATGGCAGGGGGGTGGGCACGGGAGTAATAGGTCAGAAGGTGAGAGTATTGAGAGAGAACTAGGGAATAGGGACAGTGTGGCTCTGAGGCAGAGCAGACAGGGAGAAGTTTCTGAACACAGCGGGTCTGGTGGCCTGAAGTGCATATGTTTTAATGCAAGAAGTATTACGGGTAAGGCAGATGAACTTAGAGCTTGGATTAGTACTTGGAACTATGATGTTGTTGCCATTACAGAGACCTGGTTGAGGGAAGGGCAGGATTGGCAGCTAAACGTTCCAGGATTTAGATGTTTCAGGCAGGATAGAAGGGGATGTAAAAGGGGTGGAGGAGTTGCACTCCTGGTTAGGGAGGTTATCACAGCTGTACTATGGGAGGACACATCAGAGGGCAGTGAGGCTAAATGGGTAGAGATCAGGAATAAGAAGGGTGCAGTCACAATGTTGGGGGTTTACTACAGGCCTCCCAACAGCCAGCGGGAGATAGAGGAGCAGATAGGTAGACAGATTTTGGAAAAGAGTCAAAACAACAGGGTTGTGGTGATGGGAGACTTCAACTTCCCCAATAGTGACTGGGACTCACTTAGTGCCAGGGGCTTAAACGTGGCGGAGTTTGTAAGGAGCATCCAGGAGGGCTTCTTAAAACAATATGTAGACAGTCCAACTAGGGAAGGGGCGGTACTTGACCTGGTATTGGGAAATGAGCCCAGCCAGGTGGTAGAAGTTTCAGTAGGGCAGCATTTCGGTAACAGTGACCACAGTTCAGTAAGTTTTAAAGTGCTGGTGGACAAGGATAAGAGTGGTCCTAGGGTGAATGTGCTAAATTGGGGGAAGGCTAATTATAACAATATTAGGCGGGAACTGAAGAACCTAGATTGGGGGCGGATGTTTGAGGGCAAATCAACATCTGACATGTGGGAGGCTTTCAAGTGTCAGTTGAAAGGAATTCAGGACCGGCATGTTCCTGTGAGGAAGAAGGATAAATACGGCAATTTTCGGGAACCTTGGATAACGAGAGATATTGTAGGCCTCGTCAAAAAGAAAAAGGAGGCATTTGTCAGGGCTAAAAGGCTGGGAACAGACGAAGCCTGTGTGGAATATAAGGAAAGTAGGAAGGAACTTAAGCAAGGAGTCAGGAGGGCTAGAAGGGGTCACGAAAAGTCATTGGCAAATAGGGTTAAGGAAAATCCCAAGGCTTTTTACACGTACATAAAAAGCAAGAGGGTAGCCAGGGAAAGGGTTGGCCCACTGAAGGATAGGCGAGGGAATCTATGTGTGGAGCCAGAGGAAATGGGCGAGGTACTAAATGAATACTTTGCATCAGTATTCACCAAAGAGAAGGAATTGGTAGATGTTGAGTCTGGAGAAGGGGGTGTAGATAGCCTGGGTCACATTGAGATCCAAAAAGACGAGGTGTTGGGCGTCTTAAAAAATATTAAGGTACATAAGTCCCCAGGGCCTGATGGCATCTACCACAGAATACTGAGGGAGGCTGGAGATGAAATTGCTGAGGCCTTGACAGAAATCTTTGGATCATCACTGGCTTCAGGTGATGTCCCGGAGGACTGGAGAATAGCCAATGTTGTTCCTCTGTTTAAGAAAGGTAGCAAGGCTAATCCAGGGAACTACAGGCCGGTGAGCCTTACTTCAGTGGTAGGGAAATTACTGGAGAGAATTCTTCGAGACAGGATCTACTCCCATTTGGAAGCAAATGGACGTATTAGTGAGAGGCAGCATGGTTTTGTGAAGGGGAGGTCGTGTCTCACTAACTTGATATAGTTTTTCGAGGAGGTCACAAAGATGATTGATGCAGGTAGGGCAGTGGATGTTGTCTATATGGACTTTAGTAATGCCTTTGACAAGGTCCCTCGTGGTAGACTAGTACAAAAGGTGAAGTCACACGGGATCAGGGGTGAGCTGGCAAGGTGGATACAGAACTGGCTAGGTCATAGAAGGCAGAGGGTAGCAATGGAAGGATGCTTTTCTAATTGGAGGGCTGTGACCAGTGGTGTTCCGCAGGGATCAGTGCTGGGACCTTTGCTGTTTGTAGTATATATAAATGATTTGGAGGAAAATGTAACTGGTCTGATTAGCAAGTTTGCAGATGACACAAAGGTTGGTGGAATTGCGGATAGCGATGAGGACTGTCAGAGGATACAGCAGGATTTAGATTGTTTGGAGACTTGGGCGGAGAGATGGCAGATGGAGTTTAATCCGGACAAATGTGAGGTAATGCATTTTGGAAGGTCTAATGCAGGTAGGGAATATACAGTGAATGGTAGAACCCTCAAGAGTATTGAAAGTCAGAGAGATCTAGGAGTACAGGTCCACAGGTCACTGAAAGGGGCAACATAGGTGGAGAAGGTAGTCAAGAAGGCATACGGCATGCTTGCCTTCATTGGCCGGGGCATTGAGTATAAGAATTGGCAAGTCATGTTGCAGCTGTATAGAACCTTAGTTAGGCCACACTTGGAGTATAGTGTTCAATTCTGGTCGCCACACTACCAGAAGGATGTGGAGGCTTTAGAGAGGGTGCAGAAGAGATTTACCAGGATGTTGCCTGGTATGGAGGGCATTAGCTATGAGGAGCGGTTGAATAAACTCGGTTTGTTCTCACTGGAACGACGGAGGTTGAGGGGCGACCTGATAGAGGTCTACAAAATTATGAGGGGCATAGACAGAGTGGATAGTCAGAGGCTTTTCCCCAGGGTAGAGGGGTCAATTACTGGGGGGCATAGGTTTAAGGTGAGAGGGGCAAGGTCTAGCGTAGATGTACGAGGCAAGTTTTTTACACAGAGGGTAGTGGGTGCCTGGAAGTCGCTACCGGAGGAGATGGTGGAAGCAGGGACGATAGTGACATTTAAGGGGCATCTTGACAAATACATGAATAGGATGGGAACAGAGGGATACGGACCCAGGAAGTGTAGAAGATTGTAGTTTAGTCGGGCAGCATGGTCGGCACGGGCTTGGAGGGCCGAAGGGCCTGTTCCTGTGCTGTACATTTCTTTGTTCTTTGTTCTGTGTTCAGTGACGTAGGTGTCTCCTATGGATTGGCACCTAACCTCTAACCCCTTATATATTTCTGGTATGTGGATGATATGTTTGCTATGTTTAAATCCGTAGCAACATGTAATAATTTGAATGTCTTAATAGGCCCCATGCTGTGCTGAAATTCATCTTTGAAATTGAGCAGTCAAATGAATTCCCCTTCCTTAACATACTAGTTAAGAAATCTGCCGGAAGGTTGTCTACTATGGTCTACCTTCACTTAGTCAATATAGGCGTTGGGATTCCTACACTTCCACATGTTATAAGATTGGCCTTTTCGGCAACCTTGCTCATCATGCAAGCTTGATGCTGAAAGAGCGCGCATCAAAGACATTCTGCAGGATAATGGCTACCCTGATCAGATCATTTCACACTGTATATTGTGAAAACTCGTGAATGGGCTTAAGGCTGTCACTTTCAGTCCTGAAAAGTACCCAGTTTACCTCAGATTATCCTGGATAGGCAAGGTGTGGTAGCGAGCCCCTTTAAGGGGGTGTGCATCAGAAGGGTCATGCGACTCAACCGTCCAATGAGGAACATTGGATTGGATTGGATTGGATTTGTTTATTGTCATGTGTACCGAGGTACAGTGAAAAGTATTTTTCTGCGAGCAGCTCAAGATCATTAAGTACATGAAAAGAAAAGGGAATAAAAGAAAATACATAATATGGCAACACAACATATACAATGTAACTACATAAGCACTGGCATCGGATGAAGCATACAGGGTGTAGTGTTAATGAGGTCAGTCCATAAGAGGGTCATTTAGGAGTCTGGTGACAGTGGGGAAGAAGCTGTTTTTGAGTCTGTTCGTGCGTTTTCTCAGACTTCTGTATCTCCTGCCCGATGGAAGAAGTTGGAAGAGTGAGTAAGCCGGGTGGGAGGGATCTTTGATTATGCTGCCCGCTTGCCCCAGGCAGCGGGAGGTGTAGATCGAGTCAATGAATGGGAGGCAGGTTCGTGTGATGGACTGGGCGGTGTTCACGACTCTCTGAAGTTTCTTGCGGTCCCGGGCCGAGTAGTTGCCATACCAGGCTGTGATGCAGCCAGATAGGATGCTTTCTATGGTGCATCTGTAAAAGTTGGTGAGGGTTAATGTGGACATGCCGAATTTCCTTAGTTTCCTGAGGAAGTATAGGCATGTTGTACTTTCTTGGTGGTAGCGTCGACGTGGGTGGACCAGGACAGATTTTTGGAGATGTGCACCCCTAGGAATTTGAAACTGCTAACCATCTCCACCTCGGCCCCGTTGACGCTGACAGGGGGTGTGTACAGTACTTTGCTTTCTAAAGTCAATTACCAGCTCTTTAGTTTTGCTGGCATTGAGGGAGAGATTGTTGTCGCTACACCACTCCACTAGGTTCTCTATCTCCCTCCTGTTTTCGGACTCGTCATTATCCGTGATCCGGCCCACTATGATCGTATCATCAGCAAACTTGTAGATGGAGTTGGAATCAAGTTTTGCCACGCAGTCGTGTGTGTACAGGGAGTAGAGTAGGGGGCTAAGTACGCAGCCTTGCGGGGCGCCGGTGTTGAGGACTATTGTGGAGGAGGTGTTGTTGTTCATTCTTACTGATTGTGGTCTGTTGGTCAGAAAATCAAGGTCCCAGTTGCAGAGTGGAGAGCCAAGTCCTAGGCTTTGGAGCTTTGATATGAGCTTGGCTGGGATTATGGTGTTGAAGGCAGAGTTGTAGTCAATAAATAGGAGTCTAATGTAGGAGTCCTTGTTTTCAAGATGCTCTAGGGATGAGTGTAGGGCCAGTGAAATGGTGTCTGATGTGGACTGGTTGCAGCGGTATGCGAATTGCAGTGGATCAAGGCGTTCTGGGAGGATGGAGGTGATGCGCTTCATGATCAACCTCTCGAAGCACTTCATTACGACTGAAGTCAGGGTCACTGGTCGGTAGTCATTGAGGCACATTGCCTGGTTCTTCTTTGGTACCGGTATGATGGTGGTCTTCTTGAAGCGGGTGGGGACCTCGAAGTGGAGTAGGGACAGGTTAAAGATGTCCGCGAATACCTCTGCCAGCTGGTCCATGCAGGCTCTGAGTGCACGACCAGGGGTCCCGTCCGGGCCCGTCGCCTTCCGAGGGTTCACTTTCAGGAAGGCCAATCTGACTTCGGAAGCTGTGATGGTGGGTATGGTTGAATTATGGGCTGCTGGGGCACTCGACAGCGGATTGTTGGTTACCTGCTCGAACCGAGCATAGAATGCATTGAGTTCATCGGGGAGGTGCAAGAGTGCGGGCATTTGCAGCCAATCTTTGTGATCCGAGTTTTTCGTGAGGGCCACAAAGAATCCAGCATGAATTTGTAGAGTCAAACAGAAAGTAACTTTATTCACAACAATATGAACACAGCAGCTTCCTTCTCCAGCCAGTACCACACTGGCCAGTGCTATTTATACAGCTGCAACTACTCGTGATTGCCCCATCTCCCACATTGGGGGAGCTCATATTCCCCAAGAAACATGAGGTAACCAATTGTCCCCAGCAAATAGGATCCAGGCAGGTTATAATAGTAATAAACAATCGTTCTTGGTTAGCTAACTGGTGGTCGCCAACTATTGCATTTACTACATTGGCGACAAGGAAAATAGCCACAACTCAAATTGCAAGGAAGAAATAATTTTATAGGAAATTTTGATTGCAAGAGTTGCAGAACAAGTCTGATTAAGTCCAGCTTGTATAAGAACAAAAAGTAGTCATGCCTCTCTTCGGAAAATGAGAAGCTTTTGAAGCTGTTACAGAAGACTGGGTACAGTATGAGGAGAAATTTGAATAATGTTTCCATGCTAATGAAATAGAGGACGGTGGGATAAGAAGAAAATTATTGCTGACTAATGTGGAATCCAGACATGTAACTTGATTAGAGGTTTACCATCCCCGGATGCTCCCAGAATTAAGATATTTGCAGAGCTCATTGAGCTAGCAACAGGGCATTACCACAATAAGCCCTCAGTAATATTAAAAAGGTATAGATTTAACTCCGCTGGGAGAAACCCAGGGGAGACCATTGCAACCTTTGTAGCAAGGCTAATACAAATCATGGAGCATTGCGATTTTGTGTCGGCATCGAAAGACATGTTAAGGAACTGATTGGTATGTGGGGTAAACACTGCAGCTTTACAGAGAAAATTGTTAGCTAAATCAGAGTAAACTTTTTAAAAGCCATTGAGAGTGCAGAGAAGGGTGTCCAGGAGCTGCAAAGTACACAGAGTGACGACGTCCACCAGTTAGGGCAGGAAGTTGCAAGCAGCAATGGTGCCTGGGCTGAAGGCATAGGTTTAAGTAGGGAGAATAAGGCAGAAACCAGAGGAGCCACAAAGTATAGAAGATTTAAACAACAGCTGAGGAGTAATACTTAGTGCAATAGGTGGGGGGGAAGTCACTCCCCAGAAACCCCAGGTAGATTTAGAGAAACAGAAAGCTTCATGCATGGAGAAAAAGACATTTGAGGGACAAGTGTAAAAGCAAGCAGCGTGTGCCCATTACGAGCAGAGTAAATAGTCCAGCCCCAGTGTATAGTATGGAGGATTGTCTGCAGGTGAACAGAATATTTTGTCACTGAATAATGTGCGAACAGTCAAGGTAGCCCCCATTACAGTGGTGTTGTTAGTGAACAGCCAGCCATTATAGTTGGAAGTAGAAATGGCGTCGTCAGCTATTGTCGCGAGTGAATAGACACAAGTATCACCAAGAAGGGGTTCAAACCCTGAGGTTGAAGAGTACTGGAGCTAGACTGGCTACACATATCCGAGAGGCCATAAAAATAGCAGGAGGGTGACCATGACTCCAGTTAGTTATAGACAGCAGTCTGCACAGCTATCATTGATAGTGGTGTCGGGCCAAAGACCAAGTAGAATGGGGGGTGCCTGGCTCCAAAAGATCGAGTTAAACTGGTTGGGTTTTTTTAATTTAAAGAGAGGGATCTGCATAAAGCCATTCAAAAAAAACAAGACATGTTCAAAGAGGAAAGATCAAAGGATTGCAAACAAAAATCCATGTGGATCCAGAAGCCACTCGAGATTTCTGAGTGCAAGACCTGTGCCTTAGCATTAGTAGGGAAAGTAGAGACAAAACTAAAATGACTGGAAGATGTTGTATTATGTACTCTGGGATAACATAGGCTGCAACTGGATGCAGCTTTAACCAAAAGATACTCCAGACCTTGAAGGTAGTTCAATCTGATTTATTGAACCAGTAGCACAGTTAGCACAGTTCTTTATGAGATCGACTCTCTGCTAACCTAAGTGCGGTTACTCTGTCTGACTGAACCAGACTAGCTCTTAGCCACCTGCTGGAGGTGTGATACTGTACATACACCCAACTCACTCTGTAGATGTTCATCAGTGGAAAGAGGCTGAGTGTGAGCGCCTCGTGCCTCTTATAGTGAGATACCACCCTTGAGTGTCCTGCCTGCTCATTGGTCATGTCCTATTCTCTGTGTTCATTAGTTGCCTGTCTGTGCCTGTCTGTATATAATTATCTGCTTGTCTGCATATCATGACAGAAGACTTGGCCATCATTAGGACAGTACATTTTTCAGAGTGGGCAGCACGTATTTTGCCAGGAGTTTTCCAGACAAGACCACTCATATCTGCAGAGATTACAAGCTCACAATAAATCAGGCAGAGAAACTTGTTTGGTACCCCAAGCCCAAAATCGAACATCTCTATGCCAAGTTGCCTGCAGGTTTGACATGTACCAAGTGGGATATGAGCCACGCTTACCAATAATTAGAACTGGATGATGCATCAAGAGGATATGTCACAATAAATACTCATAAGGGGTTAAACCAATGTACATGGCGACCATTTGGGGTTTCAATGGCTTGTGCCATCTTCCAAGCGAACTACGGAGAGTTTTCTGCAGGGTTTACCAAGGTTGTCGTTTATTTGGATGATGCTTTATTAACGTGATCCACTGAAGTGGAACATCTGGCCAATTTGGACAAAATTTTGAAGAGATTTCAGGAGGCGGGAGCACACTTAAAAAGAGAGAAGAGCACCTTCGAAAAAAACAGAGTTGTTTATTTTGGTTATCGGGTGGATTCTGAGGTGTTATACCTCATGCAGGGCAAAGTGAAAACAATTAAGGAAGCACTAGTCCCGAGGAAGACCTCAGAACTGAGGCCTTTCCCGTAAATGCCAACTACTGAAGGTGGCACGGTGGCACAGTGGTTAGCACTGCTGCCTCACAGCGCCAGGGAGCTGGGTTCAATTCCGGCCTTGGGTGACTGTGTGAAATTTGCACTTTCTCCCCATGTCTGCTCCGGTTTCTTCTCACAGTCCAAAGATGTGCAAGTTAGGTAGATTGGCCATGCTAAATTGCCCCTTAGTGTCTAAGGGTGTACAGTTTAGGTTATGAGTAATGGGGGTAGGGTGGGGTGGACAAGAGTAGAGAGCGAATTGAAAAGGTCTGTGCAGACTCGATGGGCCAAATGACCTCCTTTTGCATTTAGGGATTTTTTTTCTATTCTATTCTCTTATGGGCGGTTCCTTCCAAATCCATCAACATTGCAACATTATTGCGTATGTTGTTAAAGATTTGCCAGAGGTAGAGTTGGAAGGCACCGCAGAAAGAGACTTGTAACCAAGTTAAGCAGGCACTTTAGGCTTCCTGCTTATTAGTACATTTTGGTCCCTCTACGAAGATAGCACTTACATGCGATTCATCACCATATGGGGTCGGGGCTGTGTTATTCCCTACAATGGAGGACGGGTCTGAGAGACCCATTGGGTATATAGTGTGGTGATATACATCACTGTAAGTACACAAAGGGTTAATGTACATACACTACACCTAGCTAGACACTAGAGGGAGCACCAGAGACATGACACACAGACAGTCAACCGATAGGTCAGTAAGATAGGACACAACCAATGGGCAGTCACGATACCCACAGAGGTGACACTACCACAGGAGGACATTACACCAACCCATATAAAAGGACACATCACACATGCTCAGCCTCTTTCAAGTGGAGACTCAGTAAGTACAGACACAGGGTTGATTGAACATCACACCCACCATATGGATTGTAGCAGACTGGTTAGTCAGTCTGAGTAGCTATAGCAGGATTAACAGTAGCGTCGAATCCAAGTAGGAGAATTGTTAGTAGTTTAATAAACATATTAAAGCTATCTCCAAGTCTGAACCTTCCTTTGTCAGAGTGCACATCAAGGAAGCAGCTTATGCTAAGTCAAGAGCATAACAAAACATGGTTCCAGGAGTGAATTGTTTCAATCCATATAGTTAAAACTCAGCAAACAGTGACTACCAGCAATAGGAGCCAGGCAAGATGATGTTCGAGATTCCAGTTCCACAGCAGCTCAGGTACCAAGGCAATCTCAGTGAAAACTGGCGTTGGTTCCGGCAGAGATTCGAGATCTACTTGGTAGCGTCTGACCTAGATGCCGTGGCGGATGCAGAGAAAATAAAGCTTCTACTTACCATCGCGGGTCCAGAAGCAGCTGAAATCTTCCAGACCTTCAAATACGCAAAGTGGCAAAACAAGAGCGACTTCCAGGCAGTCCTGGACAAATTCCAATAATTCTGCGAGGAACGTACAAGAAGTAAAGGTAAAAGAGATGCAAAAACTCACTGCGAGGTAGGCTTGCAGCAACGAACGGCAGTTTTGAATTGCAGCCAACTTGGAAAAGGTGCTGCACATGCGCAGTTGCGCGAAGAGCGCACAGAACGGGAAGGTCTATTTGCGCATGCGCGAGAAGCAGCGCATGCGCAATTGCGAAAAAGGCCCAAGTAACGGAACAGCGATCTGCGCATGCGCAATCGCTTCCTACGCAATACGTCACATGCTTCATGATGCCAGAGGCCCCGGATCACGCCCACTTAAAGGGGAAATGTCCCAAACAACGGAAAAAAAAAATTTTAAGCCTCAAAACCAAATTCTTTCACCTGGAACGACAGCACAATGCCTGAAATTCGACCAGTAGCTGAAAGTAACCTCTGCAGAACCCTGCAACAAGCAGCTAGCACCGCCCAAATAGATGATACAGTCCTTGAAGACTATGACTCAGACCTTGAATTCTTCTTTGGACATCGCAAGCCCAATGCCAGCTCCGACACAAAACGTGATGATATGGTCTTGGAAGACAACGACTCAGACAAAGCTTTCACCTTGGGAGGCGACCCCAGTACCAAATCCGAACCGCAACTAGACGTGTTGCACATTGCTGACCCCAACGACGAGTTCTTCGGATTCGGGAATCTTCAGCCCAGCATATACGACATCCCGACTCATGAGTGCAGGATGATGCTGCGGCCTGACACCAAGAGACAGAGAGCGGTACAAGCCCACAGAGAGCGGCCTGCTGCCACACAGAGAGTGGTCCACGCACCGTGAAGGGTCCCCGACTCCACACAGAGAGTGGTCCACGCACCACACAGAAAGCGATGAAAGACTCCACAGCGTGACAGCTGCACGTTTCCACACAAGAGGTGACTCGCTCGTGGACAGACACCACGATAGAAGCAACGCAAGACTCCAGAGCGCAGTCCTTGCATGAACAAGAAGTGATGACAGTTTCCACAGAGAGACCAATGCACGATTCCACACAAGGAACGCTGCAAGACCCCACAGAGGGAGTGACACAAGCCTCCACAGCGAGCTCGTGGACAGCCTCCACGATAGAAGCAATGCAAGACTCCAAAGTGCAGTCCTTGCACGAACAAGACCATGAGGGTCTAGCAACCTCCTCTGAGCAACCAGCAGCAGGAAATGCAAGTCTGCCATGCTCAAGTGAACAACAGAAAGACTATGACAGTCTGCCACACTCAAGTGTACAGCAAGCAGACTATAACAGTCTACACGCTCCAGTGAACAAGAAGAAGACTCTGACAGTCTACCATGCTCAAGTGAAAGACAAGAAGACACTGAGGCTCTACCCACTGTATGTGAGACAAGTGACGATGGCATCCCACTTCCCATACCAGATGTGCAACATGACAGACCTCAGCTAGTGTGTACAGAGGTACTCGACAATCAGAGTGAGACTACTGGTGACGCCGGTGACGCCACGTTACTTCAAACCTCATTCGCTCGAGCCTCTCCACAAGCAAATGAATTCCTGAACGTTTTGACTTTGGACGTGGAGCATCAAGAAACCTCAGCTGACTCAAGTGAACCTGCAATGACTCCGGACGGGGAGCGCCAAGAAACCAAAGCTGATTCAGGTGCATCAGAAAGGGCTCCAGGCAGGGAGCATCGACAATCCAAAACTGACTCAGGTGAAGCACACCTGACACCAGACGGGGAGCATCGACAAGCCAAAACTGACTCAGGTGAAGCACACCTGACACCAGACGGGGAGCATCGACAATCCAAAACTGACTCAGGTGAAGCACACCTGAGACCAGACGGGGAGCATCGACAAGCCAAAACTGACTCAGGTGAAACACACCTGACACCAGACGGGGAGCATCGACAAGCCAAAACTGACTCAGGTGAAGCACACCTGACACCAGACGGGGAGCATCGACAATCTAAAACTGACTCAGGTGAAGCACACCTGACACCAGACGGGGAGCATCGACAAGCCAAAACTGACTCAGGTGAAACACACCTGACACCAGACGGGGAGCATCGACAAGCCAAAGCTGTTTCAAGTAAGCCGACATGACTCCAGACGGGGAGCGCCGCAAACTCAGTGACGGCATGCTCAAGGAGACAGCAGATGTCACAAAGCACGCTAACACGAGTAACTGTGTGAAGGGCTCGTATTATCCACAGAGTGTGGTCCTTGAACGCAGCAAACACGGCATCAAAACTAACCACCACAGCAACACATCAAAGACAATAGCAAGAAGCGTACCAAAGGCAACAACGTCGACAACAAGCACGACAAAAACAACACCAATGGAACTACGACTGGTACGACATGGTACAACTCTGCAAATGAAGGACTCTGTTACTGCTCAGCTCAGTACAATGACATGCCATGGCAGGACGATGCATCTTACTGATTCACGTTTGCTGCACTACCAACAGGCAACCTGGCTTTCAGGACAGATGCCATCAAGAATTACTACCACAAGCATCGATAGAAAAAAAAAAGAGTCCAAATCCGACAACGAAGTGATTTGACCACTTCTTGGTTCCTTCAGCACCGGGACACTGATGGCGTTTACAATGCAATGCCACCATCAACATCACCAACTCACCAACCAAACAAGGAAGCCACTCGACCATAATAATTAATGAACTTTGGACTCATGCATATGATTTGGACTTATTGTTTAATGATCACTGTTATCATAACTTGTACAGGGTATCACTTAGCTACCTGTTTTTGTTCAATTTTCTTTAACACTGTCCAGAAAATATGTAACATGAAAAAAGGGGGGATGTGGTGATATACATCACTGTAAGTACACAAAGGGTTAATGTACATACACTACACCTAGCTAGACACACTAGAGGGAGCACCAGAGACATGACACACAGACAGTCAACCAATAGGTCAGTAAGATAGGACACGACCAATGGGCAGTCACGATACACACAGAGGTGACACTACCACAGGAGGACATTACATCAACCCATATAAAAGGACACATCACACATGCGCAGTCTCTTTCCAGTGGAGACTCAGTAAGTACAGACACAGGGTTGATTGAACATCACACCCACCACATGGATTGTAGCAGACTGGTTAGTCAGTCTGAGTAGCTATAGCAGGATTAACAGTAGCGTTGAATCCAAGTAGGAGAATTGTTAATAGTTTAATAAACGTGTTAAAGCTATCTCCAAGTCTGAACCTTCCTTTATCAGAGTGCACATCAAGGAAGCAGCTTATGCTAAGTCAAGAGCATAACAAAACATATAGCAATTGCGGAAAGAGGATACTACCAACTATAAAAAGAAGACCTGGCTATTATCTACAAAATCAAGAGGTTTCATCAGTACATATACAGGAGGCAGTTTACTCTCATCACAGAAGCCATTTTTAGTGCTCTTCAAGGAAGACAACCCGATTCCACCAACTGTTTCTACTAGGATACAAAGTAGGGCATTCTTTCTCTTTTTGTCAGCCTACAAATATACCATCAAACATCGACCAGGGGCTCACATAGCCAATGCAGACAAACGCCTTATGTCACCTTGCGTTACCAGAAAGCACATCACACCCCTCTAGTTCTGCAAGAGACTGCAATGGCCTTAAACTCCCCTCGAATTTTCACCTGTGATAGCACTGCAAATTAAGTACTGGAATAATAGAGACCCACTGTTATCGAAGGTTAAACATATGATACTGCATGGATGGCGGAATGAGAACGTTTCGGAGGAAATTAAACCTTATCAACTCAGGAAAGAAGAGGTTAGTTGCAAGGATGGTGGTAGGCTTTGGGGGGATTAGTCATCCCCATACCAGGAAAATAATTACTGCTTGAAGAATTGCATTGTGCCCATTTGGCCGTGTTAGAGATGAAAATGATAGCGAAATGTTATGTTTGGTGGCCTGGCATCGATTCTGATATAATAAGGATTGTTAAACAATGTGACCAATACCAATTACACCAGAAGTTGCCTTCTGCAGCTCCATTGCACCCCTGGGGATGGCTGGGTCAACCACGAGTGGTGGTTCACATAGATAATCACAGAATCATAGAATTTACAGTGCAGGAGGCCATTCGGCTCATCGGGTCTACACCGGCCCTTGAAAGAGCACCCTACTTAAGCCTATGCCTCCACCCTATCCCTGTAACCTGACGTAACCTTTTAGACACTATGGGGCAATTTAGAATGGCCAATCCACCTAACCTGTTGGCCCATTCATATGTGCGATGTTCCTTTTGCTAGTGAATGCCCATTCAAAATAGATGGAGGTATTTGAAATAAAGTCCACAACTTCATACATCGCGGCTGATAAACTACGCCAATGTTTTGCCACCCAGGGCGTATCAGAAGTGTTGATCTCGGACAACAGAACAGCGTTCACAAGTGAAGAATTCCAGAACTTCATGACATTTAATGGAATGAAGCATATTCGGATAGCGCCATATCACTCCTCATCAAATGGGTTGGCTGAACGTACAGTTCAGACGTACACGCAGATATGAAGAACCAATCACCTGCATCTCCAGGAACCAAGATAATATACTTTTTGTTAGCCTACAGAACCACCCCGCATGGTACTACTGGCATAGCTCCAGCTGCGTTGCTGATGGGTCGACGCTTGAGAACCAGGTTGAACCTGATTGTTCCAAATTTTCCCGGGGAGGGTAGAAACTAGGCAGAGTTGCCAGAAAAGGAACCACGATTCTGCAAATGTGGAGAGAATATTTCAGATAGATGATCCAGTTTTTGTAAAGTATTTTGGAATTGGACCAAGTTGAGTCCCAGGAGTTGTGATGGCCAATACGAGGCTACTGTCCTATGAAGTAAAAGTGCAGGACAAATCTTTTGAAGACACATAGATCACTTGCACAGGCGAGAACCGTTCCAAGAGCCAGTGTTGCTGCCTGATCCAGCTGTGACAGCGAGTAGTATTATTGTTTGTCCAAGGAGTGAAATGGCTGATCAGCCAATGACAGGCCAAAGTGCTGGTCCCAGTGAAACTGAGAAAATAGTCGAAAGTGATGCGTCAGTACCAGGAGAGAGTCCCAGTGAAGCAGGTACAACCAAAGCTCCCTCTGTGGCAGAACTTCAACCAGTTGAGCTACGTCAATCCCAGAGAAAGAAAAAAAAATCCCCTGGCAGATTGAGTTTCTGATAAACTGTGTTAAAAATTGTTCATTATTGCTAATACTTTGAAAGTTGTATGAATTAGCAATGTACTATCGAAAAAGGGACTTAATACATCGGGCCATGTTCTTTGCAGACTGAAAGAACATGCTCACACATTGAACCTGGTCCAGCAGATAAACAAAACAAGTGATAGCCATTCACTGGTTCATTCCTCAGGGCAATGTTTTGGCCAATCAGAGTGAAGCTGCCGGGTATAAAACTTCAAACAATGCTTGGCAATTAATTGCCATTTGCCATTAACTGGTGCATTCTGCCTGGCAATGTCTCTACCAATCCGAGCCCACTTGCCAATCAGTCAGCACTCTCTTCTTATCCAGTACAAAGTTCTGCTGAGTGATAGATGAAAAGCTTCAACATGTCTCTTTCTTCAGCAATAATCAAGTTCTGCCTTACCAAATGACATCAAGTTAGGGTGAATAGCAAAATAACCAAATATGACATGGAAAAAGTGTTTTCATGCAGCAAGTGGTCCGGATATAGAATGCGTTGCTTGAGAGTGTGGTCGAGGCAGATTCAATTGTAGCTTTCAACAGGGAATTAGATAATCACCTGATGATTATTATAGGGCTGCGGAGAATAAATGGAATAGTGGGACATGATGAGTTGCAATTGCACACAGCAGGCACAGACACAAAGGGCTGAATGGTCTCCTACGGTGCTGTAACCCCTCTCTGATTCTGTGGACTGGATTTTACAGCCCCTAACCGGGCATGTTTTTGGTGGTGGATGCTGCATATAATATATGATGGCTGGGTAGCCCATCGCCTTCCCACCCACCCCCGAGCTGTCTCCTATAATAGGGTAGGTGGGCAGCTGCTGAAAAATCTAAAAAGATAATTATCGGGCAATTGAGCTTGTTAACAAGTTAATTGACCCATTTATTATGTTGCTCATACTATAGTACAGTTGACATGGACAGGCGGGTAGGGGTGGGTAGGCTGTTTTCTTACAAAAGCTGGTTAAAAGATGGGAAGGAAGGCGGAAAGAAAGGGGGAAAGGGGGGATATGCTTTGGGCGGGCAGGGGTTGGTGTCCTGCGTGTATCGGGGCACCCACCCAGAGGTGTTACCCCCTCTTTGCTCCTCCCCATGGTGCCTCCAAAACCTCCCCCCCCCCCCCCCCCCCCCCCCCCCCCTACCCCACCCCACCCAATCTCCTCATCCCACTCCCTATAAATTACCTGATCCCTTCCACCCCTTAAGCCCCAGGATTGACCTCACTCCAAATGACAATGCTCTTTCTCATGGCCCTGTTTGCCTTCCCAGGAGCAGCCATTACTTAGTTCCGGCACTGTTGGGATGGCTGAAGCTGCTGGAAGCTCTTGAGAGCAGGACTCACTGCCACTCAGGAGTGTAAGTCTGATTCTCACCTGCTTAAGCTTAACAACCACAGTGGGTTGTTGCTGGGGCCAACCTTGTAGAGTGTAAGGGCTTTCTGCCTGGGCCTCGGGGGGGGGGGGGGGGGGGGGGGGGCTGAGGGAGTGAGCAATATGCCCCACCATAAATGTATGTCCAATGATTGTATTCTATGATTTTATATGCTTCACTCTAATATCCTTGCACTCCTGCAATTTACACCCATTTCATGTGGGATTTGCACATACCACTAATCCAATGATAGCCAAATCCCTTACATAAATCTCTGCAAATATCAGATAATTGGCTGGGGCAAATCTTTCTTTAAGATAAACCGACACAACTCATTATGTGGAAATGAATCCCCTAATTCCTGATTAACCTCACCTCCTCCCGTGCCCATTTAGGGAAGTTATGAATGGGAGCATCAAACAAATCATATTTAGTTAATAATAATATGTGTGAGCAACGTTCTTGCATGGAATTCCTGCAGATTATAACAGGAAAGTCTGAAGGAGGTTTAGAGATTGCACAATTTTGAAGTCCTGGAAACGTTTGAGCTTGAGTGGAAGACGTTGTGATGACTGTTCCTTTGCTGGGTTTTCTTTAAAAAGGCTGGGGAATCTGTTTGCTTTCATTTACTTTGCGGGTTCATGTGGTGTCAAAGAGCTTGTGGCCTTTTGGTCGGGTCAGTAACGTTCCCAAGAGCCAACATCTTTTCTTGCAGGTGGATCTGTAAAGTCTGAACAGATCTATCTGCTGCTGTGCCAGGAGTGGGCCCCTGAGGATTTATGGTGAGTGGCTGTCGAAGCTATCTGGAAACGCACTAACACAAAGCAACAAATGTCAGCAAAATTGAGTGGGGTCAGGAAGATCAGGCATTTGAACCAACTGACTTGTTTTACACTGACCAGTGCAGACAACCTGCCTGTCAGCAATTTAAAAACAGATGTGTATTTGAATGACTGGGAGCTTGTTTAAAGAAGAAACATAGAATTCTGGGCACGCCGCTGAACGATTCCATCTAAAAGCCATAATGTCAAGACTCAGGGAAAGTATTCACCTAGTAACTTTATGTAGGCCGTAAAGCCAAAGGAAATGGATTGCAGGCACTTATTCTGACTGATTTCTTTGATGTTTCAAATTCAGCCTGATGGTTTTGATCAGGTAGAAGCAGGTGAAATTAGTCATGCAAGGAAAGACCTTTCAAATGCTTACTCTGTTGAACTATTGGCCTTCTCTAAACTGGCTGCTTTGTTATTTTTTTGTCTAAGCCGCAGAATTGCGAATCGGGTTTTACCCATATAAATAGTTGACAGACCAAAGGGATGTTTGTAACATTTTAATAATTTGATACAACTGTGTGTTTTAAACAATGCTTTCACAGAGGGCACTGGGGGTTATTATTAATTTAATTCTTGCTATTCGTTAAGCAAGTCGCAAATCTCTTTGGCAAACAAATCGATCAGTGCATTGATTTATCATTCATAGAGCGAAATAAACATTTGGCAAATCTTTTGGATATGCTACAACCATGTCATAAATTGCCTCGCAACTGTTTCCTACCCTCTGCGAAGCTCTTACCTTTTTTTCTCCACCCGACAGCTCCTTTTCTCTTATCTTATTTTCTGTGTTCATCTTTTACTTAAAATGGTCTTGTGGCACTATCAGAGGAAGAGCAGGGAGTTCTCCCAATGCCGCGGCTAACATTTATCCCTCATCAATGCCTCCAAAAACAGATTAACTGGTCACTTGTTTCCGTTTGTAGAATCTGATTGTCCACAAATTGCCTGTAGTTTTGGCCTCGAATAGAACAATGACTTAACTTCAAAACTCATTGATTGTCTGTAAGGCGCATTGCGACATCCTGATCCTATAAATGGGGTGATGTAATCTCAAGGGCCGTAAAATGTGGTTCTGTAGCATTGCCAGTTTCTATGCAATGGGAGGTGAAAAAAATGGTGGAGCTGGGGGAATGGGAATCCACTCCAGCTGACTTCTGACACGGTCTATGCCGATATCCATGTTGGAATCATATAATCCCTACAGTGCAGACGGAGGCCATTCAACCCATCATATCTGGACCAGCCCTTCGAAAGGCCCAATCTCCCGCCCTATTCCTGCAACCCCACCATAAGGCGCAATTTAGCATGACCAAACCACCTAATCTGCAGATCTTTGGACTGTGGGACGAAACCAGAACACCCGGAGGAAACCTATGCAGACACGCGGAGAAAGTGCAAACAGTGCACACAGACAGTCACCCGAGGCTGGAATTGAATCCAGGTCCCTGGTGCTGTGAAGCAGCCGTGCTAACCACTGTGCCACCTTGAGGCCCACATGTTTTAAAGGATGTTAACACAGGCATCCTGTGCATGCACCAGAAGAATGCAGAATGGGTGGATTGTGATTTTAGTCAGCTTCAAATGCTGATGTTGCACACGAGCAGCCATTTTAAACTCACTGGGTTACTGGGGTTACGGGGATAGGTTGATAGTGTGGGCTTCGGTAGGGTGCTCTTTCCAAGGGCTGGTGCGGACTCAATGGGCCGGATGGCCTCCTCCTGTTCACTGTAAATTCCTTGATCTATGATGATCTATGATCTATAGTGGTTGTCGTCCGTCTTGGGCCTCAGCATAGTAGAGAGATGAGGCAGAGGCAGCAGAGAGGAGAAGTTGCTCACAGAAGAAGGGGAAGAGTGCTCTTAGGAAAATGTCTCACCCACCTTGAATACTCAGTTACCACTTCATAGATTCAAAGATGTTTACAACACATAAGGAGGCTACCCAGCCCACCGTGTCCATTATGTCAACAGGTGATGAAGGAGCAATGCTCCGAAAGCTAGTGATTCCAAATAAACCTGTTGGACTTTAGCATGGTGTTGTAAGATGTCATACTGTGTCCAAGGAAAAGAACCAAGCCTATTCAATCTTCCTCACAGACCCACTAGCCCAGGCAACATCCTGGTAATCTCCTCTGCTCCTCTCCAGTGCAATTGCATCCTCCCAGTAATGCGGTGATCAGAACTGCACGCAGTACTCCTGTTGTGGCTTAACCAGTGTTTTATACAGTTCCAGCATGACCTCCCTGCTCTTCTATTCTTTGCGTTGGCTAAGAATGGCAAGTATCCCATCTGAGTTCTTAACCACCTTATCTACCTGCCCTACCACCTTCAGGGATCTGTAGGTATGCACTGCAAGGTGCCTCTGACCTTCAGTACTTTCCAGGGTTCTACCATTCATAGTGTAATGCTTTGCCTTGTTCGCCCTTCCCAAGTGCATTACCTCACACTTGTCCAGGTTGAATTCCATTTGCTACTGCTCTGCCCACCTGACCACTTAGTTTACCTGCACCTGAGTTAAGAGCAATGTCGGAGGCAGCGTTGATTCACCAAGGAAGTGGTCATGAACTGTGTCAGCTCTTCGAGCCAGACCTGCAACCACAGAATAGTGGGTGAGGATGCTGCTGCCAGCAGCCAGTGAGGTCATTGTTATCCTCAATACCTATGCCCCAGGATCCTACTTGGCTGGAGCCAGCAGTATTACCAACATCTTTTAGCTCACCATGCATTCCATCATCCAAGAGGTTACCCAGGGCCCCATACATTAGAAGTGGGGATTAATTGTCTTCTCTCTAAACAGTGAGCAGCAGGAGAAACATGCCTGGCTCTGCCAGGATAGCAGGATTCCCCATGATGTAGGGATCCATTGGCTGCATGCATTTGTGACTTTGCATCTCAGTGGGAAAGCACTGCAACTCTAAAGGGTTCCAAATCCCTGAATGTTCAGTTGGTGTGCGACCACGTGTTGGTGAATTCCCACTCTCCTGTCAGGAGTCAGGGTGCTTTCGTCCTGCGTCAGTCACACTGATCATATCATTCCCATTTTATATGGGTTATGTTCAAGAGATCCGCAAATAGATATGCAATTGCAAAAACATGTAAACTTATGTTAGATTCAGCTTCGTAGAGTATCAGTGGATGCAATACTAGAAACATATGAGCAAACCTGCAGAACTGGCTCGGTCATAGAAGACAGAGGGTAAGAGTGGGAGGGTGCGTTTCTGAATGAGGGCTGTGACTAGTGGCGTTCCACAGGGATCAGTGCTGGGACCTTTTCTGTTTGTAGTTTATATAAATGATTTGGAGGAAAATGTAACTGGTTTGATTAGTAAATTTGCGGATGACCCAAAGGTTGGTGGAATTGCGGATAGCGATGAGGACCGTCAGAGGATACAGCAGGATATAAATCGGTTAGAGACTTGGGCGGAGAGATGGCAGTTGGAGTTTAATCCACACAAATGTGAGATAATGTATTTTGGAAGGTTTAATACAGATGGGAAATATACAGTAAATGGCAGAACCCTTAAGAGTATTGATAGGCAGAGGAATAATAATAATAATCGCTTATTGTCACAAGTAGGCTTCAATGAAGTTACTGTGAAAAGCCCCTAGTCGCCACATTCAGGCGCCTGATCGGGGAGGCCGGTATGGGAATTGAACCCGCACAGCTGGCATTGTTCTGTATTACAAGCCAGCTGTTTAGCCCACTGTGCTAAACCAGCCCCTATCTGGGTGTACAGGTACACAGGTCACTGAAAGTAGCAACACAGGTGGAAAAGGTACTCAAGAAGGCATATGGCATGCTTGCCTTCATTGGCCGGGGCATTGAGTTTAAAAATTGGCAAGTCATGTTGCAGCTTTATAGAACCTTAGTTAGGCCGCTTGGAATATTATAGTGTTCAATTCTGGTCAGCACACTACCAGAAGGATGTGGAGTCTTTGGAGAGGGTGCAGAAAAGATTTACCAGGATGCTGTCTGTTATGGATGCTGTCTGGTATGGAGGCCATTAGCTATGAGGAGAGGTTGGAGAAACTTAATTTGTTCTCACTGGAACGACGGAGGTTGAGGGGTGACCTGATAGAAGTCTACAAGATTATGAGGGGGATGGACAGAATGGATAGTCAGAATCTTTTTCCCAGGATGGAAGAGTCAATTACTAGGGAGCATAGGTTTAAGGTGTGAGGGGCAAAATTTAAAGGAGATGTATGAGGCAAGTCTTTTACACAAAGATTGGTGGGAGCCTGGGAACTCGTTGCCAGGGGAGGTAGTGGAAGCAGATACAATAGTGTATTTTAAGGAGCGTCTTGACAAATACATGAATAGGATGAGAATAGAGGAATATGGTCCCCAGAAGGGTAGGGGTTTTTAGTTCAGACGGGCAGCATGGTCGGTGCAGGCTTGGAGGGCTGAAGGGCCTGTTTCTGTGCTGTAATTTTCTTTGTACTAAAGTCACTCCATGAGATTTCAGGACCTTAATATTCATCAAACATTTAACTGCTACATCAGGGGACCATGCTTTTTCTGCAACAATAAATTTATTTTGCATAAATAAAATACTAGTTCTCATCTATTTTGATTATGCTCTTCAAAATTGTATGCATTCTTTCAATTCTAACTCCATTAAATGCAAATCACAATTTTGCAAACAAATAGAAAAACCCGCTAAAAATACCAAAGGGAAAATGGGAAGGAAAAAAATGATAAATGATCAATTAAAATGCCTACTCCTTTAACACTGCAGCTGTATTTTTGTGCAAGATGTACCGAGAAGGTGTCCAATGTATTCTCACATTTTGATGAAAAGTATTGTTCCTGGGTTTTGTGTTGAAGAAAATTGTGCTTTGGATTGGTATTGGCAGTGGCAGTATTTTCAACATAATCAAAATTGTTATGTTCTTTATTGGAACGGATTTTAATTTTATTTTTACTATGGGAATGGCTCGATTTCCACTACCCTCGCATTCAACGCTTAGAAAAACAAAATGGAGTCCTGCCAGTTGACAGCAGTGGAGATTGCTTTTCTGTGAGGATCCAAACAAAGAAAATGAAGAGGACAGCTGTGAAAATGGGAAGTACAAAACAAAATGAAGGTGATAAACAAAATTACCTGGAATTACTCTGCATAATTGTGATTTAAAAGAAAGCTATTTGTTGTTGAAGAAATTAATTTTGGGAAACAAGCTAAGACCAGAACAAAACCTCCAGAGAACATTTCTGAAATGGTTTTGTTTTAAAAGAAACGACCAGAACATCAGAGAAAAGCCTGGCAAGGAAAAGGTTCAAACAGTGGTGGACGGACGCAAAGAGAAATGCAGTCTTGTAGTTTGAGCTTGTGAGGAGGTTGAGGCATTTATGGAAATCCAAAATTAAATCTATTGCTCTGCCTTCTCTGTTACCCGAGCCCTGTACAATTCTCTGCTCCATATAGGTTATCAATTCTTCCCTTAAAGTATACATAAGGCTGTGTGATCATGCCAGCTCTCCGCTCCATTTCTCCCAATGCGACACTGCACCTCACCTCCAGCAAATTATCCACAGGTGTGGAGATATTTTACAGAGCAGGCAGGAGACTGTTAAATCCATGTCACCTTCAATACAAAACCCCAAACACTCCAACCTCAGCCGTAGAGCTGCAGTATGCAAATGACACTTGTGTGTGTACTCACTTAGAAACTGAGCGACAGGTCCTTCTCAACTCCTCCTCCAAAGCAGATGAGAAAATGGGCCTTTCGCTAAACATGCAGAAAACAAAGGTCCTCTTCCAACCAGCTCCTCAGCACAATACCTTGCCGCATTAATTAAGATCATTTTCCATATCTTGGGAGCCTCGTGTTGACGAAGGCAGATAGAGTCAATGGCCGGGATTCTCCCCTACCCGGTGGGGCGCGGGGGTCCCGGCAGCATGGAGTGACGGGAACCACTCCGGCGTCGGGCCGCCCCAAAGGTGCGGATTTCTCCGCACCTTTAGGAGCCAAGCCCTCACCTCGAGGGGCTAGGCCCGCGCCGGAGTGGTTGGTGTGCCGCCGGCTGGCAGGAAAGGCCTGCCAGAATTGGCGCCATGCCAGCCGGGGCCGAAAGGATTTTACCGGCCGGCGGAAGTCCGTGAATGCGCGGTAGCGTCAGCGGCTGCTGACGTCATCCCCGCTCATGCGCAGGGGGGGGGCTGTGTCTCATACGCGTCGGATATGGTGAAGGCTGTGGCCGAAGCAGAGGGAAAAGAGTGCCCCCACGGCACAGGCCCGCCTGTGGTTCAGTGGGCCCCAATCGCGGGCAAGGCCACCGTGGGGGCACTTCCCGGGGCCAGATCGCCCTGCGCCCCCCCCAGGGCCCCGGAGCCCGCCCACGCCGCCTAGTCCCGCCGGTAGGAGAGTTGGTTTGATTCTCGCCAGCGGGACAGGCATTCCAGCAGCAGGACTTCGGCCCATTGCGGGCCGGAGAATCGCCAGGGGGGGTCCGCCGACAGGCGCAGCGCGATTCTCGCCCCCGCCGAATATCCGATGCTGGAGAATTCCGCAACCGGTGGCGGCAGGATTCACGCCAGCCCCCCGGCGGGGGGTCGGAGAATCCCGCCCAGTAAAATTCATCATAACCTCCAATGTGCTAGATAGGCCCTCAGCCAACTGAACAAAAGAGTATTGAGGATCTCAAACCCGAGACTAAGATCTTGATTTACCAGGCAGTAGTGACCCCCTCACTCATATATGCTTGGTGACTTGGGCCAGAATGTTATATTGCTTGGGCGGGCACACGCCTCTCAGTGCTTGATATCAGGTGAAACAAAGTCAGGCATTCATACTGACATCATTGTGCATTTGCACAACATTTTGGTCAGCAGGCGGCATGTGAGAGTTGGAACCTGCCGATAATCAAGCAGGCAATTCAACCCATTAAGGGGCCAATTGAATGCAATTTTACAGGGCCTGTCCACATTGCCTGCGGCTACCAGGTTGTCTGATTGGCCATGCTGCCTTTATCTTTGAGCTTCAGACTCAGTCCAGAGCAGAAATGTCCATAAGACCATAAGGCACAGGAGCAGAATTAGGCAACTCGGCCCATCAAGTCTCCTCTGCCATTCAATAATGACTGATATTTTTCTCATCCCCATTCTCTTGCCTTCTCCCCATAACCCCTGATCCCCTTATTAATTAGGAACCTGTCTATCTCTGTCTTAAAGACACTCAGTGATTTGGCCTGCAGCAAAGAGTTCTAGATATTCACCACTCTCTGGCTGAAGAAATTCCTCCTCATCTCTGTTTTAAAGGATCGTCCCTTTAGTCTGAGATTGTGTCCTCTGGTTCTAGTTTCTCCTACTAGTGGAAACATTCTCTCTCTCTACATTCACTCTTTCTAAGCCTCTCAGTAGTCTGTAATTTTCAATGA
The DNA here is from genome assembly GCF_047496885.1 of Scyliorhinus torazame. Taxonomy (NCBI): domain Eukaryota; kingdom Metazoa; phylum Chordata; class Chondrichthyes; order Carcharhiniformes; family Scyliorhinidae; genus Scyliorhinus; species Scyliorhinus torazame. The sequence goes on from NC_092709.1 coordinate 288,695,921, forward strand.
GATCCCCTCTCATCCTTCTAAACTCTTATGTTTGAAGAGGTATCGCTTTTCCACTGAATTGGGATCTCAGAGTGAGGTGGCTGGTGAAAGCAGCTGCAGTTTGTCAGGCAGAAGTTATATGTTGGCATTGAAGTGAGGGGAGAAGAAAGGCTAAGGTGTGAAGAAACTCTATGTGATGTCTCCATCAACCCTGCCACTCCACAAGGCCATGATTCACCATAATTTACTGCCACCGTAGACATGATATGCAATTGAATTCGGCCTCCTATTGTCACAGATTCCTACTGAGGCTTGTGATTGACCATTACCTGGAGGAACGTGTGGTGTTGTCTAAAGGCATCCTCCTGTTTAGAGAATGTGCCACCATGGTTGAATGCAGTGCATAAAATTGAAGATCAGGCGTAGGTGGGATTCAAACCCATGTCCCCAGAGCATTACCATGGGTCTCTGGCTCACTAGTCCAGTGACAATACCACTATGCCACTGCTTCCCAGAGTGCTGATTGTTTGGCAAGTTGACTCTGATTGGTAGAGGTGTTGCCATGGAGAAGGCAATGGTATTGAGAGTAAGAAATGCTAACTGGACTTTCCACCTCGACCTCCTCCGGTGGTCCTCAGTGTCACAGATGTACCAAGAAATAGTTGAAAGTACTGGATACAGCAAAGGCTATAGCCATTGACAACATTCCAACAATAATACTGAAGACGTGCGCTCCAGAACTAACTCATAGCCAAGTTCCTCCAAGATGGCTACAATCATGGCATGTACCGAACAATGCAAAATTGCTTATACTCTGTCTACAAGAAGCAATAAAAATCCAATGCAGACAATTCTGGTCCCATCAGTATTCTTTTGGTCATCAGTAAAGTGATGGAAAATATGTTGTCAACCATGCTATCAGGCAGCACTGCCTCAACATATCATGCTCACTGATACTCAGTGTGGGTTCCCAGGGCTACACAGCTCTAGACTTCATTACAACCTTCGTCCAAACATCGTCAAAAGAGTATTTCTGAAAAAAAAACATATTTTGTCCAAGTTTTTTGTCTTTCACCCCTCACGACAATTGCAAGAATAAAATGTAAGGGAAATCAACAAATTTATTCTGTCTGAGGAGAGTTTTTTTTAAATTTATTCATGGGATACGGGCATAGCTGGCTGGACCAGCATTTGTGCCCATCCTTGAGGGCAGTTTTTAAGAGTCAACCACATTGCTGTGGGTCTGGATTAGGCCAGATGACAGATTTCCTCCCCTAAAGGGCATTAGTGAACCAGATGGATTTTTACAACAATCAACAGTGGTTTCATGGTCGTTATCAGACTTCTAATTCCAGGTTTTTATTGAATTCAAATTCCACCATCTGCCCTGATTGGGATTTGAACCCATGTCCCTAGACATTCCCCTGTGTCTCTGGATTACTAGTCCAGTGACAATGCCACTACCACACTGTCTCCCAGAGTGCTGATTGTTTGGCAAGTTGACTCTGATTGGTAGAGGTGTTGCCATGGAGAATGCATCAGATGGTAGTGACTGACAGTTAACTGTCAAGCATTGTTGAAAATTAAACCAGACAGCTTGACTCTGATTGGCCAAGGCATTGCCCTGAGGAAAGAAGCAGTGAATGGGTGTCACTTATTTTGTTTAGCTGAAACAGGCAAGATGCATGTACATGTTCTTTCTGTCTTCAAAGGACAGAGATCTGTGTATTAATATATGCAGCTTCTAGTACACACAAATGTGCCAAAATCTTAAATTAGTTGTCAATGTAATTCTTAGCACGCTAAGGATTATTTAGCAAATGTTGTCCAATTCCGGAATCAGCATTTGTTGATTACCTTTACATTGTGTTCTTGTGAATGTCCTGGCAAATGCAAGATGAAAAGCTTTGACAACATCTGTTTCCTTTTTTTTTGTAGCAATACTCAAGTTGTATACTTTCAAATGACTATATGGACAAAAGAGCTGAATTCAAGAGGTGAGTTGAGAGCCACTGCCAATGATATCAAGGCTGCATTTGATGAGTGGGGCACCATGCAGCCCTAACAAAATTGGAATCAAGGGAAAGCACTCCACAAGTTGGAGTCACACCTAGTACAAAGGAAGATGATTGTGATCGTTGGGGCCCAATTCTCTCAGCCTCAGGATATTGTGGCAGGAGTTCCTCAGGGTAGTGTCCTAGATCCAACCATCTTCAGTTACTTCATCAATTACCTTCCGGCATCATAAGTCCGGAAGTGGCAATGTTTGCTGATGAATGCACAGTTTTCAATATAATTCCTGAGTCCTTATATACTAAGGTAGTCCATACCCATATTGAGCAAGACATGGACAACATTCAGGCTTGGGCTGATAAGTGGCAAGTAACAATAATGCCACAGAAGTGACAGCAATGAACATTTCTGTCCAGAGAGAATTTCACCATCTCCCCTGTTCAATATCATTAGATTCACTGAATTCTCCATCATGAACATCCGCTTGACCAAAAACTTAACTGGGCTAGCCATATAAATACCACAGCTGCAAGAGCAGGCCAGAGGCTGAAAAGCCTGCAGCAAGTAACTCTTGAAACATAGAAAATACGACCAGGAGTAGTCCACTGAGCCCTTCGAGCCTGCTCCACCATTCAACATGATTGTGCCTGATCATCTAACTCATTTCTCCCCATATTCTTTGATACCTAAGGCCCCAAGAGCTATATCTAATTCCTTCTTGAAAACATGCAATATGTTGGCCTCAAAAATTTTCTAAGGTCGTGAATTCCAACAGGCTCACCATTCTCTGGGTGAAGAAATGTTTCCTCATCTCAGTCCTAAAAGAATCCCCCATATCCTTAGATTATGACCCTTGGTTCTGGACTCCCATTGGGAATATCCTTCCGGCTCCTACTCTGTTTAGTCTTGTTAGAAATTTAGGTTTCAATGATATCCCTCCTCATTCTTCTGAATTCCAATGAACATAATCCTAACTGACTCAATCTCTCTTAATACGTCAGTTCCGCCAGGTTTCAGATTTTCTCCTGAACAGAATTTAAACTGGCACTAGGGCAGCGCGGTAGCACAGGTGGATAGCACTGAGGCTTCACAGCGACAGGGTCCCAGGTTCGATTCCCCGCTGGGTCCCTGTCTGTGCAGAGTCTGCACATTCTCCCCGTGTCTGCGTGGGTTTCCTCCGGGTGCTCCGGTTTCCTCCCACAGTCCAAAGACGTGCAGGTTAGATGGATTGGCCATGATAAATTGCCCTTTGTGACCAAAAAGGTTAGGAAGGGTTATTGGGTTACGGCGATAGGGTGGAAGTGAGGGCTTAAGTGGGTCGATGCGGACTCGATGGACCAAATGGCCTCCTTCTGCACTGTATGTTCGAAGGAGATATAAGCATTGCATTAAATTTATTATTAAAATAGTTAAACTACTTCATACAAGTGTAGATAACAGTTGATAACAGTTGAATGATATTTCTGAACTTGAAGACATATTTACCCGAACCTTCTTGCTATGAAGGCCAACATACCATTTGCCTTCTTTGCCACCTGCTGCATCTGCATGCTTACCTGCAGCGACTGGTGTATGAGGACACCCAGGTCTCGTTGTACATTCCCCTCTCTCAATCTATAGCTATTCAGATAATAATCTGCCTGCTTGTTTTTGCTACCAAAGTGGGTAACCTCACATTTATCCAAATTATACTGCATCTGCTAGGCATGTGCCCACTCACTCAGCCTGTCTAAATCACACTGAAGCATCTCTTCACCTTCCTCACAGCTCACCCTTCCACCCAGCTTTATGTCCTCTGCAAATTTGGAGATGTTAGAATTGAAGTCCTACAGTGTAGAAGGAGTCCATTCGGTACATTGGGTCTGCATGACCCTCTCAAAGAGCACCCTACTTAGGCCCACTTCCCCACCCTATCCCCTTAACCTAACCTATACATTCCTGCACACTAAGGGGCAATTTAGAATGTCCAATCCACGTAAACTGCACATCTTTGGATTTTAGTTCCCTTATCTAAATCATTAATATATATTGTGAATAGCTGGGATCCTATCACCGATCCCGACGGTACACCACTAGTCACTGCCTGCCATTTGGAAAAAAAACTATTTATTCCTACTCTTTGTTTCATGTCTGCAAACCTTTTTCTATCCATCTCAATACACTATCCCCAAGCCCATGTGCTTTCATTTTACATCTAATCCCTTATGTGGGACTTTGTCGAAAAGACTTCTGAAAGTCTAAATATACCACTCCGCTGGCTCCTCCCCCCATCATGTCTACTGGTTACACCCTCAAAGAATTCTACCAGGTTTGTCAAGCACAATTTCCCCTTCATAAATCCCTACTGACTCTGTCCGATTCTACCACTGTTTTCCAAGTGCTCTACTATTAAATCTTTGATAATGTACTCTAGAATATTCTCGACTACTGACGTCAGGCTGATGAGACTACAATTCATTGCTTTGTTTTTACCTCCTTTTTTAAATAGTGCGATTAGATTATCTCCCCTCTAATCTATTGAAACTGTTCCAGAGTCTATAGAATCTTGGAAGATGACCACCAATGCATTCATTATTTCTTGAACCACTTCCTTAAGTACTCTGGGATGTAGATTATCAGGCCCTGGGGATTTATTGGTCTTCAATCCCATCAATTTCCCCAACACCATTTCTCTACTAATACTGATTTCATTCAGTTCCTCCTTCTCACCTGTGTTCACCAACATTTCTGGTATTTTATTTGTGTCCTCCTTTGTGAAGACAGAACCAAAGAATGTATTTAGTTGGTCAGCCGTTTCTTTGTTTCCCATTATAAATTCCTCTGTTTCTGAATTTAAGGGACCGACATTTGTCTTCACCAATCTTTTTCACTTCACATACTATGGAACATTTTACAGTCAGTTTTTATGTTCACTGCAAGCTTACTGTATTACTCTACTTCCACCTTCTTAATCAATCACTTGGCCTTCTTTTGCTGAATTCTAAACTGCTCCAAATCCTCAGACCAGTTGTTTTTTTCTTGGTCAATTTGTATGCCTCGACCTTGGATCTTATGCTATCTCTAATTTCCCTTCTAAGCCATGGTTTGGCCACCTTTCCCATTTTACTTTAGTGCCAGATAGGAATAATGCGCTTTAATAATAAATGTCACAAGTAGGCTAACATTAACACTGCAATGAAGTTACTGTGAAATGCCCCTAGTCGCCACATTCCGGCGGCTGTTCGGGTACACAGAGGGAGAATTCAAAATGTCCAAATTACCTAACTGCACTTCTTTCGGGACTTGCAGGAGGACACCGCACCCGGAAGAAATCCACGCACACACGGGGAGAATGTGCAGACCCCACACAGACAGCGACCCAAGCCGAGAATCGAACCTGAGACCCCGGAGTTGTGAAGGAACAGTGCTAACCACTGTGTTACCGAATTGTAGCAGTTCACCTATGAGCTCTTTGAATATTTGCCATTGCCTTTCCATCGCCAACCATTGAAATAACATTCCCCAATCCATCATGGGCAACTTGCACCTCGTCCCATTGTAGTTTCCTTTGGGCAGCACGGTAGCACAGTGGTTAGCGTTGATGCTTCACAGCGGCAGGGACCCAGGTTTGATTCCCGGCTTGGGTCACTGTCTGTGGAGAGTCTGCATGTTCTCCCTGTGTCTGTGTGGGTTTCCTCCAGATGCCCCAGTTTCCTCCTACAAGTCCCAAAAGACGTGCTGTTAGGTGATTTGGACATTCTGAATTCTCCCTCAGCTGAACAGGCACCGTAGTGTGGCGACGAGGGGATTTTCACAGTAACTTCATTGCAGTGTTAATGTAAGCCTACCTGTGACACTAATAAAGTTTATTGTTATCATATGCGTCCTTAATTTCCTGTTTAACGCCATACCCAACATCAACACTACAGTTTGGGGGTGTATACACAACTCCTACTTACGTTGTTTGCCCCTTAGTGCTTCTCAGCTCTACTCATACGGATTCCACATTGTCAGAGCATATTGCATTAATTTCCTCTTCAACAGCAATGCAACTCCACCGACTTTTCCTTTTTGTCTGTCCTTCCTAACTACTGAATACCCTGGAAGTTCAGTTGCCATCCCTGGTCACCCTGCAGTCATGTCCTAGAAACATACATAAAAACATATATAGAAAATCGAAGCAGGAGGAGGTCATTCGGCCCTTCGAGCCTGCTCTGCCATTCATTATGACCATGGCTGATCATCAAGTTTGATATCCTGATCCCACCTTCCTCCCATATTCCTTGATCCCTTTAGCCCCAAGAGCTATATCTAACTCCTTCTTGAAAATACACAATGTTTTGGCCTCAACTACTTTCTGTGGTAGGGCATTCCAAAGGTTCACCACTCTCTGGGTGAAGAAATTTCTCCTCACCCCAGTCCTGAAAGGTTTACCCCTTATCTTCAAACTATGACCCCGAGTTTTGAACTCTCCCACCATTGGGTACATTCTTTCTGAACCGTGTTAACATTTTATAAGTTTCTATGAGATTCCCTCTCACCCTTCTAAACTCCAATGAATATAATCCTGACCGACTTAGTCTCTCCTCATATGACAGTACCGCCATCCCAGGAATCAGCCTGGTAAATCTTCGCTGCACTCCCTCCATAGCAAGAACATCCTTCCTCAGATAAGGACACCAAAACTGCGCAGTCTCCGTAATGAAAATGAAATGAAAATCGCTTATTGTCACAAGTAGGCTTCAAATGAAGTTACTGTGAAAAGCCCCTAGTCGCCACATTCCGGCGCCTGTTCAGGGAGGCTGTTACGGGAATCGAACCGTGCTGCTGGCCTGCCTTGGTCTGCTTTCAAAGCCAGCGATTTAGCCCTGTGCTAAACAGCCCCTAATGCCGTCTATATCATAGTTGATATAGTTGAGACCAAAATGTTGTGTAATTCATCCATTTTATTGTGAATGCTCCACGCATTTAGGCACAAAGTCTTAAGGCTTGTCTTTTTGGCATTAATTGCCTCGTTTCCATTATTTTCCACGGTGCCCCTGCTAAATTCTAGCCCTTTATTTCTCTGCCTATTACTTTCCTTATTCCCCTATAAGTCTTTGATTCCCCCTCCTCTGACTCCATGCACAGGTTCCCACCACCCATCCTTTTAATTTAAACCCTCCCAGCCACTGGGACTGTCATATAAGGAGAGACTAAGTCGGTTAGGATTATATTCATTGGAGTTTAGAAGAGTAAGAGGGGATCTCATAGAAACTTATAAAATGCCACTCTAGTAAATATTCCCCCTAGGGCTTCAGTCCCAGTCTTGCCCAGGTGTAACCCCTCCAGTTTGTATTGGTCCCATCTCCCACAGAACCGGACCCAATGTCCCAGGAATTTGAAACCTTCCCCCCTCACACCATCTCTTCAGCCATGTATTCATCCGATATATCCTGCTATTTCTACTCAGACTAGCATGTGGCACTGATAGTAATCCTGAGATCACTATCTTTGAGGTCCTACTTTTCAACTTATTTCCTAACTCCTTTTATTCTGCATTTTGTACCTATGGCCTCCCTTCCCAGAATGTTCTGTAGCCACTCAGCGACATCCTTGACCATATCACCAGGGAGGCAAAATATTGGCCGGGATTCTCCGATTGCCGATCCCGGAATTGCGATTGGCCGGATAATCCGTTTTTACGCTGGAATCCGGGGGAGTCATCGTTTTTCGGATGCCCCGCCCGCTCAAAAATGCCGCACTCAAGGAGTACGGCACACGCCATTGGGACAGCCTCAGGATGTCACCTGAGGCCCTCCCCCGATGCTCCGCCCGCGATGGGTCGACTTCCCGAACGACGTCGGCCGTATCCTCTCAATTTTCGGGGACCTCGCGTGGCGGCTGTGGACTGTTTCCAGCGCCGCCACAATCGGGGGGAGGAGCCGTTCCGATGGCAGGGCTGCTTCGGCGGGGGCTGGGGCGACTGGTGGGGGTGGTCTGGGGATGGCGAGGGGGTTTACAGGGGGGGCACTATCTGGCAGGCCGGGTCCACGAGCGGCAGGTGCCATGTTGTACAGCGCGGCCGACGCGGGCTGCATGCCCGACCGCGGACCGGGCCATTCTGCGTCCGTATCTGCAGGTAAAGCCGGGGGCTTTACGTGGCGTGGCTGCTATCCCCCCACCGGGAAGAGCATCGGTGCGGGGGAAGCGCTGACGTTTTGGTCATAAGACCAGATGCTTCCTCCGGACATAGCCGCAAAATCGAAGAATCCAGCCCACTCATTTGCAGCCTCAGAAATGCCTATCTATTTCCCTTCCAATTGAATCCACTATAACTGTTGCATTCCTACACTTTTTACTCCTCCCCTTAGCCGTAGAGCCAACCGTGGTGCAAAAAATGTGGCTGTTGCTGATTTCCCTTGCGGTGTCGTCCCCTCAACAGTATCCAAAGTGGTATATCTGTTCTGCAGGGGAATGGCCAGAGGAGATTCCGGAGCACTGCCTGCCTAGCTCTCTTGTTCTGCCTGATGGTCACCCATTCCTTTCCTGCCTGTTTGTCTGACCCTGCGGTGTGACCACCTCTCTTCACATGCTATCCACGATAATCACCGCCTCGCAAATACTCCATAGTGTCCCCAGATGCTGCTCCAAAACCTGGGCTTCCAGGGGCTGCAGCTGGAGACATTTCCTGAACACATCTCCTGAATCCCCAAAGCCTCTCCACTATCTACAATGCACAAGTTGGGAGTGTGATAGAATATTCTCCACTTGCCTGGATGAGTGCAGTTCCAACAACACTCAAGAAGTTTGATACCTTCCACAACAAAGCAGTCTTCTTGTTTGGCTTCCAAAAATCAATCAAAGGAGAATTAGTCATGGGAAGCTTTAGGCTCGTGAAAGACTCCTGAGGATTTGTATTTAGATAGTAGCTTACATTATCTGAATCCACACTTGTGTTGAGGTTCTTCACCCAGACCAGCAGCTGTCATGGGCTTGATGTATGTACATACCCAAATGCCTCACACAACCCAGGGACATCTCAAATTTTTTGACATAGAATAGATTACACTGAAGTGTAGTGATTATTGTTGTGTAGCCAAATGCAACAATCATATTCCACTCAGAAAGGTGCCTCAGACAGCAATGAAATGAATAATTAGTTGATTAGTTTTTGTTGCATTTGCTGAGAGAGGATTTTTGCTGCTGCATCTTCAGAGTCCGCTACAAACAGTGACTCGCAACCTTTAACACCATGGGAAAATGATGTGGAGATGCCGGCGTTTGACTGGGATGAGCAGAGTAAGAAGTCTTACATCACCAGGTTAAAGTCCAACAGGTTTGTTTCAAACACTAGCTTTTGGAGCACTGCTCCTTCCTCAGGTGAATGAAGAGGTATGGTCCAGAAACATATATATAGACAAATTCAAAAATGCAAGACAATGCTTAGAATGCGAGCATTTGCAGCTATTTAAGTGTTTACAAATCCAGAGACAGAGGTAACCCCAGGTTAAAGAGGTGTGAATTGTCTAAAGCCAGGACAGTTGGTAGGATTTTGCAAGCCTAGGCCAGATGGTGGGGGGGTGAATGTAATGTGACGTGAATCCCAGGTCCCGGTTGAGGCCGCACTCATGTGTGCGGAACTTGGCTATAAGTTTCTGCTCGGCGATTCTGCGTTGTCGCGCGTCCTGAAGGCCGCCTTGGAAAACGCTTACCCGGAGATCAGAGGCGAATGCCCTTGACTACCGAAGTGTTCCCCGACTGGAAGGGAACATTCCTGCCTGGTTATTGTCGCGCGATGTCCGTTCATTCGTTGTCGCAGCGCCTGCATGATCTCGCCAATGTACCACGCTTCGGGACATCCTTTCCTGCAGCGTATGAGGGAGACAACGTTGGCCGAGTCGCACGAGTATGTACCGCGTACCTGGTGGTTGGTGTTCTCACGTGTAATGGTGGTATCCATGTCGATGATCTGGCTCGTCTTGCAGAGATTGCCGTGGCAGGGTTGTGTGGTGTCGTGGTCACTGTTCTGAAGGCTGGGTAGTTTGCTGCAAACAATGGTTTGTTTGAGGTTGCGCGGTTGTTTGAAGGCAAGTAGTGGGGGTGTGGGGATGACCTTGGCAAGATGTTCATCTTCATCGATGATGTGTTGAAGGCTGCGAAGAAGATGACGTAGTTTCTCTGCTCCGGGGAAGTACTGGACGACGAAGGGTACTCTGTCGGCTGTGTCCCATGTTTGTCTTCTGAGGAGGTCGGTGCGGTTTCTTGCAGTGGCGCGTTGGAACTGTCATTCGATGAGTCGAGTGCCATATCCCGTTCATACGAGGGCATCTTTCAGTGTCTGTAGATGTCTGTTACGCTCCTCCTCGTCTGAGCAGATCCTGTGTATACGGAGTGCTTGTCCATAGGGGATGGCTTCTTTAATGTGTTTCGGGGGGAAGCTGGAGAAGTGGAGCATCGTGAAGTTATCCGTGGGCTTGTGGTAAAGCGAAGTGCTGAGGTGACCGTCCTTGATGGAGATGAGTGTGTCCAAGAATGCTACTGATTTTGGGGAGTAGTCCATGGTGAGACGGATGGTGGGATGGAACTTATTGAGTTCCAAGGTCATCCCCACAACCCCACTACTTGCCTTCAAACAATCGCACAACCTCAAACAAACCATTGTTTGCAGCAAACTACCCTGCCTTCAGAACAGTGACCACGACACCACACAACCCTGCTATGGCAATCTCTGCAAGACGTGCCAGATCATCGACATGGGTACCACCACTACACGCAAGAACACCACCCACCAGGTACGCGGTACATACTTGTGCGACTCGGCCAACGTTGTCTCCCTCATACGCTGCAGGAAAGGATGTCCCGAAGCGTGGTACATTGGCGAGATCATGCAGGCGCTGCGACAACGAATGAACGGACATCGCGCGACAATAACCAGGCAGGAATGTTCCCTTCCAGTCGGGGAACACTTCGGCAGTCAAGGGCATTCGCCTCTGATCTCCGGGTAAGCGTTTTCCAAGGCGGCCTTCAGGACGCGCGACAACGCAGAATCGCCGAGCAGAAACCTATAGCCAAGTTCCGCACACATGAGTACGGCCTCAACCTGGACCTGGGATTCATGTCGCGTTACATTCACCCCCCACCATCTGGCCTAGGCTTGCAAAATCCTACCAACTGTCCTGGCTTGAGACAATTCACACCTCTTTAACCTGGGGTTACCCCTATCTCTGGATCTGTAAACATTTAATTAACTGCAAATGCTCGCATTCTAAGCATTGTCTTGCATCTTTGAATTTGTCTATATATATGCTTCTGGAACATACCTCTTCAATCACCTGAGGAAGGAGCAGCGCTCCGAAAGCTAGTGGTTGAAACAAACCTGTTTGATTTTAACCTGGTGTTGTAAGACTTCTTACCATGGGAAAAGTCAGACAGAATCACAGTTTAACATTATCTCAAAGAGGCCTTCAAAGGAGAATTGGAATTTTCAATGAAGCAAAACCATTTGCAACGGCTACATGGGAAAGGTGGGGAATGTGATTAGGTACGTTGTTCTACAAGAGAGCCAGCATGGATACGATGGGATGAATGCCCTACTTCTATGGAACCATTCTAGGACTGGGATTTCCTGGTCTCATCGATGGAGGGAGTTATTGTGGCTGAGACAAGAAATTTGGAGACACAGCCAAAAGTCCGATGATTCCATGAACAGGATTTTCTAAAATATTCCTGCCTGGAGTCAACAGATTTTTGCTGTCCTTCATATTTTCCATCCCACCCGTGAAGATTTCCACAGTGGATGGGACTGGAAAATCCCGCCATATGATTCCAAGAGCTTTCACATTTCCTGAGTAATATGCTGAAGAATCTGCCTACAAAATGCGTTCAAGTCTTAGAGCTGGGGCTCACATCCTCTGATTCAGTCCTGCGTCCAAATGAACCATCTTAGCACACTGACAGTGATGCCATGAATAATTAAACTTGAGACTCCAAAAACATTTGACAGCAAATCATTACATTTTAATCCTGTAATGAGAAATAGCTTGCCATATAAAACCTTAGCATCATTTTATGTATCTGAAATTTTAATCCCCATTTCTACTGGCCAGGTAATATCCAAGCTAAAGCTTTTTAAAAAGATGCAATTAGTTATAAATAGTGGGTCCAAATAACATTGGATTCTTCCATCAAGAAAAAAATGAGGACTGTGAGCTTTATCAAGTAGATGAATAAAAGTCTTTTGATACTCTATTATTACTGAATTAGTGAAGGCTTTTTGTAAACATATAGGCCCTGAATTGTCATGAGCATTGTTCTAAACAGCTGTCAAAGGGAGTGCAGAATCCGCTAAAGCAGCATATATTGACCAGGCAGGTAGAAAACCAAGGTTATGTTTATTTACGGTATTACACTCTCCACTCACAGAGCTACTCGAAGTCTGATTTCTCCCAGTTAAGGGGAAAACTCCGCCCCCTCATTACCGGCGGAGCTCATATTCAGAGGAGGTCACCTGGAATTTAATTGTCCTGATACCGTGACCTCCTTGAGGCTTATAAGGGGGAGATTGGTAGAAAATTGAAGAAATGGCAAAAGGTAACTGAAAATGGCCGTTTCTCGTGTTCCACAAATGCTACAGCGGAGAATCAGGGCAACTTCTGCAGAAACTCAGGACCACCTTGTCTGGGGCACATTCATAGCTCAATTATCATGCCCATATTCTGGCAACACAAGAAACTTTGACCTAACTTCTATGTACAACGTAACTCAGGAATGAAAGGAACAAACAGATATCACTTTACACTTTGACAAGTGAAGTGTTTCAGCTTCACCCCAGCTACAGCATAACTGCAACTGATACAAGCCAATGTTTCAATCTTTATTTCGGAGAGTTCAAACTGCCCCTGCAGTTCCTTGTCAACATTAACATTTCACCATAATTTGTTTTCATGGAAGTGGAGCACTGCCCATGTATTTACATTTGTTTATGCTCTTCTCCAGGGTGTACAATCGTGCCATAGGCAGCAGTAAATCTTTGGCCTGCTGGCCACACATCGATCTGACCAGGTACTTTCCTCAAATTAATAACTGCAATGTCATTGCATACTGAAGGCACATTCCTTGGGCTGGATTCTCCAGAAATGGGGCTCTGTCCCCACGCCAGCGTAAAAACGCTGGTGTTTCACTCCCCAGATTCCTGCAAAAAATAAAGAGCGATTCACCTGCCTGCAGGGGGCTAACAGGGACCCGGGGAGCATCACGCAGCTTTGGCTGCGGATACGGGACCCGCACCTCCGGTTCCAAGTCCGCTCATGTGCACGACAGCGGCCTCCAGCAGCAACGCTGAGCGCCATGGCGGACACGGGCCGCGGACCATCACAAAAAAACAAGGTCCCCCCAATCGGCCCCGCACCCCTGCATCCGATCACTACCCTGGCCGCCCATAAGGCCACCCCAGTGCTGGAGCCCCCTGATCAGGGTGGCCGCGGACTGAGTCCACAGCCGTTGCGCGAGAGTCCCGACCGGCCATACGTGGTTAGAACCACGCCGTTGGGAAATCGGCCGGTCGGGAGTGGAGTATCGCTGGGAGAGCCTCTGACAATGGCCCCCCAGCCGCGCGGCGTGATTCACGGATGAGCGATCCTCCGGAGCCCGGAGAATCGCTGGAGCGGCGCCGGGCGCGATTCGGTCGTGAACATCGATTCTCCGCTCCCACGCCAAACACGATTTTGGCGTGGGGCTGTGGAAAATTCAGCCCCTCATCTGTAAAACATCATGATGAAAATGACAGAAGGGGGTGCTCCCAATCTCTCAACATAATCATGGTAGATGATGGGAGGAATACCAAGAGAAGAGCTGAAATGGCTATTGACGCAGTTTCTCTGAGGTATCTGCCAGAGATCAAGAGATCCTGCGAAAAAGTTACCCCTTTTGGTATCAATTCTGTAGTGATCTCTAGATGTGCATGTACACAAGGGGTTAATGTATAATCAGTAGCACCAGGTGATCACTAGAGGGCCGGACAAACAGGGGTATAAAAGTCAACCACATTGGGTCTCTGGGTCTCTCTTGGGTGCACTGTGACCAGGGCAATAGCAGACTAGTTCAGATGGCTAGTGGAGTTACGTATAGTTACCGTAGTTAGATCTTGATAACCTTATCACAAGTATCAAAGTTAAAGTAAAGAACTCATGCAATTATTGTTGTAGTTACTCAATAAATCTTTTGTTACTACTGGACGAGTTTGAGTCTTCTTTCTCGAGGTTCAGAAGACCTCATCACTAACCAAGGTTTGAGTAGCACATGTTACCTACCACACAGGTAACAAAACATGGTACCAGGCGTGTTGGCTTTAACAGAACTAGTCAGATTAGGTTAGACAAAAAGAGAAGAAAATTCAGACCGGATATTCGACTGTGGAAGACTTTGCAGCAAATGGATCCTTGACGACTAACTATGGGACTCATTGGATCTCTAGGGCAGCTGGAAACAACCGGTAATTTAAGTTATGACTGGAAAACATTTGAACAGATATTACAAATATTTATCGCAGCTAATGATTTAAGCATAGTCTCTGATGCAACGAAAATAGCACTCCTCTCTCAATAGGAGGGCATGAAACTAGAGACATCTATAATTGCTTTAATTACTTAGAAGGTGAAGACAGCACCAAATTAGAAGTAATACTCAAACAATTTGGTGAACACTGTAAGAGTCAGTCTGGAGAGATGCTGGAAAGATTTAACTCTTGTCATAAATGCCAGAGAAATGGAGAGCCCATCACTGATTTTATTACAAATCTCAAGTTAATACCACAAGGCTGTGATAATGCTGATTCAGAGACATTATGATAATGGATCAATTAATTTATGGACTATCTGATAAAAATTTGAAGCAAGAACTTTCACAAGATAGGTGTCTAACGCTAGAAACTGCTATACAAAAATGCCTTGCTTATGAACAAAAACAAAATCAATACTGTGAGTCTTTACAAACACAGAATCAGTTTCTAGAAAACAAAATAGGTAAAAATGGCGCGAGAACTGACCACGAGGCAGAGGCAGGATCTCACTCGATGCAACAGCACTTTTTGATTGGCAGCCATCTTGAGCGAGAGCGTTCCGGCCAGTACGCACATGCGCACTTCTCAAAAAGAAGGAAAGCGGCAAAATGCACTCGAGAAGCCGCGCATGCGCAGTTGCGAAAAGAGCGCACAGTAAAGGAAACTCGAATTGCGCATGTGCAATCAATTCCTACGCATGACGTCACGAGCATCATGACGTCAGAGGACCCGGACCACGCCCACTTAAAAGAGAAATGCATGGAAATGAACAAAAAGAAATGTAAAGCTGCAAAACCCAATTTTCTCATCTCAAAAGACAGAACAATGCCCAAACTTACACCAGCAGTTGAAAATAACTTTCACAACACCCTGGAACAAGCAGTCTGCACCACCCAAAGTGAAGAGCGTAATGACAAATCCGAAACCCAAGAAGCTGATTGTTCATTGAACATGAAGAGAACGATAACAACTCTGAAACAAAAAGAGATGATTTGTCTACCGAACAATACACACAATACTACTCAGACATGGCTGAGTTATTCGGATATGCTGATCGCAGCATCAGCAACACGGTTGCAAAGCTCAACACAACTCTACTCATGGTAGATGATTCCGATACCATGATGCCATGGCAGATCGTCGGTAAATTGGATGACAGCAATACCCAAGAAGAAGATGACGCCACACAGAGAGCACAGGTCGACTCTACAGTGAGAACACTGCACAACTGCACAGAGAGTGATGACAGACTCCACAGAGAGAGCGATGAAAGACTCCACAGAGAGAGCGATGAAGGACTCCGCAGAGAGAACAATGAAAGATTCCACAGAGAGAGTGATGAAAGACTCCACAGAGAGAGCGATGAAGGACTCCACAGAGCGAACGATGAAAGACTCCACAGAGAGAGCGATGAAAGACTCCACAGAGCAAGCGACACAAGCCTCCACAAAGAGAGCGCACAATCCTCCACAGACAGCACGGCGACAGACTCAAAAATGGAAGCAAGCAAACACGCCATAGTGAACGCCATGTATGAAAAGACTATGAAAGTCTACCAAGCTCACGTGAACAACAAAAATACTATGACAGTCTACACAGCTTATTTGAGCCACCAGAACCCAGGTCATTTAACCAAAAAGAAGACAGTCTCCGAGCTTATTTGAGCCACCAGAAGAAGACTATGAAAGTCTACCCAGCTCATTTAACCAACAAGAAGACACTAAATATCTACCCACTGTATGTGAGACAAGTGACAAAGAAATCACAATTCCCATACAGGATGTGCAGGATCACAGCAAGACTGACAGATCTCAGCTCATCTGCTCAGAAGCACTCAACAATCAGAGGAGGGCTACTCATGAGTCCAGGGAGACCATATCAATTGAAATCTTGAGGATTTTGACTCCAGAAGAGGAGCATCATGAATCCAGAGAGGCCACATCAATTGAAATCTTGAAGATTTTGACTCCAGAAGAGGAGCACCAAGAGTCCAGAGAGACCACGTCAATAGAAATCTTGAAGATTAAGAATCCAGAACAGGAGCACCACGACCCACAACAAAATGAAATTGTGAAGATTTTGACTCCAGAAGAGGGGCACCAAGAAACCAAAGGTGATTCAAATGAACCAGAAATAACTCCAGAAGAGGAGCACAAAAAACTCAATGATGATTCAAGTGAACCAGAAATAACTCTCGAAGAGGAGTACCAAGGAAGGAAAGAAGAGGAATCAAATCCACCACAAATGACTGATGTCACCAACATCGATGCAACATCAGATCATTCTCACAATTCTCAAGAAGAAACGCTCAATGTAAAGATACCACAATGGACACTGACACCAATAACTGCGACAATGGCTCAAATCATCCACACGGAACACTCATTGAGCGCAACAAGAACAACAAACACCGCAAGATGCACAGCAGAAACAAGAATAACAACAGCAACAACAAAAACAACATGCAGCACAACAAGAACAACAAAGCCAACAAGAAGCATAACAGAAACAACAAGCACAACAAGAAAAAACAACAAGAACAGAAACAACAAGCACAACACGAAAACAACAAGAACAACAGCAAAAACAACAAAAACAGAAACAACAAGCATGACAAAAACAACAACAAGAACGGCAACAACGAGAACAACAACAAAAACAACAAACACAGAAATGACAGAAACAACAACAATGAAACAACGACTTGTACAACATGGTACAACTCTGCACATGAAGGACAATGCCACAGCACACTGCAAAACAATAACGAGATGACAAACATGCCAAGGTATGACAAAGAACCTCACATATTCACATCTGCTCAAGAACAAGCAAGCACGGCAGCTTTCAAGGCAGATGGCACACTAGATCAACACCGAAAGCACAGGGAAAAGTCCAGGTCAGTAGACAAAGATGGCATACAGACTCAATACCGCAAGCACAGGCAATAGTCCAGGTCAGACAATGGTGTAACACAGAATTGCTACCACAAGTGTAAAAAAAAAGAAAGTCTAAATCAGACAACAAAGTGATTCGACCATTCGAACACCTCATGATGACTTGATGGTCACTTAAACACAAGAACACTGATGACGTTCACAAAGAAATAACGATATCAACATCACCACTTCAACAACAGAAGACAAAATCAACTCAACCGAACAAATTCATAAAGTTTGGACTCACAAACTTTTTAAATTAAGATTGGACTCATAAATATTAATTGGCTTTGCATAATCATCAAGATCATCACAACTTGTACCTAACATCATATGTCTACCTATTTCACGCAAGCGAAAAAACCTTAGAGACTAAACGTATTCACATTTGACGGACTAACTCATTGATTTTATGTAATGCATCTGCAAACTGCATCCATTATGTTTGTTCAATTTTCTTTACAACATACAGAAAATATGTAACATGAAAAAAAGGGGGATGTAGTGATCTCTATATGTGCATGTACACAAGGGGTTAATGTGTAATCAGTAGCACCAGATGATCACTAGAGCGCCAGACCAACAGGGGTATAAAAGGCAACCACATTGGATCTCTGGGTCTCTCTTGGGTGCATTGTGACCAGGGCAATAGCAGACTAGTTCAGATGGCTAGTGGAGTTGCATATAGTTACCGTAGTTAGATTTTGTTAACCTTATCTCTAGTATCAAAGTTAAAGTAAAGAACTCATGCAATTATTGTTATAGTTACTCAATAAACCTTTTGTTACTACTGGACGAGTTCGAGTCTTCTTCATCGAGATTCAGAAGACCTCATCACTAACCAAGGTTTGAGTAGCACATGTTACCTACCACACAGGTAACAAAGCAAATTATTCTCGGACATTGGGGATCCTGTGATCTGATTGATATTAGGGATCATTTCAGATCACAGTGTTGATATGAATTGCAAGCTGAATAACCCTACTTTGAAAAAGAACAACTAAATAAGCTTGTAGCATGTTGTGCTGGTTGGTTTTTTTTGCAGCCAAATATATTGACACATTCATTAAGTTTTTGCTGTATTAAAATAAGTGTGATTTTAATTTTTGTGCAAAATATACGCAGTGTTAACATGATTAGTGCCTAATTTACACAGAACCTGGCATTATTTAAGGGGCGGTGTTGATGTACTGGGGAATATTCAGACAAACTCAGCTCTGCAAATATCAAGTAACAAACCCACGCGGACAAAAGTTCCACTCAAACTCCACACCAGCTCCCATTGTATAAGTTACTCCCCCTCCCCCAACCCCCACCCCATCATAACTTTATACTCTTTATCTCATCACCTTCCCCAGAAGACATTAATTGTTGTTAAACTAAGGTTCACAGGTACTTTGCATCTTCCTTTGTGGTCATTTCCATGCCTTGGTCCGGATAATCTCACCCAATGTGCATTGACTGTGGAGAGCAAAAACTTGATCACCATCTGTCCAGTGACACACGTGTTGGCACACCCACGGATGTGCACATGCACATTCATGCCTGTATGGAATCCATAGAATCCCTACAGTGCTGAAGGAGACCATTCGGCCCATTGAGTCTGTACCGACCATCCGAAAGAGCACTCTATCTAGGCACACTCTCCCACCCTACCCTTGTAGCCATGCACATGGCCAATCCACCTAACCTGCATATCTGCAATCCACCTAACCTGCATACCTGGGGCTGGTTTAGCACTCGGTATGGTTTAGCACAGTGGGTTAAATAGCTGGCTTGCCATGCAGAACAATGCTAGCAGCGCGGGTTCAATTCCTGTCTCCGAACAGGCGCCAGAATGTGGCGACTAGGGGCTTTTCACAGTAACTTCATTGAAGCCTACTTGTGACAATAAGCGATTATTATTATCTTTGTACTGTGGGGGGTAAACGGAGCACCCGGAGGAAACCCACGCAGACACAGGGAGAACATGCAAACTCCACACACACAGTCACCCAAGGATGGAATCGAATGGAGGTCCCTGGCACTCTGAGGCAGCAGTGCTAATCATAGTGCCACCATGCTGCATTTTGATGTGTTGGGAAGGCTGGGTCGAGGTGAACTGCACTTGATGCAGTGTAGCGAGAGACAGACCTCCAACACTTGATAAAATGCAACACAATTTTATTCAACATCCAAACTATTATACATGTTCAACTGTGGGTTGACACTATGCTGACTTTACTGGAGACCTGACACTAGCCTGACCAGACTAGCTTAGCTACCACATGGTGTAGGCACTGGCTGGCTCACGAGCTCTGACTGTCTCAGAGGCTGAGTCCCGAGAGAGCGGGAAAACTGGTGCCCTCTGGCTTTATAGTGGTCGTGTCCTGTCTGGTGATTGGCTGCTCTGTTCTGTGTGCTTACTGGTCATCCTGTGTGTCAATCACTGCCTATCTTCACTCCATTGTATACATAGATGTATATTATGATACATGTATGCACACATTCCAACTGAAATCACTGGATGATAACCAGAATGTGTACTGATTTTTCCAACTCTACCTCAAGGTTCCTGTGACCATTTCTAGTGCCTGTACAGTTGCCCAGATATCAGGAAACACACAACACAGAACAGGGATGTGAGCCATAGGCAAACTGGAGACCTTCCTTTTGTGTATTGTCTGGTTCCAAGCTTTGGGTGAATTTACATCTTCCACGACCATGTTAGCGAATATTGCATACTGACAAGATACATCAGGAATTTGGGTGCATGACCCCAGTGTCTGCATGGACAGAGAATTGAAAATGTACCCCCATATGTGGTGGATTGTGAGTTTCCTGTTTCGTTGATACCATTTGTGGTTAGCACTGCTGCCTCACAGCACCAGGGAGCCGGGTTCAATAACGGCCTTGGGTCACTGTCTGTGTGGAGTTTGCACTTTCTCCCCGTGTCTGTGTGGGTTTCCTCTGGGTGCTCCGGTTTCCTCGCACAGTCCAAAGATTTGCAGATTAGGTGGATTGACCATGCTAAACTGCCCCTTTGTGTCTAAAGGTTAGGTGCGATTACAGGGCTAGGGGCTGGGCCTGGGGTGTATGCTCTTTCAGAGGGTCGGTGCAGAACAGATGGGCCAAATGACCTCCTTCTGCACTGTAGGAATTCTGCTCCTCACTACATTTATTAATTCCACACTGAAACCCATTTTCACACGGTCACATCTACACATGCAGCATACCTTGCTCTATTTTTGTTGATGATTAATACGTGTGCAGTAAAATGTTACTGTGCCCTTCGACTTACTCAGCAAAATAAATTTGTTTATAGGTGTACCGGTTTCAGGGCAAGGTATTTCACAACATGTGCCTTTCCCACAGGGAGGGAGAAAAGCCAGAAGAGTTACGATTAATTTTTGTCATGATATGCTCATGCACAAATGGTGTGGTGGCGGGTTTTTACTTCAGTCACAAGTTAAAAGATTTGTTGAACCTTTTATGGAGATGGCACTCCTACAGCTTTGCTCAAAATAATTAAATTCTGTAATTTGTGCTGTTGATTCAGAGCTTCACCAGCTCGGGATACATATTGGGGATAGAGGTGTAGAGCCCCGAAGATTTTCAAAGGGTAACAATGCTATGAGGTCCACGAACCTCTACCTCCGATTTACTGACTTCCACTATCACCAGCAAACCTCTGCACTCAGAGCAAATTTCACCCAACTTACCCAAAGACGTTAGCAAACTGACTTTGAAATAGTTTATTTATCCACTCTGCAATCCGATGAATTTTTTATGAGGTGGAAGAAATATAGAAGAAAAGGAGAGGATTCAGGAAGATACAAATCCATGAAACTTCTGATCTACCTCAGCACCGAATGTTAATAGAGATTAGAGCTAACTGTTTATGCAAAAAATGACCTTCATCAAGTTATTTTTTGTAATTCCTCTGATATTTACATTCTTTATTTTCCTAAGGTGTCTCTGCAAACCATGCATCTACACTCACTGTATTAATAAAACAGCTGTAAAAATATTAACAGTCCAAGGGTAATTGTTAGTGCTGACTTTTGGCCAAATTTATCCCTGAACGGATGTGAAGCTCAGGAGTTAGGCCAAGCTCCAATTTTGACCTTGCAGATAGCAGCACGCACAGCTGATACATTTAACTCTGACTGAACCGGTTTGAGGATCTCTCTTGTTCTTTTAGAATATGCTTTCTTTCCTTTCCTTCCTCTCCTTTATATTCTCTGTCAACTCTAAGAGAGGTCAAAGGTGACTCACTTTGTCCAGGTGGCTGTACCTTGCAGAGAAAAGGAACAATCTACACTAAAATAGAAAAACAGGGACTTCTGATGAGGGGCAAGATCTTCTGGTTGTTCAGGATCTTCCTTTCCCGCCGACGATGCACCCTCGACCCGGGTTTCCTGGCCGAATCTCGGCCGAAAGGTCGGGCCTGATACATCAGAATCTATTTTTACATATTCACACAAGGGAGCCAAGCAGCACTTGAGATAACAGCAATTATTGTCCATCCCCAATTGGCCTTGAGAATGTAGCTGCCTTGGTGTCTTACAGGCTATTTCATAGGATAGTTATGACAGCTTCATTGGAATGGATCTGGAGTCACGTAAAGGCCAGACTGGGTGAGGATTGCACATTTCCATCACTACTGTACCATTTGGGCTTCATGGTGACCATTGCTGATGCTTGCTTTTCATTCTAGATTTTATTTAACCAACTGAATTAAAGTCACAAAATGCCACAAAAAAATTAGAGTACACATATCAAGATTAGCAGTCAAAGTCGCAGGGTTAGTAGCCCAGGACCATAGCCATCATGCTAGTTAATCAGACGTTGTTTAATGTACTCAGTGATTTCTGCTATTTCTCTTTTTGGTTTCTAGTACCTTCCATATCATTTTAAATAGAGTTTTATCAGAAGTTTAAATGTGCAATATTGGCTTGGCCACCAGTTGACTTCAGTGGGGAGACGTGTTTAACAGAAGGCTAAGCTATTATTGTCTGTTTACATCTTAGCCATTGACAAAATTACCCCTAAATTGCATGTGGTCTCTCCTCTCAGCTACTGCCCAATACCAGACATTGAATCATAGAATCATAGAATTTACAGTGCAGAAGGAGGCCATTTGGCCCATCGAGACTGCACCGGCCTTTGGAAAGAGCATCCTACCTAAGTCCACACCTCCATCCTATCCCCGCAACCCCACTTAAACCTTTTAGACACTAACGGCAATTTAGCATGGCCAATCCACCTAATCCTGCACTTCTTTGGTAGGACAGAGACAAGTCTTTCTCCCATTGATCTTGGGCTCAGATGATAGAAGGGCTAATTGCCGAAAAGCGCATACAGAGGTCAAGGGCAAGATTCCCAGTTCGGAGGGCAGCATGGTGGCGCAGTGTGTTAGACCTGCTGCCTCACGGCGCTGAGGTCCCATGTTCGATCCCGGCTCTGGGTCGCTGTCTGTGCGGAGTTTGCACATTCTCCCCGTGTTTGCGTGGGTTGCGCTCCCACAAACCAAAGATGTGCAAGGTAGGTGGACTGAACACACTAAATTGCCCCTTAATTGGAAAAAATGAATTGGGTACTTCAAATTAAAAAGAAATAAAAAAAATTTAAATTAAAAAAAGATTCTCAGTTCGGGAGACTAAGTTATCTCATCGGAGTAGAATTGCACCAGGTCTCCGCTGGCACTAGGAGCAGGGCCAGGTATGTGATTCCCTCTCCTTTCCCTTGCAAATTTATTCATGGCGGAGAACTTACAATCCTGTTTTGGGCTGTCATATTAAATGGGTGGCATGATACCGAGTGCGGCAGTGGGCCCCCTCTCCCCCACAATGCAAATCTTTCTTCCCCCTCCAGTGGCACATAGGGGCATCCTTCCCCCCCACCACCATGGGAATAATGGCTCACCCCCCTCCCCACTGTACGCAAGCATGAGGGTGATCTGACACACCGCCCACTGACCCCCCCATCAAACCCCCCAATCAGACCATCCTTCATACACCTCATTAAACCCCCAACAGAGATCCCTCATCAAACCACCAACAGAGACCCCCCATCAGAACCCCCACCCATCAGACCCCTGCCCCCCCATCCCATCTCAGACCCCTGTATGAAAGTTGATGAGCAATCCAGGCAGTAGGTTGAAAAATCACTGCATTTTCACTGACCCTTTCTGCCTCAGACAGAGTGTTCAAAGCAGCAGCTGTTACAAGTGCCAAAGGCTTCCTGGAAAGCCCAGTACACTT
Source organism: Scyliorhinus torazame (assembly GCF_047496885.1). Lineage (NCBI taxonomy): Eukaryota > Metazoa > Chordata > Chondrichthyes > Carcharhiniformes > Scyliorhinidae > Scyliorhinus > Scyliorhinus torazame. Next base: position 288,719,614 of record NC_092709.1, read on the forward strand.
CGGAGCACTTGAAATTCCTTGATGAAGGAGCTACGCTCTGAAAGCTAGTGATTCCAAACAAACCTGTTGGACTTTAACCTGGTGTTGTAAGACTTCTTACTGTGTCCACCCCAGTCCAACGCTGGCATCTCCACATCTTGAAATTCCTTGACAGCCTTTGAAATGCAGATCTTCCATTCAATTTCACTCAGCAATACATTGCATTAGCCAGTGATTGACAGCTTTATTACTCCAATGACAGCTAATTGGTGGATTGTTCTTGAATCTTTCCCTTCAGGCTTGAATGCACCTCCATTACCCTGATTTGATGTTAACCACAATGTTTATAAATACTCTTGCTATGATTGACAGACACTCACCACATCAAAGGCAGCTAAGTGCTTTGACTTCCACTTTTACACAGCAGGAAGCACCTGATTGATTGATTGATTGATATTTAATGTCACATGCACCGAAGTACTGTGAAAAAGATTTTTCTACGGCCAAGAGAACGTACACAGTACGTGCATAGTAGACAAAAGAATAATCAACAGAGTACATTGACAATGGTACATCAACGAATAGAGGTTGGTTACAGTGCGGGGGTTTGATGGAGTGGTCTCTGTTGGGGGTCTCATGTGAGGTCTATTGGGGGCTCTCTGTTGGAGATCTGATGGGGGATCTCTGTTGAGTGTCTGATGCGGGGGTCTAATGGGGGGGCTCGGTGGGGGCAGTATTTGCGTGGTGGGCGGAGGGGGCCTATGTTACACACTTACTCCCTTGACCCACCGCAGGGTCGTCCACATCAGGGCCATGTTTGAAAATACCTGCACCAATCCACGCCCGCGTGAATTTGGTCTGAGAGGCTTGGACCGTTATGGGGGCATGGAGAATCTGACTTCCAGCCGCCCGTTAATCGGAAGCAAACGGGTGCAAATGACCAATTTGCATCTTCTCGCTGGCACAGGGCATATAGCCCACTGCTGGGGCCCGGAGCATTGGAACAGGAGCGGCGTGGGGTGCCGATCCTGTTTTTAGCACGACGCTGGATTCTCTGTCAGATCAGGAACCCCGCTGCGGGCGGCGGGCAGTGGAGAATCCGCCCCCAAATATTTCTGCTCCTTCTAGCTCCTGAAGTGGAAGTTTGGTCATCTTCCTTTTTTCAGTACTGACTCTTGTTCCCTGCATGTGCAGCCTGACCATGGTTTGCTATTCTTGTTTCAGATTTCCAGTATTGCAGTTTAATCTTTGTTCCTCCAGCACATATAAGATCCTGGGAGGTTTGACAAAGTGGATATGAAGATGTTGTTTCCTCTTATGGGAGAATCTAGAACTAGGGCCCCTAGGGTCATCGTTTAAAAATAAGAGGTGGCCTGTTTAAGGCAGAGATGAGGAGAAATGTTTTCTCTCCGAGTGAGTGAGTCTCTGGAACTCTTTTCCCCTAAAGGCAGCGGAAGCAGAGTCCTTGAATATTTTTTAAGGCAGAAGTAGATAGATTCTTGATTAATAAGGGGGTGAAAGGTTATCAGGGGTAATGTGGAGTTGAGATTTTTATTATTCATTTACAGGATGTGGGCATCGCTGGTTAGGCCAGCATTTATTGCCCATCCCTAGTTGCCCTTCAGAAAGGGGTGGTGAGCTGTCTTCTTGAATCGTTGCATTATCTGAAATGTAGGTACACCCACAGTGCCGTTAGGAAGGGAATTCCAGGATGTTGCCACAGCGACGGTGAAGGAACAGCAATGTATTTCCAAGTCAGGGTGGTGAGTGACTTGGAGGGGAACCTCCAGGTGGTGGGGTTCCCAGGTATCTTCTGCTCTTGTCCTTCTAGAAGGTAGTGGTTTGGACAGTGCTGCCTAAGGAACCTTGGCGAGTTATTGTAGTGCATCTTGTAGATGGTACAGATGGCTGCCACTGTTCATCGGTGGTGGAGGGTTTGAATGTCTGTGGAGAGGGTGGCAGTCAAGATGTTGTGGATGGTGTTGAGTTTCCTGCGTGTTGTTGGAGCTGCACTCATCCAGGCAAGTGGAGAGTATTCCATTACACTCCTGACTTGTGCTTTGTAGATGGTGGACAAGCTTTGGGCTACAATCAGATCAGCCATGATCTTTTTGTATGGCGGAGCAGAGTTGAGGGGCAGAGTGGCGTCCTCAGAGGGGGCAGCACGGTAGCATTGTGGATAGCACAATTGCGTCACAGCTCCAGGGTCCCAGGTTCAATTCACGGCTTGGGTCACTGTCTGTGCGGAGTCTGCACATCCTCCCCGTGTGTGCGTGGGTTTCCTGTGGGTGCTCCAGTTTCCTCCCACAGTCCAAAGATGTGCAGGTTAGGTGGATTGGCCATGATAAATTGCCCTTAGTGTCCAAAATTGCCCTTAGTGTTGGGTGGGGTTACTGGGTTATAGGGATAGGGTGGAGGTGTTGACCTTGGGTTGGGTGCTCTTTCCAAGAGCCGGTGCAGACTCGCTGGGCCGAATGGCCTCCTTCTGCACTGTAAATTCTATGAACTCTATGAATTCTTGCTTCTAATTTGGATGTTCATATGTGCATTGTGCCAGCCTCTCCTCCGATCTCACAACAGCATGAATACGAATACAAAAGCATGTCTTGGTCCCAGACATTTCTCTTGTTGTTTTCACCTGACAGGAGAGCCACGATGGATTTTCCTGCTCAGGGCACAGTCAGGGTTTCATCATGGTATCAAACTCCAATTTTCATATTTAAAGAAGACCGCAGTTTTCCTCCTGCACAGAAGAGAAGATTAAAATGAAATACTGTGCCAAGGGACGAAACATCTCAGGAACCTTTAACTGCAGGTCCACCCAGCCTCTGCCTGCTTGGCACTCTTTCCAACAGATAAGCGGGGTTAAAAGCGCTCCGATATTCTTCTGGCTATATGATAAAAGCTTGAATACCTGAAAGAAATATTTAAAAATGGTGCATCAGTGTAAGTAACACTGCATTTGTAAATTGCAGCGATCATGATGGAATCAGAATATACTTCAAGAAGAAATTTCTACAGAACAAGACACTAACTGGCAACAATTTGCTTGTGAAATGCCTGAATTTAGGATGCTCCAGGTGCCATCCTGTATTGAAAATGAGTCAGTCGCCTGCACATACAGTGCAGGTGTTGGTAAGGGCATTGCTGGGGTGTAGGGAACATGCACTGGAAGTATACTGAATGGGCAAGTGGTGACATCTATCAGTATGTAAAGCTGTTTTGATAGCAGCAGCTGATATACCACCTGAAAGATTCAGCTAGCTCCCCTTAAGCTCGTCTAGTTGACCGTGCATTCAGAAGCAGAATGGACTCCCACTAGCACTATTTAAAGTTATCATCGGCTGTTACTTGATTTATACTGCTACTTAAAGTTTCTGTGAGTGGTAACACTTGCTAAAGGCTTTGGTTCTGACTTCAAGGATTCTGCTCAGACCACTTTCGCCCAGACATAGATGCAGTAAGTTGCATTCCCATTGGCCTGCAGCATGCCACGAAGCATGTGCAGATGCAACTCAGAGGAGGAGGTAATATGGGCCCAGGGTATTTCCAGGTCAATTCTCTGACCCTGAACCTCAGTGAGCAACAGCATATGTGTTTCATTGAGGAGGTGTTAACTGAAATTTACCACATCTTACAGCTACTCCAGTGGCTGCAGCATGGCTGGAGAAAGGCTCCTGACTTCCACTGGCGACTTAATGGGATGGTCTTGCAGGATGCTCCTGAGAAATTCTGGGCCGAGTGGGCCCGGCTTCAGACTCCAACATCTTGGCATCATTGGCAGAAGTCTGGGTTGCACTGGTAGAGTGGCAATGATGGGACAATGATTTGTGCCTTCCTGAGAGAGGACAGCAGGCTCATGCTCCGGGGACACATTGCCACTCCAATGTGGCAACACCCTAGCAATCAGAGCAATCCTTTGGAGGATAGATGGTTGGACCTTGATGAAAGATAGCAGGAATCTGAACCTGCCTGACAACAAAGATGGCTGTCATGACTTCAGTCTGAGCTTTCACTGTAACAGCGAGATGTTGGGTGGCTTCAGCTTGTGCAACAATAAATGCTGAGACATTGACCATTAGGTGATGCATCACAGCTGGATCCGCACATGCTTTTGTGAGGTTGGCCACCACTTACAATCTGGAAAGGATTGGTTGCAAGTTATGTCTGAAACCCTGGGTCCAACTTTTTTCAGTTGTTTTATCAATGATCTCCCCTCCACCATAAGGTGAAAAGCGGGAATGGTCACTGATGATTGTACAGTATTCAGCACCATTCCCAACTCCGCAGAGTAGTTCCTGCCTCCATGCAGCAAAACCTGAACAACATTCAGTTCTGGACTGATAAGTGGAAAATATCATTCACATTACAACAAATGCCAGGCAAGGACCATCTGATACAGAGAGGGTTTAACCACCTCCCCTTGACATTGAACGGCATTACTTTAATCTAATCCACCCCCAAATCCCGTAGATCAACATTCACAATATATTTTACTGGACCAACCACATAGATACTGTGGCTACAGGAGCAGGTCGGAGGCTGGGAATTCTACAGGTAGTGACTCCACTCCTGACTACCCAAAGCCTGTCCATCATTTACAATGCATGAGCCAGGAGTGTGATGGAATACTCTTGACTTGCCTGGATGAGTGCAGCTCCAACAACTCTCAAGAAGCTTGACACCATCCAGGCAGCAGCATGGTGGCACAGTGTTTGGCACTGCTGTCTCACAGCTCTAGGGTCCCAGGTTCAATTCTGGCCTCGGGTGACTGTGTTTTGGAGTTTGCAATTCCCCCCCGAGTCTGCGTGGGCTTCCTCTGGGTGCTCCAGTTTCCCACAGTCCAAAGATGTGCAGGTTAGGTGGACTGGCCATGATAAAATTGCCCCTTTGTGTCTAAAAGATTAGGTGGGGTTTATGGGTTACGCGGATAGGGTGGAGGCGTGGTCTTAAGTTGGATGCTCTTTCCAAGGGCCAGTGAAGACATGTTGGGCCGAATGGCCTCCTTCTGCACTGTAAATTGTATGATTCCATGACATAGCAGCCTGCTTTATAGGTGCCCCAATCTCCACCTTCAAAATTCACTCTCCCCACCACCAGGTGAGAGCAGTGTTTACCATCTATGAGATGTATTTAACTCACCACGGCTTCTACAACAGTAAATCCCAAGCCTACAGCTGCTGCCACCTTAAGGAATAAGGTTAACAGATACATGGGAACACCGCCATCTGCAAGTTCCCCTCCAAGTCACACACAATCCTGACTTGGAACTACATGGCTATTCTTTTTCTGTCCCTGGGTCAAGATCCAGGAACTCCCACCCTAATAGCATTGTGGGTGTGCCTACACCAAATCAACTTCAGCAATTCAAGAACATGGCTCACCACCACCTTCTCAGAGGCATTTAGGGATGGACAAAAAAGTTGGACTTGCCAGTGGTGCCCATATCCTGTGAATGAATAAAACAAAACTGAGGCATTGTGAACATGTAATCGAAGATATTACGCCACCCAGCTGTTTTGGTTGTGACTTTATGAATCATGCAATCACACAGGAATGATACTTGCAGCTCTTGTTCTTCAGCTACACAAAGTGGTAGAGGGTATCAGAAACAGGTGTAATTAAATCACAAGCCACAGATGAATCCATGTCATTTGTCCATTCTTCCAGATAAATACAGGAGGCTTGGAGTTGAGTTAAGATTGCAAGCAATGAAAAGTGGACAAAAACATCATTTTTATAATTAAAATGTTACTTTCAATTCTTTACTACTTACTTTGGTCACAAGGTGGAAACGTTTGAAACAATGAGAGAGAGAGAGATTTCAATAACATTTATTAATGCAAGTGAAGAGGTAGCAATGATATCATTCAGAATTAGCATGCAGCACAGCAAGCCGTGTCACATGCACTTTTAGACAAGATCTACATCTGTCAGCCCAAATACAAACACTGTACACAATGCCCAGTCGAGAATCTAGTTAGACAGCAAACTGAATTAAGAACAAAAATCTACAGATGCATGATAAATGCACAGGATGCCGTGTCACACATGAATGAGTCCTGTAAGCCAAATGACAGATGTACTTCCTCAACTCCAGGCCAAACCCAAGCATAAACCAGTGTTCATTTATCAATAATTGTGACTTAATTTCATTTGGCAGTGGTGCAGAATTCTCAACTTCCTTTCCAATGGACTAACACTAATTATGCTTTGGATACTGGCTTTCTGATTATTATAGCCATCACTGAATATTGTGTTTATGCTTTATTTTAATCATATATATGTGTCTAGAAGTAGATATGCAAATACTGAAAAGGAAAAGATTGATTCTTTTCATTAAAAGTAAGGATTTCCTCCATGGTAACACATTGGCACACAAGTTTAAATCCAAGTTTTATAATGAACGCAACCAAAGGATGAGATCTATGCTCCGCAGTTCTGTCACATCTAGCTGTGAATGGCGGTGGACAATTAAACAACTCACTGGCGGAGGAGGTTCCACAAACATCCCCAACACGTCTATGCAAAAGATAAAGCTGAGGCATTTGCTATAATATTCAATCAGAAGTGCCAAGAGGATGATCAATCTCGGCCTCCTCCCCTCCCCCAGCTTTAATGAGCAAGAGCAGCATAGGACGTCATGAATAGTGTTCTTACAGGGAACAGATCAGTTGAGGAGTCTAGTAGCTGTGGGGAAGAAACTGTTCCTATGTCTGGATGTGCAGGTCTTCAGACTTCTGTATCTTGTGCCTGATGGAAGGGTCTGGAAGAAGGGAAAGCCTGGGTGGGAGGGGTCTCTGATAATGCTGTCTGCCTTCCTGAAGCAGCGGGAGGTGTAGACAGAATCAATGTGCGGGTGACAAGCTTGTGTGATGCGTTGGGCTGAATTCATCACACTCTGCAGTTTCTTACGATCTTGGGCTGAGCAGTTGCCATACCAAGCTGTGATGCAGCCGGATAGGATGCTCTCTATCGCACATCTGTAGAAGTTTGTGAGAGTCAATGCAGATATGCCGAATTTCTTTAGCTTCCGTAGGAAATAGAGACGCAGTTGGGCTTTCTTGGCTGTTGCATCAACGTGAGCGGATCAGGACAGACGGTTGGTGATGGTGACCCCCAGGAACCAAAAGCTATCGACCATTTCCACTTCGGAGCCTTTGATGCAGATGGTGGGGGGGAGTTGTGCTACGCTTCCTGAAGTCGATGATCAGTTCCTTGGTCTTTCTGACATTTAAAGAGAGGTTGTTTTCGGTACACCATGCAACTAAGTGATTTATCTCCCTCCTGTAGTCTGATTGGTCGTTATTTGAGATACGACCCACCACAGTTATATCACCCGCAAACTTATAGATCGAGTTGGAGTTAAATCTTGCCGCACAGTCATGTGTGTATAGGGAGTACAGTAGAGGACGGAGCACACATCCTTGCGGGGCCCTGGTGTTGAGGACTATTGTGGAGGAGGTGCTGTTGCCTATTCTGACAGATTGCGGTCTGTTGGTGAGGAAGTCAAGGACCCAGCTGCACAGGGAGGGGGTCAAGTCCAAGATTGCAGAGTTTGGTTATTAGTCTTGTCAGGATAATGGTGTTGAAGGTGGAGCTGTAGTTTATGAACAGCAGTCTGACGTAGGTGTCTTTGTTGTCGAGGTGTTCGAGTGTTGATTGTAGACCTAGGGAGATAGCATCTGCTGTGGATCGGTTGCGGTGATAGGCGATCTGCAATGGATCGAGACCATCTGGGAGGCTGGTGTTGATCCGTTTCATGACTAACCGCTCAAAGCAATTCATGATATCAGACGTCAGGGACACCGGTCGGTTGTCGTTAAGGCAGGCTACCTTGTTCTTCTTTGGTACTGGTATTATGGTGGTCTTCTTGAAGGAGATGGGGACCTCGGAGTGGAGGAGTGAGGTGTTGAAGATGTCTGCGTATACACTCGCCAGCTGTTCTGCGCAGCCTCTGAGTGCTTGCCCAGGGACTCCGTCGGGGCCCGTCGCTTTCCGTAGATTCACTTTCAAGCAGGCAGCTCTTACCTCTTACATCTACAACCAGCAATGTGGAAAATTTCCCAGGTGTGTCGTGTACACAAAAAGTAGGACAAATCAAACCCAGTCAACTACCGCCCCAGCAGTCTACTCTTGATCATCAGTAAAGTGATGGAAGGGATCATCAACAGTGCAATCAAGCGGCACTTGCTTAACAATAAGTTGCTCACTAAGGCTCAATTTGGATCCTGCCAGGCAATTCAGCTCCTGACCTCAATACAGCCTTGGTTCAAACATGGACAAAAGAGCCAGAGGTGAGGTGAGGGTGACTGCCCTTGACAACAAGGCAGCATTTGATCAATTATGGCATCAAGATGGCTGTTTGGAGTCATGCCTGGCACAAAGATTGCGGTGGATGGATGTCAGTCACCTCAGCTCCAGGACACCACTGCAGGAGTTCCTCAGGGTAGTGTCCTCGGTCCAACCACATTCAGCTGCTTCATTAATGATCTTCCTTCCATCATGGAAGGAAGGAAGTGTGGATACTCGCTGATGACTGCACAATGTTCAGCACCATTTACAACTCCTCAGATACTGAATGTCCGAATGCAACAGGTTCTGGACAATATCCCAGGCTTGGGCTGACAAGTGGCAAGTTAAATTTGCGCCAAACGAGTACAAGGCAATGATCATCTCCAACAAGAGATTATCTAACCATCACACCTTGTCACTGATTTCCCCACGATCAACCTCCTGAGGGTTACCATTGACCAGACTGGACTAGTCGCATAAATACTGTGGCTACGAGATAGGTCAGCGGCTAGCGATCTTGTGGCAAGTAACTCACCTCCTGACTCCTCAAAGCCTTTCTACAATCTACAAGATACAATTCAGGAGTGTAATGGAATATTCACCACTCGCCTGGATGAGTGTAGCTCCAACAACACTCAAGAAGCTAGACATCACCCAGAACAAAGCAGCCCGCTTGATTGGCATCATTTTCACAAACATTCACTTGCTCCACCACCGATGCACAGTGGCAGCAGGGTATACCATCTACAAGATGTACTGCAGTAACTCATCAAGGTTCCTTAGACAGCACCTTCCAAGTCCACAACAACTACCACCTCGAAGGACAAGAGCAGCAGATACCTGGGAACCCCACCACCTGGAGGTTCCCCTCCAAGTCATACACCATCCTGGGCTGGAAATACATTGCCGTTCCTTCACTATCACTGGGTCAAGGTCATGGAACTCCCTCCTTAACAGCACAGTGGGTGTGCCTACACCTCATAAACTGCAGCGGCTCAAGAAGGCAGCTCACCAGCACCTTCTCAAAGGCAATTACGGATGGGCAATGAATGTTAGCTTCGACAGCAACTGCCACATCCTGTAAATGTATTAAAAACAAAACTCCTACATTTCCTCTTGGTATTAGAAGCTAATCTTGTTTGTAAATCAAGGCTACAAATTTAGAATTAAAAACTGGCATCAAACATTAGTACAAGTTGACTCAATTTTGTTTGGTGCTAGTGCATGAGTCACAAAAAGTTGGTTTACAGGTGCAACAGGGTGGTTAAGAAGGCGAATGGAGTTTTGTCCTTCATTGCTCGAGGGATGGAGTTTAAGACTCGTGAGGCTATGCTGCAACTGTATAAGGTGTTAGTGAGGCCACACCTGGAGTATTGTGTTCAGTTTTGGTCTCCTCACTTGAGAAAGGACGTACTGGCGCTGGAGGGTGTGCAGAGGAGATTCACAAGGTTAATCCCAGAGTTGAGGGGGTTGGATTACGAGGAGAGGTTGAGTAGACGGGGGCCGGGATTCTCCCTTTTGGAGACTAAGTCCCCATGCCCACCGGAAAACGAGCGGGAATCACTCCGGACATTTTCCTTGAAAGTCCGGGGTGATTCTCCGTTTTCCAGGGGGCTAGCAGAGCCCCGGCATGCGTCCAGCAGCTCTGGCTGCCGGCAGGACCCTGCTGTCCTGATCGCGCGGCCACACATGCGCATGGCGATGTTGCTCTTTTTAGCCTTAGTTTATTAGCTCTGATTATGTCACCTTTGCTCACGAGTCGCCAGGTATCTTTCTGATACCGCCACGTGGTTCAAGCTCGAGTTATGATTAATAAGTCAGCACACCACTTAGTAAGATTGAAATCAACGGTCATTTATTATATACAACAAGTAATGCTTACACAATAATCCTACTATCTATATAGAAACCTACCACTACTGGCCAATACTTAACTTTAGGAAGGGCCCACCAGGTCAGGGAAACAAATGGCTTATCGAATCGGATCGGGCCCACGGGATTCAAAAAGGCTGATACGGGTCGATGGCTAGGAGTCTTTATCGGGTAGCGATCGCTGGAGTCAAACTTACTGTTTCTGGTTGATGTTCTTGAGAAGGTCTCGAGCAGGAGAAGAAGGGGGAGAGAGATCTGAACTTGGCCCCTCACTTTATAGGGCCCTCGGGGCGGCCCTTGACCCTAAGTCCCAAGTGATTGGACTTGTTCCCTGATCACTGGGTTCGATATATCCAATAACGGGGCGATTCCCCGATCGGGGGGTGGTCGTTCACCTGTCTTTGTTTCGGCCACTGCAGGCGCCGACAGGTCTGGCCCGGCATTCAATTGCTAATATGTTGCAATTGTTCCCGGGGATAGCCGATTAAACTGCAGATGTCTGAGTTGATGTGCTGCTAATGGTCTTGAGTATCGATCTGGGCCAATTTCCCCAGAGCCGAATATGCTATTCTGATAGCAGCTGTCCGTTTGTGTCCTGTTGGCTGCTTTTCCCATCATCCTTTCCGGTTAGCCATTTTAAATCGGGTTTTGGCCAAATTAATAGGGAATCGGCCATTTTAGGTGGCTACAGTGGCCACCTCGGTGCGTGTGCCGCCGACATGGCGGAGCCACACACCGGGCCCGCGCGGTGTAAGATAGGTCCCCCACAGATCGCGATGGCCCACCAATCAGTGGCCCTCAATCGTGGGCCTGGCCACTGGTGAGGCCAACCCCCCAGAGTCAGATTCCCCCCGCCCCCCACCAGGACTGTCATCACGGCTGTGGGTCACAGCTCCCGTCAAGTGGTACCAGATGTAGACCACGCCGGCGGGAGTTCGGCCGGTCGCCCGCGGAGAATTGCCGTAGGGGCCTATTTCAGCCCCCAACTGGCACCGCGGCGACCAGGCGGGCACGATTGCCACCGATTTTCTGGTCACCGGAGCGGCGCGGCAGGAATTTCCCCCGTCTTCCGCTGATTCTCCGACCCGGCGTGGGCGTGGAGAATCCCTGCCTGGGACTGTACTTGTTGTAATTTAGGAGGATCCAGGGGCTCTTATAGAAACATATAAAATAATGAAGGGAATAGATAGGATAGATGGGGGCAGATTGTTTCCACTATTGGGTGAAAGCAGAACTAGGGGTCATAGCCTCAAAATAAGGGGAGTAGATTTAGGGCTGAGCTTAGGAGGAACTTCTTCACCCAAAGGGCTGTGAATCTATGGAATTCCCTGCCCAGTGAAGCAGTTGAGGCTCCTTCATTAAATGTTTTCAAGCTAAAGATAGATAGTTTTTTGAATAATAAAAGAATAAAAGGTTATGGTGTTCGGGTGGAAAAGTGGAGCTGAGTCCACAAAAGGTCAGCTATGATCTCATTGAATGCTGGAACAGGCTCGAAGGGCCAGATGGCCTACTCCTACTCCTGGTTCATATGTTCTTATATTCTTGAAACAATTCTACAGGAATAGTGCCAGAAGACTGGAGGATAGCAAATGTTGTCCCCTTGTTCAAGAAGGGGAGTAGAGATAACCCCGGTAACTATAGACCAGTGAGCCTTACTTCTGTTGTGGGAAAAATCTTGGAAAGGTTTATAAGAGATAGGATGTACAATCATTTGGAAAGGAATAATTTGATTAGAGATAGTCAACACGGTTTTGAGGTCGTGCCTCACAAACCTTATAGAGTTCTTTGAGAAGGTGACCAACCAGGTGGATGAGGGTAAAGCAGTTGATGTGGTGTATATGGATTTCAGTAAAGCGTTTGATAAGGTTCCCCATGGTAGGCTACTGCAGAAAATACAGAGGCATGGGATTCAGGGTGATTTAGCAGTTTGGATCAGAAATTGGCTAGCTGGAAGAAGACAAAGGGTGGTGGTTGATGGGAAGTGTTCAGACTGGAGTCCAGTTACTAGTGGTGTACCACAAGGATCTATTTTGGGGCCACTGCTGTTTGTCATTTTTATAAATGACCTGGAGGAGGGCGTAGAAGGATGGGTGAGTAAATTTGCAGATGACAATAAAGTCGGTGGAGTTGTGGACAGTGCGGAAGGATGTTACAAGTTACAGAGGGACATAGATAAGCTGCAGTGCTGGGCTGAGAGGTGGCAAATGGAGTTTAATGCAGAAACGTGTGAGGTGATTCATTTTGGAAGGAATAACAGGAAGACTGAGTACTGGGCTAATGGTAAGATTCTTGGCAGTGTGGATGAGCAGAGAGATCTCGGTGTCAATGTACATAGATCCCTGAAAGTTGCCACCAGGTTGAGAGGGTTGTTATGAAGGCGTACGGTGTGTTAGCTTTTATTGGTAGAGGGATTGAGTTTAGGAGCCATGAGGTCATGTTGCAGCTATACAACACTCTGGTACGGCCGCATTTGGAGTATTGCGTGCAATTCTGGTCGCCGCATTATAGGAAGGATGTGGAAGCATTGGAAAGGGTGCAGAGGAGATTTACCAGAATGTTGCCTGGTATGGAGGGAGGATATTATGAGGAAAGGCTGAGGGACTTGAGACTGTTTTCGTTAGAGAGAAGAAGGTTAAGAGGTGACTTAATTGAGGCATACAAGATGATCAGAGGATTGGATAGGGTGGACAGTGAGAGCCTTTTTCCTCGGCTGATGATGTCTAGCACAAGGGGACATACCTTTAAATTGAGGGGAGATAGATATAAGACAGATGTCAGAGGTAGGTTCTTTACTCAGAGAGTAGTAAGGGCGTGGAATGCCCTGCCTGCAACAGTAGTGGACTCGCCAACACTAAGGGCATTCAAATGGTCATTGGATAGACATATGGACAATAAGGGAATAGCGTAGATGGGTTTTAGAGTGGTTTCACAGGTCGGCGCAACATCGAGGGCCGAAGGGCCTGTACTGCGCTGTAATGTTCTATGTTCTATGAGTGGGCGTGGTTTACGGCATCACTCTGATGGGGCAGGGCGGGGCCTCATAGAACCAACAATCTGCTCCAAAAAGATCAGGGTGTTATCTTTAAATGGTGCCTGATCAGCTCTCCCACTGACAATGTTTGATGGAGTTCCGTTTCCTCACCTCCCCGGACAATCCTGGACAGCGTTCCACTCCCTCACCACCGCTCCCCACCCCACACCCACCCACATACACTGTCGGCATTGAACCCCACCCCACCAACACCGTGGAAGTATCACCGGCACTCACGTGCTTCATACATCAGTGCCTCCTTGGACTTCCACTGGGCCCCGCCCCTGGATCAGCCTCCAGCACTGTTTAGCACTGCCAAGTTGGCACTGCCAGGTTGACACTGTATCGACCTGGCAGTGCCAAACTGGCAGTGTCAACCTGCGCCAGGGGAAGGACTAGGGCACTGCCCGGGAATGGCCCTTTCATTCCCCCGGAGGCTATACTTACCTTCGCGCCCCTGATGGATCGTGTCTAGCCAAACCTGTTGTGGTCAGAAAAAAAACTTTTACAAGCATGAGTCTGCCCATTTTCTACAGGTATTCCTGGGTATGGAATGCAAGTATGGCATTGACAGAATACACCAAATCCTTGATGAGGATTTAACACACTTTGTCCTGGATCTCAGACGAGCAAGGCTGTCAATTTTGGTATGTAAGTAGACTCCCTCTGTAGATTAACTGAAGGGATATGACAGCAGCAAAGAGAAGAATGTGGCATAGGGTGTTGGTGCCCATAATCAACCCTGTTTGCCCCAAATGCAGACCCCAAAGTGTTTTGATGTTACCCCGTCATAGCTGGCTTCGCCTATCATGTTGTCATGGCAAGTGGAGATCCACTGAGCAGCTTCAGCAGACAACCAATTTTCTCCAGCAGCTTAAATAGACCATCTCTGCTACACGGTCGAATTCCTTGGCGTGATCGATAAAGGCAATATATAGCTTCTTTTGATCACAATATTTCTCTTGTAGCAGCCAGACTGAAAAGATCATGTCAACTGTAAATCTTCCAGTTCTGTAACTACTGGAATTTGGGGTCGATGCGTTCAGTCAGGGACTGCACTCTGACGAGGGTAACAAGGGCAAATACTTTATCCACAATGCTCAGTAGAGAGAGGTCCCAATTGTTGTTACAATTGCTGCAGTTGCCCTTGTTGATGTACAGGGTCACAATCTCAGTATCACATGTATGCTGGGGCGCTGCCCCCTCCCTCCAGCAGAGACAGAGAAGTTTGTGCAGGTGCTGCATGAGTGCTGGTTGTAACTCTTACCAATTCTCTCAACACAGGCAGCTACCACAACACTGACTATGATATCGATCACTCCTTGCTATTGCAACAACAACTGAGGCATCTCTCTGCTGAGCATCGTGGCGAAAGTATTTGCCCTTGTTGTCCTTGTTACCCTTGTCAGACTGCAGTTCCTACCTGAACGCAAGTAAAAGTTTATTCTTGAACAGAAATAAAGCCACAGTTGCGACAAACAAAACTAGCATCAGGGCCCAGGACCATTGCGGATGCCGGTCCGGGTCTGGGACTTGGGAGTCCCTATTGGTCGAGCCTCCGTCCGCTCAATACAAGAACATGTACTCCATAAAGCCAATGGGGAGATCAATTAGTGATGCCTTGTGATCTTCATGGGAGTTATACCATCTCTTCCCTCTTAAGTCTGTTTCATCCCCATCGCTCCCGCGGTGATGAGGCCTCTTTTGCCCCTTAGCGCTCAGCTTCGAATCCGTGGCAGGTGGAGCCAGATCAGGGGGTGTGCAGCGGACGGGTGACATTTGTTTCCTCTCTTCTGAATGTGCGGATTCCTCCATTGAGAGATTGGTGACTCTCATGGAGTCAGCAGCTCACTCAGGGGATTCTGGGCACTGGTTCAGACCTGCAAGCCCACACACTGTAAATGACCTCAAATAGGCATTGTCAGTGTGAGAAATGGATAATTCCCTACCAGATACTCATTCATCTCTGATAAGCAGAGAGGGCCATTTGGACCACAATGGCAGATGAGCAGCAAATGTTTGCAACTGGGCGTTTCTGTCAGGGCACTTATGATGATGACAGTGGTTCTGCCCTGCTGCCAGTGACCCCAGTGCCTGGTGATGCCAGGGTTCTTAGAGGAGACTCCTCTAACATTGTTTTTCATAATGACTCAGCCCTCAAAACCTCAGGTGGCTAGAGGATGCCCACGAAGAGCATCCAGACCAATAGGACTTCAAGGTTAGCAGCCTGTCTACCGCGCTGCTCGAAGCAATGGAGGAGCATCTTAACATCACACCCATAAACAAATGAAGAGATCACTTGATGCAGAAGCACCATTACAAGGTCACTGGATATGTAAGGCAGAGTGTTGTGTTGCTCACCTGTCCTTTACACATGTTATTGTTGTTGCATGTTTGTGTGTGGAGTGGGGATTAGCTGACATTGATAGGGGCTGCAATGCCATGAAACTTCCAAAGGAAAATCTGTCTGAAGATTTTCACTCTCCTGAACGATGCATCCATATCTAGGTTGATACTGTTACGGACTGAAGATTGCAAGACACAGATGTCTTGCTGATTCTTGAAAGGATCCCGAGACATAGAAGGTTACGGCCATCATGACCTTCAGTACCATATATATTGGATGGCCATCTAGGCAGTTGGGTCTTATCTCCCCAGCAAGCATATTGCAATCGGATATCATCACCTTCCTGGAGGGAAGTAACTTTCTCTGTCATTTGAAGGTAATAGGACAGCACGGTGGCACAGTGGTTAGCACTGTTACTTCACAGCACCAAGGACCTGGGTTTGATTCTGACCTTGAGTTACTGTCTGTAGTTTACACATTCTCCCCGTGTCTGTGTGCGTTTCCTCTGAGTGCCCAGGTGTTCTCCCACGGTACAAAGATGTGCAGGTTCGGTGGATTAGCCATGATCAATGCGCGGGGTCACGGAGATGGGACGAGGGAGTGGGCCTAGGTAGCATGTTCTTTCAGAGGGTCGGTGCAGACTCGATGGGCCGCATGTGCTCCTTCTGCGCTATAGGGATTCCATAGACGCTATGGACTGCTTCCTGTACACCTTTCCTTCGGGGCAGTGTCTTGCCCTTAGGTGACCCTGCCTATGTTCCCTTCACTGGCCTTCCATTCCTTTAACACCACTATGATGAGCTTGTGGCTGTCAGGCTGGATTTGTTGTCCCTAGCCAACAACCCTTCTCTTCCTCCTTCCCCTTTCCTCATTCTGACTAGACTACTCTGCCAGAGCAAACTACTCCCATGCCATCTTTAGCTGCTGGTCGGCGCAGGCTTGGAGGGCCGAAGGGCCTGTTCCTGTGCTGTACTTTTCTTTGTTCTTTGCTTGTGCCACAGCCTGTCCAAGATTATTCCTCTCTGGCTCAAGTCCCTCTTCCCAGTGAGTCCCTCACGGTTGATCCCTTCACTGGCTCAACACCAAACGTGTGCATAAAGTGATCGAAAGACAACTTCACTGACCTGTGATGCTGGTTCTCATCTCACCCGGGAGCCCTATGGACCACCCTTCCATGACTCCCACCCCCTCTGCAGCCCATAAGACCACCATTAAATCACACATTCTGCACAAAATACTGGCGAATTAGCAATTTAATTGCCACAACAATATTAGCTTGATCCGGGAGACGGGCGAGCTGTCAGAACTTGTACTGCTCGTTGTCATGACATTCAGGTAAACATCATAGCACATACATACTGATGGACAGATCAACGGACCAATCAACACACACACAACACCACAGCCAATCACAGGCAAGAGCATACACAGTACAAAACAGGGAACACGACACTTCCTGAGCATTCCAGCAGGAGACAGCTCAGGGCACAGAGCTCACAGCAAGCCGCTCAGACGTCCACCATGTGCTGAGTGCCACTACAAGATAGTATTAGGAATAGGTCCACAGATTCTAGGGTTATGAATCCTAGAATCAGTAACCAGTTTCCCACCGTAAATAAATGTTAGCAATAAAACTGAGTTGTACCATTCACAACCGTGTTGGTCCGTCTGTGTAGCAGAGCACCCAACACATCATAGTAACTGGAGTAACTGTGGGACCTACCTACGGATCCTCCGGAATCTGCCATCCTGCACCATGGACACCGTCAGCACACCGCAGCCGCTACAAGTCGCTGGAAACCTCGGCGTTAATTGGAAGCTGTTCAAACAGCACTTCCAGCTCTTCCTGGAAGCCAACGAAAAGGAGAGCGCTTCGGACACCAGAAAGATCGCCATCCTCCTCTCCATGGCAGGTCAACACGCCATCCATGTCTACAACTCCCTGGTGTTCGCGGAAGGTGAGGACAAGACGAAGTACAAGACGGTCCTTCTCAAACTCGACCAACACTTCAACGTCGAGGTCAACGAGAGTTTCGAGAGGTATCTCTTCCAGCAGCGCCTGCAGGGTAAGGATGAGCCCTTTCAATCCTTCCTTACGCATCTCCGTATCCTCGCGCAGTCCTGCGGTTATGACACCACCTCCGATTCCATGATTTGGGACCAGATTGTTTTTGGGGTCACCTCGGGCACCCTACGCCAGCAGCTCTTAAAAATAAAAGGCCTCACCCTAGCCTCCGCAATCGAAGCCTGTGTCCTGCATGAAAACGCGACTAGCCGCTACTCCCAATTTCAGGCGGCCGAATCGGCGCAGCAGGGTCCTATGAGGCCGGATCAGTGAGGCAGGCGTCCTACGAGGCCGAACGGGTCCAGGCGATCGAGTTCCTCCTGGCCCGCGGCCCGGACGAGGGCGGCCATTTTGCGCACTTTTCGAAGCCTGCCGTGTTTGTGCGCGCCAAAAACGACGTCGACACAAAGGGATTTGATGCGCAGGTGCGCTCGACGCAAGACTGAACTGCGCATGCGCGGTGGCGCAACGAACACCATGACGTCACGACGTGCGGCAACTGCGGAGCCGCACATTTAAAGCGGCAATGTCCCGCAAGAAATCGACCATTCCTCCACTGTGGCAAGATGGGCCATTACGCTGCCTGCTGTCGAGCAGCTCAACCTGCCAATGTTCCCCAATTCCGACAACCTCGCAGGGACGAGCAGACCATTCAGCCTCCTTACTACGAGTTGTGCCCAGACGATATTCAGACCAGTGACACAGACGACCGGGACGCCTTCCATGTTGCGGTCATTGATGGGAACCGGATGTCTCCAGCCAGGACCCACCAGCCGTTGCAAGTGAACACTGTCAATCCGGGTGATGAATGGTGTGCCACCCTAACGGTCAACCGATCACCGATAACATTCCGTCTGGACACTGGCGCCTCCGCCAACCTCATAGCATGGTCAGCCTTCTACGCCATGAAGGTCAGACCATCAATTCGGCCATCCCGTTGCAAGATAATCGACTACAATGGGAACGTTATCCCGGCTATGGGACCCTGCCAGCTCCAGGTGACACACAACACACACACGGCCACACTCTCATTCGAGATAGTCGGATCATCAAAGGACTCCCTGCTAGGCGCACAGGCATGCAAGGTTCTCCACCTTGTGCAACGAGTCCACGCTCTGTCTCCAGAAGGCACATCTGACTTCCTGGATGCAGAATTCAGGGCACAGCTCCAATCGCTCCTCGCCCACAACCAGGAGGCATTCGAGGGCATGGGAGCACTGCCCTACACCTACAGAATTCGGCTCAAACCGGATGCCACGCCGGTCATTCACAGGGTCCCAGCGCCACTCAAAGACCGCCTCAAGCAGCAGCTGCAGGAACTCCAGGACCAAGGGGTGCTATCCCGGGTCACGGAGCCCACGCCATGGGTCAGCTCCATGGTGTGTGTTAAGAAGCCCTCCGGCGAGCTCCGGATCTGCATTGATCCAAAAGACCTCAACAACAACATAATGAGGGAACACTACCCCATACCCAAACGGCAAAAGATCACAAGCGAAATGGCCCGGGCTAAAATCTTCACAAAACTGGATGCCTCGAAGGGTTTTTGGCAGATCCAACTGGATCAGTCCAGCCGAAAGCTGTGCACCTTCAACACTCCTTTCGGCAGGTTCTGCGATAACAGAATGCCATTTGGCATCATCTCGGCATCCGCATCCGAGGTCTTTCACAGGATCATGGAGCAGATGATGGAGGGCATCGAAGGAGTGCGCGTCTACGTGGAAGATGTCATCATCTGGTCCACCACACCACAGGAGCACATCAATCGTCTCCAGCGCGCCTTTGCGCGCATACGGGAAAACGGCCTGCGCCTCAACAGAGCCAAGTGTTCTTTCGGCCAAACCGAGCTCAAGTTCCTGGGGGACCACATTTCCCGGTCAGGGGTCCGTCCGGATGCAGACAAGGTGAGTGCCATTACAGCCATGCCGCAGCCTGCAGACAAGAAAGCAGTGCTACGCTTCCTAGGCATGGTCAACTTCCTGGGGAAGTTCATTCCCAACCTTGCCTCCCACACGACAGCTATGCGCCACCTCGTCAAGAAGTCCACGGAGTTCCAGTGGCTGCCCACACACCAGAAGGAATGGGAGGAGCTCAAAATTAAGCTCACCACAGCTCCGGTATTGGCGTTTTTCGACACATCTCGTGACACTAAAATTTCGACTGATGCCAGCCAGTCCGGCATTGGGGCGGTACTCCTACAGCGGGATGACACTGCGTCATGGGCCCCGGTCGCCTATGCCTCGAGGGCCATGACCCCCACAGAACAGCGCTACGCGCAGATCGAAAAGGGGTGCCTGGGTTTGCTGACCGGAATAGACAAGTTCCATGACTACGTGTATGGTCTCCCCCAGTTTACTGTTGAGACTGACCATCGCCCCCTGGTCAGCATCATTAATAAGGACCTGAACGAGATGACCCCTCGCCTCCAGCGCATCCTACTTAAACTCAGGAGGTATGACTTCCAACTGGTCTACACCTCGGGAAAGGACCTTATCATTGCGGATGCCCTATCCAGAGCAGTGAGCACACAGCCCGATTCGGAGGGGTTCGTCTGTCAGGTCGAAGCGCAGGTGGCCTTCACATCGGCAAATCTGCCAGCTGACGACTCCACTCTGGCCCGTATTCGCCGGGAAACTGCGGCTGACCCCCTTCTACAACGGGTGATGCGCCACATGATGGATGGGTGGCTCAAAGGACAGTGCCCGCGGTTCTACAATGTCCGAGACGGCTTGGCCGTCATTGATGGTGTCCTTCTAAAGCTGGACCGGATTGTGATTCCGCACAGCATGCACAAGCTGGTCCTCGACCAACTACACGAAGGCCATCTGGGGGTCGAGAAGTGCAGACGGAGGGCCCGAGAGGCGGTATACTGGCCGGGCATCAGTGATGACATTGCCAATATGGTGCTCAACTGCCCCACCTGCCAAAGTTTTCAACCGGCGCAGCCTCCTGAGACGCTTCAGCCCCATGAGCTGGCGACGTCCCCCTGGGCGAAGGTGGGTGTGGACCTTTTTCACGCGCTCGGCAGGGACTATGTAATCGTCATAGATTACTTTTCCAACTATCCAGAGGTCATACGCCTGCACGATTTAACATCGTCTGCTGTCATAAGGGCCTGCAAAGTCACCTTCGCTCGCCACGGCATTCCGATTACTGTCATGTCGGACAATGGGCCCTGTTTTGCCAGCCAGGAATGGTCGTCCTTTGCTGCTTCGTATGGCTTCACACACGTGACGTCCAGCCCTCTGCATCCCCAGTCCAATGGAAAGGCGGAGAAGGGCGTTCACATCGTCAAGCGGCTCCTCTGCAAGGCTCCTGCTGCCGGATCGGAATTCTGCCTAGCGCCGCTGGCCTATCGCTCGGCCCCACTAGCCACTGGCCTCTCACCAGCCCAGTTGTTGATGGGTCGCGCCCTCAGGACCACTGTGCCATCCATTCTGGTACCCACAACCAACCATGCTCCGGTACTACACAGAATGCAACAGCAGCGCGTTCGCCAGAAGATGGCATATGACACACGGGCAACTTCCCGCCCTGGCACCTGGAGACGACGTCCGCATCCACCTATCAGAGGGTGGCTGGTCAGCACCTGCCAAAGTTCTCCGACGCGTGGCTCCCCGCTCGTTCCTGGTTCGCATGCCTGATGGCTCCATTCGTAGGCGCAATCGCCGGGCTCTTCGCCTACTTCCACGCTCGCTACGGGAACTTACACCGACACCGTGCCCTCCTGTTGTTCCTGATATCGACTTTGTGGAGCTTCCTGCCACCATGCCCCTTCCGTCGTCGCCCGTGGCCAGGCCCATTCCTCAGCTGGTGGATCCAGACCCACCCTTGAGGCGGTCAACCTGAATTCGTCGCCCACCTACTAGACTGGACTTATGAGCCTGTTTGTACATTGAACTCATAATACCACTGTGTTAATATGTTTCTGTTCTTCCTTGTCGTTACAGGAGTTTGTTTTTGTCGTTCAACATTTCCCCGTTCTTTGTTTATGGTACAACCTCGTTGTTATGTCGCACCCGACATCGCCCCTTGTATATAGTTTAGCCCCATGTACATGCTGTAGATATTGCACACACACACATTCAGCTCTACTCAGTACACATCTCTATTTATAACCACATAGGCACATGTTCTTGTACAAAAGGGAGGATGTCATGATATTCAGGTAAACATCATAGCACATACATACTGATGGACAGATCAACGGACCAATCAACACACACACAACACCACAGCCAATCACAGGCAAGAGCATACACAGTACAAAACAGGAAACACGACACTTCCTGGGCATTCCAGCAGGAGACAGCTCAGGGCACAGAGCTCACAGCAAGCCACTCAGACATCCACCATGTGCTGAGTGCCACTACAAGATAGTATTAGGAATAGGTCCACAGAGTCTAGGGTTATGATCGAACCTCAGTAACCAGTTTGCCACTGTAAATAAATGTTAGCAATACAACTGAGTTGTACCATTCACAACCGTGTTGGTTCGTCTGTGTAGCAGAGTACCCAACACATCACTCGTCTTCCATAATATCCCTCCTGGACATAATCAGGAGGGTGAACCACCTGTTGGCCCAGAGTAAAATCCTGCCCACAGGTTAATTTTGGCTTTGGGTGATATCAAGTCAGTTGTCCATTATTTATCTCTCCATGAATTCATCAGAAATGTAATCGTATGCACGAGATGGCGAAATTGACATTGTACATTTCATACTAATCACAAAGTTGCCCCAATATATCTGTGAAGCGCAATATATGCTAATGGTTAGAAACGGTTTTGATAAATTACTAACTTGGGAAAGGGTGACCAATTGGGCTTTGTTGATCATTGTCCTGTCACACTTCTTAATTAAAGGCTTCAGGGAAGTGGACTTTGAGTTGGAGATGTACTTTTTCCAACTCTTTTTGGCCCTTCAGCTACATCATGATGTGCATGCGACCGACAGGCTGGTTGTTGCTATCCTTGACCTATTTGATCTTGAGATGTGGACAATACTGGAAAGGTCACATTTGTTGACCATCCCTAATTATCCTCAAAAGGTGGTGTAGCCACTGTTGTGATGTAGGAAACAGGGAAGCCGATTTCCACACAGCAAGCTCCCACTAACAGCAACACAAAAGTCGCCTGATAATCAGTTTTCTTAATGTTGATTGAGGGAGTAAATATTGGCCAGGACACCAGTGATCTTCAAACCTACACCATGGGGCCTTTTGCATCTACCATGAGAAGCCCTACTTCAATATCTCATCCAAAAGGCAGCACCTCCAACTATGCAGCACTCCTGCACTGGGATGTCAGCCTTGATTTTTGTGCTGGGGCTTGATACGGAACCTTCTGAGTTAGAGGTGTGGATGATACCGACTGAACCACAGCTGACAGCATTTAATACTGCTTTGCTGAGAGGTACCATTTTAATGACAACCCCAGGAATGTTTGCAGTTCGGGGTTTGTCTGTAATTTCTCACTCAGTGAGTTTTAAATTGGAAGCGTGTTGCACAGGGCAGTTACCAGGTGGCAGCCACACACTTCCCCGCAGAAATAAAGAAAATATATCAGCAGCGCCAAAATTTCTATTAAAACACCAGACTGTATTGATTTAATTTAAGCCTTTCACCTGCTTTTGAGGTGCTGGGACAATTCTAAACATTTCCTTATGATCTGGACAGTGAACACCGCTGAATTCTAGCTGTGGCATGTTCTGCGCCTGAGTGCGGTGGGATTGGAGCCTCAGAGATATCTAAGGATCACAGGTGAAGTTCGCTATATTATGAGTACCAGTGAATACTATAAAGATGGCTTGTGGTCAGAACCTCCTTTCTCTTTCACATATGTTTTCTCTGCCTCTTGTTCTCGTCCTGTGCAGCAACTATTCTGTGATTCCACTTTTTAAGCTCCCTCGCCATGCCAAAATATTTTGTTGTCCTCCGCCAATGCTTCTCTATAAAAGGACATGTAGAATATTATAATTAATCATGGCATTGCTGGACTGTAAGGGGAAAGTCAACTAGTGTCTCCATTCTTGCTTACTATCCAGTGAATACTGGTGGAGAAAGTGATATATGTTTAGGCTGGCTGCATTGTCCCTCACAGTCAAACAACCCGCTAACACTCACCATATGGGCTCATCAGGAAAGGATTTTAGCTTTCATTAGGTAGTGTCAGCTGTGCTTTAGTTGGTAGTATTCTTGCATTCTGTCTCAGAATGATGTAGGTTCAGAGACCTACTCCAGAGACTTAATCATAGAATCTAGACTGACACTTGAGTGTAATACTGAGGGAGCTCTGCACTGTTGGAGGTATTCAGATGAGATGTCAAACTGAGGGCCTGCCTGCTCTCTCAGGTGGGTGTAATAGATCCTAGAGCACCATTACTATAACAAAGAAGTACACGGGAGTTTTCCCTGGTGTCCTGTCCAACATTTATCCGTTAACCAACATTAAAACAACCAATAACATCCAATTAATATCACATTCCTGTTTGTGGTACCTTAGAGCAGCTGTGTGCCGTACACTACAACAGTGGCTACACTTCAAAAGTACATTGCTGGCTGTAAAGTGCATTGGGATGTTCCGAGGCCATGAAAGGCACTATATAAGTGTCACATTATTTTACTGAAGGGGCATCTGCTGTGCCCAAGCATAAGTTAATGTGTTATAGTAATAAATACGGAGTTGTAATTACCATGAGCCTCATGATATGATGTATTTTAAGCGTTTGGCACTTTGACTCTCATGTGGAGGTGTGAATCAGTCTGTTGGTATCATGGGCATCTTTGCATCAGGGTTTACATGACAAAATAACACACTATAAACACAGGTTCTTACGTATGGCGGCACGGTACCATAGTGGTTAGCACTGTTGCTTCACAGCGCCAGGGTCTTAGGTTCAATTCCCGGCTTGGGTCACTGTCTGTGCAGAGTCTGCACGATCTCCCCGTGTCTGCGAGGATTTCCTCCCAAAAGACGTGCTTGTTAGGTAACTTGGACATTCTGACTTCTCCCTCCGTGTACCCGAACAGCTGCCGGAGTGTGGTGACTAGGGGCTTTTCACAGTAACTTTGTTGCAGTGTTAATGTAAGCCTATTTGTGACAATAAAGATTATTATTATATTTACACTTTCTGAGTGCATTTTTAGTCGGAGTTGGAAAATTTTCACACAGTTTAGGATTTCCTTACTGTGCAGTCTGAACTTGTACAAAATATAATTAATGTAGTAGTTAGGTTTTACCAGTAGGTGCTGCTAGAGTTATTATATTGATCAATATCACTCTCTAGTGGTTGCTATACCCCATGACAATTTAACCCAATAAATCCTCACTGAAGATTTTAGATTGATATATTCAATCCAACAGTCACATCCAAATTCAAGCTGCCCGATTGGATCTTTTCAATCTGTTTGGGAGATTCCCCATTGTCAGGATAAACAGTTACGATGTTACATTGTCAGCCTGTGGATCACTGGGGCCACAACAAAATGGCAACACCTGCTTTTGAGAGTTGAGCTTGCTTTGAATAAATAAAGGCATTTTACCATGGGAAATTGGATCAGCCTCCGTAAGCTGCTTTGTAAAACAATTATCCCCAGTACAAGAACAGCCCTAAGGGCAAGAAGACATTTGAATGAAAGGTACAACAATACACAATTATGAAAGGTACTACAATGCAGAATTGCAGTGGAATCCTATTGAACACCGATACTCTGCAATGGCCCGATTCATTTGAACAATATTACTGACAGTAATATCAACTAACACCATCTAAATCAGGGAGTGTGGTTAGGGACAAAAGGAACTCGATTTAAAATTTGTTTTAACCAAGTATTACCACAGAAGTTGCATGCACTTGAGTTTCTTTCCATTTGTAAATATATAACCAATTAGTGATATTAGTGATTGTTGCTTTATATATTCATCTGACATTCATCGAAACATTATTTTAATGTAGACACTAACTCACTTATTTCAAATCAGTTAATGCCTCCACTGCAATAGTGGATTTAGGAATTCAATATGCAGGTTTATGGTAGATAACTGGTTTAACCGTTCATCATCAGATCTGACTGGCCCACATAAAGCACACCAAGTCCTACTCTCTGTCCTCTGTCAAAACTGCTCACTGTTTCAGAATCATCTGGAATGCAGTGTGGCACGGTAGCACAGTGTTAGCACTGTGATGTCGCAGTGCTAGCATCCCATGTTCAATCCCTGGCTTGGGTCACTGTCTGTGCGGAGTCTGCATGTTCTCCCTGTGTCTGCATGGATTTCCTCCAGGTGCTCTGGTTTCCTCCCACAAGTCCTGAAATATGTGCTGTTGTGTGAATTTGACATTCTGAATTCTCCCTCAGTGTAATAATAATCTGTATTATTGTCACAAGTAGGCTTACATTAACACTGCAATGAAGTTACTGTGAAAAGCCCCTAGTCGCCACATTCCGCTGCCCGTTCGGGTACACGAATGTAGCAGGGTGATCACTGGTGCCCTAGCCAATATTTACTCCCTCAATCTCCCCTGTGCTCACTAAGCTACATTGGCTCCAAGTCCAGAAATGCCTTGATTTAAAAAATCTTATTTTATCCTTGTTTTCAAATCCTTTTATGGCTTCAACACGCCTATTTTTGGGATTTCTTACAAGCCTCCATGAGACCTGTGGCCCCTCCAATTCTTACCTCTTATATATCCCTAAAATTTGGGATGACAGCTTCATGGAAGTTATCACCTGGAGGCCAGTTATAAGAACATAATTAAAAGACGCTTGGTGGGATCTTGTGGTTACACCAGTGGCAGGCATCATCACGGCTGGTGCGGGCAAATTTGGAGAGCTGCCAAAGGTCGATTGACTTTTGGCTGCTTTCCAGATTTTCCCATCCCACCTGTGACAATACCTGCTGCTGGCAGGGCCGGAAAATCTCAGCCTCTCTCTTGTATCACATAATGATGGGTCAAGGGGCAGTACAGTGACACAGTGGTTAGCACTGCTGCCTCAAAGCACCAGGGACCCGGGTTCAATTCTATTTTCTATGTATGTTTCAATGTACTGAGTGAGTGCTGCAGATTCAGGTATTAACAAAGAACAAAGAAAAGTACAGCACAGGAACAGATCCTTCGGCCCTCCAAGCCTGTGCCGACCATGCTGCCCATCTAAACTAAAATCTTCTACACTTCTGGGGTCCGTATCCCTCTATTCCCATTCTATTCATGTATTTGTCAAGATGCCCCTTAAACGGCACTATCGTCCCTGCTTCCACCACCTCCTCTGGCAACGAGTTCCACGCACCCACTACACTCTGTGTAAAAAACTTGCCTCGTACATCTCCTCTAAATCTTGCCCCTCGCACCTTAAACCTTTGCCCTCAACTAATTGACCCCTCTGCCCTGGGAAAAAGTCTCTGACTATCCACTCTGTCTATGCCCCTCATAATTTTGTATACCTCTATCAGGTCGTCCCTCAACCTCCTTCGTTCCAGTGAGAACAAACCAAGTTTATTCAACCTCTCCTCATAGCTAATGCCCTCCATACCAGGCAACATCCTGGTAAATCTCTTCTGCACCCTCTCTAAAGCCTTCACATCCTTCTGGTAGTGTGGCGACCTGAATTGAACACTATATTCCAAGTGTGGCCGAACTAAGGTTCTATACAGCTGCAAGATGACTTGCTAATTTTTATACTCAATACCCCGGCCAATGAAGGCAAGCATGCCGTATGCCTTCTTGACTACCTTCTCCACCTGTGTTGCCCCTTTCAGTGACCTGTGGACCTGTACACCAAGATCTCTCTGACTGTCAATACTCTTGAGGGTTCTACCATTCACTGTATATTCCCTACCTGTATTAGACCTTCCAAAATGCATTACCTCACATTTGTCCGGATTAAACTCCATCTGCCATCTCTCCGCCCAAGTCTCCAAACAATCTAAATCCTGCTGAATCCTCTGACAGTCCTCATCGCTATCCGCAATTCCACCAACCTTTGTGTCGTCCGCATGTTCAAGACAGAATTCAATAGATAGAACATAGGAACGAAGGAATTAGGAGCAGAAGTAGGCAATTCAGCCCCTTGAGCCTGCTCCGCTATTCAATCAGATCATGGCTGATCTTTTCTCGGTTTTTTATCCACCTCCCTCCCTGTTCCCCATATCCCTTTAACCCGTTTTTTTCCCAGAAATATATCTATCTCCTTCTTGAAACCATTTAATGACTCTGATTCCATCACACTATGGGGCAGCGAGTTCCACAAATTCACCACTCTCTGCAAGAAATAGTGCCTCCTCATCTCAGTTCTAAAACTACTGCGTCTCAACCTATATCTGTGACCTCTCATTCTAGATTGCCCCACAAGGGGGGACATTTGGTCTATGTTTACTTTATAAATCCCTTTTAGTATTTTTTTTATACCCTCGATCAGATCCCCTCTCATCCATCTAAACTCCAGAGGGTATCATCCCAAACTGTTTAATCTCTCATGCGTCAACCCTTTCATCCCCAGAATCAATGGACTTTGGAACCTCCTCTGAACTGCCTCCAATGTCACCACATCCCTCCTCAAATAAAGAGATCAAAACTGGACACAGTACTCCAGATAAGTTCTCACCAACACCCTGTACAATTGCAACAACACGGGCGGGATTCTCCGTCAGTCAACACCAGAATCGGGAAAGACGAGTGGGCAGGGAATCGCACGTGAGGCAGAAATCGTGGCCGGCACTGGCCGCGTGGCAGAATGCCATGCTTCGGTGCCTCAACAGCGGAGCCAATGGGTTCTACTCTGCACGTACAGTAAACGCTATCCACAGATCATTAGCGGGCCTGACCCGGTATTCGCCAGGGCTTCCCCAATGCTCCACCTCCGCCGAGAGGAATTACTGATTTTGTGTTTCACTTGCGGTTTTCAAAATCAAGAAAAAGGCGCCGTGGCCGATGAAGGAGAAAGAGGACGTAGGACATACAGAGCCACAACAATGGGCTGCCGGTCCTGCCATTGACAAGGCTGGCTGCGGCGGGGGGGGGGGGAGGGGGTGGTGACTGGGGGTGACCAGGAAATGGGCCATGGGGTCAGGGTTTCTTGGGTGTCCAGAGACAGATCACCATTCCTGCAGTCTGCAAGAAAGCCATCTTGCTGCACATGGCCATATGGGTGCACCCACCCCAACATCCACACTGCAGCTCCCACCTCCACCCCACCAATCCCGCATGCTAACCCTCACCCCTCCAACCTCCCCGTAGCCAACCGGTCGCCACCCGCCAGCAGGGCAGCTCACGGCCCACCCAAGGACAATTCCCACAGTAGCCCCTGCAGGACGGCACTGACGGGGCCGCGGAGTGCAGTGCTGGCATGGCTATTGCCAGCCAACAGTACCCCTGACAGCAGGGACTGGCACAATGGGGGGCACCGACAGGGCCAGGGGTGTGGAGAGAAGGGTGCTGGGGGGATGGCCGGGTGTGGGGATGGGGGAAGGAGGGGGTATGCGGGGGCATGTATGCAGTGCAGGCCGGGGCCATGTGTAACCCGGTGGACCTGGGTTGGGCAAGAGATTACACACCATGCTAACATGGCTGCCTTTCACTTCCTACAGATAGTGGACTTCGGAATCCAACCAGGAATGGTGGCCTTCATCCTAGCTGCCGCAGACCTGAGGGACACACTGAGGCTGTACGAGCAGAATATGCTTGAGGAGGGCCTTGCAAAGGCAGAGCCTGCCCCAGAAGAACAGGAGGCAGCTGGTGAGGATGGAGAGCCAGCCGCCCAACTGGCCGAGGAGGAGGTGGGAAGGAGGCACCACATCAGGCCTCGCGTGTACCGGCAGCGCCTGTTGTTCGAGGATCTGCTGGGCCGGGCATGCCCTCATGACTCTGGCTGAACAGGGGCACCGTACGGCATATCTGCCAGATGGTGGCTCGCTTGGCACCACGGGGAAATGGGGAGAACACCCACCCCCGGTGACCGTCAAGATGATGGTCGTCCTGAACATTTGCGCCACGGGGTCCTTCCAGACCCCGAATGGGCACAATTCTGGAATCTTACAGAGTTCGATGTGGGGTCCAGTGACCTCTGGGTTGGGGAGGGGGGCAGGGTTACAGGTGTTTGGGATGAGGGTTGCTGCCAGGGGCACAGTGCTGCCTGCTCAACTTGGCCACCCTGAGGAAGTCATGCAGTTTTATGTGGCAAGGTCCGGTCCTTGCGCTGCGGCCCAAGACACTCACAACGTCTGCCACCTCCGCCCAGGCCCGGTATACGGCGATAGATGGCAGCCTCTTTTCCAACCCAGGTTACAGGGTGGCCCGCCTCTCCTCCACGGCATCCATCAAGGTCTCTAACTCCGCATTTGCAAACTGGGGTGCCACTGTTTGGGCTTCCATCTTGTTGGCTGGGATGAGTGTGTGTGGGGAGTGGAATGCTGAATCCCGACCCTAGCGAATCCGACAAAGTTTTTGATTGGAATTGATCGTGTTCTAATTGAGGCCGGTGCTAGCCCATTAACGATTGGTAAATTGCTACGGGAACAGCGTCAATTTTGCTGCCGTAGAAGTCCACCAATTCTGACCCTACACTTATTCTCTAAATGGAGGATCCCACCATACTTTTATACTCCAGTTCTTTTGCAATAAATGCTCACATTCTATTTGCCTTTTTTTATTACATTTGTACCTGTATACCCACTTTCCGCGATTCATGAACAAAGACACCCAGGTCCCTCTGCCCAGATGTATTTTGAATCTGCTTTCCATTTCGACAATAATTTGCCTTTCTATTTGTTCGGCCAAAATGGATAACCTCACACTTAGCCACATTAAACTCCACCTGCCAAATTTGGCCCAATCTCCGAGCCTATCTATATCCGTTTGTAAAATATTTGGGCGGGATTCTCCCAGCCCCGCGCCGGGCCGGAGAATCCACGCAACCGCACCATGCCACCGGCGGCACACGATTCACCTCAGAGCGGAGAATCGGCGCCATTGGTGCCGGCGGGTTTGCCGCGGCGCCAGTCGTGGGCCGTTCTATGCGGCCGGGCCGTCGATTCTCCGGGCGCCGAGCAGCCGCTCTGAAAAGACAGAGTCCCGCCGGTGCCATCCACACCTGGTCGCAGCCAACGGGAACTCTGCGCGCAGGGTCGGGGGGCGGCCTGTGGGGGGGGGGGGGGGGGGGGGGGGGAGAGGGGGGGCCTCCGATGGGGCCTGTCCCGCGATCGGGGCCCACCAATCGGCGGGCCGGCCCCTCACTCCCCGGGCCTATTTTCTTACACGCCGGCCCCTGAACTCCCACGCCATGTTGTGTCGGGGCCGACGCATTGAGGGAGGCCACCGCGCATGCGTGGGTTGGCGCTGTAGCCATGTAAAATGGCTGCGTTCCGATTAATCTGGCCAAAACCCAGTTTAAAACGGCTAACCCGAAAGACTGCTGGGAAAAGCAGCCAAGAAGACACAAGCAGGCAGCTGCAGACAGGTTTGCATATTCGGCTCTGGGAAGGTAGCCCAGATCGATACTCAGGGCTATCAACAGCCCATCAACCCAGGTATTCACAGTTGCATTCAGGACTGTGTGCAGCCCATCTCTTCAGACATCCGCAGTTAAATCGGCTATCCCCGGGAACAATTGCAACATATTAGCAATTGAATACCGGGCCAGACCTGTCGGCGCCTGCAGTGGCCGAAACAAAGACAGGTGAGCGACCACCCCCCGATCGAGGAATCGCCTCACCATTGGACACATCGACCCCAGAGATTGGGGACAGAATCCAATCACTTGGGACTCAGGGTCAAGGGCCGCCCCGGGAGGCGGGAAGCCCCTGGGCCCTATAAAAGTGAAGGTCCAAGTTCAGATCTCTCTCTCTCTCATCTTCGCCTGCTCGAGACATTCGCAAGACCAGCCACCGGCAGCAGTAAGTTTGAATGCAGCGGTCGCTACCCGGTAGAGACCCCTAGCCACCGACCTGTAGCAGCCTTTTGAATCCCGCGGGCCAGATTTGATTGGACAAGCCATTCGTTTCCCTGACCTGGTGGGCTCTTCCTAAGCTAAGTATTGGCCAGTAGTGATAGGTTTGTTATATAGAAAGTAGTATTCGGGTATTAATATTGCTTGTTGTATATAATAAATGACCGTTGTTTTAATCCTTACTAAGCGGTGTGCTGTGTTATTAATCATAACCTGAACTTGAACCACGTGGCGGTATCATAAAGATACCTGGCGACTCATGAGCAAAGGTGACCTAAACAGAGCAAATAGACTAAGGTTAAAAAGAGCAACAGCGCGGCGCACAGTTCACGCCGGAATGGGAGGCTGGAGCGGCGTGAACCGTTCCAGCGCCATGCTGGCCCCCTGTAGGGGTCAGAATCGGTACGCCCAGCATCCTGTTCACGCTGCCGTGAAATGCAACGGCGTTTCCGATGGCGTTGGCACACTGCTGCCGAATGGGAGAATCCCGCCCTTTATCTCCTCTTTCCCACTGCCTGCTTTCCCACTTACTTTTGTATCATCCGCAAATTATGCTGTATTACATTCTGTCACTGCTTGCAGATCATTTATATAGATTGTGAACAATTGAGGTCCGAAACTGATCCCTGCGGCACCCCACTAGTTACAGTTCTCCAGCCAGAGAAGGACCCATTTAACCCAACCCTCTCTGTCAGTCAGCCAATCCTCAATCCAATCTATAACTCTACCCCCAATCTCCTGTGATCCCACCTTCTGGATCAATCTTTTTGCGGCACCTTGTCAAAACGCCTTCTGGAAGTCTAGATATACCACATCCACAGGTTCCCCATTATCCACCTTGCTGGTTACATCCTCAGAGAACTCAAGCAAGTTTGTCAAGCACGAATTATCCTTCATAGCACCATGCTGACAATGGTGGATTGAGCTTTGTCTTTCCAAATGTTCAGTCTTCCCCTCCTCAATGATTGATTCCAGCAACTTCCGCATCACAGAGATCAAGCTAACCAGTCTATATCTGAGCTCTTTTGATCTTATTTTTAATCGCCTTTTGCTTAACCTTAAAGTTCTCCCAATACGCCAGTTTACCACTAGGTTTTGAAGTATGATATGCCATAGTTTTTATGTCTTCCTTGATTTCCTTGTTTAGCGGTGGAACGTTTTTCACCATTTTACAATTCCTCTTTCTCTCAGGGATATACTTTATTTGAGTGGTATAGTCCTAGTTTTTGCCTCTCTCCCTTTTTGAATAGGGGCGTCACATTAGCATGTTTCCAATCCACCGAGACTGTTCCAGAGTCCAGGGAATTCTGAAATATAATAACCAATGCATCTACTATCTCTGCTGCCACCTCCCTTAATAAACTAGGGTGCCGGCCACCAGGTCCTAGAGACTTATCTGTCCTTAATCCCATCAGTTTATTCAATACTGTCTCTCCAGTGATGGTTATTGCACCAATTTCCTCTGGATGAACTGTAGTTTTTGGAAATAATTTATTAGCCTCTACCGTGAAGACAGGCAAAAAATGGTTCAGTGCCTCCGCCATCTGTGTTCCCCATTATTACCTCACCAATACCATCCTCTAAATGGGCAAAATTTACCTTTGCTATTCTCCTCCTCTTTATATACTTATGGAAGCTTTTGGTATCAGTGTTTATGTTTTTTGCTAGTTTCCTTTCGTGGGTCATCTTAGCTCTTTTGATCTTATTTTTAGTCACCTTTTGCTGAACCTTAAAGTTCTCCCAATCCTCCAGCTCACCAATAGCTTTTGAAGTATGGTATGCCCTAGTTTTTAATGTCTTCCTTGACTTCCTTGTTTAGCCATGGAACGTTTTTCATCCTTTTACAATTCCTCTTTATCTCAGGAATATACTTTAATTGAGTGGTATTTAATATCTCCCTGAACATAGGCCATAATTCCTCAACTGTCCTCCCCTCAATTATTGGTGACCAGTCTACTTGGGCCAGCTCTTTCCTCAGGCCTGTATAGTTACCTCTTCCGAATGCTAAAACTCTAATATGGCACTCTGTCCTCTCTCGCTCAATCTGAATTTGAAATTCTAGTAGGCTGTGATTACTCCTTCCTAGAGGATCCTTACTGACAAGATTAATGATCAACTCTTTTTCGTTACATAATACTAAATCTAAAATAGCCTGCTCCCTGATTGGCTCCATAACATATTGCTCCAGAAACAATCCCTCATACACTCTATGAAATCTTCCTCAAGGTTACCCTTGCCAGTCAACATGCACGTTAAAATCACCCATGATTACCGTTGTGCTCTTCTCACAAGCCCTCATTATTTCTTGGTTAATACTATGCCTCAGTTTGGACATATTGCTCGGGGGCCTGTAAATTGCTCCTGCCAAGGAATTCTTTTCCCTTGTTTTTTATTTCCACCCAGATCGATTCAACATTTTGGCCCTTAGTGCCAATATCATTTCTTAATACAGCCTTGATGTCATCTTAAACCAATAAAGCAACTCCACCTCCATCCAGTCTATCTTTTCAGAATACTGAGTACCCTTTGTCTCAACTCCCAATCCCGAAAATAGATTTCTAGAAATAGATTTCCAGAAACAGATTTCTGGATACTCAGGGCATCAAGGGGTATGGGGATAGCATTGAGGTAAATGATTAGCCATGATCTAATTTGAATGGTGGAGCAGAGTCGACGGGCTGAATGGCCAGCTCCTGCTCCTATGTTTCTATGATTCCCATTCCCTGTTGTATGGGCAAGTGAAGTAGCTAATATTTGCACAGCAAAGTCTCAGTTGGATGATTAAGCTGCTTATTTATTATTGATGATGTTGGTTAAGGGAGGAATGTTGTTCAAGATACTATAGGTTTATTTCAGATGGTGCCATGGGATCTCCTACATATAACAGGTCAAGCTTCAGTTACCATTGGACTGAAGGATAGTTTAAGCTTCCAAAGCTCTCTGGGGTAGAAAGTTCCAAAGATTCACGGCCAGAAATTCCTCCTCATCGCAGTTTTAAATGGCCTACCCCTTATTCTGAGATTCTGTCCCCTGGTTCTAGACTCAACAGCCAGAGGAAATATCCTTGGCTGTATTCTCCGTTCCTGAGATTAAGTGTTGACGCCAGGGCTGGATTCATGGACTTCCATAACAGCATAACTGGCGTCGCACCTAGACCGATTCAGTAACTGTTAAGGGGCTAGCACCGGCGCCACCTGGAACACAATCGATTCGAAAGACAAACGGTGCTGGATTCGCCAGGTTGACACTCAGGCGGTCGATAAGTTGCAGCCGCGTATACACACTTCATTCCCCAGACACACCATCCCAGCCAACAGGATGGCACTGGTTGTGCTGGAGCACACCCATATGGCTGATGGTTCGGTTGGGGCCAGAGGGCACCTGGGGGGGCTTTTGGGGGCACACCCATACGACCCGTGGCACTAAGTTCATAGTGGGCAGTCAGCGGCATGCACAGCTGCATGGCTGCCTTGCAGGTTGCAGTAATGGTGTTCCATGCCCGTCCACCCCAACCCCACAGCCCATCTCCAGGTCACCCTCCTGTTACTCCCCCCAGCCCTGGCAGAAGCCCCCCGACCAGCAGCACAACTATATCAGCAAACTATGGCGATATTGAACACTTGGATAATTACTGCACCCCCTCTCTCTCCCTCAGCAGCCATGTTCACGATTTTTAAAAGCACAGTCGAACCTCGCCATCGGGAATTCGGCCCAATGGAGGCGGCGAGTGGTGGAGG
The DNA here is from genome assembly GCF_047496885.1 of Scyliorhinus torazame. Classification (NCBI taxonomy): domain Eukaryota; kingdom Metazoa; phylum Chordata; class Chondrichthyes; order Carcharhiniformes; family Scyliorhinidae; genus Scyliorhinus; species Scyliorhinus torazame. The sequence continues at coordinate 288,754,875 of NC_092709.1, forward strand.
CCCCATAGAGTACCAGGTCGGGCCTGCTAACGATATGGCTATGGCGTGTACTCTACGTGTGTTCTGGAACACACTGACACCACTGTCGAGGCGATGGAAAATTGCAATTTGGCATTAAATCGGTGCCCGTCGCGATTTCGTCGGCAGAACTGTTTCTCCACCCCATCGCGTTTCCCGATTCTGGCGTCGGCTGACAGAGAAACCCGCCCCCTGTCTATATCCACCCCATCACTCTCTAAGAATGTTGTAAGTTTCAATGAGATCACCTCTCATTCTTCAAGACGTAAGAGAATATAGGCCCGGTTTCCTCAATCTCCCCTCATATGATGAGCTCGTCACGTCACGGCTTAATCTGATGAATATCCATTGCACTCCCTCTATGGCACGTGTATCCTTCCTTAGTTAGGAGATCAAAGGTGTACACAATAGCTTAAGTGCAGTCTCATCAAGACTCTATAAATTTGCATATGATAAAAGCAGATTACTACGGATGCTGGAATCTGAAACAAAAACAGAAAATACAGGACAATCTCAGCAGGTATGAAAGCATCTGTGGAGAGAGAAGGGAGCTAACGTTTCGAATTTGGATGACTCTTTGCAAAATAGTCCATAAATTTGCAGCAAGACATCTTTAATCCTGAGCTTCAAATTAATTTTGTGAGACAATATTTCAGCGACAACTGAAAATGCTACATAAATATAAGATTTATTTTTATGGTCCATCAATAGATTCCAATGTCATCAGGAGGCTATGGGTTTTCTGGTTTTAAGGTAAGAGGGAGGGCAATAAACCAACTATCAGGAGGCAGGCTAGCATTTTAACTGTTATTTTTTAACCACCCTTTTAACCTTGACCTTGGCTGACTGAGTTTTTCTGGCCTCAGGAAACCCAATGCGTAAAGAAAGGCTGGATCCAGAAGATAATTGCCTTTCCATTTAAATGTTTCATTCATTTTACCTCCTTCAATCAACCCACTGAGATCCAACAAAAGGGCGGTACGATAGCACAGTGATTAGCACTGTCGCTTCACAGCTCCAGGGTCCCAGGTTCGATTCCCAGCTTGGGTCACTGTATGTGCGGAGTCTGCACGTTCTCCTCGTGTCTGCGTGGATTTCCTCCGGAAGTTCCGGTTTCCTCCCATGTGCAGGTTAGGTAGACTGGCCATGCTAAATTGCCCCTTAGTGTCCGAAGGGGTTCAGTGGGCTTGCTGGGTTACGGGTATGGGGCGGAGGTGGGCTTAAGCGGGGTGCTCTTTCCAAGGGCCGGTGCAGACCTGATGGGCCAAATGGCCTTCTACTGCACTATAAATTCTATGTCTATGTCTAAATTCTTCAGACCTCTCCCCAACAACCCTTCCAAATTCTCCCCCACCCTTCTGAGCTCCCCCTTGATTTTTCTGATCTCCTCTCTAACTCTTTTGATCTCCTCCAAGAGGCTTCTGATCCCCCACCTGCTCAGAAATTCAATCTTTCCTCTGACCTCTAATTTACACCCATCCATCATTGTCGACTTTTACAATCCCTCTCTTCTCCTGTCTGACCAGGCTGTGGCCTACCACTCAGGAGGCCCACTCAATTAGTTTTCCGAGCCTCACCAATAACAACTTCTGCTGATGCATGTGTTGGGTTTGTGAATAATCCTTTTTAATTTCTCTCACTTCAGCATTTTCCCTCATACAGTTTATAATAACATCAGAAGAAACAGCAGCAGGAGTAGGTCATTTGGCCCATTGGGCCTGTTCCGCCATTCAATAAGATCAAGGCTGATCTGATTGAGGCTGTAACTTCACTTTCAACTGTGATTGTGAAATGACTAATGAAGAATTGTGTTTAATACATCCATATTTCTGAACAAATATATAGGATATGTCATAATGGCCATTTTAATAAATACCAACCAATGGTACTCTAAATGGCAATGCTACTGGTCCAGCTCGAGGCACAGTTATTAACAAAACATTGCACTCAAAATGTTGTCATCAACGGAATGATTGAATCAGACAATCATACAAAGTCTACAATGTCATGACATCCAGATCAGCATATCATGGTGCAATCACACACACACTGATGGACAGGCAGTTGGACCAACCAGCACACACACAACATCACAGCCAATCACCAGTGAGAGCACACGCACTATAAAACAGGGAACACCACAGTTCCCGCTCATTCTACCAGGAGATAGCTCAGAGCACAGAGCTCACAGCGTGCCACTCAGACATAGACCATGTGCTGAGTGCCTCACAAAGATAGTGATAGGGCTGGATCCACAGGTTAGCTGGTGAAGCACGCACCCAAGCCAGTAGTTAGTTGTTACCGTTGATTAGACAACAAAACAGAGTTGTACCATCTACAGCCGTGTTGGATCATTTGTGCATCAGAACACCCAACACGACATACAACACAGAAAGAGGCCACTTGGCCCATCGTGTCTGCACTGGCTGAATAATGAACCACCCAGCGTAATCCCACTTTCAAGCATTTGGTCCACAGCGCCCCCCCCACCCCCCGCCCCCCCTCCCTCCCCAGCCTCTGTTCCAAGAAGAACAACCCCAGCCTATCCAATTGTTTTTCATAGTTGCATTTTCCAGTCCAGGCAACATCCTCAATAATCTTCTCTGCATCCTCTCTGGCGCAATAATGTCCTTTCTGTCATGAGGTGGCCAGAACTGCACACAGTACTCAGCTTGAGTCCTAACTAATGGATTTATACAGTTTCATCTTTATCTTCCTCATCTTATATTCTATACCTCGGCTAATAAAGAAAAGAATTACATTTTCCATCTTAACCACATTATCTTTTTTTTTTAATAAATATTTTATTGAAAATTTTTGGTCAACCAACACAGTACATTGTGCATCCTTTACACAACATTATAACAATACAGATAATAATGACCTTTTTTATATAAACAAAAAACAACAAATAAATAAATATTAAATAACAAAAATGAAAACTAGCCCTAATTGGCAACTGCCTTGTCACAGGCTATACCCCCCCCACCCACCCACCCCATCCCTCCCCCCACCCCCCCCCCCCCAAGTCCTGGGCTGCTGCTGCTGCCTTCTTTTTTCCCCCATCTATCTTTCCGCAAGATATTCGACGAACGGTTGCCACCGCCTGGTGAACCCTTGAGCCGACCCCCTTAGGACGAACTTAATCCGCTCTAGCTTTATGAACCCCGCCATATCATTTATCCAGGTCTCCACCCCCGGGGGCTTGGCTTCTTTCCACATTAGCAATATCCTGCGCCGGGCTACTAGGGACGCAAAGGCCAAAACATCGGCCTCTCTCGCCTCCTGCACTCCCGGCTCTTGTGCAACCCCAAATATAGCCAACCCCCAGCTTGGTTCGACCCGGACTCCTACTACTTTTGAAAGCGCCTTTGTCACCCCCACCCAAAACCCCTGTAGTGCCGGGCATGACCAAAACATATGGGTATGATTCGCTGGGCTTCTCGAGCACCTCGCACACCTATCCTCCACCCCAAAAAATTTACTGAGCCGTGTTCCAGTCATATGTGCCCAGTGTAATACCTTAAACTGAATCAGGCTTAGCCTGGCGCACGAGGACGACGAGTTTACCCTGTTTAGGGCATCTGCCCACAGCCCCTCCTCGATCTCCTCCCCTAGCTCTTCTTCCCATTTCCCTTTTAGTTCGTCCACCATAGTCTCCCCTTCGTCCCTCATTTCCCTATATATATCCGACACCTTACCATCCCCCACCCATTTCTTTGAGATGACTCTGTCCTGCACCTCTTGTGTCGGGAGCTGCGGGAATTCCCTCACCTGTTGCCTCGCAAAAGCCCTCAATTGCATGTACCTGAATGCATTCCCTTGGGGCAACCCATATTTCTCGGTCAGCGCTCCCAGACTTGCGAACTTCCCGTCCACAAATAGATCTTTCAGTTGCGTTATTCCTGCTCTTTGCCACATTCCATATCCCCCATCCATTCCCCCCGGGGCAAACCTATGGTTGTTTCTTATCGGGGACCCCCCCAATGCTCCGGTCTTTCCCCTATGTCGTCTCCACTGTCCCCAAATCTTCAGTGTAGCTACCACCACCGGGCTCGTGGTGTAGTTCCTCGGTGAGAACGGCAATGGGGCTGTCACCATAGCCTGCAGGCTGGTCCCCCTACAGGACGCCCTCTCTAATCTCTTCCACGCCGCTCCCTCCTCCTCTCCCATCCACTTACTCACCATTGAAATATTAGCGGCCCAATAATACTCACTTAGGCTCGGTAATGCCAGCCCCCCCCTATCCCTACTACGCTGTAAGAATCCCTTCCTCACTCTCGGAGTCTTCCCGGCCCTAACAAAACCCATGATGCTCTTTTCTATCCTTTTAAAAAAAGCCTTCGTGATCACCACCGGGAGGCACTGAAACACAAAGAGGAATCTCGGGAGGACCACCATCTTAACCGCCTGCACCCTCCCTGCCATTGACAGTGCTACCATATCCCATCTCTTGAAATCTTCCTCCATCTGTTCCACCAACCGCGTTAAATTTAGCCTGTGCAATGTGCCCCAATTCTTAGCTATCTGGATCCCCAGGTAACGAAAGTCTCTTGTTACCTTCCTCAACGGTAGGTCTTCTATTTCTCTACTCTGCTCCCCTGGATGCACCACAAACAGCTCACTCTTCCCCATGTTCAATTTATACCCTGAAAAATCCCCAAACTCCCCAAGTATCCGCATTATTTCTGGCATCCCCTCCGCCGGATCCGCCACATATAGTAGCAGATCATCCGCATATAAAGATACCCGGTGTTCTTCTCCTCCCCTAAGTATTCCCCTCCATCTCTTGGAACCTCTCAGCGCTATCGCCAGGGGCTCAATTGCCAGTGCAAACAGTAATGGGGACAGAGGACATCCCTGCCTTGTCCCTCTATGGAGCCGAAAATATGCCGATCCCCGTCCATTCGTGACCACACTCGCCACTGGGGCCCTATACAACAGCTGCACCCATCTAACATACCCCTCTCCAAAACCAAATCTCCTCAACACCTCCCACAGATAATCCCATTCCACTCTATCAAATGCTTTCTCGGCATCCACCGCCACTACTATCTCCGTTTCACCCTCTGGTGGGGCCATCATCATTACCCCTAACAGCCTCCGTATATTCGTGTTCAGCTGTCTCCCCTTCACAAACCCAGTTTGGTCCTCGTGAACCACCCCCGGGACACATTCCTCTATTCTCATTGCCATTACCTTGGCCAGGACCTTGGCATCCACATTTAGGAGGGAAATTGGTCTGTAGGACCCGCATTGTAGCGGATCCTTTTCCTTCTTTAAGAGAAGCGATATCGTTGCTTCAGACATAGTCGGGGGCAGTTGTCCCCTTTCCTTTGCCTCGTTAAAGGTCCTCGTCAGTACCGGGGCGAGCAAGTCCAAATACTTTCTGTAAAATTCAACTGGGAATCCGTCCGGTCCCGGGGCCTTTCCCGTCTGCATGTTCCTAATTCCTTTCACCACTTCTTCTACCGTGATCTGTGCTCCCAGTCCCACCCTTTCCTGCTCTTCCACCTTGGGAATTTCCAGCCGATCCAAAAAATCCATCATTCTCTCCCTCCCATCCGGGGGTTGAGCTTCATACAATTTTTTATAAAATGTCTTGAACACTTCATTCACTCTCTCCACCCCCCGCTCCATCTCTCCTTCCTCATCCCTCACTCCCCCTATTTCCCTCGCTGCTCCCCTTTTCCTCAATTGGTGTGCCAGCAATCTGCTCGCCTTCTCCCCATATTCATACTGTACACCCTGCGCCTTCCTCCATTGTGCCTCTGCAGTGCCTGTAGTCAGCAAGTCAAATTCCACATGCAGCCTTTGCCTTTCCCTGTACAGTCCCTCCTCCGGTGCTTCCGCATACATATTGTCTGTCCACCCTTTTGATATCAGCTCCCCCCTAACCACCGCCTTCAACGCCTCCCAGACCACTCCCACCTGAACCTCCCCATTGTCATTGAGTTCCAAGTACTTTTCAATACATCCCCTCACTCTTAGGCACACACCCTCATCCGCCATTAGTCCCATGTCCATTCTCCAGGGTGGGCGCCCTCCTGTTTCCTCCCCTATCTCCAAGTCTACCCAGTGTGGGGCATGATCCGAAATGGCTATAGCCGTATATTCCGTTCCCCTCACCTTCGGGATCAATGCCCTACCCAACACAAAAAAGTCTATGTGCGAATAGACTTTATGGACATAGGAGAAAAACGAGAACTCCTTACTCCTAGGTCTACTGAATCTCCACGGGTCCACACCTCCCATCTGCTCCATAAAATCCTTAAGCACCTTGGCTGCTGCCGGCCTCCTACCAGTCCTGGACTTCGACCTATCCAGCCTTGGTTCCAACACCGTGTTAAAGTCTCCCCCCATTATCAGCTTTCCCGTCTCTAGGTCCGGGATGCGTCCTAGCATTCGCCTCATAAAGTTGGCATCATCCCAGTTCGGGGCATACACGTTTACCAAAACCACCATCTCTCCCTGTAATTTGCCACTCACCATCACGTATCTGCCCCCGTTATCCACCACTATAGTCTTTGCCTCGAACATTACCCGCTTCCCCACCAATATAGCCACCCCCCTGTTTTTCGCATCCAGCCCCGAATGGAACACCTGCCCCACCCATCCTTTACGCAGCCTAACCTGGTCTATCAGTTTCAGGTGCGTTTCCTGTAACATAACCACATCTGCTTTAAGTTTCTTAAGGTGTGCGAGTACTCGTGCCCTCTTTATCGGCCCGTTGAGCCCTCTCACGTTCCACGTGATCAGCCGAGTTGGGGGGCTTCCCACCCCCCCCCTTGCCGGTTAGCCATCATCTTTTTCCAGCTTCTCACCCAGTTCCCACGCAGCTGTATCTCCCCCAGGCGGTGCCCCCCCGCCCATCCTCTCCCGTACCCACTCCCCCCTTTCCCCAGCAGCAGCAACCCAGTAATTCCCCCCTCCCACCCCCCCCGCTAGATCCCCCGCTAGCGTAATTACTCCCCCCATGTTGCTCCCAGAAGTCAGCAAACTCTGGCTGACCTCGGCTTCCCCCGTGACCACGGCTCGCACCGTGCGACGCCCCCTCCTCCCTGCTTCTCTATTCCCGCCATAATTATCATAGCGCGGGAACCAAGCCCGCGCCTCTCCCTCGGCCCCGCCTCCCATGGCCAACGCCCCATCTCCTCTCCCTCCCCACCTCCCCCCATCACCACCTGTGGGAGAAAGAAAAGTTACCATACCGCAGGATTAGAACATAAAACCCCTCTTCGCCCCCCCCATTTGCCCCACCACTTTGTCCAAACGTTCTTTTTCATAATCCACTCATTCCAGTTTTTCTTCTACAATAAAAGTCCACGCTTCATCTGCCGTCTCAAAGTAGTGGTGCCTCCCTTGATATGTGACCCACAGTCTTGCCGGTTGCAGCATTCCAAATTTTATCTTCCTTTTGTGAAGTACCGCCTTGGCCCAATTAAAGCTCGCCCTCCTTCTCGCCACCTCCGCACTCCAGTCTTGATAAACGCGGATCACCGCGTTCTCCCATTTACTGCACCGAGTTTTCTTCGCCCATCTAAGGACCATTTCTCTATCCTTAAAACGGAGGAATCTCACCACTATGGCTCTGGGAGTTTCTCCTGCTCTCGATCCTCGCACCATAACTCGGTACGCTCCCTCCACCTCCAACGGACCCGTCGGGGCCTCCGCTCCCATTAACGAATGCAGCATCGTGCTCACATATGCCCCGACGTCCGCCCCCTCCACACCTTCAGGAAGGCCAAGAATCCTCAGGTTGTTCCTCCTTGCGTTGTTTTCCAGTGCCTCCAACCTCTCCACACATCGTTTCTGGTGTGCCTCCTGTATCTCCGACTTCACCACCAGGCCCTGTATATCGTTCTCATTCTCGGCTGCTTTCGCCTTCACGACCCGAAGCTCCTGCTCCTGGGTCTTTTGTTCCTCCTTTAGCCCTTCGATCGCCTGTAGTATCCGGGCCAACAACTCTTTCTTCATTTCCTTTTTTATCTCCTCCACGCAGCATTTCAAGAACTCTTGTTGTTCAGGGCCCCATGTTAAACTGCCACCTTCCGACGCCATCTTGGTTTTTGCTTGCCTTCCTTGCCGTTGTTCCAAAGGATCCGCTGCAATCCGGCCACTTTCCTCTCCTTTTTCCATCCGTGTCCAGGGGGAATTCCCTTCTGGTTTACCGCACACTGTTTTTAGCCGTTAAAATTGCCGTTGGGGCTCCTATCAAGAGCCCAAAAGTCCGTTTCACAGGGAGCTGCCGAAACGTGCGACTCAGCTGGTCATCGCCGCACCCGGAAGTCCTTAACCACATTATCAATCTGTCCTGCTACCTTCAGGGATCTGTTGACATTCCCTCCAAGGTCTCTCACTTCCTCTACACCTCCCATTTGTTGTGTAATCTTTTGCCTTGTTTCCTCTTCCCAAATGCATCACCTCATACTTATTTGGATTTGCTATGTTGTGGCACACTTCTGGCATTGTCAAGAGACTTCAAACTTTGTTCGGAACAAGAAGGTAATTATTAATGAAGATTAACTTGGTACTGGAGCTTTTGCAGCACCAAGGTGCCTTGCATGCTACCTACATGGCTGCTCGATGTATTCTGCCCAAGAGAGGACTCCACCTCCTGGAATGATTGTGGTGAATGTATTGCTGTAACAATTCACCATGTACATATCTGTATTACGCTGTTGCCCATGTGGGCTCCATCTATGGACCATTGTAAGGTATTACCTATGATGTAGCATGTTGGGGACTGTGTGGGCTCTGCCCCTGGCTCCTCCCCTTGAGGGGAGGTAAAAGAGCAGTCGACCTGTAGGCGGCTCCCACTAACTGATCAGTCACAGGCAGGCACTGTTCTAGTTGATTAAAGCCACAGTTTACTTCTACTCCTGGTTTCGTGTGAATTGATGGTCGCATCAATGATCACTCAATCTTGGTTCCCACTGGGCCCTCAAGTCAGATGACCCTTTTCAGCTGTACAGTCTTAAAGAGACAGACACCTCAATCACTAGAGGGTTGAACTCCATTTGCCACTTTTCTGCCCACCTGACTAGTCCATTGATACCTTCCTGCTGTCTGCAGCTTCCCTCCCCACTATCATCCACGTGGCCAATTTTTGTGTCATCTTAAAATGCCTTTATCATGCCCCCCTACTTTATGTCCAAATCATTAATGTATATCATAAAAAGCAGGGGACTCAGCACTGACCCCCGTGGAACCCAACTTGATATTGCCTTCCAGTTGCAAAAACAATTTATCTTTTGTTTCCTGCCACTGAATCAATTTTGTATCCAGCTTGCTCCATTCCCCTGGCTCCTGGGGCTTTTCTGTTTTCTCAGTCTGCCATGTGGGCCAATGTCAAAAGCCTTGCTAAAATCCATCAACTGCACTACCTTCATCAATCGCCCTTATTACTTCCCAAAAAAAATTCAATCAAGTTAGTCAGATACAATCTTCCATTAAAAAATAAACTCTAAATGTCCTTGAATACTTATTGCCTTTCTGAGTGACAATTTGACCTGTCTCTCGGAATTGAGTACAATAATTTTCCCATTACTGAGGTTCTACTGGCCTGTAATTACTTGGTCTATCCATTTCTCCCTTTTTAAATAAAGGTACAAAGTTAGCAAACCTCCAATTCTTTGGTACCACACCTGTATCTGTTGAGGATTGGAAAATTCAAATTATTTTAACAGCCTGGGGTACGTTTCATCTGGCCCCCTGGTGATTTACCCACTTTCAAGGATGCTAATTCCATTAATACTTCCTCTCTCCCTACGTTTTTCACATCAAATATTTCACACTCCTTCCCCTTAACTACAATATCTGTCTCGTCCCCATCTTCTATGAAAATTGTTGTCCACACTGACTCTTACCAACTTCTACAGATGCACCATAGAAAGCATCCTATCTGGCTGCATCACAGCCTGGTATGGCCACTACTCAGCCGAAAACTGCAAGAAACTTCAGAGAGTCGTGAACACAGCCCAGTCCATCACACAAACCTGCCTCCCATCCATTGGCACCACACCTGTATCTGTTGAGGATTGGAAATTTAAAATTCACACCTCCGCTCCCTGGGGAAAGCGGGCAACATAATCAAAGACCCCTCCCACCCGGCTTACTCACTCTTCCAACTTCTTCCATCGGGCAGAAGATACCAAAGTCTGAGAACACACACAGACAGATTCAAAAACAGCTTCTTCACCAATGTTACCAGACTCCGAAACGACCCTCTTATGGACTGACCTGATTAATACTACACCTGATGTATGCTTCACCTGATGCCGTATCTATGTATTTACATTGTGTACCTTGTGTTGCCCTATTATGTATTTTTTATTTTCTTTTATTGTCATCTACTAAATGTTTGAGCTGCTAGCAGAAAATTACTTTTCACTGTACCTCAGTACACGTGACAATAAACAAATCCGAGCGGCCGTAGCAAAAAAGCCGAGTCCCGCCGCCGGCGTTCTAACATTCTCTGAGCCGGCGGGACCTCGGCGTTGAAGGGTCCGGGGACGGCCTGTGTGGGGGAGGGAGCGGGTCCGACCCCAGGGCGGGCCTCCGTTGTGGCCTGGCCCACAATCGGGCCCACCGATCGGCGGGCCGGTCTCTTGTGCTGGGGACCTCCTTTCTTCCATGCCGGCTCCTGTAGCCCTATACCATTTGGCGTCGGGGCCGGCGCTGAGAATAAAGCTACTGCGCATGGGCCGCTCCAGCACCATGCTGGCCCCCTGTTGCCCAGAGAATCGGGCGCCCAAAGGCCTGTTGATGCCGGAGTAAAACACTCCCGTTTTTACGCCGGCGTCAACACTTAGCCGCCCGATGGGAGAATCCCGCCCACTATCTTTCCTTTCGTCTGTTCTCTAGCTTTCTCCTCAACCTCTCACCCACAAGGCTTAGCATTGATGCCTCATATAGTTGTACATCTATTTCCCTCTAGTGGTTGATTTAGACATTACATTAACTCTTGCAGTTCTTTACATTTATGATAATGTCACATTTACTGTCTGCTGTACCTGTGTGCTTACTTTCATCGACTGATGCATAAGAAAACCAAGGTCTCACTGAGTATCCACCTCTCACAATTTACACCCATTCAAATAATAATCTACCTTCCTATTTTTGCTATCGAAGTGGATAACCTCACATTTACCCACATTATACTGCATCTGCCACTCACTCAGCCTGTCCAAATCCAGCTGAAGTAACTCTGCATCCTCCTCACATCTCACCCTCCCACCTAACTTTGTAGCATCTGCAAATTTGGAGATAATACATTTATGTTTGCTTTCTGTTTTCTAACCAGCTTTCTATCCATCTCAAGACCCTACCCATAACCCCATGCGCTTTAACTTCACATAGTCATCTGTGATATAAGACCTTGTCGAAAGCCTTCTGAAAGTCTAAGTAAACCCTTTTAGTTCCTTTGCCATTGCTGGCACCCTGCCCGATTTCGAGCTTGACCGGTCCAAGCCAGGGTCAATAACAGTGTTGAAGTCCCCTCCCATGACCAACCTGTGCGAGTCCAGGTCCGGTATCTTCCCCAGCATCCTCTTTATAAACTCCACATCATCCCAATTTGGCACATACACATTTACTAATACCACCTGCACCTCCTCCAGTTTCCCACTGACCATAATGTAACAACCTCCCACATCCAAGACTATTCTACCCGCTTCAAACACCACCCGCGTATTGATCAGGATCGTGGCCCCTCTAGTCTTTGAGTATAGTCCCGAGTGAAAGACCTGACTGACCCAGCCTTTCCTCAATCTAATCTGGTCAGTTACTCTAAGGTGCGTCTCCTGTAATGTTACCACGTCCGCCTTCAGTCCCCTAAGATGCGCGAACACACGTGCCCTCTTGACCGGCCCATTTAACCCTTGAACATTCCAAGTGATCAGCCTAGTTGGGGGGCTCATTGCCTCCCCACTTCGCTGATCAGCCATCCCCCTTTTTGGGCCCACCTCCAGCCCATGCTCCACGCCTCCATCGGTCTGCCCCCAGGCAGCCTCCGCCCCCAACCTCCTCTCTGTCCCTTAGCCCAAGTCCCTCCCTCGTCAGCAGAACATTTACCCCCCTCACCCCGTAGTAACAATACTCTGTAACCCAACTCCTTTAATAACCCGAACATATGCACACCCCCACTGCATTTCCATGAGCTAGCCTGCCGAGCTAGCTTGGTGGCCCCCATCCCTGGCACCGGATAGTCTCCCACCTATTGTTCCCTCCCCCCCCCTCCCCGCTCATACAAACATACTCCAACATCAAACAATCCCCACACAATTGCCTGACAGAAAAACACCAAGATCTAAACAAGTACATCTCCATCCCCAACAGTGCAAATGAAACCTTAACTCAGTCAGCTCTACCGCTGGTCCCAAATCAATGCAAGAGGCATTACAAATAGCTTCCACAAAACGAAAAACGAGAAACCTTTTTTTAAAAAAAGAACAGAAAAACAAGAAAAACAAAACAAGAATGTTGCACCAAAGTTCAAAAGTTCTCAATCCACCCCCAGTCCTTTCCTTTTCGCAAAGTCCAGCACGTCCTCAGGCGACTCAAAATAAAAGTGCTGTTCCTTGTGCGCGACCCAGAGACGGGCCGGATACAACAGTCTGAACTTCACCTTTTTCTTAAAAAGGTTGAAGCCTGCTCTTCTCCTGGCCACCTCCACACTCAGGTCTTGGTAAATCCGCAGGATACTGTTGTCCCACTTACAGCTCCGTGTCTGCTTGGCCCACTAAGAATGCGCTCCTTCCAATACCTGTGGAATCTCACCACCATTGCGCTCGCGGGGCCCCCCATTCGTGGCTTCCTCGCGAGCGCTCTGTGAGCCCTGTCCACCTCCAAGGGTCGGGAGAATGTCCCCTCCTCCAGCAACTTCTCAAACATACCCGCTATGTATGCCCCAGTAACCGCTCCTTCGGACCCCTCCGGGAACTCAACGATTCCCAAGTTCTGCCAGCGGGACCTATTCTCTAGGTCCTCCACCTTCTCCAGGAGCCTTTTCTGCTGGTCGCTCGGCATCCCCACCTCCAACTCCACCGCAGTTTGATGTTCCTCCTGCTCAGCCAGCGCCTTCTCTACTTTCTGAATCGCCCGATCTTGAGCGTCCAATCTAAGCTCCAGCCGCTCAATTGACTCTTTTATCGGGTCCAAGCAGTCCTGTTTCTGCTTAGCAAAGCCTTCCTGAATAACTTGTATCAGCTGCTCCATTGATCGCTGGGTCGACAAACCAGAGGTCTGGTCCTCCGCCATGCTGTCTCCTGCTGCAGCTTCACCCCAAGCCTTCTCTTTCTTTCTGTTTCTGCCTTTAAAAGCACTTCTAGTCCTTCTCTCCATGCACCAATGTGGGAATTCAGTACACAATTGCCTCTGTCATCAGTTTTACAATTCAAGTCCGATAGAAAATCGGGGGAAAAGGTCCAAAAGTCCGACCAGAGAGGGAGCCACCAAATGTGCGGCTTAGTCCTTCATAGCCATCACCGGAAGTCTCCATCATAGTTACCTTTATTGAGCTTCAGGACCCTGGTCTCAGAATAACAATCTCACTATCCACCTTGATAAAGAATTCTATCAGTTATGGTCACTCACCCCCAAGGGTTCTCTCACAGCTAGATTGCCAACTAATCCTTTCTCGTTGCACAACACCCAGTCCAAAATGGCCTTTTCCCTTGTTGCTTCCTCAACATATCGGTCCAGAAAACCATCCCGTATACATTCCAGAAATTCTTCCTCTATTGTACTCACCCAATCTATATGCAGATTAAAGCCACCCATAATCACAGATGTTTCTTTATCACATGCATCTCTGATGTCCTGTCTAATGCTTTTCCCAACATTACCACTGCAGTTGGTGGTCTGTATACCACCCCTATGAATGTTTTTTGCCCCTTGATGTTTCTTAACTCGATCCAGACAGATTCTACATCATCTGTACTAATATCTTTCCTCAGTATTGTATCAATAATAATAATAATAATCTTTATTATTATCACAAGTAGGGTTACATTAACACTGCAATGAAGTTACTGTGAAAATCCCCTGGTCACCACATTCCGGCACCTGTTCGGGTTCACTGAGGGAGAATTCAGAATGTATACGGGAAAATTACCTAACTGCATATCTTTCTTCTTTAATCAACAATGCAACTCCACCACCTTTTCCTTTCTGTCTGTCCTTCTGAAAAACTGAATAGCCCTCAATGTTTAATTCCCATCCTTGGTCACCTTGGAACCATGTCTCCGTAATCCCAACTATATCATATCTCTTTACATCTATCAGTGCAAGTAATTAATCCATTTTATTTCAAATGTTCTGAGCGTTCTGGTACAAAATGTTCCTTTTAACGTTCCTACTATTTTTTACAGTGTTATCATTACCAAGCATCATCACTTCATTCCATGACAGTATGAAAGGCACAGTCCAGTACAATGGTGCCTCATCAGCTTCCTTCCCCATCGTGAACAATGTGAAACAGGGCTGTGTCCTCACCCACTGTTTGGGATTATCTTCTCACTACGGCTCTCTCGTGCATTTAAGTCTCCAAATGAAGGTATTTTCCTTCACACAAGACCAGATGGCAGCTTGTTTAATTTTGCTCGTCTTAGAGCAAAGACAAAAGTATGGAAAATTTTCATCAGGGAACTCCACTATGCTGATAGTGCTGCGATAACATCTCATACAGAAAACTGTCTGCAGAGACTTAGCGATGGGCTTGCGGCTGCTGGTAAGGAATTTGACTAAACCATCAGTCTCAAGAAAATAAACATTCTGGGAAAGGGCATTAGAAATGCTCTATGCATTAATGTTAGTGACCACAGTCTGGAAGTAGTCCAAGAGTTTAACTATTTGAACAATCATTACCAGCAACCTGCCTCGCGACACAGAAATCGTTGGAAAGGTGACTGCTGCTATGTGCTGATGCACTTATCAATTACGACAAGACAAGAGTAGAGAGTAATCGAGGCTTTATTAAGCAGAGATGTGTGGCCTCCTTCAGCTGCTACCAGAATGGGGCAAGCTCGGTGTGCACACACATTCATACTCCGCCTACTGGGCAGAGCCAGCAGGCAGGGATCTACCTCCTGTAGTACAGGAGCCTTACCGTATTGCCTCTAATAACAACCATTATACAATCAGTGGTGACTACCACATTCACCCCCTGTTAAAAAAGAGTCCAGCGAGGGTGGTGGAAAAAAATGTACAGGTTTGTGAAAATTTAAAGTTTACAGTCTGGTGAAAATTTACAAATTCAGCCGGTCGGGTGCCTTGATCCTCCGCTGTGAGTGCCTCGGTCCTGGTGGTGATGCAGGTGCTGACTTGGTCGCCTGTGACTCCGGAAGCGTGTTGTCCTCATCTTCATCCTCGGGTGGAACCAATGGGAGGACGGATCGTCCTGGGGCGGGGGCTGTAGTGAGGCGCGCTGGGGGAAGGGTGAGTGGCGCTGGGGCAATCGGAGGGGTGGTGGGCCATGGGTGGGGATCCAGCTGGTGCCAGGTCCCTGAGGGAGGCTGTGTCCTGGCGGCCGTCGGGGTACGCCACATAGGCATACTGCGGGTTCGCGTGAAGTAGTTGTACCCTTTCTACCAACCGGTCCGCCTTGTGGATCCGCACGTGTTTGTGGAGGAGAACGGGTCCTGGAGCTGGCAGCCACGTTGGGAGCGACACCCCAGAGGTGGACTTCCTCAGGAAGGCAAGGAGACATTCATGGGGGGTTTCATTAGTCACAGTGCAGAGTAGCGATCGAATGGAGTGGAGCGCGTCGGGGAGGACCTCCTGCCAGCAGGAGACCGGGAGGTTTTTAGACCGCAGGGCCAGCAGGACGGCCTTCCAGACCATCCCATTCTCCCTCTCCACCTGCCCATTTCCCTGGGGGTTGTAGTTGGTCATCCTGCTCGAGGCAATGCCTTTGCCGAGCAGGAACTGACGCAGCTCATCATTCATAAAGGAGGATCTCCAGTCGCTGTGGACATTAGCGGGGAAACCGGACAGGGCGAAGATGCTGTTGAGTGCTTTAATGATCATGGCAGACGTCATATCGGGGCATGTGATGGCGAAGGAGAATCGGGTGTATTCATCGACCACGTTCAGGAAGTACGTGTTACGGTCGGTGGAGGGGAGGGGTCCTTTGAAGTCCATGCTGAGGCGTTCAAAGTGGCGAGAGGCCTTCACCAGGTGCGCTCGGTCTGGCCGGTAGAAGTGCGGCTTGCACTCCGTGCAGACCTGGCAGTCTCTGGTGACAGCCCTGACCTCCGCAATGGAGTAGGGCAGGTTGCGGGCCTTTATGAAGTGAAAGAACCGGGTGACCCCAGGGTGACAGAGACCATCGTGTACGGCCCGGAGTCGGTCCACTTGTGCCTGGGCACATGTACCTCGGGATAGGGCATCGGGGGGCTCGTTGAGCTTACCGGGGCGATACAAAATCTCGTAATTGTAGGTGGAGAGCTCGATCCTCCACCTTAAGATTTTATAATTTTTGATCTTACCCCACTGTGTATTATTGAACATGAAGGCAACCGACCGTTGGTCAGTGAGGAGAGTGAATCTCCTGCCAGCCAGGTAATGCCTCCAATGCTGCACAGCTTCCACGATGGCTCCTCTTTTTCAACAGAGGAGTGCTGAATTACGGAGGCATGGAGGGTGCGGGAAAAGAATGCCATGGGTCTGCCTGCCTGGTTGAG
The DNA here is from genome assembly GCF_047496885.1 of Scyliorhinus torazame. NCBI lineage: Eukaryota > Metazoa > Chordata > Chondrichthyes > Carcharhiniformes > Scyliorhinidae > Scyliorhinus > Scyliorhinus torazame. The sequence continues at coordinate 288,771,578 of NC_092709.1, forward strand.
AGTGGCGGCCAGAGCGACGTCCGATGCATCGCTCTCGACCTGAAAGGGGAGGGTCTCGTGCATCGTGCGGTTAAAGGCCTGGCGGGCCTCAGCCGTCAAGGTAAAAACTGTGGAGTGGATGAGTGAGCGGGCCTTGTCCGCATAGTTAGGGACCTACTGGGCATAATAGGAGAAAAACCCCAGGCATCGTTTCAGGGCCTTGGGGCAGTGGGGAAGGGGGAGTTTCATGAAGGGGCGCATGCGGTCGGGGTCGGGCCCTAGAACTCTGTTTTCCACAACATAGCCAAGGATGGCTTAGTGGTTGGTGCGGAACACGCACTTCTCCTTATTGAACGTGAGGTTAAGGAGTTTAGCGGTGTGGAGGAATTTGAAGAGGTTAGCGTCGTGGTCCTGCTGGTCGTGGCCGCAGATGATGACGTTATCGAGGTACGGAAAGGTGGCCCGCAGTCCGTACCGGTCAACCATTCGGTCCATCTCCCGTTGGAATACCGAGACCCCGTTAGTGATGCCAAAGGGAACCCTAAGGAAGTGGTAAAGGCGGCCGTCTGCTTCAAGAGCCGTGTATTGGCAGTCCGCCTTGCGGATGGGGAGCTAGTGGTAGGCAGATTTCAGGTCCATTGTAGAGAAGACCCGGTACTGTGCAATCTGATTGACCATATCAGATATGCGTGAGAGGGGGTAAACGTCGAGCTGCGTGTACTGATTGATGGTCTGACTGTAGTCAATGACCATCCTGTGTTTCTCCACAGTCTTTACTACTACCACTTGAGCTTTCCAGGGGCTGTTGCTGGCCTCAATGAAGCCTTCCCGCCGCAGCCGCTGGACCTCCGACATGATGAAGGTCCTGTCCTGGGCACTGTACCGTCTGCTCCTGGTGGCGATGGGTTTGCAATCCAGGGTGAGGTTTGCAAACAGGGAAGGTGGGTCGGCCTTAAAGGTCGTGAGGCTGCATATGGTGAGGGGCGACCAGGCAACTCGTGGTAGCCTCCAGTAACGAATTTTAGAGTTAGACTTTGGAGGTTGCACTGGAAGTCCAGGCCGAGTAACAGGGCAGCGCAGAGGTTGGGGAGGACGTAGAGACGGAAGTTGCTGAACTCTACGCCCTGGATGGTGAGGGTGGCTATGCAGTATTCCCGGATTTCCACGGAATGGGATCCGGAGGCCAAGGAGATTCTCTGGGTAACGGGGTGTACCGGGAGGGAGCAGCACCTTACCGTAGCGGGGTGGATGAAGCTTTCCGTGCTCCCAGAGTCAAGAAGGCAAGAAGTCTTGTGCCCATCGACTTTCACAATCGTCGTCGCGGTTGCGAGGTTGTGCGGCCGGGACTGGTCGAGCGTGATGGAGGCGAGCTGCGGCTGGTGTTGGTAGGCCCCGGGCTGGTTGGCGGCGGTGGCAGGCGATGAACGGCCAGATGAAGTGCCCGACGAGCAGGGGTCTTGAGGCGCCATCCAAAATGGCGCTGAAGATGGCGGCGCCCACGAGGCGCACCTGGTGGGCGGATTTGAAGATGGCGGCGCCCTCAGGCCACATGTGGTCTGCGGGGACGAAAATGGCGGCACCCACGGGTCGCACGTTGGAGGTGCAGGAACGCTGGGCCTAGATACAGCAGCGATCGACCGGGCCGAAATGTCCCTTCTTCCCCCAGGTCTTGCAGATTGCACTCCGCGCCGGGCAGCGCTGCCGGGGGTGCTTTGCTTGCCCACAGAAATAGATTATCATAGAATATACAGTGCAGAAGGAGGCCATTCGGCCCATCGAGTCTGCACCGGCTCTTGGAAAGAGCACCCTACCCAAGGTCAACACCTTCACCCTATCCCATAACCCAGTAATCCCACCCAACACCAAGGGCAATTTTGGACACTAAGGGCAATTTATCATGGCCAATCCACCTAACCTGCACATCTTTGGACTGTGGGAGGAAACCGGAGCACCCGGAGGAAACCCACGCAGACACGGGGAGGATGTGCAGCCTCCGCACAGACAGTGACCCAAGCCGGAATCGAACCTGGGACCCTGGAGCTATGAAGCAATTGTGCTATCCACAGTGCTACCGTGCTGCCCCTTGGGCCCCTTGGGGTTGGCTGGCTGCTGCATGGTGCAGGCTTGAGGTTGGCTGGGGGCGGCCGTTGGTGGGGCCCACGATGTCCATGAGGGCGCCGTGCGCCGTGCGGTCGGGGGCGTACGACTGTACGTTACAGGAGGCTACTGTTAGCGAGTTTGCGAGTTGCCTGGTCGCCGCGAGGTCGAGCGTACCCCTTTCTAATAGGCGCTGGCGGATGTACGCCAACCCCATGCCCGTAACAAAAGCATCCCTGATTAAGAGTTCTGTATGTTCAGTGGCTGAAACTGCCTGGCAATCGCAGTTCCTCGCCAGGATGTGCAGGGCACGCCAGAAATCGTCTAATGACTCACCGGGGAGTTGCTGCCTCGTGGACAGGAGGTACCTGGCGTAGAGTTTGTTGATCGGCCGGATATAATGTCCTTTCAGAAGCTCCATAGCTTCAGGGTAAGTGGGCGCATCCCGGATAAGGGGAAAAATCTCGGAGCTCACCTGTGAGTACATGATCTGGAGTTTCTGTGCTTCTGAGGGTTGTTCAGTCGCTGATCCGAGGTACCTTCCGAAGCAAGCTAGCCAGTGGTCGAAGGCCGACGTGGCATTGGCTGCTTGCGGGTGCAGCTGTAAGCGATCTGGCTTGATGCGTGGTTCCATCGCTGTAATATCTCTGCTTAATAAATTGATGCACTATCAATTACGTCGAGATGAGAGTAGAGAGTAATCGAGGCTTTATTAAGCAGAGATATGTGGCCTTCTGCAGCTGCTACCAGAATGGGAGCAGCTCGATGTGCACACACATTTATACTCCGTCTACTGGATGGAACCAGCAGGCAGCGATCTACCCCCGTACCTGTAGTACAGGAGCTTTACCGTATTACCTCTAATTTTTTTTTAATTAAATATTTTATTGAAAATTTTTGGTCAACCAACACAGTACATTGTGCATCCTTTACACAATATTATAACAACACAAATAACAATGACCTATTTTATAAACAAAAAATGAATAAATAATAAATAACAAAAATGAAAACTAGCCCTAATTGGCAACTGCCTTGTCACAAGTAACACTCTCCAAAAATATAATTTAACAGTCCAATATATAATTATCTGTAGCAACGACCTATACATACTATACAGTATATATTAACAACCCTGAGAGCCCTTCTGGTTCCTCCTCCCCCCCCTCCCCCCCCCCCCCCCCCCCCGATCCTGGGCTGCTGCTGCTGCCTTCTTTTTCCCATTCCGTCTATCTTTCTGCGAGGTATTCGACGAACGGTTGCCACCGCCTGCTGAACCCTTGAGCCGACCCCCTTAGGACGAACTTAATCCGCTCTAGCTTTATAAACCCCGCCATGTCATTTATCCAGGTCTCCACCCCCGGGGGCTTGGCTTCTTTCCACATTAGCAATATCCCGCGCCGGGCTACTAGGGACGCAAAGGCCAAAACATCGGCCTCTCTCGCCTCCTGCACTCCCGGCTCTTGTGCAACCCCAAATATAGCCAACCCCCAGCTTGGTTCGACCCGGACTCCTACTACTTTTGAAAGCACCTTTGTCACCCCCATCCAAAACCCCTGTAGTGCCGGGCATGACCAAAACATATGGGTATGATTCGCTGGGCTTCTCGAGCACCTCGCACACCTATCCTCCACCCCAAAAAATTTACTGAGCCGTGCTCCAGTCATATGTGCCCTGTGTAATACCTTAAACTGAATCAGGCTTAGCCTGGCACACGAGGACGACGAGTGTACCCTGCTTAGGGCATCTGCCCACAGCCCCTCCTCGATCTCCTCCCCCAGCTCTTCTTCCCATTTCCCTTTTAGTTCATCTACCATAGTCTCCCCTTCGTCCCTCATTTCCCTATATATATCTGACACCTTACCATCCCCCACCCATGTCTTTGAGATCACTCTGTCCTGCACCTCTTGTGTCGGGAGCTGCGGGAATTCCCTCACCTGTTGCCTCGCAAAAGCCCTCAGTTGCATATACCTGAATGCATTCCCTTGGGGCAACCCATATTTCTCGGTCAGCGCTCCCAGACTCGCGAACTTCCCATCCACAAATAGATCTTTCAGTTGCGTTATTCCTGCTCTTTGCCACATTCCATATCCCCCATCCATTCCCCCCGGGGCAAACCTATGGTTGTTTCTTATCGGGGACCCCCCCAAGACTCCAGTCTTTCCCCTATGCCGTCTCCACTGTCCCCAAATCTTCAGTGTAGCCACCACCACCGGGCTTGTGGTGTAGTTCCTCGGTGAGAACGGCAATGGGGCTGTCACCATAGCCTGTAGGCTAGTCCCCCTACAGGACGCCCTCTCTAATCTCTTCCACGCCGCTCCCTCCTCCTCTCCCATCCACTTACTCACCATTGAAATATTAGCGGCCCAATAATACTCACTTAGGCTCGGTAGTGCCAGCCCCCCCCTATCCCTGCTACACTGTAAGAATCCCTTCCTCACTCTCGGGGTCTTCCCGGCCCACACAAAACCCATGATGCTCTTTTCAATCCTTTTAAAAAAAGCCTTCGTGATCACCACCGGGAGGCACTGAAACACAAAGAGGAATCTCGGGAGGACCACCATCTTAACCGCCTGCACCCTCCCTGCCATTGACAGGGATACCATATCCCATCTCTTGAAATCCTCCTCCATCTGTTCCACCAACCGCATTAAATTTAACCTATGCAATGTGCCCCAATTCTGAGCTATCTGGATCCCCAGGTAACGAAAGTCCCTTGTTACCTTCCTCAACGGTAGGTCCTCTATTTCTCTACTCTGCTCCCCTGGATGCACCACACACAACTCACTTTTCCCCATGTTCAATTTATACCCTGAAAAATCCCCAAACTCCCCAAGTATCCGCATTATTTCTGGCATCCCCTCCGCCGGGTCCGCCACGTATAGTAGCAAATCGTCCGCATACAAAGATACCCAGTGCTCTTCTCCTCCCCTAAGTATTCCCCTCCACTTCTTGGAACCCCTCAACGCTATCGCCAGGGGCTCAATCGCCAGTGCAAACAATAATGGGGACAGAGGGCATCCCTGCCTTGTCCCTCTATGGAGCCGAAAATATGCAGATCCCCGTCCATTCGTGACCACGCTCGCCACTGGGGCCCTATACAACAGCTGCACCCATCTAACATACCCCTCTCCAAAACCAAATCTCCTCAACACCTCCCACAAATAATCCCACTCCACTCTATCAAATGCTTTCTCGGCATCCATCGCCACTACTATCTCCGTTTCTCCCTCTGGTGGGGCCATCATCATTACCCCTAACAACCTCCGTATATTCGTGTTCAGCTGTCTCCCCTTCACAAACCCAGTTTGGTCCTCGTGGACCACCCCCGGGACACATTCCTCTATTCTCATTGCCATTACCTTGGCCAGGACCTTGGCATCTACATTTAGGAGGGAAATAGATCTATAGGACCCGCATTGTAGCGGGTCCTTTTCCTTCTTTAAGAGAAGCGATATCGTTGCTTCAGACATAGTCGGGGGCAGTTGTCCCCTTTCCTTTGCCTCATTAAAGGTCCTCGTCAGTACCGGGGCGAGCAAGTCCACATATTTTCTATAGAATTCGACTGGGAATCCATCCGGTCCCGGGGCCTTTCCCGCCTGCATGCTCCTCCGTATTACCTCTAATAATAACTATTATACAATCAGTGGTGACTACCACATATGCAGACTGACCAAGAGGGTGTGGGAAAATGGCGTATTCACTTTGAACACAAAAGTTTAAGTGTTTCAAGCCTGCGACCTCAGGATCCTGCTTTATGGAAGTGAGGTGTGGACAATGTATGCCAGCCAAGAACGACGCCTCAACATATTCCACCTTTGCAGCATCTGACGAATCCTCGGCATCAGGCGACAGGACCACATCTCCAACATAGAAGTCCTCGAGGTAGCTAACATCCCCAGCATGCACGCCATACTGAGCCTGCGATGTTTACGATGGCTTGGACATGTGAGCCACATGGAGGATGGCAGGATCCCCAAGAAGGTATTATACAGCGAGTTCGCCACCAGTACCAGATTCACTTGCCACCATCCCTTAGCTTCAAGATGTCTGTAAATGTGACTTAAAGCGTTGGGAGAAATTTGCCAGCGATCGGTAGAGCTGGCGGACAGCAGAGAAGGAGGGAGTAAAAGAGGTGAATAGAAGAGACACAGCAGCTGGCAAGACATGAGACGACACCGTAAAGAGAGAGTCAGATGCTGCCAAGCCAATCAGTGACCCATTGGGGTGCACCCATTGTCCCTCAAGACAAGGAGGTCAAGATTTTATTTGATTTCTTGACACGTGACAAATGAACTCAGACACTGGTAAGTAAAGCAATGTTGTGGAGATGAGAAAGGTGGTCTGAGTGTTGGCCCGGAAATGAGTTTACCTTTGTCACAGTGATATAGGATGTCATTTGTGACTTTGACAAAAGCGGTTTCCTTACTGTGATGGAGGCAGAAACATTGGGTGGGATTCTCCGCTGGCGGGGTTCTCCGTTTTGCCAGCGCCCGGGGTTTCCCGACGGCGTGGGGCTGCCCTACAGTGGGAAACCCCATTGACTGGCTGGCGTAACGGAGAATCCCGCCGGCGGGTCGAGGCAGAAAAGTGGCGCGGCGGGACGGAGAATCCAACCCCTGGTTTCAGGGATTGAAGCAGACAAACAAAAGTTTCAGGTAAGATGGGAATGCATTTTGGAAGCGATAACGTGTTCAAGAACTTGGAGAGGAAAGGGAAGTTGGTGATGGCGTGTTAGTTTGCAGAGATGTAGGAGTGAAGGGTTGTATTTTTGAGGAGAGGGGTGATGCCGGCAGATTTAAATGACAGATGTTTCCCCTTGTGAGAGAGTTTAGGACCAGAGGGCGTAATCTCAGAGTAAGGGGTCACCCATTTGAGACAGGGATGAGGAGGAATTTCTTCTCTCAGATGATAGTGAATCAGTGGAATTTTATTATCACAGTGGGCTGTGGAGCCTGGGTCATTAGGCAAGTTCTACGCTGAGATAGATGGGGGACCTCCGTTGACGGCATGTGAAAGCAGTTCGCCCAAAAGGTGGCTCTTGCCAAGGTCCTGGCATCTTGATCCTCTTTACCCATTTTCTTGAGAAATCTTGGGGTCTAACCCAGTGAATTAGTGGGCAGTTCGAATAGGTTTGTTGAAGAGTGTCAAAATCCTCGTCGAAGGTGGCTCTGGGAAAGAAACCCCTGGCTGGCAGGGAATGTCCCAAAGTCATTCATTAAGAAGGTTAACATGCTGATCTCGGGGTTTTTGTGGGCGGAGAAGACCCTGCGGGTCAAGGGTTTTTTTTTGGAGCGGGGGTGGGGGGTTTTAGTGCTGCTGAATATAATGAGTTACGACTGAGCGGCTAATAACGCTCTGGTCAGAAAATGGGTAGTGGGGGAGGGGTCAAAATGGGGGCGGCTTCTTGCAGGGGATTGAGCTTAAGGGCATTCTTGCCGGCCAGGTACTCAGTGAGCCCAGTGGTGGTGTCGGCCTTGAGGGTATGGGGGCAGTTGAGGCAGCATTTGAGACTGGAGGGTGCCTCGGTGTGGGCACCGATCTGTGATAATCATTGGTTTGCACCGGGTGGCTGGATGCAAGGTTTTGGGGGCAGCGGCCGGTAAGGATTGAGCGATTCTGGGACCTGTTCGTAGGGGGCAGCTTTGCGAAATTAGACCCTGGAGACGGAATACGAGCTGGCCATGGGGAATGGTTTTAGGTACTTGCAGGTCCGGGACTTCGTGAGGAGCGTGGTGCCTTCCTTTCCCGGATTGCCACCCATAGGGCTGCAAGATAAGGTATTGTCGAGTGAGGGGGTATGGGAAGGTGTCCAAGGTCTACAAGGAGCTGATGGACTGGGAGGGAGCCCTGAACGGAAGTGGGAGGAGGATCTTGGCGGTGAGGTGGAGGCCGAGATGTGGGATGAGGCCCTGCAGAGGGTGAATGCTTCCTCATCGTGTACAAGGCCCAGTCTTATTCAGTTTAAAGTAGTCCACAGGATGCATATGACGGTGGCTAGGATGAGTAGGTTCTTTAAGGGTGTGGAGGACAGGGGTGGGCAGTGCACAGGGAGGCCTGCGAATTATGTCCACATGTTTTGGGCATGTCCGAAACTGAGGGGGTTCTGGCAGGGGTTTGCAGACGTAATGTCAGAAGTATTGGGGATGAAGTTGGCCCCGGGCCAGAGGTACCGATACTTGGGATTTCAGAAGACCCGGGAGTCCCGGGATGAGAGAGGCCGATGTCTTGGCCTTTGCCTCCCTGATAGCCCGGAGACGGATTTTGCTTTGGTGGAGGGACTCAGAGCCGCCTAAAGCGAGGGGTGGGGGGCGGGGTGAACCTGTGGAATTCCAGAGGTTGGAGAAGGCCAAGTTCGTCTTCAGGGGATTGGTTGGGGATAAGGCGGGAATATGGAGTTGAGGATTATCATATCAGACCAGCCATGATTTAATTGAATGGCAGAACAAGCTGCAGAAATATTATGGTGAATAGTGGTCCAATGGCTAGATCGTTGGGATTTTGAAAGTACGGAAACAAACAATATAAATTGTAAAGAAACATTATACGATTTTATTCACCATAAAGTTAAATACAAACCAGAAAAGATGAGCAATGAGTCAACATCTTATGCAAGGCTTAATAAATAAATTATTTGATATATTGTTTGAACGATGGATACTATAATTGCAGGTTAAGAAGGATTCATTGCACTGAAATAAAAACATTGTGCGCGATCTACCGGCTGTGTTGCACACAAATGGGAGCATGACAACAAAGAACAAAGAACAAAGAAAAGTACAGCACAGCAACAGGCCCTTCAGCCCTCCAAGCCTGCGCCGACCATGCTGCCCATCTAAACTAAAATCTTCTACACTTCCGGGGTCCGCATCCCTCTATTCCCATCTATTCATGTATTTGTCAAGATGCCCCTTAAAAGTCACTATCGTCCCTACTTCCACCACCTCCTCCGGCAGCGAGTTCCAGGCACCCACTACCCTCTGTGTAAAAAACTTGCCTCGTACATCGACTCTAAACCTTGCCACTCGCACCTTAAACCTATGCCCTCTAGTAATTGACCCCTCTACCCTGGGAAAAACTCTCTGACTAGCGACTCTGTCTCTGTCCCTCATAATTTTGTAGGCCTCTATCAGGTCGCCCCTCAACCCCCTTCATTCCAGTGAGAACAAATCAAGTTTATTCAACCTCTCGTCATAGCTAATGCCCTCCATACCAGGCAACATCCTGGTAAATCTCTTCTGCACCCTCTCTAAAGCCTCCACATCCGTCTGGCAGTGCGGCGACCAGAATTGAACACTATACTCCAAATGTGGCCTAACTAAGGTTCTATACAGTTGCAACATGACTTGCCAATTTTTATACTCAATGCCACGGCCAATGAAGGCAAGCATGCCTTCTTGACTACCTTCTTCACCTGTGTTGCCCCTTTCAGTGACCCGTGGACCTGTACACCTAGATCTCTCTGACTGTCAATACTCTTGAGGGGTCTACCATTCACTGTATATTCCCTACCTGTATTAGACCTTCCAAAATGCATTACCTCATATTTGTCCAGATTAAACTCCATCTGCCATCTCGCCTCCCAAGTCTCCAAACAATCTAAATCCTGCTGTATCCTCTGATAGTCCTCATCGCTATCTGCAATTCCACCAATCTTTGTGTCGTCCGCAAACTTACTAATCAGTCCAGTTACATTTTCCTCCAAATCATTTATATATACTACGAACAGCAAAGGTCCTAGCACTGAACTCTGCGAAGACCACTTGTCACAGCCCTCCAATCAGAAAAGCACCCTTCCATTGCTACTCTCTACCTTCTATGACCTAGCCAGTTCTGTATCTATCACGCCAGGTCACCTCTGATCCCGTGTGACTTCACCTTTGGTACCAGTCTTGTCAAAGGCCTTACTGAAGTCCATATAGACAACATCCACTGCCCTACCTGCATCAATTATCTTGGTGACCTCCTCAAAAAACTCTATCAAGTTAGTGAGACACGACCTCCCCTTCACAAATCCGTGCTGCCTCTCGCTAATATGTCCACTTGCTTCCAAATGGGTTTAGATCCTGTCTCGAAGAATTATCTCCAGTAATTTCCCTACCACTGATGTAAGGCTCACCGGCCTGTAGTTCCCTGGATTATCCTTGCTACCCTTCTTAAACAAAGGAACAACATTAGCTCGATCATGGGAGTGCATATTAGAGTGAGACTAGCTGTCTCACTCGTGGCAGGTAGATGTCGGGAGATCCTCTTCCGGAGATTTGGCGGGGGCGGGAATCGCGCTGCGCCTGTTGGCGGGCCCCCCCCCGCGATTCTCCGGCCCGGATTGGCCGAAATCCCGCCGCTAAAATGCCTGTCCCGCCGGCGTAGATTAAACCACCTACCTTACCGGCGGGACAAGGCGGCGCGGGCGGGCTCCGGGGTCCTGGGGGGGGCGCGGGGCGATCTGGCCCCGGGGGGTGCCCCCACGGTGGCCTGGCCCGCGATCGGGGCCCACCGATCCACGGGCGGACCTGTGCCGTGGGGGCACTCTTTCCCTTCCGCCTTCACCACAGTCTCCACCATGGCGGAAGGGGAAGAGACTCCCTCCACTGCGCATGTGCGGGAATGCCGTCAGTGGCCACTGACGCTCCCGCGCATGCGCCGCCCGGAGATGTCATTTCCGCGCCAGCTGGCAGGGCGGAAATTCGTCCGGCGCGGGCCTAACCCCTTAAGGTTGGGGCTCGGCCCCCCAAGATGTGGAGCATTCCGCACCTTAGGGGCGGCAAGATGCCCGACTGATTTACGCCGTTTTGGGCGCCAGTCGGCGGACATCGCGCCGTTTCCGGAGAATTTCGCCCCATGGGCGGGATTCTCCGCCGGCGGGATTCTCCATTTTGCCGGCGCCCAGTGGTTTCCTGACGGGGCTGCCCCACAATGGGAAACCCCATTGAGCGGCCGGCGTAATGGAGAATCCGGCCGGCGGGGTCGGGGCAGAAATGTGGCGCGGTGGGGCAGAGAATCCAGCCCAAGGTGTTTGTCTTATGAAGAGAGATTGAACAGTTTAGGCCTGTACTCTCTTGAGTTTAGAAGAATGAGGGAAGAGGTATACAAGATGATAAAATGTATGGATAAAATAGACATAGAGCAGATGCTTCCTCATGTCAGAACAAGACGTCACAGTTTCAGGATAAGAGGTAGCAAATTGAAAACAGAGTTGAGGAAAAACTACTTCTCCCAAAGGGTCGTGAACCTGTGGAATTCGCTACCGCTGAGTGCAGTAGATGCTGGGACAGTGAGTAAATGTAAGGAGGAGTTAGACAGATTTTTCATTGGTAATGGGTTGAAGGGTTATGGAGAACGGGCAAGAGGGTGGAGTTAAGGCCAGGATTAGATCAGCCATGATCGAATGGTGGAGCAGGCTCGCTGGGCCAAATGGTCCAATTGTGCTCCTTTATTTTATGAACTTATAAAACCTGCCACAAATCACACTCAGAAGCCTTTCCGTTAGATCCCGCCCAAAGACTGATAGGCACCAAGTGACAACCATCATTGAGGAGTTCAAATAATGATGAGAATAGCTTATAATTGTTAGTTATTCTGATATTTTATAGGAGGTTTCTGGTATGAATATGAACTAGCTTTGTCTCTGTGGGAAAGTGCTGAATGTTTGATGGCAGCCTAACTGAAGGATTGCCAATTGTGATCCGCCTGGTCTTTTTAATGAACCTAAAGAAAGGGCCATATGGATAGTGTAAGACACACCAGCATTAAAACATTGGAAGAAAATAAAAGAGAGCCAAGAAGTATCAGTGAGTGACACAAAATTTGTGTTTTGAAAGTGATGGCATGATGTGTGGAATATTGAAGATCATAAGGAGCTGAACAGTTTTGAGACTTCAGAAGGAACGGATTGGAGTCGGCAACAGTACAATGAATCTTGATTTCAATGCCGCAATGATGTACAAAGGCGACACTGGATTGAAAAGTTTTGAGTGATAAGCAAAATTTAAATACCTGGGAGAATGGTGGACAAATGACAAAATGGTAATTTGCTGCAGTAAAGTACTTGAACATTAGAAAATCTCAACTTGTGTAACGTTTTATGCAGAGCTTCAGTTTAATTGATTTCCATAATGTTGTCGATCAGAAGTGTAATATAAAGTATTCAGTAGCACAAAAACTAATTTATTTATGATAATAATTACATTTTACTAAACACTGAATTTAAAAATAATTTAAATGATTAGAGCATCTTCACTGACTAAATCGTGGTTGTTGGTGAATAATGAGGTGTTAAACTGACCCATTTAGATGAACAAGCAACAGATTAACATTCATAAAGGTGAGAATTGGGCGATTAATGTGCTGAAGACTTGTGCATGACAACATTTTAATATACCTGAAACAAAAAATGCATGATCAGTGCTGTATATTTAACAGGATTACCTTCTACAGATTATAAGAGAAACACTAATTTTTTAATTAGGGGACACTTAATCCACATTTTTAGGTGATACATTACAGTATTGCTGAAGCTGACATTCCAACTTTGGCTTGATCATTATAATACAAACAAGGTCCTTAACTCCACCTTTCTGAAAGTGCAAAACTAGCTGTGGAACCTGCCACAGATTTCCCTTCTCCCATGTCATGATTGTCTTGCCCAAACAGCTTTCTCTGTTATAATTGTATTCAATTCAATACCTGTTGTTAGAGTACTGTACCTTGTGTCTTGAATGCAAAAGGTTTCATGTAATGCCGACCTTCTAATCTCTCCACTCATATACAGAACACTAATTTCCATGCATTTCACACCTTTCAAAGTTCAGTTGAAGCTGAATGTGCAAAGACATGAAATGCAAAGTAATTACGTGCATTTATTCCTTCCTTTCCCTTTCAGCATTTCTCACATTACCTGGATCAGCACAATGCTGCTTGATCACCTTCAGATCAACCATCACTTTTCTTTTGGATTTGGCAGTGGCTTTACAACCAGGTGCCCTACCTGCCACCAACCCTTTCCATATATCCAGACTGTGGACTAACTCCTATACATATTGGCTTATCTGCGCCAGTCACTGATCCCTTTCAGAGCCAATAAGTCCTGGAGTGGGAGTTCAGCCCCAGGTGTACAGTTCAATGGTTCAATTGTTCTGTGTTCAATTATGAGTCTGGAAACTGGTCTATGCTCACTGTGCTAGATTTGCTAAATCTGGGTGTTGACTCAGAAATAAGCAGACAGACAACACAGAAGCTGCTAGAAGTTGAGCAAGAAGCATAAAGTAGACATCTTAAAGCATTCTATAAAACTATGTTAATAAGGTTCCTGCACACTGAGAAACTAGTGTTGCCTTTTCATGGCTATGAGGCAAATCATGTGTATTAAATATACATTGGTTCACAGACAGAAGAGCTGCCCACAAAGGCACATTAGCTGCCTAATTGTGTAACTTTTATTCTCAACTCTAACTACTTGATTTAACAGAAAATCTCAGAACGGAATTGAATGGTGATCCATGGAACTGGAAAAGCAGCAGATGGGGGCGGGAGGCAGAATTAATAGGCACGATCCAAAATGTCGGTTTCCCAATGGCGGCTTCAGTTTTCAAGATTAAATCAGTAGCAGACTGGCGACAGTTTATGGTTCTCGCCATCTGGTGTCAGATAACTCTTCCATCCGTTTCTTTCATGGTCAACTGTTTGACATTAAGTCTAACCTTCCAGATTTAATGCGCCAACTCGTGCCTCCTGTTTTACAACTTCTTAAATCTGGTATGTACCAAGCGAGGCTGTCCTTGCTGTAGAATTGAGGTGAGCTGTAGCTGTAACTCGTTGGCCCAGGAGAAGGGAGAACGAGAAGCCTCATGGAGATGGACAATTCTGTAATTTCAGGAGGGGGAGGTTGGGCCACAATGGCACAACTTTCAGTCATGATAATGGGGTGTCCAGTCCACTTGAGCAAGGGGTCTCACACGGTGGGGGGGGGGGGGGGGGGTGGTATTCAAAGGCATTGGTAGCTGGGTTTCAGCTTTTATCCTTGTGAACAGAGTAATTTAAACCGGTATTAAGGAGATATAGGTCTTGCATTAAATGTATTATTAAACTAGTTAAACTACTTCATGCAAGTGAAGATAACAGTTGATAACAGTTGAATAACATTCCTGAACTTGAAACCTAATTAGTTAAATACATAGAAACATACATAGAAAATAGAAGCAGGAATTTAGTCGTAATAGGATACAGGATGGTTGGAATGCTGGAATAGATACTGATCTCTGCAGGTGAGAATGTGAATCCCAAAGGCTGTGTTGCCTTCCCGGTGCCAGGATTAATGACATCTCCTTGGAGTAGAGAGGAACATGGAGTGGGAGGGGAAAGTTTCGGTTGTCATGGTCCACATGGGTCCCAATGACATAGGTAGGAGAAAAAAGAGGTTTTACGGAGGGAATATGATCTGCTGGGGGTAAAATTTAGAAGTAGAATCACAAAAGTAATCATCTCTGGATTTCAATTCGAGCAAATTAGTCTAGTGCAAATACAGTCAGAGAATTGAATGTGTGGCTCAAAGATTGGTGTGGGACAATTGAGTATTGCTTCATGGGCGGCATGGTAGCACAGTGATTAGCACTGTTGCTTCCCAGGTTCGATTCCCAGCTTGGGTCACGGTGTACGCGGAGTCTGCACGTTCTCCCTGTGTCTGCGTGGGTTTCCTCCGGGTCATTGCAGTGTTAATGTAAGCCTACTTGTGACAATAAAGATTATTATTATTAAAGGACACTTGCCCCAGTGCTGGGGAAATGGGAGCTGTACCACTGGATTGGTTTTCACCTGAACCGTGCTGGGGCAAGTGTCCAGAGGAGTTGTATAACTAGGGTCATAGAAAAGGCTTTTAAATAAAAAAGCTCGTGAGCGGGGTGGGAGGGGGGGTGGATGTTGGTGGAGGGTTCACATAGGGGAGATTTGGCAAGTCAATGAGAAATAGCAAGGCAATAAATAGAGCAGGCGAGCGATACGGTAAATGATAACCAGACTGTGACAAGAAAGGCAGAGCATACAAATATCAGAGTGCTTCAGCAAGTACAGTCCGAGTGCGATAAAATAGCTTTAAGCTAACAAAGAAGGAGGGGGGTTTGAGTGAAGGGAGATTTTAAAAAATATATATTTTTCACATTTTCTCCCGGATTTACACCCACCAACAATAATCAATAACAAATATGTCAATCCCCATATCAATAACAACGATCCCATCCTTCCACCAAATCCCAAACATTAGCCCGCATATTCACATAAACAAATGGCAAAAAGGAATCAGGAATCACCCATAGTCACCATTAACACACACAGTCCCCCTCCCCCCAACCCTCCCAACGCCCCCCCCCAACTAATGTTCGATGTTATCCTGTACTTGAATAATGCCCATGAATTGTAGAACCCCCTCCATCCTTCCCCTCAGCTCAAACTTAATCTTCTCAAGAGTCAAGAATTCCAACAGGTCCCCCCCGCCACGCCAGGGCACAGAATGGAGAGGTTGAAATGAAAATGAAATGAAAATGAAAATCGCTTATTGTCACAAGTAGGCTTCAAATGAAGTTACTGTGAAAAGCCCCTAGTCGCCACATTCCGGCGCCTCTTCGGGGAGGCTGGTATGCTCTCCAACCCATCAGGGTCCGCCTTCAGGCGATCAACAGGCAAAGGTTACAACATCTGCCTCTGCACCCATTTCCAATCTCGGCTGGTCCGACACCCCAAATATGGCCCCCCGGGGACCTTGGTCCAGTTTCACATGCACCATTTTAGAGATTACCCTAAAAACCTCCTTCCAATAATCCTCCTGCTTTGGGCAGCACCAAAACATATGAACATGGTTTGCGAACCCCCCCCCCAGCAACGTTCACACACATCTTCTACCCATTCAAAGAATCGGCTCATCCTCGCCCTCGTGAGGTGTGCTCTATGTACCACCTTCAGCTGTATCAGCCCCAACCTCGCGCACGAGGTGGAGGCGTTCACTCTCCGGAGCACCTCCCACCAGAACCCCTCCTCCATATCCTCTCCCAACTCTTCCTCCCACTTTGCTTTGATCCCTTCCAGTGGTGCCTTCTCCTCTTCCAAAATAGCTCCGTAAACCTCAGACACTATCCCTTTCTCCAGTTCCCCTGTCGTCAGCACCTCCTCCAGCAATGTGAAAGCCGGCTCCATCGGGAAGCTCTGTATGTCCTTTCTGGCAAAATCTCGAACCTGCATGTATCTAAACATTTCCCCCTGCTCTAGCCCATGCTTCGTTTCCAGCTCCTTCAATTCTGCAAACCGATCCCCAAGAAACAAATCTTCTGTGTCTTAATCCCCTTCTCCTCCCATTTCCGAAAATTTCCTTCCCGCTTCCCTTGCTCAAATCTATGGTTGAGTGAAGGGAGATTTTGAACTCCAGTGATAAAAATTGAGGCAACAGTAAGGTTTATCGATCTGGGTAGAGACTAATTGAGGGGGTCAAAAAGGGCAGAGCGTTTAACATGAGAGAGTAAAGTCCATGCAGGAAATTGTAGTACAAAATGAAATTGATGTCTCTTCATCTGAATGAGTGGATCATTCATATTAGGATAGTGAACTCGTGGCACAATTAGAGATCAATGGTTTCAATCTGATTGCCATTACAGACAAATGGTGTAAAATCAACAAGGGATTAATTAGTAAAGTCACCATAAAATATGCACTGAGAAATAATGATTTGAATTCTTCATTAAGTTTGAAAACAATATACTCCAATCGCAAACAAGAATCTCAAACTTAAACAAAGCCAATTACTTAATTATGAGGGGAAAGTTGATTATGTAAATGTACCAAAAGGTGAAAGGTGAAACAATTCAAAATGTTCAACAAAAATATAATCCATTGAAAAACAAAGAAATCATTGAAGAAGATCAATTTATGCCTCACTAAGGAGGTCAACGATGGTATTAGATTAAAAGATGAGGCCTGTATTATTATTCTTGGACAGGACGTTGCTAGATGTGAGATCCTTAAATCGATGCAAAGAGAAAAGGTATGGGAATGCCACACTTCTTCTCGGGTATCTTCAAAACATGATGCAAGGTTTATTCAGAAGATAATTCTCATACGAGCCTAAGAGGAGAACTAAAGCCCAAGCAAACACTCGCTGGTTAGGCCAGTGATGCACAATCAATACTCTCGAGACAAAGAGGAGTCATATCTAATCGGCTTTAATCATCATAGATTATCATAGAATTTACAGTGCAGAAGGAGGCCATTCGGCCCATCGAGTCTGCACCGGCTCTTGGAAAGAGCACCCTACCCAAGGTCATCACCTCCGCCCTATCCCCATAACCCAGTAACCCCACCCAACACTAAGGGCAATTTTGGACACTAAGGGCAATTTATCATGGCCAATCCACCTAACCCGCACATCTTTGGACTGTGGGAGGAAACCGGAGCACCCGGAGGAAACCCACGCACACACGGGGAGGATGTGCAGACTCCGCACAGACAGTGACCCAAGCCGGAATCGAACCTGGGACCCTGGAGCTGTGAAGCAATTGTGCTATCCACAAGGCTACCGTGCTGCCCATCAGCCCCTAGAACTGTACCCAGCAGCGATGATACAGAAAGTGAAGGCTGCTGGGATGGCATTGGTTCTTATACCCCGCCTCTCAGGGCGGGGCTATGTACATTAGCCAATGGTAGACCTCTAGGTCTAGCCAATGGCATTCACCTCTCAGGTACTGCAATACCTGGTATTACCACATTCACCCCCTGTGAAAAAAGAACCCAGCGGGGTGATGGCCAGCTATTACTGTCGCCTTTTGCATGGTAGGACCAGGTATGGAGGTACCGTGATGTTTAGGGTAACGGAAGAAGAGTCTATGGTGCAGCAATCAGACGATCGGGTGGCCTGGTCATCCTTCTGGAGCGTCTGAGTTTCGGCAACGATCCTGGTGGGGGCCCCGGCGGTTGTGGCTCCGGGAACGTGGTGTCTTCCTCCCAGGCAGCTTCGTCACCCCTAGGCGGCGCTGTTGGGGTGAAAAGTGGGCAGGGGCGCCTGTAGGGGGCGTCGGTGCCTGTTTGGCGCTGGGTAGGGGCTCCGGCAGCAGTACTGACCCTCCGCTCAGGTGCTCGGGGGGGCGTGGGGGTGGGGGCAATGGTGCGGGTGCGCGTGGGGCTCCGGCGGGCGCCAGGTCCCGAAGGGAGACCGTGTCTTGGCAGCCGTCGGGGAACGCTACGTAGGCGTACTGGGGGTTGCCATGCAGCAGGTGGACCCTCTCGACCAACGGGTCCGACTTGTGCGCCCTCACATGTTTCCGCAGCAGGACGGGTCCGGGTGTTGCTAGCCAGGTGGGGAGCGAGGTCCCGGAGGAGGACTTCCTGGGGAAAACAAGGAGACGTTCGTGAGGTGTCTGGTTTGTGGTAGTACATGGCAGCGACCGAATGGAGTGAAGGGCCACTGGGAGGACTCCTTGCCAGCAGGAGACTGGGAGATTCCTGGACCGAAGGGCCAGCAGGACTGTCTTCCAGACCGTACCGTTCTCCCTTTCTACCTGCCCGTTTCCCCGGGGGTTGTAACTGGTCGTCCTGCTCGAGGCGATGCCTTTGCTGAGCAGGAACTGACGCAGTTCGTCGCTCATAAAGGAGGACCCCCTATCACTGTGGATGTGTGCGGGGAAACTGAACAGTGTAAAAATACCCTGGAGGGCCTTGATGACGGTGGTTGTAGTCATGTCCGGGCAGGGGATGGCGAAAGGGAACCGGGAGTACTCGTCAATCACGTTCAGGAAGTAAGTGTTGCGGTCTGTGGAGGGGAGGGGGCCTTTGAAGTCCATGCTGAGGCGTTCAAAGGGACGGGAAGCCTTTATCAGATGCGCCCTCTCTGGTTGGTAGAAGTGCGGTTTGCACTCGGCGCTGATTCGGCAGTCCCTGGTGATTGTCCTGACCTCCTCGATGGAGTAGGGCAGGTTTCGGGTCTTAACGAAATGAAAGAACCGAGTACCCCCCGGGTGGCAGAGGTCTTCGTGGAGGGCTCGGAGGCGGTCTACTTGTGCGTGGGACAGGGCATCAGGAGACTCGTTCAGCTTTCCGGGACGATACAAGATCTCATAATTATATGTGGAGAGTTTGATCCTCCACCGCAAGATCTTGTCGCTTTTTATCTTGCCCCGCTGCGCATTATCGAACATGAACGCCACCGACCGTTGATCAGTGAGGACAGTGAATCTCCTGCCGGCCAGGTAATGCCTCCAATGTCGCACAGCTTCTACTATGGCCTGGGCCTCCTTTTCGACCGAGGAGTGGCGAATTTCAAAAACATGGAGAGTGCGGGAGAAGAAAGCCACGGGCCTGCCTGTTTGGTTGAGGGTGGCCGCCAGAGCTACGGGCAATTTTGGACACTAAGGGCAATTTATCATGGCCAATCCACCTACCCTGCACATCTTTGGATTGTGGGAGGAAACCGGAGCACCCGGAGGAAACCCATGCAGACACGGGGAGGACGTGCAGACTCCGCACAGACAGTGACCCAAGCCGGAATCGAACCTGGGACCCTGGAGCTGTGAAGCAATTGTGCTATCCACAATGCTACCGTGCTGCCCCACGGCCCCAAAGCCTCCTGCTTTGATGCGGCAGAAGGCCTGGCAGGCCTCCGTCGACAGGGGGAAGGTTGTGGACTGGATCAGGGGTCGAGCCTTGTCGGCGTAATTAGGGACCCATTGTGCTTAATAGCTAAAAAAACCGAGGCAGCGCTTTAGGGCCTTGGGGCAGTGAGGGAGGGGGAACTCCATGAGGGGACGCATGCGTTCAGGGTCGGGGCCTATGACTCAATTTCGCACTACGTAGCCTAGGATGGCTAGACGGTCGGTGCTAAGCACGAATTTCTCCTTATTGTAGGTCAGATTCTGGAGGTGCGCGGTCTAGAGAAATTTTCGGAGGTTGGTGTCGTGGTCCTGCTGGTCATGGCCGCAGATGGTGACGTTATCAAGATACGGGAACGTTGCGCGTAAGCCGTACCGGTCAACCATTCGGTCCATCTCACGCTGGAAGACCGAGACCCCGTTCGTGACACCAAAGGGAACCCTTAAAAAGTGGTAGAGCCACCCATCTGCTTCGAAGGCAGTGTACTGGCGGTCACTATTACGGAGGGGTAGCTGGAGGTAGGTGGACTTGAGATCCACTGTGGAGAAGACCTTGTATTGTGCAATCCTGTTTACCAGGTCGGCTATACGGGGAAGAGGGTACGCGTCCAGCTGCGTAAACCGGCTGATGGTCTGGCTGTAGTCGATGACCATTCTGTTTTTCCCCGGTCTTTACCACCACTACTTGAGCCCTCCAGGGGCTGTTGCTCGCTTCGATGACCCCTTCCTTCAGCAGTCATTGGACCTCGGACCTGATGAAGGTCCGGTCCTGGGCATTGTACCGTCTGCTCCTGGTGGCGACGGGTTTGCAATCCGGGGTGAGGTTCGCAAACAGGGAAGGCAGGTCGACCTTAAGGGTTGCGAGGCCGCAGACAGTAAGGGCGGGTATAGGGCCTCCAAATTTAAAAGTCAGGCTTTGTAGGTGGCACTGGAAATCCAGCCGGAGAAGGGTGGCTGCGCAGAGGTGCGGCAGCACGTACAGGCGGAAATTGCAGAATTCCCTGCCTTGGACAGTGAGGTTCGCGAGGCAGAACCCCTTTATCTGCACTGCGTGTGACCCGGAGGCCAGGGAGAACCTTTGTTGATGGGATGGGTGACAAAAGAACAGCGCCTTACGTGTCGGGGTGGACAAAGCTTTCCGTGCTCCCGGAGTCGATCAGGCACAACGTCACGTGGCCGTTGATGGTGATCATTGTGGTGGCCTTCGCTAGCGTCCGGGGCCGACTCTGATCCAGGGTAACGGAGGCCAGCTGCAGCAAGGGAGAGTTGTGGTCGGGCAATGCGTAGTCAGCCGTGCTGGGGGCTTGAGGCCCCATCCAGGATGGCGCCGGCCATGGTTCGCACATGGAGACCGGGGACGGGGATTCCGAAAATGGCGGCGGCGAGGGACAAAATGGCAGCGCCCACCCATCCAGCGTGGTTGTCGGGGGGCAAAATGGCCACGGCCGTGGGTCGCACGCTGCCTGGAGAGAAAAAGGCGGTGGTGGGCCTTGGGCTGGCGGGACCTGAAAAAAGACTGCGGTGGGCCTTGGGCTGCCGGGACCTGAAAGGACGGCTGCGGTGGGCCTTGGACGGCCGGGACCTGGAAGAAAGGCTGTTGGTAGTGGCTGGAGACCGCGGCCACAGCACGGGCCAGGCAGACCGCGGCATAGTGGCCTTTCTTGACGCACCCTTTGCAGGTGACGGTGCGGGGGCCGGGCAGCACGCATGCGCGGGTGATTCGCCTGGCCGCAGAAGAAGCAGCGTTGGCCGGCGGCGGTAGCGGGCCATTTTGCCGCGCAGGCCTGCGGGGTTAGTGGGTAAGTCTGGGGGGCTGCCACAGCGGGGTGCCACGCAGCCCAGGGGGGTACCGTGCGAGCGGGGACATAAGCAAGTGCGGTCTTGTACGCAACATCCATGGACACTGCCAGGGCCCGTGCCTCAGTAAGGCCCAGTGTGTCCATTTCAAGGAGCCTTCGGCGGATGTCGGGGGAAGCCACACCTGCCACGAAAGCGTCCCGAATTAAAAGTTCCGTGTGCTCGTTCCCCGTCACTGCTGGGCAGCCGCAGTTTTGGCCCAGCACTATCAGTGCCCGGTAGAAGTCTTCCAGTGTCTCATCTGGGCTCTGCCGTCTCGTTGCCAGCAGGTCATGGGCGTAGACCTGGTTCAGTGGACAGATGTAATGTCCTTCTAGCAGCTCCATAGCTGCAGCATAGTTCGCCGCCCCTTCGATCAGGGGGTAGATCACCGGGCTGACCCGTGAGCGTAGGAGGTGTATCTTCTGCCTTTCCGTGGGGGTGTCGGCAGCCGTGTCGAGGTAGCTCTCAAAACACGCCAGCCAATGCTTAAAAATAGCAGCGGAGTTGTCTGCGTGGGGGCTGAGCTGAAGGCACGCCGGCTTGATGCGGAGATCCATCCATCATAAAGTACTAGCTGATTAAATTGATGCACAATCAATACTCTCGAGACAAAGAGGAGTCATATCTAATCGGCTTTAATCAGCTAGAACTGTACCCAGCAGCGATGATACAGAAAGTGAAGGCTGCTGGGACGGCATCGATTCTTATACCCCACCTCTCAGGGCGGGGCTATGTACATTAGCCAATGGTAGACCCCTAGGTCTAGCCAATGGTCATTCACCTCTCAGATACTGCAATACCTGGTGTTACCACAGCCAGCTATTTTATTGCACATCCCTAATTGTCCTTGAGGAGGTGGTGCAGCAGTACATGTGGTGCAAGTATAACTGTAGGGAGGGAGTTCCAGGATTTTGACCCAGAAACCTTGGAGGAATGGTGATGCGGTTCCAAATCAGGGTGGTGTGTAGCTTTGAGGGGAACGTCCAGGTGCCGGTGTTCCCATGCATGTGCTGTCCTTGCCTTCTAGGTGGTCGAGTTTGCATGCTTGGAAGATGCTGTCGAAGGAGTCTTGGCGAGTTACTGCAATGCATCTTGTAAATGGTGCACATGACTGCCACTGTTTGTCGATGGAGGAGGGTTTGAATGTTTGTGGAAGGGGAGCAATCAAGCGGGCTGCTTTGTCCTGAATGGTGTTGCATTTCTTGGGTGTTGTTGGAGCTGCACTCATCCAGGCAAGTGGAGACTATTCCATTACACTCCTGCCTTGTGCCTTGTAGAAGGTGGGCAGAGTGCTCAGCCTTTGATCTGCTCTTGTAACAACAGTATTTATATGGCTGGTCCAATTCACTTCTGGTCAATAGTAACTCTCAGAATGTTGAGAGTGAGGGATTCTATGATGGTAATTTAAAAAAAAAAAATTTACACGATGAAGGCGTAACTGGTTAGGCCACCAATTATTGTCCATTCCTAGTTGCCCTTCAGAAGGTGGTGGTGAGTTGCCTTGTCCAACTGCAGCAGTCCCTGAGCTGTTGCAACACCCACTGTGCTGTTTGGGAGGGAGTTCCAAGATTTTGTCTCAGGGACGGTAAAGGAACAGTGATATATCTCCAATTCAGGGTGGTGAGTGACTTGGAGGGGAATCTCCATGTAGTGGGGTTCCCAGGTATATGCTGCTCTTATCCTTCTAGATGGTAGTGGTTGTGGTTTGGTAGGTGTTGTCTATGGGACCTTGGCGAGTTTCTGCAATGCATCTTGTTGATGGTACAGATGGTTACCACTGTTGTCGGTGGTAGAGGGTTTGAATATTTGTAATAATCTTTATTATTGTCACAAGTAGGCTTACATTAACACTGCAACAAAGTTACTGTGAAAATCCCCCAGTTGCCACACTCCAGCGTCTGTTCGGGTACACTGACACTGGTTGGAGTCATACTTAGCGCAAAGGAAGATGGTTGTACTTGTTGGAGGTCAATTATCTCAGTTCCAGGACATCACTGCAGGAGTTCCTCAGGCTAGTGTCCTCGGTTCAACCATCACCTGTTTCATAAATTAGCTCCCTTCCAACACAAGGTCAGCAGTAGGGATGTTAGCTGATTGTACAATGTTCAGCAACATACACTGTCCAATTCACCGAACAAGCACGTCTTTTGGGACATGTGGGAGGAAATCGGAGCACCCGGAGGAAACCCACGCAGACACGGGGAGAACGTGCAGACTCCGCACAGACAGTGACCCAAGCGGAAATCAAACCTGGGATCCTGGTGCTGTGAAGCAACAGTGCTAACCACTGTGCTACCACTGTGGAAGGGGAGCATTCAAGTGGGCTGCTTTGTCCTGGATGGTGTTGAGCTTCTTGAGTGTTGTTGGAGCTGAGCTCATTCAGGCAAGTGGAGAGTATCCCATTACCCTCCTGACTTGTGCTTAGCCAATGGTGGACAGGCTTTGGGGGGTGGGGGGGGGGGAGTGAGTTACTCACTGTAGGATTCCTACTCTTTGACCTGCCCTGGTAGCCATAATATTAATATGGCTATTCCAGTTCCGTTTCTGATCAATGGTAACCACCAGAATGTTGATCAATGACATTGCATGTCAAAGGGAGATGGTTGGATTCTCTCTTGTTGGCAATAGTCATTGCCTGGCACTTGTGTGGTTTGTATGTTACTTGTCATATATCAGCCCAAGTCTGAATGTTGTCCAGATCTTACTGCATTTGGACATGAATTGCATTAATATCTGAGAAGTTGTGTATGTTGCTGAATATTGTGCAATCATCAGCTAACATCCCTACGCCTGACCTTGTGTTGGAAGGGAGCTAATTTATGAAGCAGGTGATGGTTGGACACAGGACACTACCCTGAGGAACTCCTGCAGTGATGTCCTGGAACTGAGATAATTGACATTCAACAACCATTTTCCTTTGTGCTAGGTATGACTCCAACCAGTTTTAGAGTTTTCCCCGCTTCCCACTGGCTCCAGTTTTACTTGGTGATACATTCATAGTTCCAAATGTTTACAATATCTCTGAAGTGGGAATATGAATACAAATGCTTGTTTTCGTAAGTGATTAAAGAGTGATCTGTAATGAATGGCTTTTTAATCAATGAGAGTTTATTTTTGAAATAACCACTTAAGTACTTTAATTAATCTCTGCATTGGTCCTGAAGTCTGCCCATGGTAGATACTGGCTGAGTTGACATGCAAGTTTACGGGCAAAGGGTAGTAGGTGGAGGACATGGGTTGGCACCAAGTTGACATAGGGGCTATGGGGATGGGTGGAGGAGTATAGATTGGCATGGAGGGGTTGGATTGAGGGTATGAAATAGTATGAATGGGATATGGGGAGTATGCAGGACTTGTGAGTGGGAGTGAGGATTGAGAGTCGTAGGGTTGTTTTTGGTTTATTCATTTTTTTAAATATCTTCCACAAAGTGCGGGATATCAAGGCAGGCCTTCTGCCCAGCCCGCCTCTGACTTCTTTCAAAGGTCGCCTGCCACAGCATCCATTTTCACCCGCCGTCCCTCCCAACCCTCCCAGATGAAAAATCGGAACTTCCGGGGCACTGTTGTTTGGCTTTGCGAGGTTGGGAATTGTCTCAGCTCTGTGCTCCTGACATGGGAGTGAATATTCAGGCTTTTGTGTCACTGCGTATAGGCCAGGAGGAGTAAGAGTGCTTTCTCCTCGGTCATCAAAGCTTCCCCGATCTCAGATCCCAAACCCCCATACAACAATCCCCAGCCCTGAAGATTGAACTCATGCTCTCAAACCCCCACATTGATTAGACTCCTCTTTACCTCCTCAGGGTGAGGAATCTGATACTGTCCAAGATCAGTTTCTCCCATCACAACTCCCTGGTATGAGATTGGACCCCTCCCCTGTGCTGAGGATTGGAACTACCTGGTGCTGCAAACTGCTCCAGAGCACTTCCCGTCTGACTGGAAACTAAGCCTGTCAATCAGCTGACTTACCAGCAGGAAACCTGCACGGGCCAAAAGATGAATGTTGAGAAGTTAAAGCTTCACAACATGCAGGGAAACCCAGAATTCCGGATTTCCCACCCAGAACTACTCCCACCTACATATCTGATTCACAACCCTCCGAGGTGGACTAGCAAGCCACTCTATTTCATCAAATTGCTGCAAAGAAGTCTAATAAAA
Organism: Scyliorhinus torazame; assembly: GCF_047496885.1. Classification (NCBI taxonomy): domain Eukaryota; kingdom Metazoa; phylum Chordata; class Chondrichthyes; order Carcharhiniformes; family Scyliorhinidae; genus Scyliorhinus; species Scyliorhinus torazame. The sequence goes on from NC_092709.1 coordinate 288,797,266, forward strand.
TTGTTTAAAAGCTCCCGGACTAACAGCATGGTGGTAGTAACTTCACCCCACCGACTCACCACCTTCTCAAAGGCAATGCATGTTGGCTTTGCCAGCGATGCCTGTGAATAGTTTAATAAACGTGTTAAAGCTATCTCCAAGGCTGAACCTTCCTTTGTCAGAGTGCACATCAAGGAAGCAGCTTTTGCTACGTCAAGAGCATAACAAAACATGGTACCCAGGGAGTGATTGTTAAATCCATATCAGCGAACAGTGACAACCAGCAACAACAGCCAGGCAAGGTGATGTTCGGGGTTCTGGTTCCACAGCAGCTCAGGTACCAAGGCAATCTCAGTGAAAACTGCCGTTGGTTCAGGCAGAGATTCGAGATCTACCTGGTAGCGTCTGACCTAGATGGCGTGGCGGATGCAGAGAAAATAAAGCTGAAATCTTCCAGACCTTCAAATACGCAAAGTGGCAAAACAAGAGCGACTTCCAGGCAGTCCTGGTCAAATTCCAAGAATTCTGCAAGGAACATACAAGAAGAAAAGGTAAAAGAGACGCCAAAACTCACCGCGAGGTAGGCTTGCAGAAACGAACGGCAGTTTTGAATTGCAGCCATCTTGGAAAAGGTGCGGCACATGCGCAGTTGCGCAAAGAGCGCACAGAACGAAAAGGTGCACAATTGTGAAAAAGGCCCCAAGTAAAGGAACAGCTATCTGCGCATGCGCAATCGCTTCCTATGCAATGCTTCACACGCGTCGTGATGTCAGAGGCCCCAGACCACACCCACTTAAAGAGGAAATGTCCGAAAACATGGGGAAAAAAATTTAAAGCCGTAAAACCAGATTCTTTCACCTGGAACGACAGCACAATGCCTGCAATTCGACCAGTAGCTGAAAGTAACCTCCGCAGAACCCTGCAACAAGCAGTAAGCACCGCCCAAAGAGATGATACAGTCCTTGAAGACTATGACTCATAGATTAACATAGAATTTACAGTGCAGAAGGAGGCCATTCAGCCCATCGAGTCTGCACCGGCTCTTGGAAAGAGCACCCTCCCCAAGGTCAACACCTCCACCCAATCCCCATAACCCAGTAACCCACCCAACACTCGGGCAATTTTGGACACTAAGGGCAATTTATCATGGTCAATCCACCTAACCTGCACATCTTTGGACTGTGGGAGGAAACCGGAGCACCCGGAGGAAACCCACGCACACACGGGGAGGATGTGCAGACTCCGCACAGACAGTGACCCAAGCCGGAATCGAACCTGGGACCCTGGAGCTGTGAAGCAATTGTGCTATCCACAATGCTACCGTGCTGCAGTGCAAGACTCAGACCTTGAATTCTTCTTTGGACATCGCGAGCCCAATGCCAGCTCCGACACAAAATGTGATGATATGGTCCTAGAAGGCAACAACTCAGACAAACATTTCACCTTGGGTGGCTACCCCAGTACCAAATCCGAACCGCAACTAGACGTGTTGTACATTGACGACCCTGACGACGAGTTCTTCGGATTGGGGAATCTTCAGCCCAGCATATATGACATCCTGACTCGTGAGTGCAGGATGATGCTGCGGCCTGACGCCAAGAGACAGACAACGGTACAAGCCCACAGTGAGCGGCCTGCTGCCACACAGAGAGTGGTCCTCACACCACGAAGAGTCCCCCACTCCACACAGAGAGTGGTCCACGCACCACGAAGAGTCCCCCACTCCACACAGAGAGTGGTCCACGCACCACGAAGGGTCCCAGCCTCCACAGCGAGCTCGTGGACAGCCTCCACGATAGAAGCAATGCAAGATTCCAAAGCGCAGTCCTTGCATGAACAAGACCATGAGAGTCTAGCAACCTCCTCTGAGCAACCAGCAGCAGACAATGCAAGTCTGCCACGCTCCAGTGAACAAGAAGAAGACTCTGACAGTCTACCACGCTCAAGTGTACAGCAAGTAGACTATAACAGTCCACCCAGATTATTTGAGCCACCAGAAGAAGACTCTGACGGTCTACCCAGCTCAAGTGAACGACAAGAAGACACTGAGGCTCTACCCACTGCATGTGAGACAAGTGACGATGGCATCCCACTTCCCATACCAGATGTGCAATGTGACAGACCTCAGCTAGTGTGTACAGAGGTACTCGACAATCACAGTGAGACTACTGGTGACGCCGGTGACACCACGTTACTTCAAACCTCATTCGCTCGAGCCTCTCCACAAGCAAATGCATTCCTGAATGTTTTGACTCTGGACGGGGAGCATCAAGGAACCTCAGAAGATTCAAGTGAACCTGAAATTACTCCGGACGGGGAGCGTCAAGAAACAAAAGCTGATTCAGGTGAACCAGAAAGGGCTCCAGACGGGGAACATCGACACGCCAAAACTGACTCAGGTGAAACAGACCAGGGGCGAAATTCTCCATTATCGGCGCAAAGTCCGCCGATCGGCGCAAATCCGACCTGCATCACGCCGCCAAAACGTCGTGAAGTCTCTGGCCCGAAATGGGCTAGCAGCGACGTGACGGGATCCGCGCTTGCTCACGTGGTTCACGCCGTGCAGCGTCATACACGCCGCACGGCGTGACGGCTCATAAGGACGCGCTGCTACCCCCCCACCCGACCGGAACACCCGACCGGAACACCTGACCGGATGGCTGGCCGCCACTCAGCCCCGAGGTTCCAGTCACGGGATGTGGAGGCGCTCCTGGACGCAGTGGAGCAGAGGAGGGACGCCCTGTATCCCGAGCATGGCCGCAGAGTTGCCCCACGCCACAGCCGGCGTCTGTGGAGGGAGGTGGCAGAGGCCGTCACCGTTGTGGCCCTGACACCACGGACAGGCACTCAGTGCCACAAGAAGGTGAACAACCTCGTCAGAGCAGGCAGGGTGAGCTGCCCCCCCCCCCCCACCGCCCGCTATCCATATCACCATATCCCCCCTCCTCCATATCCCCCTATCCCATATCCCCCATATCCCCCCCTCCCCCATATCCCCCCTCCCCCATATCCCCCCTCCCCCATATCCCCCATATCCCCCCTCCCCCATATCCCCCATATCCCCAAGTGAATCCAGCCTTAACCTTAACCTCTGCAATACACGCGCAACCGATGGCGTGCATTCATATACCTGTCTAACACTGTTGCCTTTTACCCCTGCCACCACCCCCCACAGGAGAAGCGCGCACACAACAATAGGGAGCATGTGAGGACTGGAGGAGGCCCCGCTGATGAGAGGCCACTGACCAAACACGAGGAAAGGGCCCTGGAACTGGCTGGTGGACATGAGGACCGGGAGGTTGCTGATGCAGAGGTCGGGGGCGTAGTAGCAAGTGAGCCATCGACAGCCCGTCCCCATATCCCCCCTCCCCTATATCCCCCTCCCCCATATCACCTGATCACTGCCTGATGTCTAACCATGCATGCTTCATTGTGTATCGCAGGACCAAACGTCCAGGCACCCATCCCCGCAGAAGCAGACCGCCCGCAGGATGCCCCACGGAGGCCACGGGAGACGGAGAGACCCGGACCCTCCGGCATGCGATGCCCGCAGGATGCCCCTCGGAGGCCACGGGAGACGGAGATACCCGGACCCTCCGGCATGCGACGCCCGCAGGATGCCCCTCGGAGGCCACGGGAGACGGAGAGACCCAGACCCTCCGGCATGCGACGCCCGCAGGATGCCCCTCGCACACCACGGGAGACGGAGAGACCCAGACCCTCCGGCATGCGACGCCCCAGAATGTCCCTTGGAGACCACGGGAGGCGGAGAGACCTGGAGCAACAGGGAGACGACGCCCCCGTCACGTGCGGGTGCGACGACGCAGGCGTGTGCCACCCAGTGACGAGAGTGGCAGCCACAGGCCCCCGTCACAGCCGAGCCAGGACACCACTACCCAGGACACCACTACCCAGGACACCCCTACCCGGGACAGCACTACCCAGGAAGACAAAATACCGGACAGTGACACAGAGTGGATGGGTGGAGACGAACCCCCACCCCAAAGTGCCATGGACTCAGAGTGGGACGAAGAGCACGACACAACGCCACTGCTGTCACAAACACCCTCCACCATCGCAGAAACACTCACCTCGGTTGGGCACTTTAGTGATGAGGCGTCTGGTACACTCACTGGTGCGCACAACACAGCCATCCCGGTACAGCAGGTGGAGGTAGGAGCAGCAGAGGGGCCGGGCGGTCGGAGGGCAGCCCAGCCCAAGCGAACATCTGCCGCCCAGATGGATCCCGGGTTCCTGGAGTTACCACACCCACCCATAGATCCGATGCAACCACCGACCCGGAGACGAGCGAAGAGGGTGACGGCCGGCTTGTGGCGGCTGCAGTCGCAGGTGGAGGAGTCCACCCGCCTCCAGGAGCTGGGAGTGGTGCCGGTCATGCGTGCCACCCAGGCCGACACCGCACGGGTGGCATCCACGGTGGAGGCAATGGGTGCGACGGTGTCAGACATGGGGAATGGTTTGCGAGGCCTGGGGCTTTCCGTGCAGGCGGCGTCTGTGGCCCAGGACATGGCTGCCCTCTCACAGGAGGCCATGAGCCAGTGCCAGCGCCAGATGGCAGAGGCGATCACCGCCATGGCCCAGTCTCAGCAGTCCATAGCCCAGTCTCTGCAGGCCATGGCCCGGTCTCAGCAGGCCATAGCCCAGTCTCAGCAGGCCATAGCCCAGTCTCTGCAGGCCATCGCTGAGGGCATCGGCGCCATTGGCCATGTGCGAGCCGGCGTCGCACAGTCACAGACAGGATTTGCTAATCCCCTGAGCTCCATGGCTGCAAACCTGCAGACCCCTGTCGATACCAGCAGGGGCCTCCAGGACTGGCAGCGCCAGATGTCGGGGGGGCGTCGGATGGCCAGTCCGTTCGCATCCCCCACCCATGTAGAGGCACGGAGGCCATCGGGCACCCCGAGGGAGGAGGAGGTGCTGTGGTCCGTCCCGGGTCCCCCTGTACGGGAGGTCCCGGAACACCGCGACACCTCGGACTCCCCCCCTTCCGTCCCAGGTGCATCGAGTGGGCAACGGGCAGGACAGGCTGGCAGCTCGCCATCCCAGTCGCCCGGGCCGCAGCCTGGCCCATCTAGGACAGGACGCCCCAGGAAACAGCCACCAAAGGGATCCCGTGTCAGAGGGCAGGAATCACAGGAGTCCACCTCCAGTTCTGCTGTACCGTCTGGGGAACCATATAGATGTAGTCAAAGGGCCCGTAAGGCCAAACAATTAGACACTGAGTAAGTTGGCACGGGTGCAGGGCACAGATGAGTTTTAAGGGCTAGGGCACGTGCATGAACTCCTTTGGTTATTAAAGTCAATGTTACACCGACAGAAGCTGCCTTTGTGCTCTGTCCAAAGCGTGCGGGGGTGTCATGTACGTTGAGCGCAAGTGTGTGTGTGTGAGGGGTGGACTTACCTCAGCCCCAGGTGAGTCTGCCCCCTTCCCCCTGGGCCGCTATCAACATCCCCCCGGGCAGAGGACGGGACCGTGCGCTGCAGTGTCACAGCCGCATGCAGGGATGGTCCAGGTGGATGGTGGTACTGTGGCCATGGGTCAGACATAGTCCAACGTTGTGGAGCCAGGAGCTCATCACAGGGTGGGTTGTCATCATCCTCCATGGCCTGCAATAGACACGCGTCCACCCGCTACTGTGTGAGCCCGGCCGTTGTGCCGCAGGTGGATCGGCAATGGGGGGGGTGGTATGCATGCGGGTGGGGTGGGTGGGGTTGGGGAGGGGGGTGAGGGTGCTGGGTGGGTGGATGGGTGGGGGGGTGTGGGTGGTCGGCTGTTGCCATGGTGTGCGGTCTGTGGCCATACTACCCGATTCCCACGCCCATCTAGTCAGTGAAGCGGGCGGTTATCAGCCTGTCCCATGCCCGCTGGGCCAGCCGGTAACGGTGGACAGCCACCCGTCTGTGTCTAGCCCGTCTGCTCTGACCATTGCCCCCATCCCCCTCATCTGGGGAGGACTGCGCCTCTTCCTGCTGCTCTTCCACTCCGCCCTCCTCTGCCTGTGGCACATCGCCCCTCTGCTGGGCTATGTTGTGCAGGACGCAGCACACCACAATGATGCGGCCGACCCTATCTGACCGATACTGGAGGGCGCCCCCAGAGAGGTCCAGGCACCTGAAACGCATCTTCAGCACGCCAAAGCACCTCTCTATCACTCCCCTTGTCGCTACATGGGCATCATTGTAGCGGTTCTCCGCCTCATTGGGTGGCCTCCGTACAGGCGTCATCAGCCACGATCGCAATGGGTAGCCCCTGTCGCCCAGCAACCAGCCCCTCAGCCGGGGATAGCGTCCCTCGTACATGCCGGTGATGGATGACCGCGACAACACGTATGAGTCGTGTACACTGCCCAGGTAACGGGCGCAGACGTGCAGGATCATCATGCGGTGGTCGCAGAACACCTGTATGTTCATCGAATAGGTCCCTTTCCTATTGGTGAACACAGCCCTGTTATCTGCAGGTGGCCGCACGGCGACATGCATCCCATCAATTGCGCCCTGGACCATGGGGAACCCGGCCACGGCAGAGAAGCCCATGGCCCGGGCATCTTGGCTGGCCCGGTCCACAGGGAAGCGGATGTAGCGGTGCGCCATGGCATATAGGGCATCTGTCACTGCCCGGATGCACCGGTGCACCGATGTCTGCGATATGCCGGACAGGTCCCCACTCGGTGCCTGGAATGACCCCGTTGCATAAAAGTTCAGGGCCACCGTAACCTTGACGGACACGGGGAGAGGGTGTCCCCCGCCAGTGCCACGCATGACAGGTGTGCCAGCAGGTGGCAGATGTGTGCCACGGTTTCCCGCCTCATCCGGAGTCTCCTCCTGCATTCCCGGTCCGTGAGGTCCTGGTATGACTGCCGGGGCCGGTACACACGGGGCGCCCTCGGGTGCCTCTGTTGCCGTGGGGCCGCGACGTCCTCCTCCCCCTCCTCGTCCTGTCGGTCAGGTGTACCTCCAGCCTGGGCGGCTGCTGCCTGCCCCTCTGCGGCAGCCTGCGCCGCCTCTCTGGCACGCTCCTCCTCCTCCTCATCCAGGGCAACATAGACATCAGCGGCTGCCGCCACGGCGGCCAACATCGCTGGCTGATCGGAAAACATGACGGCCTGGTTGGGGGGGTGGGGGGGGGAAACGACGACATGTCATCATTGCCCATACCCCCTCCTCCCCCCAGCCAGGTGGCATGGACCGCATGGGTCCAACTGTTGGAGGCTGGCACCTGGCCAGGTGGACCAACTCACTTGCCCTCGCACCCCCCCTCCCCGGCACAGAACCCATCCTCCTCCCCGGCACGGACCCCCCCATCCTCCTCCCCGGCACGGACCCCATCCTCCTCCCCGGCATGGACCCCCCCATCCGCCTCCCCGGCGCGGACCCCCCATCCTCCTCCCCGGCACGGACCCCCCCATCCTCCTCCCCGGCACGGACCCCCCATCCTCCTCCCCGGCATGGACCCCCCATCCTCCTCTCCAGCCCTCCCCGGCAGTGACCCCCCCTCCCGGCACTCCCCCGGAGCCCAGCCCACTCTAACCACCCCCCCCGCCGCACACACACACACACAACCCTACACACACCTCTCCCCACACATTCAGACTGCGACCACGCCATCGCCTGCCCAGCGGCCAACCCCCCAGGCCACCCACCTCCACGCTGGTTGGCGTAAACCTGGAGCACAGGTTGACGCCGATTAAAAGGAGGTTTGATTTACGTAGACGTGACCCGTCATCACGTCGACGGGCCTTCGGCCCATCCGGACGGGAGAATATCGGCAGGCCCAGAATCGTCTGCCTTGCGCCCACCCGTGCCATCCTCCGACGTCTGCGGCGCCATTAACGCCCCGCCGACTTTTCTCCCTTCGGAGACTTCGGCGGGCGGCGGTGGCGGAATTCACGGCGGCCAACGGCCATTCTCTGACCCGCTGGGGGGGTCGGAGAATGACGCCCCAGATTCCAGATGGGGAGCATCGACAAGCCAAAGCTGTTTCAAGTAATCCGACATGACTCCAGACGGGGAGTGCCGCAAACTCAGTGACGGCACGCTCAAGGAGACAGCAGATGCCACAAAGCACGCTAACACGAGTAACTGTGTGAAGGACTCGTATTATCCACAGAGTGTGGTCCTTGAGCGCAGCAAACACGACAACAAAACCAACCAACATAACAACAACATCAATGACAGTAACAAGAAGTGTACCAAAGCCAACAATGTCGACAAAAACAACACCAATGGAACTACGACTGGTACGACATGGTACAACTCTGCAAATGAGGGACACTGTTACTGCTCAGCTCAATACAATGACGTACCATGGCAGGACGATGCATTTTTCCAATTCACGCTTGCTACATTACCAACAGGCAACCTGGCTTTCAGGACAGATGCCATCAAGAATTGCTACCATAAGCATCGGGAAAGAAAAAGACTCCAAATCAGTCAATGAAGTGATTTGAACACTTGGACATCTCCTGATGACCAAACACCAGGGGCGGGATTCTCCACTCCCGCGCCGAAGTGCCCACGCCGTCGTGAACGCCGTCGAGGTTCACGACGGCACGAAACGGCTCCGATCCCGATCGATTCAGGCCCCGACAATGGGCTAGGATCGGGGCCGCGTCATCTACACGCGGCAGGCCTTGTCGCCGCGTTAAGGCGGCGCTGCATAGATGACGCGGCCGGCGCCGCATAACTGCCGTCACCCGCACATGCGCGGGTTGGCCGGCACCAACCCACGCATGCATGGTTGCCGTCCTCTGAGTTCGCCCCGCAAGAAGATGACGGACGGATCTTGCGGGGCCGCGGAAGGAGGTCCTCCTTCAGAGAGGACGGCCCGACGATCGGTGGGCACCGATCGCGGGTCATGCCACATTTGAGGTACCCCCCGGTGCAGGATCCCCCTCTACCCCCTCGCAGGCCGCCCCCCCCCCCCCCCCAGCGTTCCCGCGCCTTTCCCGACGGCAGCGACCAGGTGTGGACGGCGCCGGGGGGAACCCGCCGTTTTGGCCTGGCCGCTCGGTCCATCCGGGCCTGAGAATAGCGGGGGTGCCGGAGAATCGCCATTTTGGGTGTCTCCGTCGATTCTCCAGCCTGCGGCCTGTGGAACTCGATGGGGCCGTTCCCGCCGCTTGGGAGAATCGCGGGAGGGCGTCGGACCGGCGTCCCGGGAATTGTTGGCGGCCCAGGCGATTCTCCCAACCAGCGCGGGAGTGGAGAATCTCGCCCCAGGTCTCTGACGGCGTTCACAAGGGAATGACAACGTCACCATTGACACTTCTATACCAGACTGTATAAATTCATGAACTTTGGACTCATGCATATGATTTGGACTTATTGTTTAATGATCACTGTTATCATAACTTGTACAGAGTATCACTCATCTACCTAGTTCTTTAACACTGTAGAGAAAATATGTAACACAAAAAAAAGGGGATGTGGTGATATACATCACTGTAAGTACATAAATGGTTAATGTACATACACTACACCTAGCTAGACACTGGAGGGAACACCAAAGACATGACACACAGACAGTCAACCAATAGGTCAGTCAGATAGGACACGACCAATGGGCAGTCACGATACACATAGAGGTGATACTACCACAGGAGGGCATTACACCAACCCACATAAAAGGACACATCACTCATGCTCAGTCTCTTTCCAGTGGATACAATCAGTGAGTACAGACACAGGGTTGTTTGAACATCCCACTCACCGCGTGAATTGTAGCAGACTGGGTTGTCAGTCTGAGTAGCTATAACAGGATTAACAGTAGAGTTGAATCCAAGTAGGAGAATTGTTAGTAGTTTAATAAACGTGTTAAACCTATCGCCAAGTCTGAACCTTCCTTTGTCAGCGTGCGCATCAAGGAAGCAGCTTATGCTATGTCAAGAGTGTAACAAAACAATGCCCACATCTCATCCTGAGTAAAAATAAGCTGTAGACAATTCATTATCACATCGACAGCAGCCATTATGTCGCACAGTCTCTGTCACACCACAGTCTTATTTGCAAATTTCTTCTGGTTGGTGGATTTCACTTACAGAGCAGCAGTTCAGACCTCAACAACAGTGAGAAGAGGTTAAAATTCTACCAATAAAAAGTAGCAACCGAATCGGTCAAATGATTCAAAAAAGTATTTTGACTGCAACAACTCAAAAATATTGTCACCGTAACTGGTGGCAAAACGCTTTCAATCAGGAGAAAAGTAACATCATGTCAAATGCCTTTTCACACACTTTGATTTGCTGCTTTTAACTCTCCCTGTAAGCATAAACGTGTAGCATTCAAAGTAAGATTTCTAACAAGAATAAATTAATGGTATTTCACCATTGTAAAATTAAACTTATCTACATTATGTATTTTTAAATGCATTCATTAACAATTCACTTGGAAGTCTCAGTTTCTCTCAATATCCTGAGCCTGCAGTTGGTATTTTTCCCAGATCTATCACTCTGCCACTGAAAAGGGAGTTAATAACCTCACCTGTGCTTATAATTCAGTGTGATTCTCTGTCTACACCTTGGAAAGTAGCTTACTTCATGTTGCGACAGGGTTGATTTTCTCCCTCAAATGATTTTAAAACAAGTTGGGGAATGAATATTAAAAGTTTTCTCAAACTTTTAAACTTAAATAATCATGTTTTTATTTTGCTTCCCAGGAGGAGCCTTCATAGGGACAGACTGACAGCCTGAGACAAAGAGGGACCAGGTTGCAACTGGTCTGTGGCCATTGCCCATTTGAGGGCAACACAAGTAAGGGTCACATGATCTGGGCGGCCAATCGGGACCCAGAGCAGGGAATCTCCCCAGGGGGAGGAGTTCTCCGAGTGCATAGGCACTTTGGATTAGCTGCTATCATGCAGCTTCTGCAACTATTTTCCAAATAAATTTATTTTTGTTCCACTAATTAAGTGTCCGAAAGTACATCATTGCATGGACATTTATGGGGCTCTGCATTTTGGTTTCTCTTTTGCTCTTCTGACATTTTCTCCTGCTTTGAAGCGCTCACCCATCTCTCCTTCATGATCCGCTGTATTTCACATTCTCCCAAGCCCACTGAATTCTGGGCAAAACCCCTTGCCTTCTCTCCACACTTGGCATTTGTACCAAGCAGTTCCTCACGTAGACTTAAATGACTTTAGAAGGAGAGGCTACTGAGAGTTATGATGTGGAGATGCTGGTGTTGGACTGGGGTGAGCACAGTAAGACGTTTTACAACACTGAGAGTTAGTTAGTTGAGAAGCTTTTGCTGCACATACACCTCTGATCCGATTCAGACTATTCCTCGGGTGTAGGTGGGTGGTGGTTGGGGTGGGGGGGGGGGGGGGGGGTCCAAAACGTTGGTCAACTTTGAGCACTGCGCCATTTGTTGTGTGAAATGGTGTCCCCGATGGGCACCAGAGGGGTTGCTGCAGCTGGCATGCAGTGGTAGATGAAATGTGTACACTGTCATCCAAGTTTACTGGCTCGGAATGTTCAACCTGCAGATAATGGAACATCAGCATCTCTGGAGACTTGCCTTTCACAAGAGGATGTCACACCCCACGTGACATGCCAGCAACGGAGATCACGCCTAATTGTGAGAATCCTGTGGCCTTAAAAATGACAGTCGCCTCCCTCATTCCAGGCTTCCTGTGGAAATTTTAAAAAATTAATTTGTGAGATGTGGACTTTGCTGGCTAACCTACCGTTTATTGTCCATCCCTAATTTCATCTCAGAAGGTGGTGGTGAGCTGCCTTCTTGAACCGCTGCAGTCTATGTGGTGTAGGTGCACCCACAGTACAGTGAGGGAGAGAGTTCCAAGATTTTGACCCAGCGACAGTGAAGGAATGGCAATACAAGTGGAAAGAACCAGAGGCTTTGCAGCCATGGCTGATTTCCCACACATGTAAGGGATCATTTATTGTACTCAGCCATTTAGCCATCAAAGCACCATCAGGGTAGTCAGAAGCTTTCATACACCACAAGGCACACCACTCCATAGATGTTCACATACATCCTCAGGCACGGCCAGGTTCCAAGAGTGTTTACAGGCCTGGACACTTTGGAAGGTTGGCTACTCAGAGACAAAGAAATGCATGATGACTCCAGTACAAAGACCAAGAATGGAGCCTGAGCATTGGTACAATAAAAGCCATGCCACACCCATGGCTCATCACTGAGATGACATAAGATTTTGATGCCTGCATAGATCGGATGGCTCGCTCCAATACACAGCTGCCAGAATCGCCAGCCAGTATCCTGGGTGCTGCACAATCCAGTCTTGCAGTGAGGGAAAACCCTGTCGGAGGAGGAATTGAGGAAGACAGACCAGTCTTCCTCAAGATGAGTCTGAAGAAAAGTAGGATGGCCAGTAGCAAGGAACTGACCAGGCTGGTCCAAGGAAAGCTGGATACTCATGAGACACGGGAAGCTTTGGTTATCAAAAGATTCCACGAGCTGAGTGTCTCCATCTCAATATCACTTTCATGTCTGTCGGCATCTTCTCCCAGCTCCTTGACAGAAATACCCTTGCCGGTCCTGGACAATGATAGTAGCCAAATAATGTCATTTGGAAGGATATTCATAATCATAGAATCAAATAAATGCATCAAATAAATCTATATCCATCCATTCACCCAGAGATAATGAATGGCAGCACAGTGATTAGCACTGCTGCCTCACAGCGCCAGGGACCCGGGTTCAATTCCAGCCTCAGGTCACTGTCTGTGCGGAGTCTGCACGTTCTCCCCTTGTCTGCGTGGGTTTCCTTCGGGTGCTCCGGTTTCCTCCCACAGTCCAAAGATGTGCAGGTTAGGTGGATTGGCCATGCTAAATTGCCCCTTAGCTGGGTTCTGGGGTATGGGCTTAAGTAGGGTGCTCTTTCCAAGGGCTGGTGCAGACTTGATGGGCCGAATGGCTCCTTCTGCACTGTAAATCCTATGATTCTATGAACAAATGCAACTGTATAATAATTGGAAAATAACAATGTACGGATGTTGAAACTCGCAAGAGGCCTGCATCGAGATTTGCGACACTCGAAGTTTCTCGTGGGATTCAGGAATCTCTTCGCGAGTCGTGATCTGGATTCCGCTTTCACTGGGCTCATTTTAAATATGCGCCCGAGGCCTGGGATTCACCGGCTTTGCCAACGAGGCCTCAACCTGACGCCATTTGGTAGTGGATCACAAAGACGTGAACCAGTCAGGGTGGCACGTTAGGGGGTGTTGCTGAGGAGTTGAGGCCCCCGGGTGATCGGGGACAGGGCAGGGTGGTACCCTAGCTCTCCCCTGGCACCTGGGCGCCTTAGCTGCCAGTCAGGCACCTTGCCTCTGTCACCCCGGTTCCCTGGAAGTGCCACCTTGGCATGGCAGGTACCATTGTGGCACTGCCAGGGTGCCAGGCTGGCAATGCCAAGGTGTCCAGGTGTCAAGTTCTCTGTGCCATGGTCGGGCCAGGCGTCCTTGCTCAGAAGAGATGGGGTGAGGGGGTGTGCTTGTGGAACCCAGAAGTGGTAAGCTCGGTGAAGTTGGTGGGGTTCTGAGGCCGCAGTGGGTGTGAAAGATCGGGGCTGCCTTTAAAAATGGTGCCCCAATCGTAAATAGTCTTGACTTAGAGCAGAAATGATTTTAAGAGTGGCCTCGATGGGGAGTTCTTCGCTGAGTCCAAAAACCCCCAGCAAAGTTGCATTGATCTTTCCTTGCAACATCCATAAGACAAAAGACCCTTTTTACCGAAAGACAGCAGGTTTAAATTCTCTACTGAGAGCAGTCATCAATGTTAAATTAGCAAGTGATCTGAAGACATTCCTTTCATACAGGAAGAGATCAGAATTAAACCTTGTTTCTCTGGATGCAGCTCCCAATCTGCAAAACTAAACTAAACACACTCTGTAGCTGCTAGCTCAAAGCGAAAGTAAAACAGACAGCCCAGCTCCACCCACACTGACATCACTGCAGCTATTTGATAAACACCCATTTCTTAAAGGTACACCCACTACAGCTATTTGATAAACACCCATTTCTTAAAGGTACATCCACTACAGCTAATTGATAAGCACCCATTTCTTAAAGGTACTCTCACATGACATTGGCAAGAAAATATGGAGACACCAGTACAAAATAAAGGGAGAAAATCTAAAGGACGTACTGAACAGAGGGACCTTGGTGTATATGCACATAGTAAGAAGTCTGACAACACCAGGTTAAAGTCCAACAGGTTTGTTTTGAATCACTAGCTTTCGGAGCGCAGCTCCTTCCTCAGATTCACCTGTTCGGGTACACTGAGGGAGAATTCAGAATGTCCAATTCACCTAACAAGCACGACTTTTGGGACTTGTGGGAGGAATCCAGAGCACCAGGAGGAAACCCACGCAGACACGGGGAGATCGTGCAGACTCCGCACAGACAGTGACCCAAGCCGGGAATCGAACCTGGAACCCTGGCACCGTGAAGCACCAGTGCTAACCACTGTTCTACTGTGCGTTCGTAGGGACATTGAGTACCAAGAGTAAAGAGGTCATGTTGAACTTGGGTATGATACCAGTTAGGAATCCATCTGGAGTACTGCACACAGATTTGGGTACCATACTTGAGCTAGAATATAAAGAAGTCTGACAACACCAGATTAAAGTCCAACAAGTTTGTTTCAAACACTTTCGGAACACTGCTCCTTCCTCTGGTGAATGAAGAGGTATGTGCCAGAAACATATATATAGACAAAGTCAAAGATGCAAGACAATGCTTTGAATGCAGAGATTTGTAAAGACTTAATTACCTGCAAATGCTCGCATTCAAAGTATTGCCTTGCATCTTTGCCAGGGTTTAGAGAACCTCAAAGTGTATCATGGAGTTCACCTGATCCACAACTTTTAATAGATTGTGGTATGGGAGGCACACAGCCCACTCTACAGGTGTGGTACAGCAGAAATGGAAACATATTTTTTAAAGCAAAACAATGTTTATTCTATGAACTCAAGTTAACCTTTTTAAAACATACAGTGAACATCTTAGCAACCATCAATTCAAATACACCTCCCAAAGAATACAACACTAAGTAATCCTTAATAAATTCCCAAACAACATCCAGAAGACAAAAGAAACACCTTTTAACAGAAGCACATCAGGTTTACATTCACTACTGAGAACATTTATAATTCTGAATTCACCAAATGACCAAGAGATTGTCTTTTCATGACAGAGAGAACAGCAGTACACCTGCTCTGTCTGAATTCAGCTCCAACGCTGAAAAACGAAACCAAAAAAAACAGACACACCTAAGCTTTTCTCAAAGTGAAACTAAAAAGCAGAGCCAGAGCTCAGCTCCACCCACACTCTGACATCACTGCAGTAGCATGAGCAGCCAAACATTTCTTAAAGTGACATTCTCATGACAACTCCCACCAAGAAAAAAAAAATAAACCATCAACTTCAAGATGGTTTCATTTTTCACCTTTTCACTATCCTTTAAGACATGCACACAGTAAATATACTTTTTCGTTTCAAAAAACAACACATTCAAACAGGTATAATAATATAGTCCATTTTTCTTTTCCTTCTTTCCCCAACTGAAATCCTTCTCAATTGACAGTCTCTTTGAACAAGAAGGTTTCTGCATGATCCGTCCTTTTCTCTACACCTCGGCATGTCTCTTTAACGTCAGATACTTTAGTTCAATCTGATCACAGAGTCCCTTGTAATTCTCCAACACATGAACATTGGTTATCACAGCTTTCAGGCAGTCAAATGCCTGTTGAAACTCCGCTATCCACTGGAATGTTTTACGTTTCTTCAGCAAGTCCATCAGTGGAGCAATCACGCTATAAAACATTTTCACCAATTTTTCCTTAATCAATTTAAGTGGTCCTCTTACCTCATGACCAAACATTAGTTCAAAAGGACTGAATTTGGTTGACTCATTAGGTGCATTCCTAATTGCAAACAGTACGAGTGGAATTCCTTTATCCCAATCCTCTGGATAATCTTGACAATAAGCCCTCAACATTGTCTTTAATGTCTGATGCCACCTTTCTAACGCTCCCTGCGATTCTGGATGGTACGCAGTTGAGTTAAATTGTTTTATTCCTAAGCTATCCATAACTTCTTTGAATAACCTTGAGGTACAATTTGATCCTTGATCCGATTGTATTTCTGTGGGTAGTCCATATCTAGTAAAGAATTTAAGTAATTCCTCCACAATCATTTTAGCTGTAATATTACATACTGGAACGGCCTCTGGAAACCTAATAGACACATCCATTATAGTCAAAAGATATTGATTCCCACTTTTTGTTTTAGGAAACGGTCCTACGCAATCAATTAGGACCCATGTAAAAGGTTCCTCAAATGCTGGAATAGGTATTAAGGGTGCTGGTGTTATCGCTGCTTGAGGTTTCCCTATCACTTGACATGTGTGACATGATTGACAAAATTTAACTACATCTTTATGTAGTCCAGGCCAATAAAAATGTTTTTGGATTTTAGTTTGAGTTTTCCTTATCCCCAAATGACCTCCCACTGGTACCTCATGTGCAACTCGCAACACCTCCTTTCTATACCCTACCGGCAATATTACTTGCTGAACTTCTGCCCACTTTTCATCCGCCTGCATATGTACAGGTCTCCATTTTCTCATCAAGACATCACTTCTACGGTAATAACACTCTGGTATACACTCAGATTCCTCTTCCGTGTATGCTTTCTGATACATCCATTTTATTTCTACATCTTTCCGTTGTAACTCCGCCAATTTGCCTGAACTAAAAATATCCGCCTCATCCTCCACCTGTTCTTGTTCTTTTTCAATCATCTGATCAAAAATCGTTTATGATAATTGCACTTCAACTTCATCTTCACTCTTTGATTTCTCCTCTTGTCTTTACCTGTGACTTTATGACCTTGTTACTACACTGTCTGGAAAAATCCCAGGATATTCGTCCTTCAACACTTCAGTTGTCTGATTTTCCACTGGCTTATCGACCACAGTAGGCATCACTGCCACCTGCGATCCACCTATATCATTACCCAAGATAAATTGTATTCCTGGACAAGATAGTTTCTCTCTTACTCCTAGTACCACTTCACCACTCTTCACTGGACTTTCCAACCTTACCTTATATAATGGAACACTACTCCTCTCACCCTGAATTCCACATATTACCACCTTTTCTGGCAACATTCTTCCCAAACTACATAACTCCTCATCTCTTACCATTAAAGATGGCTCCTGTATCTCTTAAAATTGTGACTTCTTTACCTGCTCCTCCTGATACACATGAGTAAACTTTACCTACATAAGTAAATTCTTAGGAGACATCTGGCACCTTCTTATCAATCACCTCTTGATCAGGCTGTACAATCTTTTGCACCTCCTTAGCTTCACTTGGGCTTTCCTTTACCACTTTAACAAACACCACTGTCTTACCCTGCTCTACCACATCAGCCTTCCCAATGCTTTTCTTCAACCACCAACACTATGACTTTACATGGCCTAGTTTATTACAGTGAAAACATTTGAAACTTTTCATTTCTTTTCCACCCTCCTGGATTTCTTTTTAAATCTGAGATGCACTCTCCTTATTATCTCCCATCAGATCACCACCAATCCTTTATCCTCACTATCTCTTTCGTATTCAAGCTGCTTTAATTCTTTCTCATGTCCCATTTGTTTAAATTGTAACTGAATTTTTGCCATTTCCAATGAGTCAATCTGTATCTCAGGTAACTTTAAATGCTTAGCCACCGCCATAATTACCTAATCTTTTCACATTTTGTCACGTAATGTTAACTGCAATGTTTTTGCCAAATTTAACAGTCTGCTTTTAGTCTCCGTCCGTAAGGTACTGCGTGTGACCATCTCCACCCCAAAAAACGGCAGAGCCTCTGAAAGAGCCATTGTCCACAACACACTCCCTACTTAAACTGAAATACCACACCTGAAAAGCAAACACAATATGCTCACCCCTCACTGTCTTTAAGTTCACTAAGCCAATCCAATAGATAGACTTTTATCCACCTCAAGCCCCCAATTTGTTTTGGGCCAGGGTTTAGAGAACCCCAAAGTGTATCATGGAGTTCACCTGACCCACAACTTTTAATAGATTGTGGTATGGGGAGCACATGGCCCACTCTACAGGAGTGGTACAGCAGAAATGGAAACATATTTTTTAAAGCAAAACAATGTTTATTCTATGAACTCAAGTTAACCTTTTTAAAACATACAGTGAACATCTTAGCAACCATCCATTCAAATACAACCCCCAAAGAATACAACACTAAATATTACTTAATAACTTCCCAAACAACATCCAGAAGACAAAAAAAACAACTTTTAACTGAAGCACATCAGGTTTACATTCACTACTGAGAACATTTATAATTCTGAATTCACCAAATGTCAAGAGATAGTCTTTTCATGGCAGAGAGAATAGCAGTACACCTGCTTTGTCTGGCTTCAGCTCCAACACTGAAAAACGAAACCAAAAAACACAGACACACCCAAGCCTTTCTCAAAGTGAAACTAAAAAGCAGAGCCAGAGCTCAGCTCCACCCACACTCTGACATCACTGCAGTAACATGAGCAGCCAAACATTTCTTAATGTGACATTCTCATGACAGAAATAAATCTGTTGGACCTTAACCTGGTGTTGTGAGAGTTCTTACTATGCTCACTGTCCAACGCCGGCATCTCCACATCTAGAATATAAAGGCATTGGAGAGCGTGTGGAGGAGATTCACAAGAATGATTCCAGGGATAAAGAACTGTAGCTATGAGGATAGATTGGAAAGATTGGGATTGTTTTCCTGAATTGTAAAAAAGTAAACGGATAGGAGACTTGATAGTGGTGTTCAAGATCCTGCAGTGTATGGACTTGGTAAATAGTGAGAAATTGTTCCCACTCGAGAGCATCCAGCAAATAGAGGGCACAGATTCAAAATAACTGGCAAAAAGAGTAAAAGTGATGTGAGGAAAAATGTATTTCATCCAGTGTAGTTGGAGTCCGGAATGAATTTCCTGAGAAGGTGGTGGAGGTGGGTTTGATTGAGGTACTCTAAATGAATGATTCTCACCACCCTGGGGCTTTCCTTCTATTTCACCCCGACCTAGGGCCTGGCTGCAATGGTTGCAGCCAACTCCAAGAGCTCCTGATGTCTGTCAGGATGGCGAAGCCAGGGACACAGCCTCCAGCTCTGCTCCTTTATCGAATTTTTAAATCAAGAGGAAGATCTTTGATTTTTAAAATTAATTTACTGAATGTGGGCATCGCTGGCTGGGTCAACACTTTTGGCCCATTTTGTCATAGAATTGACAGTGCAGAAGGAGGCCATTCGGCCCATCGAGTCTGCACCGGCTCTTGGAAAGAGCACCCTACCCAAGCTCACACCTCCACCCTATCTCCATAACCTAGTAACCCCATCAGTTGAAACCGGAGCACCTGGAGGAAACCCAAGCACACACGGGGAGGACGTGCAGACTCCGCACAGACAGTGACCCAAGCCGGGAATCGAACCTGGGACCCTGAAGCTGAGAAACAATTGTGCTAACCACTATGCTACTGTGCTACCCTAGGCACAGGGCATTTGAGAGTCAACCACATTGCTGTGGGTCTGGAGTCACATATGGCAGAATTCCTGCCCAAAAGGACGTTAATGAACCAATTGGGTTTATACGACAATCGTCAATGGTTTTCTGGTCATCTCTAGACTTTTAATTCCAGATATTTATTCAATTCAAATTTCACCATCTGCCGTGGTGAGATTTGATCTCAGGTCGGCAGATGTTGTCCTGGGTCTGTGGATTTCAAGTCCAGTGACATTACCACTAAGCCCTTTGTAATGATGATGTGCCGCCCATGAACACATGCTTTTCATTAGGGGAATTAATGTTCTTTCTTCCCTGGCACTGTGGCACAGTGGTTAGCACTGTTTCTTCACAGTGTCACAACGTTCTCCCCACGTCTGCGCGGGTTTCCTCTGGATGGTCCGGTTTCCTCCCACAAAGTCCCGAAAGACGTGCTTGTTAGGTGAATTGGACATTCTGAATTGTTCCTCTGTGTGTCCAAACAGGTGCCGGAATGTGGCGACTAGGGGCTTTTCACAGTAACATCATTGCAGATCTTTTTTTATTTTTTTTTAAAGAGTACCCAATTATTTTTTTTTCCAGTTAAGGGGCAATTTAGCATGGCTAATCCACCTAACCTGCACATCTTTGGGTTGCGGGGGTGAAACCCACACAGACATGGGGAGACTGTGCAAACACGGACAGTGACTCAGGACCAGGATTCAAACCCGGGTCCTCTGCGCATCAATCCCAGTGCTAGCCACTGCACCACATGTCACCCTTCATTGCAGAGTTAATGTAAGCCTCCTTATGGCACTAATAAAGATTATTATTATTAAAGATCCAGGCTGCTTCCAAACTCAATGAGTAGTCATGCACATTAATAAACAAGGTCAAACCTTCTGCAGCAAGTTATCAGAAATCAAAATCTCGCCACAAATTACTCAGGCACCCAAACATTGTTTTTTTGGCAGCAGCCACAGCCCCATGCCAGGGGATCCCTTTAAATAGGTGGACGTGATCCACTACCAGGTCACAGCCTGCCTCCTCTGTCCCCTGGCATCCCCCATTTAGTTGCCAATTGGGCACGCTGTCATCCATTTACCGATGCCTTTGGTAATCTCCATCAGGAGCCCGTTAATTGGCCGCCACATGTATTATACACAATCTTACAAAGGTGGTGCAAGAGTCGGCAATACAAATTTTTTTTACTCAAAGCTTTCTCAGTTTTTCTTACAGGTTAGGGGTTGGTTAGCTAAAGTGTGATGAATGGAAAAAGTACACTTGGATGTTCACCCACACGACAGTAGGCATGTTTGAATGGTAATCATAGAATTCCTACAGTGCAGAAGGAGGCCATTCAACCTGTCGAGCCTGCACTGACCCTCTGAAGGCGCAGCCTACCCAGGTACCACCCTATCTCTTGCAACCCCACAAACCCACCTAACTCACAGATCTCTGGACACTAAGGGATGATTGGGCATGGCCAATCCACCTAACCTGCACATCTGTGGACTGTGGGTGGAAGCTGGTGCACTCGAAAGAAACCCACGCAGACAGGTTTTGCTTTCTGGATTTTCTGCTTAATTGCTGTCCTACACCACAGGGCACACTACTCCTCTACGGAGGTTAGCAAATAAAGCTCCAATGACTGTGATGCACAATGACGCTACATCATTATAAAACTTCATTTAAAGTTTTACTTCAGGAGGTGGACATGCTGCACCGAAACAGGCAACCAACAGAAACTTCCACATAAAAAAAGGCAAAGTGAAATATGCTTCCGAAACATTTCTTGTCCTTACCATTCCTATTTCTCAGATGTGTAAAATAAATTGCTGGACAAGCTTGCCATTTAAAAATAACAGTTCAATGGATGAAGTTTGATTCAGGGTTAAGGCAACCAGACACTTCCTGAGTCTGCTCTCTGGCCAATTTTAGGGAGACAGTTTTGCTGTTTGTGGATTTGTTTTTACAAGAATTGTAATAGAAGTGAGCAAGGAGGGATACAAGATTTAACCATGAGCCGTTCAAAGGTAAGTTTCCATTCATTCAAATAGCAGACTGTGAGATTCAACTGTAACCAGTCCAGGTGATGTAACTGAGCAAAATGAAAAATCACCAAAGCGCACCCAATCTGTGGGAAGCCACATGGGTAATGGGAGGACCCAGAAAAAAACGAGGGAAGGAGACAAAAATAAAAATGATGGGAAAGGGGATCAGTGCGGGCTCGCCTGCTGAGTTGAAAAATAGCGAGTGTGAGGGGAGGAGGGGAAGAGAGAGGGAGAAAGAGACAGTTGGCCACCTTTAATGTGAGCCAAGAATGGGGAAAGCTTTACTTTTGTTCCCGAGGGATCAAGGTAGCAGCAAAAGCCTGGTTAAAAAGCCTTGGTGTGAATGAATGATTAGAGCACGTTCTCCAGCAATGAAGAGCAGGAGGGGAAAGAGGAGAGAAGGAGATTGAGTGGGGGATGGGAGGAAGGAGGTTGCAACTGCATTAGTGTGTGGAGGTGACAGACCTAAAGGTGTTTCTTTTAACATAAGGCCACCTTTCCAAGTGAGTACACATCTAATCCAGTCACCAAGAACATTTACACATTAATTACTACGGGTGTTTTTGTAGCCTGTGCCATAGCAACACAATTTCCACTGCATAATAACTGCAAAATGACACTGTGTAATATTATCAGTCATTATGAATATTATAAAGAGAAGAACAAATGCTGCAGCTATACAGACAGTTTTATTAATAATATTCTGTCAGCAAAATGGAAATGGCTGTAGATACTGTATATTACAAGCTGAAAGTCAAAAGAAATAACTTGTAATATGCTAATTTAGGATTACTATCTGTTAATTTTGTTTTAAATTGTTTTTATTAAAGTCTTTCATTATATACACTGTACAATAGGCAAGGGTATGTGGATCAGGTGCAATGTACAAGAACTTTCCATTGGTATTGACCAACCCTCCCCACTTGGTCCCCCCCGCACCCCCCCTTTTTTATTGTTTTAGGATACTTTATTAGATCACATATTTTACAGTAGGTGATTGTCATCTATTTACATATGTGCAGCGCTTTCCCCTTCACCCCCCCACTTTGGTGATTGGCCCCGCCCCATTTTCGTTGTTTCATTGGGGTACTGTCCTTTGTGGCCTTGCTCTAGGTCCCCGAATATCAGTTCCGGCCGTTCTACCACCTCCCCCTCCTCTCTTCCTGGCCTCCCCCCTCCACCTCCGTATCTGTTCTCTAGTGTCTTGTTGACACCCGTGTGCATTCCCTCCCCTCGCTCTATTGGCTGTTGGCTTCGAACAGGTCCTGGAACAAGTTGGTGAGTGGCCTCCACATTTTGAGGAAGCCCTCCTCTGACCCTCAAATGGTGAATTTGATTTTCTCCAGGTAGAGAAATTCCGACAGGTCTGCCAGCCAGTCTGCAGCTTTGGGTGGTGCTGCTAATCACCAGCCAAGCAGGATTCTTTTGCGGGCAATTAGGGAAGCATAGGCAAGGGCGTCAGCCCCCTTCCCCATAAATAGTTTTAGCTGATCCTATACCCCAAAGACTGCCACTCTTGGGCACGACTCCACCCTCAACCCTACAACCTTAGACATTGCCTCAAAGAAGGCTATTCAGAACCCGACAAGTCTGAGGCAGGCACAGAGCAGGTGGGTGTGGTTGACCAGGAATCCCTGACAACGTTCACATTTGTCCTCCACCAATTCATTCATGTTCTGGTTAGGGGTGCTCTGTGCAACAATTTCAGTTGCATGAGGCTTAGCCATGTGCAAGTGGAAGTGAAGTTGGCCTTGTTCAGTGCTTCGCTCCATCGTCCCCACCCTATTTCCATCCCTAGTTCTTCCTCCCATTTTTCCCATGTTTCATTCAATGGAGAGCATACTCTTTCTCATAGTCATCCGGTCATAGGTACCCGCATTTCCCCCTTGCCAGGTTACACACATCCAGTTGTTCCTCTAAAAACGGGGTCCATGGGTATATTGTCGCCTCCTTATGGAGGAAGTTCTTTACCTGTAGGTGTCGCAGTTCGTTCCCGTTGGGTAATTGCAGTCTCTCTGTCAGTTTCTCTAAGCTCATAGAATTTACATTGCAGTAGGGGGCCATTCGGCCCAACGAGTCTGCACCGGATCTTGGAAAGTGAACCCTACTTAAGACCCTGCCTTCATCCTATCCCGGCAACCCAGTAACCCCACCTAACCTTTTAGACACTAAAGGGCAATTCAGCATGACCAATAGACCTGACCTGTACATCTTCGGACTGTGTGAACACCCGGAGGAAAACCAGGCAGACATGAGGAGGAAGTGCAAACTCCTCATAGACAGTCATCTGAGGCCGGAATTGAACCCTGGAGCTGCGAGGCAGCAGTACTTGGCCGCTAGCCTGTCATCTGTGTAGAAGTCCCTAATGGTCAGTGTCCCCCGTCCTGTCTCCACCTGCTGAAGGTGGTATCTAGCATGGCTGGTGTGAACTTGTGGTTGCCGCAGATGGGGGCCATAGTGGACATTTTGGATAGGCCGAAGTACTGTCTCATTTGATTCCAGGTTCAGAGTGTGGCTACCACCACTGGGCTGGCTGAGAGTTTGGCTGGCGGGGATGGGAGTGCTGGTGTGGTGAGGGCTCGGAGGGTCACCCCTCTGCAGGCGCTCTACTCCATCCTTACCCATTCCATTTCCGGTTCTTTTACCCATCCCCTCACTCTTTCTGCTGTGGCTGCCCAGTGGTAGTTATATAGGCTTGGAGGGCCAGGCCCCCCCCATGTTTCTTTTTCTTTGTAGGACCTTTTTGGGAATCATTGGGTTATTTCCTTCCCCCCGCTTCCCCACACACACAAATGCCACGATCATTTTGTTGACTGCATTGAAGAAGGCCTTGGGATGTAGAGCGGTATGGATCTGAACTGGGAGAGGAAGCTGGGCAGCAGGTTCATCTTGATTATCTGCACCCTCCCCGTTAGGGAGAGTAGGAGTGTGTCCCATCTCTGTAGGTCCTTTTTAACTTCCTCCACCAGACTGGCCAGGTTCCACTTGTGGATCCGTGTCCAGTCGTGGGCAATCTGGATCCCCAGGTGGCAGAATTTGCTTTGGGCAATTTGAATGGTAGTCCCGCCAGCTCTGCCCCTCCACCGTTTGGGTTCACAGAGAAGACCAGGTTGAATTTGTCGCCTGAGAAGTCTCCAAACTCTCTCAGGAACTTCATGATCCCTTCCATGCCGCTTTGTGGGTCCAAGATGTAGAGGAGCAGGTCATCCACATAGAGTGAGACTCTGTGCTTTCTGTCTCCTCTTCAGATTCCCTTCTAGTTTCTCACTGCTCTGGGAGCAATCGCCAGAGGCACAATTGCCAGGGAGAATAGGAACGGTGACAGCGGGCATCCCTGCCATGTGTCTCTGTGCAGCTGGAAGTATTCAGAGCTGATGGTGTTGGTCCATACACTCGCCTTGGGTGCATTGTATAGGAGTTTAACCCATGAGGTGAAGCCTGTCGCTAGCCGAAACCGCTCTAGTACCTCAATGAGGTACTTCCACTAAACTCTGTCGAAGGCCTTCTCTGCGTCCAGGGAGACAATCACTTCTGGTGTTGCCTCCCCGGATGGGATCATTGTCACGTTTAGCAGTCACCTGATGTGCACTGTTAGCTGTCAACCCTTAACAAAGTCCGTCTGGTCCTCTGCAACCACCTCTGGTACGCAGTTCTGCAGCAGCTTAGTCAGGACATATGCGAGTATTTTCGCATCTACATTAAGCAGCGAAATGGGTCTGTATGATCCGCATCCCGTTGGGTCTTTGTCTTTCTTGGGTATCAACGATATGGTGGCTTGTGTTAGTGTTAGAGGAAAGGTGCCCCACTCTAGTGAGTCTGCGAACATCTCCCGCAAGTGAGGGGACATCGCTGTCACGGATGTTTTGTAGAAGGTGATGGGTTCCCGGCACCTTCCCCGCCTATATGGAACTGATGCTCTCTCCCAATCCTAGCTGTGCTTCCAGCCCCCTTCTCCTGTCATCCCTAATGACTGGCATGATCCAGTCCACCCAGGAACCGTTCCATCCCCGAGACCCCTTCTGGAGGCTAGGAGATGTACAGCCCCTGGTAGAAGGCCTCAAACGCTTTGCTAACCTTTTTTGGTTTGGCTACCAGTCCGTCTCTCCTATCATTTACCTGTGCTATTTCCCTCCTGGCTGCCTGCTTTCTCAGCTGGTGAGCCGGCAGGTGGCTAACCTTGGTTCCATGGGCGCCATTCTCCGCCCCCCCAGAGGGTCGGAGAATGGCCGTTGGCCGCCGTGAATCCCGCCCCCGCCGAAGTCTCCGAAGGGAGACAAGTCGGCGGGGCGTTAATGGCGCCGCTGCCGCGGAGAATGTCACGGGTCTGCGCAAGGCAGCCGATTTTCGGCCTGCCGATATTCTCCCTCCCGGATGGGCCGAAGTCCCGTCGACGTGATGACCGTTCACGTCGACGTGAGTCAAACCTCCTTTTCATCGGCGTGACAGGGTGCTCCAGGCTCACGCCGACCAGCGAGGAGGTGAGTGACGGCCTGGGGAGTTGGCTCTGGGCAGGAAATGGCGTGGCCGCAGACTGATGCGTGAGGAGAGGTGTGTCTCGGCTTGTGTGTGTGTGTGCGGCAGTGGGGGGGGGGGGGGTGGTTAGAGTAGGCTGGGCTCCGGGGGAGTGCCGGGAGGGGGTCCGTGCCGGGGTGGAGGTTGGGGGTTAGGGGGGGGGGGTCCGTGCCGGGGTGGAGGTTGGGGAGGGGGTCCGTGCTGGGGTGGAGGTTAGGGGTTGGGGGGGGTCCGTGCCGGGGTGGAGGTTGGGGGTTGGGGGGGTCCGTGCTGGGGTGGAGGTTGGGGAGGGGGTCCGTGCTGGGGTGGAGGTTGGGGAAGGGGTCCGTGCTGGGGTGGAGGTTGGGGAGGGGGTCCGTGCTGGGGTGGAGGTTGGGGAGGGGGTCCGTGCTGGGGTGGAGGTTGGGGAGGGGGTCCATGCTGGGGTGGAGGTTGGGGAAGGCGTCCGTGCTGGGGTGGAGGTTGGGGGTTGGGGGGGGTCCGTGCCGGGGTGCAGGTTGGGGGTTGGGGGGGGGTCCGTGCCGGGGTGCAGGTTGGGGGTTGGGGGGGTCCGTGCTGGGGTGGAGGTTGGGGAGGGGGTCCGTGCTGGGGTGGAGGTTGGGGAGGGGGTCCGTGCTGGGGTGGAGGTTGGGGAGGGGGTCCGTGCTGGGGTGGAGGTTGGGGAGGGGGTCCGTGCTGGGGTGGAGGTTGGGGGTTGGGGGGGGTCCGTGCCGGGGTGCAGGTTGGGGGTTGGGGGGGGCCCGTGCTGGGGTGGAGGTTGGGGAGGGGGTCCGTGCTGGGGTGGAGGTTGGGGAGGGGGTCCGTGCTGGGGTGGAGGGTGATGGGAGGGCAAATGAGTTGGTCCACCTGGCCAGGTGCCAGCCTCCAACAGTTGGACCCATGCGGTCCATGCCACCTGGCTGGGGGGAGGAGGGGATATGGGCAATGATGACATGTCGTCGTTCCCCTCCCCCCCACCAGGCCGTCATGTTTTCAGATCATCCAGCGATGTTGGCCGCCGTGGTGGCAGCCGCTCATGTCTATGTTACCCTGGATGAGGAGGAGGAGGAGGAGGGTGCCAGAGTGGTGGCGCAGGCTGCCGCAGAGGGGCAGGCGGCAGCCGCCCAGGCTGGAGGGACACCTGACCGACAGGACGAGGAGGGGGAGGAGGACGTCGCGGCCCCACGGCAACGGAGGCACCCAAGGGCGCCCCGTGTGTACCGGCCCCGGCAGTCATACCAGGACCTCATGGACCGGGAATGCAGGAGGAGACTCCGGATAAGGCGGGAAATTGTGGCACACATCTGCCACCTGCTGGCACACCTGTCACCGCGTGGCACTGGCGGGGGACACCCTCTCCCCGTGTCCATCAAGGTTACGGTGGCCCTGAACGTTTATGCAACGGGGTCATTCCAGGCACCGAGTGGGGACCTGTCCGGCATATCGCAGACATCGGTGCATCGATGCATCCGGCAGTGACAGTTGCCCTATATGCCATGGCGCGCCGCTACATCCGCTTCCCCGTGGACCGGGCCAGCCAAGATGCCCGGGCCATGGGCTTCTCTGCCGTGGCCGGGTTCCCCATGGTCCAGGGCGCGATCGATGGGATGCACGTCGCCGTGCGGCCACCTGCAGATAACAGGGCCGTGTTCACCAAGAGGAAGGGGACCTATTCGATGAACATACAGGTGGTCTGCGACCACCGCATGATGATCCTGCACGTCTGCGCCCGTTACCCAGGCAGTGTACACGACTCATACGTGTTGTCGCGGTCATCCATCCCCGGCATGTACGAGGGACGCCATCCCCGGCTGAGGGGCTGGTTGCTGGGCGACAGGGGCTACCCATTGCGATCGTGGCTGATGACGCCTATACGGAGGCCACGCAATGAGGCGGAGAACCGCTACAATGATGCCCATGTAGCGACAAGGGGAGTGATAGAGAGGTGCTTTGGCGTGCTGAAGATGCGTTTCAGGTGCCTGGACCTCTCTGGGGGCGCCCTCTAGTATCGGTCAGATAGGGTCGGCCGCATCATAGTGGTGTGCTGCGTCCTTCACAACATAGCCCAGCAACGGGGCGATGTGCCGCAGGCAGAGGAGGGCCGAGTGGAGGAGCAGCAGGAAGAGGCGCAGTCCTCCCCAGATGAGGGGAATGGGGGTAATGGTCAGGGCAGACGGGGTAGACACAGGCGGGTGGCTGTCCACCGTTACCGGCTGGCCCAGCGGGCACGGGACAGACTGATAGCCGCCCGCTTCACTGACTAGATGGGCGTGGGAATCGGGTAGTACGGCCACAGACCGCACACCATGACAACAGCCGACCACCCACACCCCCCACCCATCCACCCACCCAGCACCCTCACCCCCCTCCCCAACCCCACCCACCCCACCCGCATGCACACCACCTCCCCCCATTGCCGATCCACCTGCGGCACAACGGGACGGGCTTACACAGTTGCGGGTGGACGCGTGTCTATTGCAGGCCATGGAGGATGATGACAACCCGCCCTGCGGTGAGCTCCTGGCTCTACATCGTTCGACTATGTCTGACCCTTGGCCACAGTACCACCATCCACCCGGACCATCCCTGCATGCGGCTGTGACACTGCAGCGCACGGTCCCGTCCTCTGCCCGGGGGATGTTGCTGGCGGCCCAGGGGGAAGGGGGCAGACTCACCTGGGGCTGAGGTAAGACCACCCCTCACACACACACTTGTGCTCAACGTACATGACACCCCCGCACGCTTTGGACAGAGCACAAAGGCAGCTTCTGTAGGTGTAACATTGACTTTAATAACCAAAGGAGTTCATGCACGTGCCCTAGCCCCTAAAACTCATCTGCGCCCTGCACCCGTGCCAACTTACTCAGTGTCTAATTGTTTGGCCTTCCGGGCCCTTTGACTACGTCTACGTGGTTCCCCAGACGGTACAGCAGAACTGGAGGTGGACTCCTGTGATTCCTGCCCTCTGACACTGGATCCCTTTGGCGGCCGTTTCCTGGGGCGTCCTGGCCTAGATGGGCCAGGCTGCGGCCCGGGCGACTGGGATGGCGAGCTGCCAGCCTGTCCTGCCCGTTGCCCACCCGATGCACCTGGGACGGAAGGGGGGGAGTCCGAGGTGTCGCGGTCTACCGGGACCTCCCCTACAGGGGGAGCCGGGACGGACCACACCACCTCCTCCTCCCTTGGGGTGCCTGATGGCCCCCAGGCCTCTACATGGGTGGGGGATGCGAACGGACTGGCCATCCGACGCCCCCCCGACATCTGGCGCTGCCAGTCCTGGAGGCCCGTGCTGGTATCGACAGGGGTCTGCACGTTTGCAGCCATGGAGCCCAGGGGGTTGGCAAACCCTGTCTGTGACAGTGCGACGCCGGCTCGCACATGGCCACTGGCGCCGATGCCCTCAGCGATGGCCTGCAGAGACTGGGCCATGGCCTGCTGAGACTGGGCCATGGCCTGCAGAGACTGGGCTATGGCGTTGAGCGCCTCTGCCATCTGGCGCTGGCACTGGCTCATGGCCTCCTGTGAGAGGGCAGCCATTTCCTGTGCCACAGACGCCGCCTGCACGGAAAGCCCCAGGCCGCGCAAACCGTTCCCCATGTCTGACACCGTCGCACCCATTGCCTCCACCGCGGACGCCACCCGTGCGGTGTCGGCCTGGGTGGCACGCATGACTGGGACCACTCCCAGCTCCTGCACGCGGGTGGACTCCTCCATCTGCGACTGCAGCCGCCGCAAGCCGCCCGTCACCCTCTTCGCTCGTCTCCGGGTCGGTGGTTGCATCGGATCTATGTGTGGGTGTGGTAACTCCAGGAACCCGGGATCCATCTGGGCGGCAGATGTTCGCTTGGGCTGGGCTGCCCTCCAACCGCCCGGCCCCTCTGCTGCTCCTACCTCCACCTGCTGTACCGGGACGGCTGTGTTGTGCGCACCAGTGAGTGTACCAGACGCCTCATCACTAAAGTGCCCAACCATGGTGAGTGTTTCTGCGATGGTGGAGGGTGTTGGTGACAGCAGTGGCGTTGTGTCGTGCTCTTCGTCCCACTCTGAGTCCATGGCACTTTGGGGTGGGGGTTCGTCTCCACCCATCCACTCGGAGTCACTGTCCGGTATTTCATCTTCCTGGGTAGTGCTGTCCCGGGTAGGGGTGTCCTGGGCAGTTCTGTCCCGGGTAGTGGTGTCCCGGGTAGTGGTGTCCTGGGTAGTGGTGTCCTGGGTAGTGGTGTCCTGGGTAGTGGTGTCCTGGCTCGGATGTGACGGGGACCTGTGTCTGCCCCCCTCGTCGTTGGGTGGTCGCTCCCGTACGTGACGGGGGTGTCGTCTCCCTGTTGCTCCAGGTCTCGCCGTCTCCCGTGGTATGCGAGGGGCATCCAGCGGGCGTCGCATGCTGGAGGGTCCGGGTCTCTCCGTCTCCCGTGGTGTGCGAGGGGCATCCTGCGGGCGTCGCATGCTGGAGGGTCCGGGTCTCTCCGTCTCCCGTGGCCTCCGAGGGGCATCCTGCGGGCGTCGCATGCTGGAGGGTGCGGGTCTCTCCGTCTCCCGTGGTGTGCGAGGGGCATCCTGCGGGTGTCTCATGCTGGAGGGTCCGGGACTCTCCGTCTCCCGTGGCCTCCGAGGGGCATCCTGCTGGCGTCGCATGCTGGAGGGTCCGTGTCTCTCCGTCTCCCATGGCCTCCGAGGGGCATCCTGCGGGCGGTCTGCATCTGCGGGGATGGGTGCCTGGACGTTTGGTCCTGCGATACACAATGAAGCATGCATGGTTAGACATCAGGCAGTGATCAGGTGATATGGGGGAGGGGGATATAGGGGAGGGGGGATATGGGGACGGGCTGTCGGTGGCTCACTTGCTACTACGCCCCCGACCTCTGCATCAGCAACCTCCCGGTCCTCAGGTCCGCCAGCCAGTTCCAGGGCCCTTTCCTCATGTTCGGTCAGTGGCCTCTCATCAGCGGGGCCTCCTCCAGTCCTCACATGCTCCCTATTGTTGTGTGCGCGCTTATCCTGTGGGGGGGGGGGGTGGTGGCAGGGTAAAAGGCAACACTGTTAGGCAGGTAGATGAATGCACGCCATCGGTTGCGCGTGCATTGCAGAGGTTAAGGTTAGGGCTGGATTCACTTGGGGATATGGGGGATATGGGGGAGGGGGGATATGGGGAAGGGGGGATATGGGGAAGGGGGGATATGGGGGAGGGGGGGACATGGGAGAGGGGGGATATGGGGGAAGGGGGGATATGAGGGAGGGGGGATATGGGGGAAGGGGGGATATGGGGGAGGGGGTATGTGGGTGTGGGGGGGATATGGGGGAAGGGGGGATATGGGGGAGGGGGGATATGGGGAGGGGGATATGGGGGAAGGGGGATATGGGGGAGGGGGGATATGGGGGAGGGGGGATATGGGGAGGGGGGATATGGGGGAAGGGGGGATATGGGGGAGGGGGGATATGAGGGAGGGGGGATATGGGGGAGGGGGATATGGGGAGGGGGGATATGGGGAAGGGGATATGGGGGAGGGGGGATATGGGGAGGGGGGATCTGGGGAGGGGGGATATGGGGAGGGGGGATATGGGAGGGGGATATGGGGGATATGGGGAGGGGGGATATGGGGAAGGGGGATATGGGGCAGGGGGGATATGGGGGAGGGGGGATATGGGGAAGGGGGGATATGGGGAGGGGGGATATGGGGGAGGGGGGATATGGGGGAGGGGGGATATGGGGGAAGGGGGGATATGGGGGATGGGTGGGATATGGGAGAGGGGGGATATGGGTGAGGGGGGATATGGGGGAGGGGGGATATGGGGGAGGGGGGATATTGGGGAGGGGGGATATGGGGGATATGGGGGAGGGGGATATGGGGAAGGGGGGATATGGGGAGGGGGATATGGGGAGGGGGATATGGGGGAAGGGGGATATGGGGAGGGGGGATATGGGGGAGGGGGGATATGGGGGAGGGGGGATATGGGGGAGGGGGGATATGGGGAGGCTCACCCTGCCTGCTCTGACGAGGTCGTTCACCTTCTTGTGGCACTGGGTGCCTGTCCGTGGTGTCAGGGCCGCAGCGGTGACGGCCTCTTCCACTTCCCCCCACAGACGCCGGCTGTGGCGTGGGGCAACTCTGCGGCCGTGCCCGGGATACAGGGCGTCCCTCCTCTACTCCACCGCGTCCAGGAGTGCCTCCACATCCCGTGACTCGAACCTTGGGGCTGAGCGGCGGCCAGCCATCCAGTCGGGTGTTCCGGTCGGGTGTTCCGGTCGGGTGGGGGGGAGCAGCGCGGCCTTATGAGCCGTCACGCCGTGCGGCGCGTATGACTCTGCACGGCGTGAACCACTGCGCAAGCGCGGATCCCGTTACGTCGCTGCTAGCCCATTTCGGGCCGGAGACTTTCGACCCATTTTTCCGACGTGACGCAAGTCGGATTTGCACCGTTTTTTGCGCCGATCGGCGGACTTTCCGCCGATAACGGAGAATTTTGCCCCTGAGGTGGAAGATCGAGCTCTCCACCTACAGCTATGATATCTTGTATCGACCCGGGAAGTTCAATGAGCCCCCAGATGCCCTCTCCGCGGTACATGTGCCAGCGCACAAGTAGACCGACTCAGGGCGCTCCACAATGACCTCTGTCACCCGGGGGTCACCCGCTTTTTCCACTTTATCAAGGCTCGCAATCTGCCCTACTCCATCGAGGAGGTCAGGTCCGTGACCAGGGACTGCCAGGTCTGCGCGGAGTGCAAACCGCACTTCTATCGGCCAGACAGAGCACATCTGGTAAAGGTCTCCGACCCTTTTGAGCGCCTCAGCATGGATTTCAAAGGGCCCCTCAATCCACTGACCGTAACGTGTACTTCCTCAACATCGTTGATGAGTACTCCAGATTCCCCTTCACCATCCCCTGCTCTGACATGACCTCTGCCTCCGTTATCAAGGCCCTGCATAGCCTTTTCACCCTGTTCGGTTTCCCCACCTACATCCACAATGACCTCTTTATGAGCGAAGAGTTGCGTCAGTTCCTGCTCAGCAAAGCCATCGCCCCCAGCAGAATGACCAGCTATAACCCCTGGGGAAATGGACAGGTGGAGAGGGAGAACGCGACGGTCTGGAAGGCCGTCCTCCTGGCCCTACGGTCGAAACGTCTCCCAGACCCCCGCTGGCAGGAGGTCCTCCCCGATGCGCTCCACTCCATCTGGTCTCTTCTATGTATGGCTACTAACCAGACTTCTCATGAGCGTATGTTTGCCTTCCCCTGGCTGACAGTCCCGGGGCCCATTCTTCTCCGCAAGCATGCGAGGAGCCATAAAACCGACCGCCTCGTTGGGAAGGTCCTGCTGCTCCATGCGAACCCCCAATATGCCTACGTGACACACCAGGACGGGCGGCAGGACATGGCCTCCCTTTGGGATTTGGCTCCTGCAGGCTCCCCAGTGACAATAACCACCACACCCCACCCGACACCATCTCCCCCCCACCTCCGCCCACCTCCCTCACGAACTGACTCCCGCAGGCACACCGAGGACAGGCACCACCACTTCCGCCAATACACCGCCCCCCCCCCCCCTTTGCCGACTCAACATCTGGGTGAAGAAGATGACAACACGCTCCCGGACGGGCACGTCTCAACGCCGCCACCAACACCACAGCCGGGACTGTGGCGGTCACAGCGGAAGGTCAAGGACCCCGACAGACTTGACCTTTAACACCACTTCACCCCCACTGGACCTTTTTCAACAGGGGGTGAATGTGGTAAACCACGTTATTGTGTTCATTGTATTATATTCACTGTGCTGTGTTGTACATGCCTGGGCTTGTCCAGGCTGGCTCCGCATGTAGCTCCTACCCTCGGGGCTTCTGTATAAAAGTGGCAAGTCTCCGCCTCCGGACCCAGTTCGGGACCAGAGGCAGGAGGCTTGCTGTTTAGTGTATTAAAGCTTCAGTTATGTTTATCACTCGTTGTCTATTATTGATGCTGTATCAGCAGCAGCAGGAGCTGTAGGAGCAGGAGCAGCAGCAGGAGCAGCAGCAGCAGGAGCAGCTGCAGCAGGAGCAGCAGCAGCAGGAGCAGTACAGCAGCAGCAGGAGCAGCAGCAGGCGCAGAAGCAGGAGCAGGAGCAACAGGAGCTGCAGGAGCAGGAGCAGGAGCAGCAGCAGCAGCAGGAGCAACAGGAGCTGCAGGAGCAGGAGCAGGAGCAGCAGCAGGAGCAGGAGCAGCAGGAGCTGCAGGAGCAGGAGCAGGAGCAGCAGGAGCAGCAGGAGCAGGAGCAGCAGCAGCAGCAGCAGGAGTAGGAGCAGCAGGAGCAGCAGGAGCAGGAGCAGCAGCAGTACAGCAGCAGCTGCAGCAGCAGCAGGAGCAGGAGCAGCAGGAGCAGCAGGAGCAGGAGCAGCAGCAGCAGCAGCAGGAGCTGCAGGAGCAGGAGCAGGAGCAGCAGGAGCAGGAGCAGCAGCAGGAGCAGCAGCAGGAGCAGCAGGAGCAGCAGGAGTAGGAGCAGGAGCAGGAGCAGCAGCAGCAGGAGCAGGAGCAGCAGCAGGAGCAGGAGCAGCAGCAGCAGGAGCAGCAGCAGCAGGAGCAGCAGCAGGAGCAGCAGGAGCAGCAGCAGGAGCGCAGCAGCAGGAGCAGCAGCAGCAGCAGGAGCAGCAGCAGGAGCAGCAGCAGGAGCAGCAGGAGCAGGAGCAGCAGGAGCAGGAGCAGCAGCAGCAGCAGGAGCAGCAGGAGCAGGAGCAGCAGCAGGAGCAGCAGGAGCAGCAGCAGGAGCAGCACCAGGAGCAGCAGCAGCAGCAGCAGCAGGAGCAGCAGCAGCAGGAGCAGCAGGAGCAGGAGCAGCAGCAGCAGCAGGAGGAGCAGTAGGAGCAGGAGCAGGAGTAGGAGCAGGAGCAGCAGGAGGAGCAGCAGGAGGAGCAGGAGCAGCAGCAGGAGCAGTACAGCAGCAGGAGCAGCAGCAGGCGCAGGAGCAGCAGCAGTACAGCTGCAGCAGCAGGAGCAGGAGTAGGAGCAGCAGGAGCTGCCGGAGCAGGAGCAGGAGCTGCAGGAGCAGGAGCAGCAGCTGCAGGAGCAGCAGCAAGAGCAGGAGCAGGAGCAGCAGGAGCAGGAGCAGCAGCAGCAGCAGGAGGAGCAGCAGCAGGAGCAGGAGCAGGAGTAGCAGCAGGAGCAGCAGGAGGAGCAGCAGCAGGACCAGGCGCAGGAGTAGGAGCAGGAGGAGCAGCAGCAGTAGGAGCAGCAGGAGCAGCAGGAGGAGCAGCAGCAGGACCAGGCGCAGGAGTAGGAGCAGGAGCAGGAGCAGCAGCAGTAGGAGCAGCAGGAGCATGAGCAGCAGCAGGAGGAGCAGGAGCAGGAGCAGCAGGAGCAGGAGCAGGAGCAGGAGGAGCAGGACAGCAGCAGGAGCAGGAGCAGCAGGAGCAGCAGGCTCAGGAGCAGGAGCAGGAGCACCTTACCATTGCGGCACTACGGGATTGCACAACATTGATGATTGGGTAAGCGGGTGTGAACAGTGCCATGTTGAATGATGACCGCCCGCTCTGCGATGAGCTGTGAGCTCAGATTCGCCAGCCGAAGTCTGACTCATGGCTATAGCTGAACCATGCACTCCGGTGGTCACAGCCTTCGTGACGGATATTTCACCACATGCCCGTGTGGGGTGGCTGGCGTCGGTGTGCCGAGGACAACGATGTCCGATTATGGGAGGCAGGGGGGAAACGGTCAGCACATCCGGAACAGACCTTAAACGGCTCGTATACCACGACGCCACTCGGACAACCCTCACAAGCCCCCTGTCACCGGACATAGCACACAGTCTTACAAGTCAAATTCAACAGTGAGTTTATTTGTGTGATTAACATAGATGCCCTACCCCCTACAACTAAACTGTGCCCTGCTTTGATGGGCCAGGCTGCTCGGCGGGCATGCTGGATGGCGTTGTGCCACCCTGACCTGCCCGCTGCCCACCAGATGCGCCAGGGACGGAAGGGGGGGAGGCCGAGTGTACCGGGACGTCCCTTGATGAAGCTACCGGGATGGGCCCCAGAACCTCCTCCTCCCTCGGGGAGCCCGATGGCCCCCGGGCCTCACTGTGGGACGGAGATGCGATCGGAGACATGCCCCGTCGCACCACCGACACTTGGCGCTACCAGTCCTGGAGGCCTGCAGCGGGATCGACCACGGTCCGAATGTTCGCTGAGACGGAGCCCAGGGAGTGCAACATTCCTGCCATGGACAGTGCGATCTCAACCTGTGAGTGCGCTACGCCATCCATCACGTGCGCCAGGCGGTCTATGCGATGGCACAGTCCCAGCAGTCAGTCGCGGAGAGCATAGACCGCCTGGCGCACGTGATGAATGGCGTAGCGCACTCACAGGTTGAGATCGCACTGACCGCTGTTCAGGGGGCAAGCATGGCGGCGAAGTGCTGTGCGCTGCTCCGGCGCCGAAAGGCGGCCCTGCATGGACGGCGGAGGTCCATGGATGCGCGCGACGGCCGTCACCGCGCCGGACAGTGACCACGAAGACAACGGTAGGCAAACTGCGACACACTTTCAGCACCCATGGCATAACCGAAGTGCTGGTGCCGGATAACGGGGCCCCGTTCACCAGCAAGAAGTTTGAAGCATTCATGGCGGCACGGTAGCACAGTGGTTAGCACTGTGGCTTCACAGCTCCAAGATCCCAGATTCGATTCCCAGCTTGGATCACTGTCTGTGCGGAGTCTGCACGTTCTCCCCGTGTGTGCGTGGGTTTCCTCCGGATGCTCCGGTTTCCTCCCACAGTCCAAAGATGTGCAGATTAGGTGGATTGGCCATGCTAAATTGCCCTTAGTGTCCAAAAAGGTTAGGTGGGGTTACTGGGTTACGGCGCTAGGGAGGTGTGGGTTTAAGTAGGGTGCTCTTTCCAAGGGCCTGTGCAGACTCGATGGGCTGAATGGCCTCCTTCTGCACTGTAAATTCTATGATTCTATGTCGGCAAACGGAA
The DNA here is from genome assembly GCF_047496885.1 of Scyliorhinus torazame. NCBI lineage: Eukaryota > Metazoa > Chordata > Chondrichthyes > Carcharhiniformes > Scyliorhinidae > Scyliorhinus > Scyliorhinus torazame. Next base: position 288,834,287 of record NC_092709.1, read on the forward strand.
TTCAACATGTACGGACTGCCCCGTACCACTCAGCAATGAACGGTTTGGTCGATAGGGTGGTCCAAAATTTCAAGGGGGTGATCACAAAAATCTGACCACAGGGTGCTGGGAGACGCGACTGGCCTGGTTTCCATTCGGCTACCAGACGACCCCCCTATACCAACACGGGTGTGGCAGAGATGCTGATGGGATGTCATCTCCTGACCCACCTCAGCCCGGTCACCAAGGACATCGGTGCTCAGGTCCACCAGCGGAAGTCCTGAGATGGAAGCAGGTCGATGTTCACAGCGGCACAAGTTCAAACCAGGAGAGGCAGTACACATGCACAATTTTGGCGCCGCCCCACATGGGTCCCGGGCATTGTCCTCCAGGCCATTGGCCCAGTTTTGTACTCGGTCCGGGCGCAGGGACATGAAGAAAGCTGTCACCTCGACCACATCCCCTGCCACACACGGGAGCCGCCAAAGTCTGAATGCGCCAGTCCAGGTCCGCCTGCTGTCCCTGTCGCCGCCTAGTGCGGCACGCCGGTCACCGTCACCTCTGACTATCGGAGCCCAGGAAGCTGAGATGCCTGACGCCTCATCAGAAGACTTCGGTGCCGACTCAGACATGGACATCAGCCCACCGCCATGGTCCGCCAGCCGCATGCAACGCTGATGTCATCGCCGGCCACGCCATCCCTGACTTGACAATCCACCCGCAAACGTCGGTCGCCGGTGCATTCCCCTCCCCCCGACCTGCCCAGGCAACACCGAACCGCCATCCACTCCCAAAGCGGAAAAGACAGTCTCAGCCTGAGGACATGGATGTGATCCAGACATGGGGGGGAGAGGTGTTCTAACCTCCTTGGGGGCCAAGGACTGTGCTCCATTAATTTGCCCCTTACACAGCTGAGTATGAACTCCCTCGGTAATTGGGGGTGGGGTTTCCCATTAACAAGGGAAAACCACACAGTATAAAAACCCTGACCTGGGCGCAGGTAGTTTTATGTACACTGTAATAAACCTGTATTAATTCCTACCCTACCATGTGTTCCTGTCATCTCTCCCATTTGGGTACTACACTTACCATTCTTTGCATGGCATTTCTTCTGAATTCCCTAATGGATCTCTTGGCAACTACCTGATATTGATGGCCTCTAGTTTTGCTCTTTCCCACAAGAGGAAACACTCTCTCTGTATCCACTCCATCAAAACCTTTCCAAATTTTAAAGATTTAATAATGTTGTCACCCCATAGCATTATTTTTTCAAGGGAGCAGATCCGGGCTGTTAATCCTTTCCTGATATGCATGCCCACATATTTCTAGTATTATTATTTTGAATATTCTCCTGCACCCTCGCTACCCTCTCCAGTGCTTCTGGATCCTTTTTGGTCGGTTTAGCTCATTTGGCTGGTCTGTGATGCAGATCAATGCCAACAGCGTTCAATTCCCCTACCGGCTGAGGTTATCCATGAAGGCCCCACCTTCTCAACCTTGCCCTTCGCCTGAGGTGTGGTGACCCTCAGGTTAACTCACCACCAGTCAGCTCTCCTCCCTCAAAGGAGAAAGCAGCCTCTGGTCCACTGGGACTATGGCGACTTTACTTAGTTTTTTTTCCTTTTTGTAACATGCTGACCAGAACTGCATACAGTACTCAAATAAGTGTGGTCCAACAAAGGCATGATTCAGGTTCAGCAAAACAACCTTCATTTTCAATTCTACCTTTCTAGAAATAAAGACCAGGGGCGTCATTTTCCGACCCCCCAGCGGGTCGGAGAATGGCAGTTGGCCGCCGTGAATCCCGCTCCTGCCGGTTGCCGAAGTCTCCGGTAGCGGATATTCGGCGGGGGCGGGAATCGGGCCGCGCCGGTTGGCGGGCCCCCCCGCTCAATTCTCCGGCCCGGATGGGCCGAAGTCCCGCCGAGAAATTGCCTGTCCCACCGGCGTAAATTAAAGTAGGTATTTACCGGCGGGACAAGGCGGCGTGGGCAGGCTCCGGGGTCCTGGGGGGGGCGCGGGGCGATCTGACCCCGGGGGGTGCCCCCACGGTGGCCTGGCCCGCGATCGGGGCCCACCGAATCCGCGGGCGGGCCTCTGCCGTGGGGGCACTCTTTCCCTTCCGCCTCCGCAACGGTCTCCACCATGGCGGAGGCGGAAGAGACTCTCCCCACTGCGCATGCGCGGGAAACTGTCAGCGGCCGCTGACACTCCCGCGCATGCGCCGCCCGGGGATGTCATTTCAGCGACAGCTGGCGGGGCAACAAACGCCGTTTCCGCCAGCTGGCGGGGCGGAAATCCCTCCGGCGCCAGCCTAGCCCCTCAATGTAGGGGCTCGGCCCCCAAAGATGCGGAGCATTCCGCACCTTTGGGGCGGCGCGATGCCCATCTGATTGGCGCCGTTTTGGGCGCCAGTCGGCGGACATCGCGCCGTTGGGGGAGAATTTCGCCCCAGGGCTTGATTCGATTTTTTTTTGGTCTTGCTAACTTGCAGTGCACTTTTAGTGATCGTTGTATTTGTATTCCATTGTTCCTCTACACCATCTAGACTTGCACCTTCCAAGTAAGTAGTGACTTCATTATTCTTCTTACCAAAATGTACTACTGCACATTTATCTTTAGTAAACTTCATTTGCCAATTACTTTTCCTTTCTGAAAGTTTATCAATGTCCTCCTGTAATTTGCTGTGGTCAGCCTCACTATTGACCTTGCCCCCAAATTTTGTATCACTTTCTTTGTTCTTTGTTCTTAACCACAAATTTAGAAATGTATTCTTGATTGCAAACCCCAGATCATTCATGTATATTGTGAACAGCACGAACACTTGTGGAACTCCACTTCCCACCTTCTACCAACCTGACTAACCGTTACTCCCACGCTCTGCTTTCTGTCTTGAAATCAGTGAGCAATCCATTTTGCCACTTGTCCTCTGACTACACATTCTCTTATCTTATTCATGAATCTGTCAAAGGGCACCCATAAGACCATAAGACATAGGAGCGGAAGCAAGGCCATTCGGCCCATCGAGTCCACTCCACCATTCAATCATGGCTGATTTCAACTCCATTTACCCGCGCTCTCTCCATAGCCCTTAATTCCTCGAGAAATCAAGAATTTATCAACTTCTGTCTTAAAGACACTCAACGTCCCGGCCTCCACCGCCCTCTGTGGCAATGAATTCCACAGACCCACCACTCTCTGGCTGAAGAAATTTCTCCTCATCTCTGTTCTAAAATGACTCCCTTTTATTCTAAGGCTGTGCCCCCGGGTCCTAGTCTCCCCAGCTAATGGAAACAACTTCCCTACATCCACCCTATCTAAGCCATTCATTATCTTGTAAGTTTCTATTAGATCTCCCCTCAACCTCCTAAACTCCAATGAATATAATCCCAGGATCCTCAGACGTTCATCGTATGTTAGGCCTACCATTCCTGGGATCATCCGTGTGAATCTCCGCTGGACCCGCTCCAGTGCCAGTATGTCCTTCCTGATGTGTGGGGCCCAAAATTGCTCACAGTATTCTAAATGGGGCCTAACTAATGCTTTATAAAGCTTCAGAAGTACATCCCTGCTTTTATATTCCAAGCCTCTTGAGATGAATGACAACATTGCATTTGCTTTCTTAATTACGGACTCAACCTGCAAGTTTACCTTTAGAGAATCCTGGACTAGGACTCCCAAGTCCCTTTGCACTTCAGCATTATGAATTTTGTCACCGTTTAGAAAATAGTCCATGCCTCTATTCTTTTTTCCAAAGTGCAAGACCTCGCACTTGCCCACATTGAATTTCATCAGCCATTTCTTGGACCACTCTCCTAAACTGTCTAAATCTTTCTGCAGCCTCCCCACCTCCTCCATACTACCTGCCCCTCCACCTATCTTTGTATCATCGGCAAACTTAGCCAGAATGCCCCCAGTCCCGTTATCTAGATCATTAATATATAAAGAGAACAGCTGTGGCCCCAACACTGAACCCTGCGGGACACCACTCGTCACCGGTTGCCATTCCGGAAAAGAACCTTTTATCCCAACTCTCTGCCTTCTGCCTGACAGCCAATTGTCAATCCATGTTAGTACCTTGCCTCGAATACCATGGGCCCTTATTTTACTCAGCAGTCTCCCGTGAGGCACCTTATCAAAGGCCTTTTGGAAGTCAAGATAGATAACATCCATTGGCTCTCCCTGGTCTAACCTATTTGTTATCTCTTCTAAGAACTCTAACAGGTTTGTCAGGCACGACCTCCCCTTACTAAATCCATGCTGACTTGTCCTAATCTGACCCTGCACTTCCAAGAATTTAGAAATCTCATCCTTAACAATGGATTCTAGAATCTTGCCAACAACCGAGGTTAGGCTAATTGGCCTATAATTTTCCATCTTTTTCCTTGTTCCCTTCTTGAACAGGGGGGTTACAACAGCGATTTTCCAATCCTCTGGGACTTTCCCTGACTCCAGTGACTTTTGAAAGATCATAACTAATGCCTCCACTATTTCTTCAGCTATCTCCTTTAGAACTCTAGGATGTAGTCCATCTGGGCCCGGAGATTTATCAATTTTTAGACCTCTTAGTTTCTCTAGCACTTTCTCCTTTGTGATGGCTACCATATTCAACTCTGCCCCCTGACTCTCCGGAATTGTTGGGATATTACTCATGTCTTCTACTGTGAAGACTGACGCAAAGTACTTATTTAGTTCCTCAGCTATTTCCTTGTCTCCCATCACAAAATTACCAGCATCATTTTGGAGCGGCCCAATGTCAACTTTTGCCTCCCGTTTGTTTTTAATGTATTTAAATAAACTTTTACTATCATTCCTAATGTTACTGGCTAGCCTACCTTCATATTTGATCCTCTCTTTCCTTATTTCTCTTTTTGTTATCCTCTGTTTGTTTTTGTAGCCTTCCCAATCTTCTGACTTCCCACTACTCTTTGCCACATTATAGGCTTTCTCTTTTGCTTTGATGCATTCCCTAACTTCCTTTGTCAGCCATGGCTGCCTAATCCCCCCTCTGATAACCTTTCTTTTCTTTGGGATGAACCTCTGTACTGTGTCCTCAATTACTCCCAGAAACTCCTGCCATTGCTGTTCTACTGTCTTTCCCACTGGGCTCTGCTCCCAGTCGATTTTCGTCAGTTCCTCCCTCATGCCCCTGTAGTTACCTTTATTTAACTGTAACACCTTTACATCTGATTCTACCTTCTTTCTTTCAAATTGGAGATTGCATTCTACCATATTATGATCACTGCCTCCTAAGTGCTCCCTTACTTTAAGATCTTTAATCAAGTCTGGCTCATTACATAACACTAAGTCCAGAATGGCCTGTTCCCTCGTGGGCTCCATCACAAGCTGTTCCAAAAAGCCCTCCTGTAAACATTCAATGAATTCCCTTTCCTTAGGTCCACTGGCAGCATTATTTACCCAGTCCACCTGCATATTGAAGTCCCCCATGATCACTGTGACCTTGCCTTTCTGACATGCACTTTCTATTTCGTGGTGCATTTTGTGCCCCCGGTCCTGACCACTGTTAGGAGGCCTGTACATCACTCCCATTATGGTTTTTTTGCCTTTGTGGTTCCTCAACTCTACCCACACAGACTCCACATCATCTGACCCTATGTCATTTAGTGCTATTGATTTAATTTCATTCCTAATTAACAAGGCAACCCCGCCCCCTCTGCCCACCTCCCTGTCTTTTCGATAGGTTGTGAATCCCTGGATGTTTAAATGCCAGTCCTGAACCCCCTGCAACCACGTCTCTGTGATGCCTACCACATCATACCTGCCAGTCACAATCTGGGCCACAAGCTCATCTACCTTGTTCCGTACACTGCGCGCATTTAAATATAGCACCTTTAATTCTCTATTGACCGTCCCTTTTTGTTTTCTTAGTGTGGTGGACCTTGGTTTACTGAGCCTTTCCATACACTGTGTCATATTTTGTGGGATGGGGACTATCATAACCTCTCCTGAGTTTTGTCTTTTCGTGTTTTTTTGTATTCCTAAGCAGCTACACTTCCCACTGATTACTTCACCTCTTGGTTCCCTGACTTTCCCTTCCCCCCCAATCTTTAGTTTAAAGTCCTATTGACCACCCTATTTATTCTTTTCGCCAGAACACTGGCCCCAGCTCGGTTCAGGTGGAGACCATCCCAACGGTATAGGTCCCCCCTGTCCCAAAACTGATGCCAGTGTCCCATGAAAAGGAACCTCTCTTTCCCACACCACTCTTTCAGCCACGTGTTAACTTCCCTTATTCTTGCCTCCCGAACCAAACGCATTTTGAAAATCTCGATAAATTTACTGCATTACCATTGTCTACTCTCTGTTAGCTCCTCAAAAAAAATTCAACAATGTTGGCCAAAGCCAGTTTTCCCTTTTGGAATCCATGCAGACAAATGGTTATTCTCATTTCTACATGTTCTTCTATTCTCTCCTTCAGTAAGGTTTCCATTATTTTTAACCTATCTCCCAGCCATGTGTTTCTCGGCAGCAGGAGACGACGTGCCGTTCGCTAGTGGCGGGATTCTCTGCTCCTGCCGCTGTCAATGGGAATTCCCATTGAAGCCACCCCACGTTGCCAGGAAACCCACGGGAGGGGGTACGCTGCTGGCGGGATCAGAGAATCCCACCACAAGGCCTATAATTCCCTGGGCATTTTCTGTCTCCCTTCTTAAATTCAGGAATAATATTAGCTATCTGCCAGCCCTCTGACAACTACACATTTTTCTAACAAATTATTAAATATGGGTAGTAATGCCTTTGTTTTCTCTTCCATAGATTCCCTTAAAATAAGTTTTAAAAAATTAATTCATGGTATGTGTGTGTCACTGGCTGACTCAGCATTTATTGTCCATCCCTAATTGCCGTTGCGAAGGTAGTGATGAGCAGCCTTCTTGAACCGCTGAGGTCCATACAGTGTACTGGATGCAATCCATCTGGATCAGGAGCATTACGCTCTTTGAGTTTATTTAGTTTATCCAATATATCTCTTTTTTAACTTCAAATGCATTTATCTCTTCATTTTTATTCATGTCTACCTGTTATGTACCAAAGTGAAATATTTCTTTAATATTTCTGCCACCTCTATTTTGTTCCCTATGGTATTATCCTGCCTATCCCTTCGTGGTCCTATTCCCTTCACATGCTTCCTTTTTTTAGTGATATGCCAGGAACATATTTTACTATTTTGTGTTACGTTTCTTGATAATTTAACTTTTTGATAGTTTCTCTTTGCCTTCTTAATTGTTTTTATGACTTCTCTCCTAATCTCCTCGTATTCTCTCTGATCATGAGCTCCTCTGATATACATTTAATGTACGCCTCTTCCCTAACCCTCAGTTATTCACTTGCGTCTTTATTCATGAAGTTCCACTCCACTCATTTCCCCACACTGCACTTCCTGTAAGGACCCCATTCCATTCTCCCAGTTTCTTCACCTCCATTGCATTTGTTGTGATGATGCACCTCTCCACACCAACACTTCTGAAATTTCTTCCTTTTCCCGCAACCATCTAGTTGAACAGAGCTTGGAGGATCTTCTGCCTCCACTGTTCGACTCATCTTTGACGCCTACTCCATCTCACTTGGAAAGTCATACTTCTGCATGTCATAACATAATTATCTGTTTGGTGGCCCACTGAAGTGTGCATATCTGAGCTGGTAGTGGGTGTGCATGAGGCATGTCATGGTACATCCTCAGAATGAGTGACCTCCTTTGAGGAATCTCTGTCTCCCTCCTGAGGGTCGCTTGAATGACCTGTGGTATATCAATAACACAAATTAGAACTGACAAGGTAAGACTGATTTCAAGTCATGTGGTTGTGTTTTATTTAATTCTGATACCAGATGCCTAGAGGACCCACATCTCTCCAATCAACAATGACTATGATGCCCAGACGAAGCTTATCTCCAGCATGTCCTCCTCTGCATCTGTCAAGGTGGTGAAGGCTGGAGAGCCACATCGCTTGCTGTGCTCCTGCTGGTGCTGTGTGCTGTCTTCTACTCCAAGGAGAGAAAAAAGAGAGCCAAGATTCTGAGCTGTGGTATAGTTTGAGAGAATGGGAGGACATCATTTGTGGAAGGTCACTGTGAGGGATTGGAATAGGAAGAGGGTGAGTATCAGTTGTGGTTGATCAGATGGGGAATCATAGAATCCGGTCTGCACCAACCCTCTGAAAGAGTGCCTAGGCTCACTGTGCAGGGCCCCCCAACTCCGAGCTACTTGGATCCCTAGGTACCGAAAGCTCCTTTCCGCCCTCCTCAGCGGTAGCTCGTCTATCCCCCTTCCCTGGTCCCCTGAATGCACCACAAAGAGCTCGCTCTTCCCCACGTTGAGTTTATACCCCGAAAAGTCCCCAAACTCCCTTAGGATCCGCATGACCTCCGCCATCCCCTCCACTGGATCTGCCACATACAGCAACAGGTCGTCAGCATACAACAACACCCGGTGTTTCTCTCCCCCCCCCAGACCAGTCCCCTCCATTTCCTGGACTCCCTTAGTGCCATGGCCAGAGGTCTTGTCCCCCGGTACAGCTGAAAGTACTCCGAACTCTGCCGATTCGTAGCCACCGGGGGCATCATAATCACATTGAGGAGCCTCCGCACATTTGTATTTAATTGCCTACCCTTCACAAATCCCGTCTGGTCCTCATAGATCACCCCCGGGACACAGTCCTCAATTCTCGTAGCCAGCACCTTTGCCAGCAACTTAGCATCAACATTGAGGAGCGAGATCGGTCTATACGACCCACATTGCAGTGGATCCTTGTCCCGCTTCAGGATCAAAGAAATCAGCGCCCTAGACATTGTCGGGGGCAAGGTCCCCCCCTCCTTCGCCTTATTGAAAGTCCTCATTAGCAACAGGCCCACGTATTTCCTGTAGAATTCAACCGGGAACCCATCCGGCCCCGGGGCCTTCCCCGCCTGCATGCTCCCCAACCCTTTAACCAGCTCCTCCAGCCCAATCGGCGGCCCCAAACCAGCCACCTCCTCCTCCTCCACCCTCGGGAACCTCAGCTGATCTAAGAATCGTCGCATCCCCTTCTCCCCCGCTGGGGGCTCAGACCTGTACAGATCCCCATAGAAGTCCCTAAATATCTCATTTACTCTCACCGCACTCCGCACCGTATTTCCCCCTCTATCCTTAACTCCACCAATCTCCCTCGCTGCCTCCCTCTTACAAAGCTGGTGTGCCAGCATCCGACTCGCCTTCTCCCCATACTCATACGTCGCCCCCTGCGCTTTCCTCCACTGTGCCTCTGCTTTCCCTGTGGTCAACAGGGCGAACTCCGTCTGGAGGTTCCATCGCTCCCTGAGTAACCCCTCCTCGGGGGCCTCTGCATACCTCCTGTTCACCCTTAAAATCTCCCCCACCAACCTCTCCCTCTCCCTCCCCTCTCTCTTCTCCCTGTGGGCCCGAATGGAGATTAGCTCTCCCCTGACCACCGCCTTCAGCGCCTCCCAGACTACCCCCACCTGCGCCTCCCCATTGTCGTTGGCCTCCAAATATCTTTCAATGTACCCCGCACCCGCCCGCACACCTCCTCATCCACCAACAGTCCCACATCAAGGTGCCACAGTGGGCGCTGGTCCCTCTCCTCCCCCAACTCCAGCTCCACCCAATGCGGGGCGTGGTCCGAGATGGCTATGGCCGAATATTCCGTTCCCCCCACTTTCGGGTTTAGCGCCCTACTCAAAATGAAAAAATCTATCCGGGAGTAGGCACTATGGATGTGGGAAAAAAAGGAAAATTCCCTGGCCAGCGGCCTGACAAACCTCCATGGGTCCACTCCCCCCATCTGGTCCATAAACTCCCTGAGCACCTTGGCCACAGCCGGCCTCTTACCCGTCCTGGACCTAGAGCGGTCCAGTGCTGGGTCCAGCACCGTATTGAAGTCCCCCCCCATTATCAAGCTTCCTACCTGCAGATCCGGAATCCGACCCAGCATGCGTTTCATAAATCTGGCATCATCCCAATTCGGGGCATATACGTTCACCAGGACCACCCGCACCCCCTGCAACCTACCGCTCACCATCACACATCGACCTCCATTATCCACTACAATATTCAGTGCCTCAAACAACACCCGCTTCCCCACCAGTATTGTGACCCCTCTGTTCTTCTCATCCAGCCCTGAATGGAAGACCTGCCCTACCCATCCCTTTCTCAGCCTAACCTGATCTGCCACCTTCAAATGTGTCTCCTGAAGCATGGTCACGTCTGCCTTCAGTCCCTTTAAGTGCGCGAACGCCCGGGCCCTCTTGGCCGGCCCGTTCAGGCCCCTCACATTCCAAGTTATTAGCCGGATTGGGGGCTACTCACCCACCCCCCTGCCGACTAGCCATCTCCTTTTCTAGGCCAGCCACGTGCCCGCGCCTCCCGCACCCTCCAGTCCCCCAGGCGGTGGACCTCCGCCCCGACCACCTCTCCTACTTCCAGCTCCCCTTTGGCCAATGCAGCAGCAACCCTGTTCCCCCCCCTCCCCCCGCTAGATCCACATCTAGCCATTTTGCTCCCCCCATACCACTCCCGTAAGTCAGCTGACTCCTGCTGACCCCGGCCTCTCCCACCATTCCATCGACGTCCCAGTGTGAGAATCCCCCCTCCCCTTGGCAGTCAGTTGCACTCCTCTTCAGCACCACCCTCCCCCCCCCCCCCCCTCCCCCCCCGGCCCCACCCCCGTCCTTCCCTAACGTGGGAAAAAGCCCGCGCTTTCCTGAGCCGGCCCCGCCTCCTCTGGCGCAGCTCCTTTTTGCGGCCTTACCCCAACTCCCCATCCCCGGGCCTCCGCTCTCCCTCTTCCTCCGTGGGGGCCTGCCCCTCCAACACCGACGCCCACACTCTCCCACAGCCCCACATCAAATCCATTCACCCATCCCCACCCAGCACTCAAACCAAAAGAACATTCCCCAAACGTAATAAACACAGTGAACACAGTAAACATCCCCCCACGACAAACCCTCACTTTGAGTCCAACTTTTCAGTCTGTATAAAGTTCCATGCCTCATCGGGCGTTTCAAAATAGTGGTGCCGATCGTGGAACGTGACCCACAATCGCGCTGGCTGCAGCATCCCGAACTTCACCCCCTTCCGATGGAGCACCGCCTTAGCCCGATTGAAACCAGCTCCCTCTTAGCCACCTCCACACTCCAGTCTTGGTAAATTCAGATCTCCGTGTTCTCCCACCTGCTGCTCCGCTCTTTTTTGGCCCATCTCAGGACTAACTCTCTGTCCATAAAGCGGTGGAACCTCACCACTACAGCCCTTGGCGGCTCATTGGCTTTGGGTCTCCTTGCCAGGACCCGATGAGCCCCATCTAGCTCCAGGGGCATCAGGAAAGCTCCCGTGCCCATCAGCGAATTGAACATCGTGCTCATATATGCCCCAGCATCGGGCCCCTCCACTCCTTCAGGGAGACCCAGAATCCGAAGATTCTTCCTCCTTTACCTATTCTCCAGGTCCTCGAATTTTTCCACCCACCTCTTGTGCAGCACCTCGTGCGCCTCCACCTTCACTGCCAGGCCCAAGATCTCGTCCTCGTTCTCCGAGGCTTTTTGCCGCACCTCCCGGATCGCCGCCCCTTGGGCCTTCTGGGTCTCCACAAGCTTCTCAATCGCCGCCTTCATTGGCGCCAGCATTTCTGTCTTCAGCTCCTCAAAGCAACGTTTAAGAAACTCCTGCTGCTCCTGCGACCACTGCGCCCACGCTGCTTGGTCTCCACCCATCGCCATCTTGCTTTTCCTCCCTCGCACCTTTCGCTGCACTCCTGGTCCAATCCATGTAATGTCGGGGGGGACCCTGCTGTCACCTTCCCACACTGGAAACTGTCGAACAATTGCCGTTGGGGCCCCTCTGGAGAGCCCAAAAGTCCGTTCCCGGCGGGAGCTGCCGAACGTGTGACCTACCTAGGCATTACGGGAACTGGACCGGCAGGGGTCTTTTAAAGTTCCAGGGGTCTTCCTGCGCCTACCTGCCTGCTCTCAACCTGAGAGTGTTATATGCAGGGTATGGGGAGTGGGGGGGGGGGGGGGGGGGGGGGGCGGAGAGACAGGCGAGACCTATGGTAGCACGGTAGCCTTGTGGATAGCACAATTGCTTCACAGCTCCAGGGTCCCACGTTCGATTCCAGCTTGGGTCACTGTCTGTGCAGAGTCTGCACATCCTCCCCGTGTGTGCATGGGTTTCCTCCGGGTGCTCCGGTTTCCTCCCACAGTCCAAAGATGTGCAGGTTAGGTAGATTGGCCATGATAAATTGCCCTTAGTGTCCAAAATTGTCCTTAGTGTTGGGTGGGGTTACTGGGTTATGGGGATAGGGTGGCGGTGTTGACCTTGGGTAGGGTGCTCTTTCCAAGAGCCGGTGCAGACTCGATGGGCCGAATGGCCTCCTTCTGCACTGTAAATTCTATGAGTCTAACCTGCTGCTCTTGCTGCAATTGAAACCCTTAAGTGGCCAATTTCTCACAGGCCCATTTCTCGAGTGGGGAATCCCACCTCAAGGTGTGCCTATACTGGGTGTTCCTTTGCAACCCACAACCCTCCCGGGGCCTTCTCTTCTGGCTTCACCGAGAGACCTCCCTGCATCCTGGTCTCCCGGAAATTTGTTTTGCGGAACTCAGTGTAGTGTAGTCCCAGCAATGGCCGCCACTCCAAGGGCACAGTTCAGGCTAGAGAGCTGCTGGTCAATCACATGGCCTGCGTTGTGGTTTTATAATGATATAAAGGCACCAATCACTCATAAGGAATGAGGTAAACACATTGTGGGGTAATTTAATATAAGCACATGCGAACATATGTAGATGGGTAGAAAGATTGAAAACATTAGCAGCAGGGCTGTGTGTGCTGTGTTCTGCTCACAGGCCAAAGTAAAACTGCTATTGGATCACATGACACACATGTGATGACATGCTGCTATCCTAAAAGGCATATCACAGCAATCAGCAGCTCTTTGAGGTAGGACATCCTCCACAGATGGGAAGGGACAGCCTGGCTTCAGCCAATTGCCACTCCATAAATAATTACCTGGCTCCGGGCCAGCTGTCAGGGAAGGAGGCCCTGTCAACCAAAAGGTTTTGCCCATTAATATATTAATGGCACCAAAAGAGGCCAATCAGCCCATCATGTCAGTGCTGGGGAAATAAGCCATAGAATTATGAAGGTCTACAACACGGAAAAGGCCCTTGACCCATCGCGTCTGCGTCGGTCAAAATTAACCACCTGCACTTGGCTCCTAGCATTGTGTGTCTTGGCATCACAAATGCACATCTAAATATTTCTTAAATGTTATGAAGGTCTCTGCTTCCACCACCCTTTCAGGCAGTGAGTTCCAGTCTCTCACCTCCCTGGGTGAAAACGTTTTTTCTCAAGTCCCCTCTAAACCTCCAGCCCCTTATCCTACTTCTATGCCCCTGGTCATTGATCCATTCACCAAGGGGAAAGGTTTCTTCCTGAATACTTTATCTATGCTCCTCATAATTTTATACATCTCAATTGTGTCCCTCCCTCAGTCTCTTCTGCTCCAAGAAAAACAACCCCAGTCTATCCCAACTTTCTTCATAGCTGAAACTCTCCAGCCAGGCAACATCCTGGTAAATCTCCTCTGTACCCTTCCAAGTGATATCACATCCCACCTATAATATGGATTCCAGAACTGCACACAATACTCTTGTTGTGGCCTAACCAAACTTTTATAGAGTTCCAGCAGAAACGCCCTGCTCTTAAACTCTATGCCTCAGCTAATAAGGCAAGTATACCATCTGCCTTCTTAACCACTGTGCCCACCTGCTCTGCTATCCTCGGTGCGTTCCAGTGCCCTGCCTTTTATCATGTATCCCCTTACATCATTTGTCCTGTCCAAGTGCATCGCCTCACACTTATCCAGATTGAATTCCATTTGTCACTGATCAGCCCATCTGACCAGCCCATCCAAACCGCCCTGTGAATCTAAGGCTATCCTGCTCACTATTTATCACCCCTGCCAATTTTCTTATCATCCGCGAACTTACTAATCTACCCTCCTACATTCATGTCTAAATCATTTATGTAAACCACAAACAGCAAGTGCCCCAACACTGATCCCTACAGGATCCTATTTGTCACAGGCATCCAGTCAGAAACATAGAACCATAGAAAGCAGAAGCAGGAGGAGGCCATTCGGCCCTTCAAGCTTGCTCCGCCATTGATTATGATCATAGCTTATCATTAAGTTCAATACCCTGATCCCACCTTCCCCCCATATTCCTTGATCTCTTTAGCTCAAGAGTTATATCCAATTCCTTCTTGAAATTACATGTTTTGGCCTCAACTACTTTGTGTGGTAGCGAATTCCACAGATCAACCACTCTTTGGGTGAGGAAATTTCTCCTCACCTCAGTCCTGAGAGTAAGAAGTCTTACAACACCAGGTTAAAGTCCAACAGGTTTGTTTCAAATCACTAGCTTTCGGAGCGCTGCTCCTTCCGCAGGTGGAACATTCACCTGAGGAAGGAGCAGTGCCCCGAAAGCTAGTGATTTGATGCAAACCTGTTGGATTTTAACCTGGTGTTGTAAGACTTCTTACTGTGCTCACCCCAGTCGAACGCCGGCATCTCCACATCAGAGGTTTGTCGTGTTGGGTGTTCCGCTATACAAACGAACCAACACGGTTGTAGATGGTACAACTCTGTTTTATTATTCTTGATAACATCTACTGTATACTTCTGGCTGTGGTTTGTACTTTACCAGTTAACCTGTGGACCCAGCCCTTGCACTATCTTCGAGAGGCACTCAGCACATGGTGTATGCCTAAGTGGCACGCTGTGAGCTCTGTGCTCTGAGCTACCTCTTGCTGGAATGAGCGGGAACTGTGGTGTTCCCCGTTTTGTAGTGCGTGTGCTCTCACTGGTGATTGGCTGTGATGTTGCGTGTGTGTTGATTGGTCCGTTGATCTGTCCATCAGTGTGTGTGTGTGTTTGCACCATGACATGTTCATATGAATATCATGACAAGGTTTACCCCTTATCCTCAAACTATGACCCCTATTTCTAGACTCCCTCACCACCGGGAACATTCTTTCTGAATTTACCCGGCCTAATCCTGTTAGAATTTTGTTAGTTTCTATGAGATCCCCTCTCACTCTTCCAAACTCCAATGAATATAATCCTAACCAATTTATTGTCTTCTTATAGTACAGTCCCCCCATCCAGGAATCAGCGTGATAAACCTTCACTGCACTCCCTCCACAGCAAGAACATCCTCAGATGAGGACCCCAAAACTGCACACAATACTGCAGGTGTGACCTCACCAATGCCTGAGACACATAGTCACCTCTTCGAAAAACACCCCTCAACACCCCTTTTTTGCAACTCAGCCAATTCTGGATCTAATTTGTCAAATTTCCTTGGATCTATGGGCTCTTACCTTCGCTATCAGTCTCCCATGTGAGGCATTATCAAAAGCCTTGCTGAATCATAGAATCCCTACATTGCAGAAGGATGCCATTCAGCCCATCAGGCCTGCACAGTCCCTCTGAAAAAACAGGCCATCTGGGCTCAATCCCTCACCCTATCCCCATTTAGGGGCAATTTAGCATGGCCAATCCACCAAATCTGCACATCTTTTGATTGTGGGAGGAAACCGGAGGACCTGGAGGAAACCCACAGAGAGAATGTGAAAACTCCACACTGACAGTCACCTGAGGTCAGAATCGAAACCGGATCGCTGGCGCTGTGAGGCTGCAGCACTAGCCACTGTGTCACTGTGCCACCCTGAAGTCCAAATAGACCACGTCAAATGCATTTCCCTCATCCAAACACATGATCACCTCTTTGAAAAATTCAATCAAGTTGATCAGACATGACCTGCCCTTAAAAAAGTATGCTGACTGTTCTTGATTAATCCCTGCCTCTCCAAATGCAGATTAATTCTGTCTCTCAGAATTGCTTCCAACAGTTTTCCCACCACTGACGTTAGACTGACTGGCCTGTAGTTTCCTGGTTTATCCCTTCCTCCCTTCTTGAATAATGGTACCACATTGTCTATGCTCCAGTACTCCGGCACCTCTGCTGTGGCCAGAGAGAAATTGAAAATTATTGCCAGCGTCCCTGTTATTTCCTCCCTTGCCTCACTCAACAGCCTGGGATATATTTCATCTGGTCCTGGAGATATGTCTAATTTTAAGTGGTTCAGAACCTCCTCTCTGCCTATGTTAATCTCTTTAATTTTGTCACAGCCCTTCATCCTGATTCCTATACCCATACTGTCCCTCTCACAAGTAAACATTGACTCAGAGTATTCACATCAAACCCTACCTACGTCCTCCAGCTCCACACACAAATTACCACTGTGGCCCTTAATGCGCCCCACTCTTTCCCTAGTTATCCTAGAGTCATCTCCAGCCTAACCTCACCTTCCCTCTCTTTACCTGGAGACCCATAGAAAGCAGCACTTCATGTGTACATTCAAGTAATTTTTTTATTGTGATGCGCTTCTGCCTCAAACACAGTTCTGGGCAGTGAGTTCCACAATCCCACAACACTTTGAGTGAAAAAGATTATCCTCATCCCCACACCACCCCAATCATTTTGCCAATTCCTTAAAAAAAATAGCCTTTGGTGTCGACCTCTTTGCTAATAAAAATAGCTCTTGCCTCCACACTAACCAAGTGTAATTCAATTCATCTGAATGGTTTGCTCACAGACTAGTCAAGCAACAATCATTCTCAAGGAATCATACCTTACAAGCAATGTTGCACATCACAAACTCCCACAAACAACATGGTGATCATGGCCAGATAATCTGTTGTGATTTTGGCCTGCACACACTGGGGATATCTCCCCTGCTGTTCTTCAGAATAGTGCCACAGGATCTTTTACATTCACCCAAGCAGGCAGATGGAATAATGTCTCATCTGTATTATGTCACCATCGACAGTGCAGTGCTCCCTCAGTACTGCACTGGAGTGTCAGCCTTGATTTTTGTTCTCAGGCCCTGGAATGTGACATAAGCCCAGAACAATGTGACTCAGAGCTGTGACTGTCTCATTAATCACATCTCAATTTAGTAAAACTGGCTTTTCCACAAGTTAATCCTTTCAACACTTACTCTTAGTCTATCTGATTGATTGATTGATATTTATTGTCACACGTGCCGAAGTACAGTGAAAAGTAATTTTCTGCGGCCAAGGGAACATAGTAGTGTCATGCGAGAGTGCCTTTAAGAACTGGATGTTTAAGCAATGTACCTTTAAGAAAACAGTGATGTCAGAGAGGGGGTGGGGCTCAACTCAGTTCAGCCATTTTGCAGTCGGTGTTTTGCAGGTTTTTAGTTTCAGTTTTGAAAAGAATCTGGCTGGTTTTGCTGAGAGCAGCTAAAAAAAGAAACTGGCTGGTTTTGCTGAGCAGTTTAAAAGTGCCTGGCTGTTTTGCTGTGAGCTGATTAAAAAGTAGAAAGCCAGGTTTGAGAAAGCAGTTTGGCTGTGTCTGTGGGTTTCCAGAGAGCTGCATGAAGAAAAGCAAGATGCTGGAGCTGAAATCAACCAAGCTAATATATCTCTGCCATTCTACAGAAACTATATATAGCCTTTAACCTGATGTGATTTTGTTTAAAGGTGTTAAGTCTCTTGGAAGTTTGAAGGAACATTTTAAGGAATTATTTACTGTTGCAATATTTTCTGAGTTATCTTTGAAGTAAGGGGTGTTAAGAGATCCAATGTTTATTTAAGATGTTAAGTTGAGTTCATGGAATAAACAGTGTTTTGGGTTTAAAAACCCACGTGTCCATAATTGTAAACCCACGCCGAGGGAAAAGCCGCGTGCTCGGAAAAGCAACAAATACATTAAAGGGAGAGGTTGGTTGAACTCCATGATACATCTTGAGGTTCTGAAAACGCCTCGCCCATAACAGTAGACAAAAGAATAATCAACAGAATACATTGACAAATGGTACATCGACAAACAGTGATTGGTTACAGTGCGGAACAAGGGCCAAACAAAGCAAATACATGAGCAAATACATGAGCAAGAGCAGCATAGGGCTTGTGAATAGTGTTCTTACAGGGAACTGATCCGTCCAAGGGAGAGTCGTTGAGCAGTCTAGTAGCTGTGGGGAAGAAGCTGTTTCTATGTCTGGATGTGCGGGTCTTCAGACTTCTGTATCTTCTTCCTGAGGGAAGGGTCTGGAAGAGGGCAACACCTAGCTGGGAAGGGTCTCTGACAATGCTGTCTGTCTTCCTGAGACAGCAGGAGTTGTAGACATAATCAATGGGAGGGTGGCAAGCGTGTGTGATGCGTTGAGCTGAGTTCACCACACTCTGCACCTTCCTGTGATGTTGGGACGAGCAGTTGCCATACCAAGCTGTGATGCAGCCAGATAGAATGCTCTGTATAGCACATCTGTAGAAGTTTGTGAGAGCCCTTTTCCACAACTGTACTATTTCTAACTGAGTTATTATCCCTCCCACATGCTCTTCCACTACTACCTCTTTCAATGCCCAGCTTCATTTCTGTCGTGTTGGGTGCTCTGCTACACAGACGAACCAACACGGTTGCGGAAGGTACAACTCAGTTTTATTACTAATAATATTTACAATGGTAAACTGGTTACTGTGGTTCGTTCATTACCCTCTAACCTGTGGACCCAGCCCTAACACTGTCTTGGAGATGCACTCAGCACATGGTGAATGTCTGAGTGGCTTGCTGTGAGCTCTGTGCGCTGAGCTGTCTCCTGCTGGAATGAATCGGAAGTGTTGTGTTCCCCGTTTTATAGTGTGTCTGCTCTTGCTTGTGATTGGCTGTGATGTTGCGTGTGTATTGATTGGTCCGTTGATCTGTCCATCAGTGTGTAGGTGTGTTTGCACCATGATGTTTATCTGAATATCATGACATCCCCTCTTTTTTACAAGAATATGTGCCTATGTGGTAATAAATATAGATGTGTACTGAGTGCAGCTGAATGTGTGTGTGTGCAATATCTACAACATGTACATGAGGCTAAACTATATACATAGGAAGGTGTCAGGTTCAACATAGCAACGAGGTTGTACCGTCAACCAAACAAGTGTAAACATCAAGCATCAAAAACAAACTCCTGTAACGACAAAAGAGAAACTTATTAACATAGTGGCATAAAACTTTTAGTGAGTCCAATGTTCAAACAGGCTCATAAGTCCAGCCTAGTAGGTGGGCGACGAATTCGGGCTGATCGCCTCAAGGGTGGGTCAGGAACCACGGGCTGAGGAATGGGCCTGGCCAGGGGCAGCAGAGGAATGGGCATGGTGGCAGGAAGTCCACGAATTCAACATCAGGAACAACAGGAGGGCGTGGCACCGGAGTATGATCACGTAGCGAACGCGGAAGCAGGCGAAGAGCCCAGCGATTGCGCCGGCGAATGGAGACATCAAGCATGCGAACCAGGAACGAGCGGGGAACCATGCGTCGGAAAACTTTGGCAGTTGCCGACCAGCCACCCTCCGGTAGGTGGATGTGGACGTTGTCTCCAGGCGCCAAGGCAGGAAGATCAGTTGCCCGAGTGTCGTGTACCACCTTCTGCTGAGAACGCTGCTGTCGCATCCTTTGCAGTACTGGAATGTGGTCGAGTGTAGGGACAAGAATGGATGGCACAGTGGTCCTTAGGACGCGACCCATCAACAGCTGGGCTGGTGAGAGGCCAGTGGCTAGTGGGGCCGAGCGATAGGCCAGCAGGGCTAAGCAGAGATCCGATCCGGCATCAGCAGCCTTGCAGAGGAGCCGCTTGACGATATGAATGCCCTTTTCCGCTTTGCAATTTGACTGGGGATGCAGAGGACTGGACGTCACGTGTGTGAAGCCATACGAAACAGCAAAAGTAGACCATTCTTGGCTTGCAAAACAGGGCCCATTGTCCGACATGACAGTAATCGGAATGCCATGTCGAGCAAAGGTGTCTTTGCATGCCCTTATGACAGCGGACGATGTTAAATCGTGCAGGCCTATGACCTCTGGATAATTTGAAAAGTAATCTATGATGATTACGTAGTCCCTGCCAAGCGCATGAAAGAGGTCCACACCCACCTTCGCCCAGGGGGACGTCACCAACTCATGGGGCTGAAGCGTCTCGGGGGGTTGCGCCAGCTGAAACCTTTGGCAGGTGGGGCAGTTGAGCACCATGGTGGCAATGTCACCGCTGATGCCCGGCCAGTATACAGCTTCTCGGGCCCTCCGTCTGCACTTCTCAACCCCGAGATGGCCTTCGTGCAGTTGGTCGAGGACCAGCTTGTGCATGCTGTGTGGAATCACAATCCGGTGCAGCTTTAGGGGGACACCGTCAATGACGGCCAAGTCGTCCCGGACATTGTAGAATTGTGGGCACTGTCCTTTGAGCCACCCTCCCGTCACGTGGCGCATCATACGTTGTGGAAGGGGGTCAGCTGCAGTCTCCGGGCGAATACGGGACAGACTTGAATCATCAGCTGGCAGATTGGCCGATGTGAAGGCCACATGCGCTTCGACTTGACAGACTAACCCCTCCGAATCGGGCGGTCTGCTGACTGCTCTGGATAGGGCATCCGCAATGATGAGGTCCTTACCCAGGGTGTAGACCAGTTGGCAGTCGTACCTCCGGAGCTTGAGCAGGATGCGCTGGAGGCGAGGGGGTCATCTCGTTCAGGTCCTTATGTATGATGCTGACCAGGGGACGATGGTCGGTTTCCACGGTAAACTGGGGCAGACCATACACGTAATCGTGGAACTTATCTATTCCGGTCAACAAACCCAGGCACTCCTTCTCGATCTGCGCATAGCGCTGTTCTGTGGGGGTCATGGCCCGCAAGGCATAGGCGACCGGGGCCCATGATGCAGTGTCGTCCCGTTGCAGGAGGACCGCCCCCAATGCCGGACCGGCTGGCATCAGTTGAGATCTTCGTATCCCGAGAGGTGTCGAAGAATGCCAATACCGGGGCTGTGGTGAGCTTATTTTTGAGCTCCTCCCATTCCTTCTGGTGTGCGGGCAGCCACTGGAACTCAGTGGACTTCTTAACTAGGTGGCGAAGAGCCGTTGTGTGGGAGGCAAGGTTGGGAATGAACTTCCCCAGGAAGTTGACCATGCCTAGAAAGCGTAGCACTGCTTTCTTGTCTGCTGGCTGCGGCATGGCTGTAAAGGCGCTCACTTTGTCTGCATCCGGACGCACTCCCGACCGGCATATATGGTCCCCCAGAAACTTTAGCTCAGTTTGGCCAAAAGAACACTTGGCTCGGTTTAGGCGCAGGCCGTGTTCCCGTATCCGCGCGAAGACACGCTGGAGACGACTGATGTGCTCCTGTGGTGTGGTGGACCAGATGATGACGTCATCAACATAGACGCGCACCCCTTCGATGCCCTCCATCATCTGCTCCATGATTCTGTGGAATACCTCGGATGCCGAGATGATGCCAAACGGCATTCTGTTATAGCAGAACCTGCCGAAAGGAGTGTTGAAGGTGCACAGCTTGCGGCAGGACTGATCCAGTTGGATCTGCCAAAAACCCTTCGAGGCATCAAGCTTTGTGAAAATTTTAGCCCGGGCCATTTCACTCGTGATATCTTCCCCTTTGGGTATGGGGTAGTGCTCCCTCATGATGTTGTTGTTCAGGTCTTTCGGGTCGATGCAGATCCGGAGTTCGCCAGAGGGCTTTTTAACGAACACCATGGAGCTGACCCATGGCGTGGGCTCCGTGACCCGGGATAGCACTACTTGGTCCTGGAGATCCTGCAGCTGCTGCTTGAGGCGGTCTTTGAGTGGTGCTGGGACTCTACGAGGTGCGTGAATGACTGGGGTGGCATCCGGTTTGAGCCGTATTCTGTAGGGACAGGGCAGTGTGCCCATGCCCTCGAATGCCTCCTGGTTGTGGGCGAGGAGCAAGTGGAGCTGTGCCCTAAATTCAGCATCTGGGAAGTCTGACGTGCCTTCTGGAGACAGAGCGTGTACCCGCTGAACGAGGTGGAGAACCTTGCACGCCTGTGCGCCTAGCAGGGAGTCTTTTGATGAACCAACAATCTCGAAGGACAGTGTGGCCTTATACGCATTGTGCATCACCTGGAGCTGGCAGGATCCCATGGCCGCGATAACGGTTCCGTTATAGTCGACCATCTTACAACAGGATGGCCGAATTGGTGGTCTGACCTTCAAGGCGTAGAAGGCTGACCATGCTATCAGGTTGGCGGAGGCACCAGTGTCCAGACAGAATGTGATTGGTGATCGGTTGACCGTTAGGGTGGCACACCATTCATCACCCGGATTGACACTGTTCACTGGCATCGGCTGGTGGGTCCTGCTTGGAGACATCCGGTTCCTGTCGATGACCGCAACGTGGAAGGCTTCCCGGTCATCTGTATCGCCGGTCTGTATATCGTCCGGGTATGATTCAGAGTATGGAGGCTGAATGGTCCGCACGTCCTTGCGAGGCTGTCGGAATTGGGGAGCGTTGGCAGGTTGAGCTGCTCGGCAGCAGGCAGCGTAGTGGCCCATCTTGCCACAGCGGAGGCATTGTCGGTTCTTTGCTGGACATTGCCGCTTTAAATGTGCGGATCCACAGTTGCCGCACGTCGTGACATCATGACGTTCATTGCGCCATCGCGCATTCGCAGTTCGGTCCTGCGTAGAGCGCGGCTGCGCGTCACGTCCCTCTGCGTCAACGTTTCTTTTGGCGCGTACAAGCGCGGGAGGCCGCGAAAAGCGCGTGAAATGGCCGCCCCCGTCCAGGCCGCGGGCCGGGAGGAACTCGATGGACTGGACCCGCTCGGCCTCGTAGGACCCTTGCCCTGCCGATTCGGCTGCGTAGGACACCTGCCATGCCGATTCGGCCGCTTGGAATTGGGAGTTGCGGCTGGTCGCGTTTTCATGGAGGACGCAGGCTTCGATGGCGGTGGCTAGGGTGAGAAATTTTATCTTGAGGAGCTGCTGGCGTAGGGCGCCCGAGGTGACCCCAAAAACTATCTGGTCCCGAATCATGGAATCGGAGGTGGCCTCGTAACCGCAGGACTGCGCGAGGATACGGAGATGTGTTAGGAAAGATTGAAAAGGCTCATCCTTACCGTGCAGGCACTGCTGGAAGAGGTACCTCTCGAAACTCTCATTTACCTTGACGCTGAAGTGTTGCTCGAGTTTGAGAAGGACCGTCTTGTACTTCGTCTTGTCCTCACCTTCCGCGAACACCAGGGAGTTGTAGATGGGGATGGCGTGTTGCCCTGCCATGGAGAGGAGGAGGGCGATTTTCCTGGTGTCCAAAGCATTCTCCCTTTCTGTGGCTTCTAGGAAGCACTGGAAGCGCTGTTTGAACAACTTCCAGTTAACGCCGAGGTTTCCAGCGATTTGGAGCGGCTGCGGCGGGCTGATGGTGTCCATGGCGCAGGACGGCGGATTCCTGAGGATGCGTAGGTAGGTCTCACAGGTACTGGGTTCCAATCCTGGTACTATGTAGTGTTGGGTACTCTGCTACACAGATGAACCAACACGGTTGCGGAAGGTACAACTCAGTTTTATTACTAACAATATTAACATTTGTAAACTGGTTACTGTGGTTCGTTCATTACCCTCTAACCTGTGGACCCAGCCCTAACACTGTCTTGGAGGTGCACTCAGCACATGGTGAATGTCTGAGTGCTTGCTGTGAGCTCTGTGCCCTGAGCTGTCTCCTGCTGGAATGAATCGGAAGTGTCGTGTTCCCCGTTTTATAGTCTGTCTGCTCTTGCTTGTGATTGGCTGTGATGTTGCGTGTGTATTGATTGGTCCGTTGATCTGTCCATCAGTGTGTATGTGTGTTTGCACCATGATGTTTATCTGAATATCATGACAATTTCCTGAACTGAAATCCAAAACTACCACTTTTCTGGTTGGGCCTTGCTACATATTGTCAAAAAAAAGGTCTTCTGAATGCATTTTAAGAACTCCAACACATTTTTGCACCTTTTACGCTGAATTTATCTCAGTTAATATTTGGTCGTTGAAATACCCGACTGTAACTGGGATTTTATTTTTGTGCTTCTCAGCAACTTGCCCATATATTTACTCTTCTTTCTCCCTTTCACAGTTTGGGAGTCTATAGTTTACTCACAGTGGTGTAACTAGCCCTTTGTTTGTTCCTCAGTTTAGCAAATCTATTTCTTCCACAGACCATATAAAATCAATTCTTATCACAAACTACATCCTGTGTAAAAGTTCTGCAATGCACCCCCCCCTCCCCCCGCACCTCCCCGTCACCATTTAGAAATCAGGCAAACCTCCAGAATATCCATCCCATTTTACTTCTTACATTATTCATCCGAGACCAGTTTCCTTCCTTGGTCTGACATTTCCATAGTCCCAGCAGCTCGCATTCCACGCAGCATTCAATTATCTCCATCTGTACTTTCCTTCGAACCCCCAATCCTTTTTCTTACCATCAAGCTCTTTTTTTATTAAAGGTGTTAATTGACGCGGCATCAGCTGGGAGTCGGTTCCAAATAAATCCTTCCAACCGCAAATCTTGCCGGCAGCTTGCAATTTTAAACTCATGTCCTCCAGCTCCATGCTCCCGAGCCAAGTTAAATAATTTGCTTCCCTCCGCATTATTTATTTCTCTCGGCATTTTAACAATTAGATCATGTGAACATACTATATGCCTGTTCTTAACAGCATGCCACCACGTTTTCGCTTGCAATATTCTCATGCCATCATTGTTAACAACTGGAATTCACACATGTTGGTTGCGGATTTTCCATAAATGTCTATTGCTGAATAAGAATTCCATGACCCATTGCCACTATTGTCTCAATTCACCAAACTCTTAGGCTGAATACAAATCTACAACTGTGACAGGGTTTCGAATTTGGCATACAGGCTCCTTTGAAGAGAGTTAAATGAATTCCAACTATTTTGAATCTCCGGCCCATTTGCACAAATTTAGATGCATCTGAGCCGGAAGATATTGGCTTAGTATCTCTGGTACATCTGTTCTTGAGGTAGATGCACTGTAGAGTGCCAACTCCAAGATAGATTCAGATTGCCACTTTGGACCCCCAGTAATGAAAAAAACATCTCTTTGCAAAATCTTCCTTGCATTTTTATTTTTTTTTAAACCCTTCCCTGGCATTCTCAAAATATTAGTCTTTCAAATGTCCTACTCTGACTTACCGCTCCCCAACTCCATGCTTTACCTCCCCAAACTGTTCTTTTTTTTAATAAACCACACGTTTTTAAAACTGGGTTTCATCCAAACACTTCTTGGCTTTTCTTCCACTCTTAAACTTTGCTGGGTTGATGGCCATAAACTGGGTTTGTCAGTAACAATATCTGGACCCACAGATATTTCCAACATCTTCTGCTTTTATTGAAAATAATAATCCACGAATTAAGGAAACACTAATTTGGTTTTTATTTTCATATCCATGAGATACCCTGTGATTTGAAATAAATTGACAGATGGAGTATAATGTGGCAAAATGCGAACTTGTCCTCTTTGGCAGGAAATGTTTTTTTAAAAAAACAACCTTTTATTCAAATGCAGAATTGTGAGGTGCAGAGCGATCTGGGTGTCCTGGTGCATGACTCACAGAAAGTTGGTCTGCAGGTACAGCAAGTGACCAGGAAGGCAAATGGAATGTGTCTTGTATTGCAAGGCAAATGGAATATAAAAACAGGATGGTTTGCTACGATTGTACAGGGTATTGGCGAGACCACAACTAGAATACTGTGTACAGTTTTATACAGATATGTATGTCTGGGTTGGCCTTGGGGCCTTGTGACACCACCAGATACTCGCATTACATGTGAATAGTCATTCTGAATCCCTCAATGCGCATGTACTGGAAGTTGGGAGGGAGGTATTTTTCCTCGCAAATCATATGGTGGGAAGAGAAAGCCCAAGAATATGCTAACCATCATTGCATGCCACCAGGGCTATCTATAGACCAAGGTCAAACCTCCCTCGCAGGTTAATATTTCTATCTTCAAGATGATAATGCCATCTGTCAACACTGGAAAGAACATTTTGAACAGCTCTTTCACTGCAAATCCACGCTGATACACTCCAGGCTCTCCCCCAGCACCCTGTGGCAAAATCCATGGGCAAACTACCATTGGTAGCAGACCTGCAGCAAGCAATTAAGGAGATGAAAAACCACAGACTCTGCAGTCCTGATGGTACTCTAGCTGAAGTCTTCAAAGCTGATGGGCTCACATTAAACTCCATGCACTCATCCAAAAAGGTTCCACATAATATTGATATGAGACTTCCAGGAATTTGACCTAGAAATGTTGAAGGAACGATGGTATAGTCCAAGTGGGATGTTGGAGGGGAATTCTGAGGTGACGGTGTTCACCTGCACTTGCTGCACCTGTCTTAGATGCCGATTTGGGAGATGCTGGTAACGAAGTCTGGTGACATGCTGCAGTGGATCCTGTAGACAGACAGAAACACAGCAGCCAGGTTTGATGGAGGGAGTGGCTGTTTAAACTTTTGGATGGGGTGAATAGACTGATGGCGTTGAGCTGCTTAATTGCATTGAAATGAGGCCTAAAACTTCAAATATCCTGGATCTGAAAGTTTAGCCAGGCTTGCGCACTCATTTAACCCCCGCCCACCCGAGATCAACCCCAAACATCGCAACCAATTGGAGGATTTCAATCCACTGCGATGTGTGTCTGGATTGATGGCAAATGGATTTTCAGTATTTCCCTTGTGAGGTATTGAAAGGGGAACACTGAGTTAAAAGTCCATTTATTATCATCCCCACATGCTTATTTGGTGTTGAGAGATCATTATGTGGCTGAAACCTGGGGACAAGGAAATGCTGCATAATGCAACACGCTTGGGAGAGAAGGCTACCTTTACAATAGAGGAAAATTATAAAAATGAAAACTATGTTGTCTACTGCAACTGAACCGAATATGTAAATACACCTAGCCTCTTCCACACTTTGTGAACAAGGATGCAAACTTGCCACCTATATACAGTGTTTCTGAAGTGTGTACATTCATTCTGAATGGAAACATTTCTTCAATAAATTCTGCATTTTTGTTATAACAGAAACGTGTTAACGAGTTCACTTCATTGAAAAATGTGGAGCTGAGCATGGTTAGACATGGTGGCGGCTATAATATAACTGTCACCAACACAGAGTCTTGAAGACCCCATATAAAAACTGAAAGTGCTGGGAATACTCAGCTCCGGCAGCACCTGTGGAGAGAAACAAAGCCCATTATTCAGGTCGATAAGCCTTCATCAAATTCAGATTTCCAGCATCTGTATATTTTCCTTTTACATTATTGGATGACCTCATTATGGGTTTGCAACTGTCCACACCACAGCGACAATGGAGTCAATGGGCTGGAGTTTCGTTGAGTTTGGAATCTTTTAAAAATGGCAGGTGGGACTCAATTCTAGCCTTCCCGTCCCCATTCCCGGGCTCTCTAGGGAGTGCCTCTAAAGGGTGCTTGCTTGTTCTTGTCAAAATGCCTGCACCTGGCAGTCTTGGCCTTGCCACCTCCATTGCAAAGCATGACCTATTTTGCAGTTGGGTTGGGATTGAGCAGTTTGGGCTAAAGTCCCATCCCACCGAAACTCTGCGCAAAGAAGAGAATTGAGCCCAGCATTTTGATATGACTCCCAAATTTGAAAGGCTGCCATCCTGAAAATATTATGGAATGATTTATTTGAATCTTCTGCTGCTCTTGTCTGCACCTCACACAGCCAGTATCACACACTGTCACCGTGGTGAGCATCAGCAGAGAAAAATTCACTTCAGAGGAATCAGGTCGACTATGCCATGAAAGTACATTTATTCACATATCAGGGGTGGAATTATCCAATCGCGACGCCAAAATCTCGTTCGCCGGTCGACTGGAGAATCGCCATTTGCGCCGAATTCGAGGCGGCACTGCTTTTGCAATGCTTCACCCCCTCGAAAACGGCACGCCGTTGGGACGGCCTCAGGTCATCGCCTCAGGCCCTCCCCAAATGCTCCGCCCCCGATGGGTCGAGTTCCCAACGGCATGGAACACTTGTCCTTTTTGTTTCGTGAACCCGGCGTGGCAGCTACGGACTGAGTCCAGCGCCGCTACGGACTGAGTCCAGCGCCGCTACGGACTGAGTCCAGCGCTGCCACAGTCGGGTGGGAGCCGTTCCGCGGGCAGGGAGTGCTTTGGCGGGGGCTGGGGGCACTGGTTGGGGGTGGTCCAGGGGTGGCGAGCCTGGTAAAAGGGTGCAGTTTTCGGCAGGCCGGGTCCGCACGCAGGCCGCCGCCGAGCACATGTGCGGCCACAGACCCGGCATCCCTCCGGCCGTATCCGCAGGTAAAGCCTTGGGCTTTATGCTACATGCCTGTTAGCCCCCACCAGATGGAGGATCGGTGCAGCTTTGCCGCTGTTTTTTGGGGCGTAAAACGGTACAGTTCCCACACCGACGTCAGCATTTAGTCTTCAAATCGGAGAATCCAGCCCCAGGTAGTTATGCAGGAGGAAAATGGTATCCAAGGTACTTAATTTAAGATTGAAAACTTTTGGATGAACCCATTCATTGTGCAAAATTTACAGATAACTCTTTTTGCATTATTAGTATGAACACCGAGAAGTCAAGCCCCATCATTGAAAGCCGGCTTAAGAATCTTCCTGCTTTTGAGTAACAGTCTGCATGCGTGTCAGAAGGTGAGTTACCCGTTGCAGGGTTGCCCGTTTTCTGACCTTATGATGGATGGAAGGGAGGTCATTAATGAAGCAACTGAAGATGGTTGGACCTTAGACACTGTGGTGTTCTTTGTGTTGCTTATTTCAGGATGGTTGGCGTAGTGTTCACAAAGACCACAAAATATCTTTAACTTAAACAAGGCTACTAATTTAAACATGGACCATTGTCAGAGACAACGTTAAGAGGTATCCCATGGCGTGCAAAAAATGATTTCATTGCCTTTATCACCGATCTGGCAGTCAAATGTTTCAGCATCATCACCTCTGGAGAGTTGGAGTAATAGTCTATGACTATCAGATAGTCATGACCCTGGAAACAGAATAAATCCTTGCCCACTTTGTTACATGGACTAGTAACAATCTCCATCTGTTGCATGGTTTCTACATGCTTGAACATATTGGTCGATATCTCTGTTTATTCCCGGCCAATATACCGACTGTCTGGCTCTCCTACGGCACTTTTTGATGTTTTGATGACCCTTGTGAGTCTGCTGTAGAATCCCTAAATGTAAACTGGCAGGAATCACTATCCTATCTCCCTTGAGCAGGAAACCGCCTACTGTAGAAAGATCATCTCTTACACCTCGAAAGGCAGATCGACATCCAACAGGCCATCCTTCTTTTAGGTATTGTTTCTCCTTCTGGAGCGTTAAATTTGTTTGAGTTTCAGCTTTGATTGTCTGTAATTTGCGGTCAGACACTGGTAATATCTCGGTAAAGAAACAAGCTTGAGATTCCACTATTTGGACTATTTCGGGTTCTGATGTTTCAGCATCAGTGGTTGTCTTGAACTCTGATGTGTCAGCATCAGTGGTAGCTTTGGAGAGGTCGTCCACAACACCTAAGTCTTCACTTGACTCTTCATCTTGGTCAGCTGAAGTACTAGTTAAGTGAATCCTTTCAACTAGCCGCAATCTTTCACAAGAATCCATTCCAATTAATGATGATTTCTCACCCTCTACTGCCTCAAAGTCAATGGGTACTTCGATGTTCCCATTCTTAAAAGCAAGACAGCAGGATCCTCTTGTGACTATCTTGTTATCATTGTAACCTTTGAGCCTACAAGTGGATTGCTTTATTAGTGGTTTGTCAATAGCTTGCTTTAAAGATTGTTAGGTGATAAGATGGTTAGGTGGATTGGCCATGATAAATTGCCCTTAGTTTCCAAAATTGCCCTTAGTGTTGGGTGGGGTTACTTGGTTATGGGGATAGGGTGGAGGTGTTGACCTTGGGTAGGGTGCTCTTTCCAAGAGCCGGTGCAGACTCGATGGGCTGAATGGTCTCCTTCTGCACTGTAAATTCTATGATAATCTATGATAATATTTGCATGCTCTCCTGTCTCAATTTTAAATGGTATTACCTCTCCATTTATCTCTAATGAGACAGTCCACTCCTTAATTATCCTCGAGAGCTCATTTACTGGTCTTTCATCTCGATTCAGTAAATTAATCCTAGTGACTGCTTCTATCCTGAAGGTAACTGAAAGTGAAGATGGTGAGCAATCCTCCCGAGCTGCTCCAATGTTGGATTTTTTCTCTGCACACTTTGGATCCATCTGAAATCATTATAGGAATTTTAAAATTTGGTTACTGGAACAGTTGCTGATGAACGACACTGTGTTGCAAAGTGGTTAGTTTGTAGCAATTGGAACATTGTTTGCCTTTTGCGACAATTCTTTTTACTGGGGGCGTGTCCTCAGCATGTGCACGTCATCACGTCAGTGATGTCATTTTCAAAATGGCCGTCAGCTGTTGTACACAGTTTTCTTTGCTCCGACACAGCATTAATGGTGTCAGCCACATTTCCCGATTTTGCATCTTTTCCTTTGCCACGAACTCCGCATATTCGCTCGATGCCTGTTCACTGGCTTTGCACATATTAATAGCGTCTTCAATCGATAAAACCGGTCGTCTGAGCATTTTTCTCATGCAAACTTTCATCATTTCTCCCGAACACAACTTGATCACGCAGCACAGAATCGGAGGCTGAGGAAAAATCACAGGATTGCGCTCGCAACTTTAGAGCTGTGTTGAAGAAATCTGCTGACTCTCATCTCCTCAAAACATATAGCTCTCATAGGTCTCATTCACCTGTTTCTTACTGTGTGCATTGAACTTTTGAAGCACCATGCTGGATTTATTTTTATCCTCATCTGCACTGAATTCAAACAAATTAAACAGTTCTAATGCTTGTGGCCCAGCCAAATTTAATAGGACTGCTATTTTCCATTTGTCTGAGGCATTTTCAAGTGCAGAAGCAGAAATAAAAACTTCAAACTGCTGCTTAAAGGAAGCCCAGTTCTGGCATAGTTTACCGTGTGTCTTGAACTGGTCAGCCTTCTTGAGACCTTCCATCTTCTGATTAGTCTTTGTCATAGATTTCTTTTGAATTGTAGTTTCTGGATTGCTTCTTCCATCTCCTGATGCTCTTCTTTCCTAATCTAATTGTTGTTTCCTACAAAAAATAAACACCTGTTACCATGTGATGTTCTTTGTGTTGCTTATTTCAGGATGGTTGGCATAGTGTTCACAAAGACCTCAAAATAGCTTTAACTTAAACAAAGCTTTGGATACTTGTGGGGGGTACGACTTACCAGGGGTAAGCCATGGGGTACAGGCCTCTGGCACTGAGTCTGTCCCTGTTGCTCAGAAGGGAAGGGAGGAGAGGAGCAGAGCATTAGTAATTGGGGACTCGATAGTCAGGGGTACAGATAGGAGATTTTGTGGGAGCGAGAGAGACTCACGTTTGGTATGTTGCTTGCCAGGTGCAAGGGTACGTGATGTCTCGGATCGTGTTTTCCGAGTCCTTAAGGGGGAGCAGCCCCAAGTCATGGTCCACATTGGCACTAACGACATAGGTAGGAAAGGGGACAAGGATGTCAGGCAGGCTTTCAGGGAGCTAGGATGGAAGCTCAGAACGAGAACAAACAGAGTTGTTATCTCTGGGGTGTTGCCCGTGCCACGTGATAATGAGATGAGGAATAGGGAGAGGGAGCAATTAAACACGTGGCTACAGGGATGGTGCAGGCGGGAGGGATTCAGATTTCTGGATAACTGGGGCTCTTTCTGGGGAAGGTGGGACCTCTACAGACAGGATGGTCTACATCTGAACCTGAGGGGCACAAATATCCTGGGGGGGGGAGATTTGTTAGTGCTCTTTGGGGGGGTTTAAACTAATACAGCAGGGGCATGGGAACCTGGATTGTAGTTTTAGGGTATGAGAGATTGAGAGTATAGACGTCAGGAGCACAGATTTGACGTCGCAGGAGGGGGCCAGTGTTCAGGTAGGTGGTTTGAAGTGTGTCTACTTCAATGCCAGGAGTATACGAAATAAGGTAGGGGAACTGGCAGCATGGGTTGGTACCTGGGACTTCGATGTTGTAGCCATTTCGGAG
The DNA here is from genome assembly GCF_047496885.1 of Scyliorhinus torazame. NCBI lineage: Eukaryota > Metazoa > Chordata > Chondrichthyes > Carcharhiniformes > Scyliorhinidae > Scyliorhinus > Scyliorhinus torazame. Next base: position 288,866,306 of record NC_092709.1, read on the forward strand.
ACATGGATACAGCAGGGACAGGAATGGTTGTTGCAGGTTCCGGGGTTTAGGTGTTTTAGTAAGCTCAGAGAAGGAGGCAAAAGAGGGGGAGGTGTGGCGCTGCTAGTCAAAAACAGTATTACGGTGGCGGAGAGGATGCTAGATGGGGACTCTTCTTCCGAGGTAGTATGGACTGAGATTAGAAACAGGAAAGGAGAGGTTACCCTGTTGGGAGTTTTCTATAGGCCCCCAAATAGTTCTAGGGATGTAGAGGAAAGGATGGCGAAGATGATTCTGGATAAGAGCGAAAGTAACAGGGTACTTATTATGGGAGACTTTAACTTTCCAAATATTGACTGGAAAAGATATAGTTCGAGTACATTAGATGGGTCGTTTTTTTGTACTATGTGTGCAGGAGGGTTTCCTGACACAATATGTTGACAGGCCAACAAGAGGAGAGGCCACATTGGATTTAGTTTTGGGTAATGAACCAGGCTAGGTGTTAGATTTGGAGGTAGGTGAACACTTTGGGGACAGTGACCACAATTCGGTGACGTTTACGTTAGTGATGGAAAGGGATAAGTATACCCCGCAGGGCAAGAGTTATAGCTGGGGGAAGGGCAATTATGATGCCATTAGACATGACTTGGGGGGGATAGGTTGGAGAAGTAGGCTGCAAGTGTTGGGCACACTGGATATGTGGAGCTGGTTTAAGGAACAGCTACTGCGTGTTCTTGATAAGTACGTACCGGTCAGGCAGGGAGGAAGGTGTCGAGCGAGGGAACCGTGGTTTACCAAAGAAGTGGAATCTCTTGTTAAGAGGAAGAAGGATGCCTATGTGAAGATGAGGAGTGAAGTTTCAGTTGGGGCGCTTGATAGTTACAAGGTAGCGAGGAAGGATCTAAAGAGAGATCTAAGATGAGCAAGGAGGGGACATGAGAAGTATTTGGCAGGTAGGATCAAGGAAAACCCAAACGCTTTCTATAGGTATGTCAGGAATAAAAGAATGACTAGGGTAAGAGTAGGGCCAGTCAAGGACAGGGATGGGAAGTTGTGTGTGGAGTCTGAAGAGATAGGCGAGATACTAAACGAATATTTTTCGTCAGTATTCACTCAGGAAAAAGATAATGTTGTGGAGGAGAATGCTGAGACCCAGGCTATTAGAATAGATGGCATTGAGGTACGTAGGGAAGAGGTGTTGGCAATTCTGGACAGGCTGAAAATAGATAAGTACCCGGGGCCTGATGGGATTTATCCTAGGATTCTCTGGGAAGACAGGGAAGAGATTGCTGGGCCTTTGGCTTTGATTTTTATGTCATCATTGGCTACAGGAATAGTGCCAGAGGACTGGAGGATAGCAAATGTGGTCCCTTTGTTCAAGAAGGGGAGTAGAGACAACCCCGGCAACTATAGACCGGTGAGCCTCACGTCTGTTGTGGGTAAAGTCTTGGAGGGGATTATAAGAGACAAGATTTATAATCATCTAGATAGGAATAATATGATTAGGGATAGTCAGCATGGCTTTGTGAAGGGTAGGTCATGCCTCACAAACCTTATTGAGTTCTTTGAGAAGGTGACTGAACAGGTAGACGAGGGTAGAGCAGTTGATGTGGTGTATATGGATTTCAGTAAAGCGTTTGATAAGGTTCCCCACGGTAGGCTATTGCAGAAAATACGGAGGCTGGGGATTGAGGGTGATTTAGAGATGTGGATCAGAAATTGGCTAGCTGAAAGAAGACAGAGGGTGGTGGTTGATGGGAAATGTTCAGAATGGAGTTCAGTTACAAGTGGCGTACCACAAGGATCTGTTCTGGGGCCGTTGCTGTTTGTCATTTTTATAAATGACCTAGAGGAGGGCGCAGAAGGGTGGGTGAGTAAATTTGCAGATGACACCAAAGTCGGTGGTGTTGTCGACAGTGCGGAAGGATGTAGCAGGTTACAGAGGGACATAGATAAGCTGCAGAGCTGGGCTGAGAGGTGGCAAATGAAGTTTAATGTAGAGAAGTGTGAGGTGATTCACTTTGGAAGGAATAACAGGAATGCGGAATATTTGGCTAATGGTAAAGTTCTTGGAAGTGTGGATGAGCAGAGAGATCTAGGTGTCCATGTACATAGATCCCTGAAAGTTGCCACCCAGGTTGATAGGGTTGTGAAGAAGGCCTATGGAGTGTTGGCCTTTATTGGTAGAGGGATTGAGTTCCGGAGTCATGAGGTCATGTTGCAGCTGTACAAAACTCTGGTACGGCCGCATTTGGAGTATTGCGTACAGTTCTGGTCACCGCATTATAGGAAGGACGTGGAAGCTTTGGAGCGGGTGCAGAGGAGATTTACCAGGATGTTGCGTGGTATGGAGGGAACATCTTATGAGGAAAGGCTGATGGATTTGAGGTTGTTTTCGTTAGAGAGAAGAAGGTTAAGAGGAGACTTAATAGATGCATACAAAATGATCAGGGGGTTAGATATGGTGGACAGTGAGAGCCTTCTCCCGTGGATGGAAATGGCTAGCACGAGGGGACATAGCCTTAAACTGAGGGGTAATAGATATAGGACAGAGGTCAGAGGTAGGTTCTTTACGCAAAGAGTGGTGAGGCCGTGGAATGCCCTACCTGCAACAGTAGTGAACTCGCCAACATTGAGGGCATTTAAAAGTTTATTGGATAAGCATATGGATGATAATGGCATAGTGTAGGTTAGATGGCTTTTGTCTTTTGACTTCCCGTGTCGGTGCAACATCGTGGGCCGAAGGGCCTGTACTGCACTGTATCGTTCTATGTTCTATGTTCTATGTTCTAAAGCTACTAATTTATTTACATTACGAACTTGGATTTGACATGTACTCCTTAAGAATACACAATTGCCTAAAAAGATCTAAACTATTCTCATCTACAGCTAATTTTACTACTGGTTTGAACTATTCACTACTCTCACTTGCACTATTTACTCTTATGACCTTCACTAGCTAACCCCTGCATACACTCCTCCCCTAAGGTCTAGCATCATTGCCTTATACAGTTGCAACTGTAGCTCCATCTAGTGGCTACTCTCGACACTGCAATAACTTGCAATGCTGATAGTTCTCCATATTGCCATCTAGATACTGTAGCTGTACTGGAACTGCTTGGCTAGGGTGTCCAGCAAGTTTTGGAGCACAAGTCTATTACCAAAGTATTGTCAGGGCCCATAGCCTTTGTAATATCTAGTGCCTTCAGCCTTTTCTTGATGTCATGTGGAGTGAATAGAATTGGCTGAAGACTGTCATCTGCTATGCTGAGGACCTCCAGAGGAAGCAAAGATCATCCACTCAGCACTTCTGACTGATGATTGTTGCGAATGCGTCAGCCTTATCTTTTGCACTGATGTATTGGCTCCTCCATCACTGAGGATGGGGATATTTGTGGAGCCTTATCCTCCAGTGAGTTGCTTAATTGTCCACCACAATTGATCACTGGGTGTGGCAGGACTACAGAGCTTAGATCTGATCTGTTGGTTGTGGAATCGCTTACCTCTGTCCATTACTTGCTGCTTATGCTGTTTTTCACACAAGTAGTCCTGCCTTCTAGTTTTACCAGGTCGAAATCTGATTTTTAGATATGCTGGTGCTGCTGCTGGCATGCTCTATCTGCACTCTTCATTGAACCAGGGTTGATTCCCTGGTTTGGTGGTAATGGTAGAGTGGGGGTATGCTGGGCCACGAGGTTATGGTTTTAGGTTGAGTACAATTTGGCTGCTGCTGATGTCCCACAGAAACTCATGGATGCCCAGTCTTGAGTTGCTAGATCTGTTCAAAGTCTGAGCATGGTGGTGGTGCCACACAACACAATGGAGAGTTTCCTCTCAGACACATTGAAAAATATTTTGTGTCTGTCTTCGCAGTAGAAGGCACAAATTACATACCGGGAATAGAGGGTAACCTAAGGGATACTAAGGGTGAGGAAATAAAGGAAATTAATACCAGCAGAGAAAAAGTACTGGAGAAATTCAAGGGACTAAAATCTGATAAATCATCGACGTTCGGAACAATGTGTAACTTTAAATTTAATTTAGGTTTGCATTTGTGTGTTAAGAAAGGTAAAACATGGTTTTAGTTTCATTTAGAGTTTTCTTTGGAACTTGGTGCCAGGAGGTCTGGAAGCCCTGTTTGTATACATGCATTTTTATTGAGGTTTTACAACCTTTGTGTGAAGAGATGGATTAGTTTAGGGATCTTATGTTTTCTGTGAAATTGAAGTAACAGTGAGTTTAGATTGTGATTTTTGGGTGTCTCTGGGAGAGATATCAGCTGGAGGAAAAGCATCTAGTTAATGCTTAGAAATCCATTGAAAATAAACCATTTGCAACTGAGCCAGCCCAGACAAGAAGCCTTGGTGTTGAGATAGTGGTAAATCCTCTGTAAGGGTATTTCTACGATAAAAGGAATAGCGTGAGTTTGAATCATTTTCTGACATTTGTGTTGAACTATTTCCAACCTTTTTGTCTAGTGTAATAAAGTTAATCTTTCTTGTTTAATAAATGTTTTAGGCTTAGTGTTAAAATTACAATTACAGACTCCTGTGAATTTGTTCCACAACTAGCTTCCACGGTTCCTAACAACAAGCCAGGTTTTACTCTAGGATCTGACTTTTCCAGTATTAGCATCAGTTGGGATTGTGGCACCAAGAACTGATGTTCTTCTAGGTGGGTCAATCCACATCTTCCCTCTTAACTTTATATTCCAATTTGAAATGAGCCAGGTAGACAAAATGGTCACGGCTCACAACTTATTGCACCTCGTTATTCTTTTAACAATTTGATGTACCAACAGAAACTTACAAGCATCAATACCCTCTGATAACTTACAAACACCAGCACCATGTTCCCCCTTTTTTATTAGCGTATTTTCATACCCATGCTGTTTTTTTACCCTTTGGTAAATCATGGGGGAAGTGGTGGAAGAATTCCTGAGCTGATTATCACCCCATAAGTTAAATAACACCTTAACTTCTAAACCTCAGCCACCCTGTTGACCACTCAGGCAAGTATGCTCCCATGTGTTCAGATGACCAATTCTAACTATGGTTAACCATGAAACTTGCAGGCCCTTCCATAAACACCCCCATGATGATTAGCACAAAGCCCTTCTGCTTTTGGTTGCACCTGCTTACATCTTCCAACAGTCCCACACCCTGAATTTGTGAATAGTCCATTGAGATATGAAGGTGTTTCAATGGGGAACATGATAGTTTAAAAGCATTGTTAGTTTGGTGACTGCACTAATGAAACCATTTTTGGGGTTAGTGCGTCCAAGGAATGTGGGTGCGCACCCAGACATACTGAAACCCACATCTCATTAGCTTAGAAGTACGGTAGTGGCCCGGTAGCGCAGTGATTAGCACTGTTGCTTCAAAGTGCCACGGACACGGGTTTGATTCCGGCTTGGGTCACTGACTGTGCAAAGTCTGCACGTTCTCCCCGTGCCTGCGTGGGTTTCCTCCGGGTGCTCCGGTTTCCTCCCACAAGTCCCGAAAGATGTTTTCCTCAATTAACCCAGTTTCCAATTCCAAATGTTATTTATATAATCCCATTGTGTAATGATTCAAACTCTCTCTTCATATCCTTACTCAAACCCATTGCCTCCTGCAAAATTCTCAACACTTTCATCTGGGAAAGATGCAACAATATAGTGAAGGGGTGAAAGGAACACTGAGACTCAGCAGTTCAACATTCCAACACCAATTCCACAACCCTTCACACCACGTTTAATATTCTGACATGCCACTTTTCTCTGCCTTCCACTGATCCACCAGTAACATTCACTTTAAAATTTCCACAATTTTCGGAAGCACAAATTCTCAAATTGCCACAGAGACACTAAATAATCAAATTCACACTTTTATATTTCCATGCACATCAATTCCTTTCATGAGTTATAAACTCAAAGTGTCAAATTTGCTATTCTCAGAACTTGAGCTCTTTGAACAAAAAGAAAATAAGGAATTTGAATCGATTTAAAATCTCACCCAAAAGGGCAGCATGGTGGCGCAGTGGTTAGCACTGCTGTCTCACGGCACCGAGGTCCCAAGTTCGATCCCGGCCCTGAGTCCCTGTCTATGTAGAGTGTGCACATTCTCACCCCCAGAACCCCAAAAATGTGCAGGGTAGGTGGATTGGCCATGCTAAATTGCCCCTTAATTGGAAAAAAAATTGGATACTCTAAATTGAAAAAAAAAAATCTCACCCATATTGCAAATGTATATGCATTAAACAAACAACTTAAATCAACTTCCAATACTAGACCACAATGGGTTAAACGACTTTTAGTTTATTGAAGCTGACACTCAAAAAAACATCCAACAATAGAATCACACCTTCCACAATCACATACACTCACACAAACTAGAAAAAAAGCTTTTAGTCACACATTCAGGAACCTTTCTCACACAATCTCCAGTTGTCTTTTCCTTTCTCACAGCATTTCAACTTTTGCTGGTAAATTGTTTTAATTTTTCCATTTTCTCTCTTTAAAATTGTTTCATTAGCCAGATGATGCTAATTCCTTCTTGAGAGACATGTGGAGCTTCATTTCTCCATCCTGAACCCATAGTCTGATTACTACTTTTAAATTTTCATAATTTCTCACAACTGTTTCTACCTTTTGCATTTGGCTGTACGTCCCTTCCCTACAAGTTTCAATTTCCCTGCTCTTATTCAAACACTGATTTTCTAAACACTGATCTTTAATGCACCATCTTGCTTTCGCTTTTTAAATTTTCCTAATTTCTCCTCCACTTCTTTTAGTAATCTACACATGAGAACTTCTTGATCATTTGCTACTCTGCACATTCTTCAATTTCTTCACTTAACACATCTCTCTTTCAGGGCATCTTGTTATCACACACTCTTTGGGCACGATTCTCCAGAAAAATTTCTAAGTGTGGTTGCGAGCGGGAATTGCCGCTAGCTTCCTGGCGCTTGACCCAGCTACGCCGGCAACGCAATTCAACGTTAATTGGTCCATTTAACGAGGCCTCACGGGGTTCTCACCGCAAAGGAAGGCTCGCCAGCCGATTCGCCCGGACTGCGCTCGCCAGCCCCCCGCTAACATGGTCGAGCAGCACTTGAGCTGCACTTGCTCTGCCATTCCCAGCCAGCTCACAACTTGGAGACCAGCTACTAGATTCGGGAACGCTGATCTAGGGAGTCTCCAAGACGAGGCGGAGACTAGGAGTGGTGTCCTGTTCCCCCAAGGGTCCAGGAGAGCCAGCCACAAGGCAACAAGTGCTGCCTGGGTCAAAGTGGCGGCGACAGTGAGCTCGGGAGAGTGACCGGGAGAACTGGCCTCCAGTGCCGTAAGAAGGTCAACGACCTACACCGGTCAGCACTGGGAGAGTGGGGGATTGTTAAACACATTAAACACCTTTGTGCACAACCATTATGATGCCCTGTCATTTTCTTCTGCAATGTGGGCTGACCTCCGAACCCTTTGCCCATCTCTCGAGGCATCTCTCCCTCCCCGTAGCACTCACCCACACCCTGGCTGTAGAAATGTCCCCAGAGCTGTGTCCCATCCACTGGGAGTTTTGGATGTTGTCTGCTGCATGTGTGGTATTGCCTCCCACAGTGTTCAGGCAGTGTCCAGGCATCAATGGTGTGATTGGGATTCTAGGTAATGACTCCAACATGTTACATGGCCTACCCACACACGTGAATCCATTTGGGATATGTGAAGAGCTCGCCAAACCACGATTGCTAATTCGTTATCAGTAAGAGCCTTCAGCTGCATGTCCAGAGGCCACGGCAGTCGGTGGGGGTAATGGGTGGCCGTTGGGGCAGACGAGCAGGGACAAGGGTTGCCCCCGGAATGGATAAATGATCCAGGGCTTGGCATGGTGGTGCCATGAGCGGTTGCCTCCCCGGTTGCCCTCCACGTCCCCCCCCCCACCCTCCTATGGTGACCCACCCCTGTGGAGGGTCCCCCAGCGCTCCCGGGCACTTTGCCTGTGACCAAAGATGGCTACTCACCTCCTCGGCTCCCCACAGAAGCCCTTCTGCTAGGTTCACGTTTTTCAAAAGGAGTACTAATAAACGCCAGCGTGAGCACTTGCTGGGGAGGCCGGTGAATAACAGGAGGCGGATGGATAAGGGATGGCTCTCGTTAATTGTATGGAAATAGGGCATATGTGGTGATAATTGATTTCTCGCCTTGCTACAGCAAGATCCTGATTTTGCTTATGGGAGTGGGGCGGTTGCATCGCAAGCTGTTTGGCGCCTGCCGCGGTTCTCGTTTTTGGCCTCTCCTGCTATTCACCGGCCTCGTTTTTGCTCGAATGAGAGCGTAACAAGGCCAGAGAATCGCGCCCTTTTTCATCACATGGACACATAGTCCCTGGGAACCAATACTTGCCCCTCCCTAAGAAGCAACTTCCCTTTAATTTACAGTCATGGGCTTGGAGTCACATATATTCCAGACCAGTTAAGGACAGCAGATTTCCTTCTTTAAATGACATTAGTGACAATTGACAATGGTTTGGGACTTTTAATTACTGATTTTATTGGATTTGTTTTACACGATCTACCGAGGTAGGAGTCTCTGGACATATCACTCGACCACCGCCTCCCATATTGTCAATGTGCCTGCACTAACTGCTGTGTGCACTCTCAGCCATTGGCATTACCTCCCATTCCACAGCTTCTTTTAGGGTGAAATGCAAATGTGATGACCAATATCTATTCCTCTTTTAACAGTAATTTTGTACCTAAATACTGCTCAGCCTTCTCTTCCATTTAGCCTATCAGGTCATTCTTTGGACACCAACGTTTGTCGGTAAATTAATGTGCACCTTCCCTCTTATGCTCTTAATTCTGAAGCCCAACTTGAACCCACCAACATGGAGAACATGGTCCAAGCTCACAATTTATTGCATGTAATTCTTTTAATAGATTGTTGTACAATCGGTAACTAAACTATGCTTCATTCAATTTAAATTAATATTTACAAATCATAGAATCCCTACAGTGCACAAGGAGGCCTTTCGGCCCATCATGTCTGCATGGACCCTACCTAGGGGAAAGAGCACTCTACCTAGGCGCACTCCCCCATTGTATCCCCGTAACCCAATAACCCCACCTAGCCTTTTTTCGACACTAAAGAATAATTTATCATGGCCAATCCACCCGACCTGCACATCTTTGGATTGTGGGAGGAAGCCGGAGCACCCGGAGGAAACCCACGCAGACACGAGGAGTATGTGCAGACTCCACACAGACAGTCACCTGATTTCGGAATTGAACCTAGGTCCCTAGCACTGTGAGGCAGCAGAGCTAATCACTGTGCCATCCTCCCGCCTCATGGGAATGTTGTTCTGTTAATTCGAAACTGCAACAGAGTGATCATCTCTTGATCACGCAGAGGATTATGTTCCCATGTATGCAGATGATAAATTCTGCCCAGAGTTAATCATACAAGTTGCTACCCCTATCCCAAAATACACAGTTCTCATAGCGCAAAAGCCATACCCATGACAATGATTGACATCAACCACTGCCGCAATGGTTGTAACTTCTCACAGCTTGCAGAAATCCCACATCCCAAGTTTGTAAACAGTCCATTAACATGTGAAGATGTTTCGATGGGAAGGTTTCTGGCTTATCAGCTTGGTGACTGACTTCTCCACTAATGAAACAGTTTTTGAGATGAGTATTTCCGCGGTATGTGCATAAGCACCCAAAAGTACTGAAACCAAGAGCTCATTAGCTTGGAACTACTATTTCCTATAATTTGGATACAGGGGGCGCTATTCTCCCCCCCACGCCAGTTGGGAGAATCGCCGGGGCGCCGCGCGAATCATGCCACGCCGCCCCGACCCCCGCAAACGATTCTCCCACCCCCCCGGAAACCAGCAGCGTGCGATTCGCACCGGACCGCTTGGAGAACCGGCGAGCGGCGATTCTCCGGCCCGGATGGGCCGAGTGACCGCTACGACACAACAGGTTCTCACCGATGCCGTCCACCCCAGGTCGCTGCCGGCGGGAACTCTGCGGGAACGCTGGTGGGGCGGCCTGGGGGGAGGGAGAGGGGCTCCTTCACCGGGGTGGCCTCCGATGGGGTCTGGCCCGTGATCGGGGCCCACCGATCGGCGGGCCAGCCTCTCCCCCCCCGGGCCTACCTCCTACCGCGCGCGGCCCCAGAACACCGGCGCCATGTTGCTGAGGGGCTGCCGTGCGTAAGACATTCCCCGCGAATGCACCGGATGGCGCGGCCCAACTGCGCATGCGCAGGATTAGGCTGCCCCAACTGCGCATGCGCGGGTTAGCGCGGCGCCCATTTGGCACTGCGTAAGTGTTATAACCTGCCTACTTACCATTGGCTGGGGACTAATGACTATCCCACAATCCTGTGGGAGTATGAGCTTCCCCAAAGAGGTGGGCGGAGAAACCACTAGTAAACTCCTAGCATAAATAAAACTGGCCAGTTCAGGAACCAGCAGGAAGGAGTATGTAGCAAGGGAAGTTGCTGCTGTTATATATATGTTATAGTAAATAAATGTTATTACTTTGTATCCTTAAAACTCGTGCTGGATTCTTCGTGGCCGACACAAAACTGGCGACGAAGGTTAAAGTGAATAGCTGTCTACACTGCTGAAGCCACCTCCTGGATTTTTGTTGGATACAGGTTGGAAGTTTTTTTCTATTATACCATGCCTCTGTACGGACGTTTGGATGTTTTTGATGCTGTGCTGGAAAGCTGGAACCAGTACACACAACGGATGCGTTACTATTTCCGGGCAAACAATATCACCTAAAACGAGCGCCAGGTGGTCATATTGCTCACCGCCTGCGGCCCGCATACGTTTGGGGTGATTAGGAGCCTTACGCACCCAGCTGCGCCGGACACCAAAACGTTTGATGAACTTGTGAATATAGTGGGGCAACATTTTAACCCAACCCCGTCCACGATAGTCCAGCGTTACCGGTTTAATACCGCTGAGAGGACCCCTGGAGAACCCCTTGCCGATTTTCTATCCAGGCTACGCAGGATTGCGGAGTACTGTGACTATGGTGAGACCTTGTCAGAAATGTTACGCGACCGTTTGGTTTGCGGTATTAACAATGCGGCCACCCAGAGAAAGTTGTTAGCGGAGCCAACATTGACTTTTCAACAGGCCATTCAAATAGTGTTGTCCCGAGAGAGCGCAGAGCGAGGAGTACAGGAGCAACAGGGAATGGAAGTGCATGCCTTGGGGCGCAACCCCTTCCGTCCGAAAACGTCGCCCCACACTCCTGCGGTACCTTGGGCGAGGCAACGTCCGGACCGACGCCAGTGGCCGTCGGACATTCCTCCCCGAAGGGAGCCTTCTCCAGAGCCAGTGGATGAGGAGCCATGTCCGTGTCAGACTTGTAGGCACCGATCCCGTCGTGGACGGCGGTCCTGGGGGCGCCAGAGGCGCCGTCGTTCCGACCGAAACTGGGACCAGCCCAGGGGCCGTAACTGGGACCAGCCCAGAGGCCGTACCTTCCATGTGGATGAACCTGCGGCGAATACTCCTGAGGACGCGGAGACGGAGGACGACTGCCTGCAGCTGCATTGTGTGGCAGCTCCCCGTGTGGCCCCCATTAAGGTGACAGTACAGGTCAATGGCCACCCGCTTGAGATGGAGTTGGATACTGGCGCAGCGGTCTCCGTGATCGCCCAGAGGACATTCGACCGCATCAAGCAGGGTATACAGACCCTTACATTAAACCGACTCACAGGCCAGGTTGGCCACCTACACGGGGGAACCACTGGACATTGCAGGAACTACAATGACCCCTGTTGTCTATGGACACCAGGAGGGGCGTTTCCCACTTATCGTGGTGTGCGGCCATGGGCCCAGCCTGTTGGGTCGGGACTGGTTGCGCCATTTGCGGTTGTAATGGCAGCACATCCTCCAAACAGTTTCTGAAGGGTTGACTGAGGTGCTAGGACGATACCCAGATGTATTCCAGCCTGGTTTGGGGAAAATAAAAGGGGCCCGTATCCAAGTCGAACCAGGAGCCACGCCGCGCTATTTCCGGGCGCGCCCGGTGCCTTACGCCTTGCTCGAGAAGGTAGAAGGGGAGCTCACTCGTTTGGAGAGTTTGGGTATTATCAGGCCCGTCCGTTTTGCTGACTGGGCAGCACCAATTGTACCTGTAATGAAGCCAGATGCCACAGTTCGCTTGTGTGGCGACTATAAACTTACAGTGAATACGGTTTCCCGACTCGACCGATATCCAATGCCTCGCATAGAGGATCTCTACGCGAAACTTGCAGGTGGACTCTCGTTCACAAAATTAGATACGAGTCACGCCTACCTGCAGTTGGAGCTGGACCCTGCCTCCCGCCCATATGTAACGATTAATACACACCGGGGCCTGTATGAATATACACGGTTGCCCTTTGGAGTATCCTCTGCCTGCGCAATTTTTCAACGTGTTATGGAGGGCATTTTGAGAGGTTTACCACGTGTGGCTGTCTACCTAGATGACGTTTTGATTACAGGGACATCGGAGCAGGAACATTTGGAAAATCTGGAGGCTGTCCTTAGACGCCTTTCGGAGGCGTATTTCAGGCAAAGGAAGTAGTCTACCTAGGTTATCGGGTGGACCGCGAAGGTCTGCACCCCGTGGCAGAGAGGGTGCGTGCGATTCAACAGGCCCCCGCCCCGACTGACACTTCGCATCTTCGTTCTTTTCTCGGTCTCGTAAACTATTACGGGAAGTTCCTCCCCAATCTGGCAACTACGCTGGCCCCTTTGCACCTTCTGCTAAAGAAAAATCACACCTGGGTTTGGGGTCAGCCGCAAGAAACCGCTTTCCGGCGGGTAAAGCAACAATTGTCGTTGTCTGGGTTACTAACCCACTATGATCCTGGAAAGCCTTTGCTCGTCACATGTGATGCAACCCCGTATGGTATTGGGGCCGTCCTGTCCCACAAGATGGAGAACGGGGCCGAACGACCGATAGCTTTCGCCTCCCGCACATTGACTGCAGCGGAGAAAATGTACGCGCAGATCGAGAAGGAGGGCCTAGCAGTGGTCTTTGCGGTGAAACGCTTCCACCAGTAAGTGTACGGCCGCCATTTCACTATCGTGACTGATCATAAGCCCCTGCTGGGACTTTTCAGAGAGGATAAGCCAATACCGCCCATTGCTTCTGCACGGATCCAGTGCTGGGCTTTGTTGCTTGCTGCATATGAGTATTCTCTGGAGCACAAACCAGGTACGCAGATAGCAAATGCTGACGCACTGAGCTGATTGCCTTTATCGACCGGCCCCATGTCGACCCCCACGACCGGTGAGGTGGTTGCAACCCTAAATTTTATGGACACCCTGCCTGTCACGGCATCACAGATCCGTGAGTGGACCCAGACGGAGCCAATCCTGTCAAAGGTTCGGCACATCGTCTTGTATGGTGGGCAGCATAGATAGCTCCCAGGCGAGTTGCGGGCATTTTCCTCCAAGCTGTCAGAATTCAGCGTGGAAGATGGCATCCTCTTGTGGGGGACGCGTGTGATTGTCCCGGAAAAAGGCCAGGAGCTGATACTATCAGACTTGCACAATGGGCATCCAGGCGTGACCAAAATGAAAATGTTGGCCCGGAGTTATGTCTGGTGGCCAGGCCTCGACACCGACATTGAGAAGGTGGCCCAAAACTGCTCCATTTGCCAGGAGCATCAGAAGCTTCCGCCGGCCGCGCCCCTACATCACTGGGAATGGCCAGGGCGGCCTTGGGCACGCTTGCATGCAGATTTCGCAGGCCCTTTTCAAGGATCCATGTTCCTTCTACTAATTGACACCCAGTCCAAATGGCTAGAGGTGCATAAGCTGCAGGGGACAACGTCCTGCGCAACAATTGAAAAGATGCGTTTATCGTTTAGTACGCATGGCCTCCCCGAGGTGCTGGTCACAGATAACGGCACTCCATTCACGAGTGAGGAGTTTGCGAGGTTCACGAAGATGAACGGAATCCGCCGTATCCGCACTGCCCCTTACCACCCGGCTTCAAATGGGTTGGCAGAGCGCGCAGTGCAGACATTCAAAAGAGGCCTAAAGAAGCAGTCTTCCGGATCAATGGACACGAGACTGGCTCGCTTTTTGTTTACGTACAGGACCACCCCCCATGCAGTGACTGGGGTAGCTCCCGCAGAACTCCTAATGGGCCGGAGACTTCGCACCCGCCTTAGTATGGTTTTCCCGGACATTGGCGCAAAAGTACGCCGCACACAAGAACGGCAGGGACAGGGATTTTCTCGGCATCGGCCGATTCGGCAGTTTGCGCCCGGAGAACCAGTGTTCGTTCGGAATTTTGCTGGTGGTGCCCAATGGGTTCCTGGTGTAATCTTTCTCCAAACGGGCCCTATATCTTACCAAGTGCAAGCCCAGGGTCGTCTCCAGCGAAAACATATGTAGACCACGTTCGGTCCAGAAGACCATCCCCTCAAAAGATTCCCCGCCCCCGGAGCTCATTTCAACAGCCGCAGAGACCAGAGACAACATAGAACATAGAACATAGAAAATACAGCACAGAACAGGCCCTTCGGCCCACGATGTTGTGCCGAACCTTTGTCCTAGATTAATCATAGATTATCATTGAATTTACAGTGCAGAAGGAGGCCATTCGGCCCCCCGAGTCTGCACCAGCTCTTGGAAAGAGCACCCTACCCAAACTCAACACCTCCACCCAACACCAAGGGCAATTTGGACATTAAGGGCAATTTATCATTGGCCAATTCACCTAACCCGCACATCTTTGGACTGTGGGAGGAAACCGGAGCACCCGGAGGAAACCCACGCAGACACGGGGAGGACGTGCAGACTCCGCACAGACAATGACCCAAGCCGGAATCGAACCTGGGACCATGGATCTGTGAAGCAATTGTGCTATCCACAATGCTACCGTGCTGCCCTTAAGAACAAATAAATCTACACTATATCATTTTCCCGTAATCCATGTACCTATCCAACAGCTGCTTGAAGGTCCCTAATGTTTCCGACTCAACTACTTCCACAGGCAATGCATTCCATGCCCCCACTACTCTCTGGGTAAAGAACCTACCTCTGATATCCCTCCTATATCTTCCACCTTTCACCTTAAATTTATGTCCCCTTGTAATGGTGTGTTCCACCTGGGGAAAAAGTCTCTGACTGTCTATTCTATCTATTCCCCTGATCATCTTATAAACCTCTATCAAGTCGCCCCTCATCCTTCTCCGCTCTAATGAGAAAAGGCCTAGCACCCTCAACCTTTCCTCGTAAGACCTACTCTCCATTCCAGGCAACATCCTGGTAAATCTTCTTTGCACCTTTTCCAGAGCTTCCACATCCTTCCTAAAATGAGGCGACCAGAACTGTACACAGTACTCCAAATGTGGCCTTACCAAAGTTTTGTACAGCTGCATCATCACCTCACGGCTCTTAAATTCAATCCCTCTGTTAATGAACGCGAGCACACCATAGGCCTTCTTCACAGCTCTATCCACTTGAGTGGCAACTTTCAAAGATGTATGAACATAGACCCCAAGGTCTCTCTGCTCCTCCACAATGCCAAGAACTCTACCGTTAACCCTGTAATCCGCATTCATATTTGTCCTTCCAAAATGGACAACCTCACACTTTTCAGGGTTAAACTCCATCTGCCACTTCTCAGCCCAGCTCTGCATCCTATCTATGTCTCTTTGCAGCCGACAACAGCCCTCCTTACTATCCACAACTCCACCAATCTTCGTATCGTCTGCAAATTTACTGACCCACCCTTCAACTCCCTCATCCAAGTCATTAATGAAAATCACAAACAGCAGAGGACCCAGAACTGATCCCTGCGGTACACCACTGGTAACTGGGATCCAGGCTGAATATTTGCCATCCACCACCACTCTCTGACTTCTATCGGTTAGCCAGTTCGTTATCCAACTGGCCAAATTTCCCACTATCCCATGCCTCCTTACTTTGTGCAGAAGCCTACCATGGGGAACTTTATCAAATGCCTTACTAAAATCCATGTACACTACATCCACTGCTTTACCTTCATCCACATGCTTGGTCACCTCCTCAAAGAATTCAGTAAGATTTGTAAGGCAAGACCTACCCCTCACAAATCCGTGCTGACTATCCCTAATCAAGCAGTGTCTTTCCAGATGCTCAGAAATCCTATCCTTCAGTACCCTTTCCATTACTTTGCCTACCACCGAAGTAAGACTAACTGGCCTGTAATTCCCAGGGTTATCCCTAGTTCCTTTTTTGAACAGGGGCACGACATTCGCCACTCTCCAATCCCCTGGTACCACCCCTGTTGACAGTGAGGACGAAAAGATAATTGCCAACGGCTCTGCAATTTCATCTCTTGCTTCCCATAGAATCCTTGGATATATCCCGTCAGGCCCGGGGCTCTTGTCTATCCTCAAGTTTTTCAAAATGCCCAACACATCTTCCTTCCTAACAAGTATTTCCTCGAGCTTACCAATCTGTTTCACACTGTCCTCTCCAACAATATCGCCCCTCTCATTTGTAAATACAGAAGAAAAGTACTCATTCAAGACCTCTCCTATCTCTTCAGACTCAATACACAATCTCCCGCTACTGTCCTTGATCGGACCTACCCTCGCTCTAGTCATTCTCATATTTCTCACATATGTGTAAAAGGCCTTGGGGTTTTCCTTGATCCTACCCGCCAAAGATTGTTCATGCCCTCTCTTAGCTCTCCTAATCCCTTTCTTCAGTTCCCTCCTGGCTATCTTGTATCCCTCCAATGCCCTGTCTGAACCTTGTTTCCTCAGCCTTACATATGTCTCCTTTTTCCTCTTAACAAGACATTCAACCTCTCTTGTCAACCATGGTTCCCTCACTCGACCATCTCTTCCCTGCCTGACAGGGACATACATATCAAGGACACGTAGCACCTGTTCCTTGAACAAGTTCCACATTTCACTTGTGTCCTTCCCTGCCAGCCTATGTTCCCAACTTATGCACTTCAATTCTTGTCTGACAACATCGTATTTACCCTTCCCCCAATTGTAAACCTTGCCCTGTTGCACGTACCTATCCCTCTCCATTACTAAAGTGAAAGTCACAGAATTGTGGTCACTATCTCCAAAATGCTCCCCCACTAACAAATCTATCACTTGCCCTGGTTCATTACCCAGTACTAAATCTAATATTGCCCCTCCTCTGGTTGGACAATCTACATACTGTGTTAGAAAAGCTTCCTGGACACACTGCACAAACACCACCCCATCCAAACTATTTGATCTAAAGAGTTTCCACTCAATATTTGGGAAGTTAAAGTCGCCCATGACTACTACCCTATGACTTCTGCACCTTTCCAAAATCTGTTTCCCAATCTGTTCCTCCACATCTCTGCTACTATTGGGGGGCCTATAGAAAACTCCTAACAAGGTGACTGCTCCTTTCCTATTTCTGACTTCAACCCATACTACCTCAATAGGGTGATACTCCTCGAACTGCCTTTCTGCAGCTGTTATACTATCTCTAATTAATAATGCTACCCCCCCACCTCTTTTACCACCCTCCCTAATCTTATTGAAACATCTATACCCAGGGACCTCCAACAACCATTTCTGCCCCTCTTCTATCCAAGTTTCCGTGATGGCCACCACATCGTAGTCCCAAGTACCGATCCATGCCTTAAGTTCACCCACCTTATTCCTGATGCTTCTTGCGTTGAAGTATACACACTTCAACCCATCTCCGTGCCTGCAAATACTCTCCTTTGTCAGTGTTCCCTTCCCCACTGCCTCATTACATGCTTTGGCGTCCTGAATATCGGCTACCTTAGTTGCTGGACTACAAATCCGGTTCCCATTCCCCTGCCAAATTAGTTTAAACCCTCCCGAAGAGTACTAGCAAACCTCCCTCCCAGGATATTGGTGCCCCTCTGGTTCAGATGCAACCCGTCCTGCTTGTACAGGTCCCACCTTCCCCAGAATGCGCTCCAATTATCCAAATACCTGAAGCCCTCCCTCCTACACCATTCCTGCAGCCACGTGTTCAACTGCACTCTCTCCCTATTCCTAGCCTCGCTATCACGTGGCACCGGCAACAAACCAGAGATGACAACTCTGTCTGTCCTGGCTTTCAACTTCCAGCCTAACTCCCTAAACTTGTTTATTACCTCCACACCCCTTTTCCTACCTATGTCGTTGGTGCCAATGTGCACCACGACTTCTGGCTGCTCCCCCTCCCCCTTAAGGATCCTGAAGACACGATCCGAGACATCCCTGGCCCTGGCACCCGGGAGGCAACATACCTTCCGGGAGTCTCGCTCGCGACCACAGAATCTCCTATCTATTCCCCTAACCATTGAATCTCCTACAACTATTGCTTTTCTATTCTCCCCCCTTCCCTTCTGAGCCCCAGAGCCAGACTCAGTGCCAGAGACCTGGCCGCTAGGGCCTTCCCCCGGTAGGTCATCCCCCCCAACAGCATCCAAAACGGTATACTTGTTTTGAAGGGGAACGGCCACGAGGGATCCCTGCACTGTCTGCCTGTTTGTTTTTTTCCCCCTGACTGTAACCCAGCTATTCTTGTCCTGTACCTTGGGTGTGGTTACCTCCCTGTAACTCTTCTCAATCACCCCCTCTGCCTCCCGGATGATCCAAAGTTCATCCAGCTTCAGCTCCAGTTCCCTAACACGGTCTTTGAGGAGCTGAAGTTGGGTGCACTTCCCGCAGGTATAGTCAGTGGGGACACCGGTGGTATCCCTCACCACCCACATCCTACAGGAGGAGCATGTAACTGGCCTAGCCTCCATCCCCTCTTACCTTACAGAATATAGCTGCTGTGTGGACTAACTAGATCTCCGCCCTCCGACTCTGCTACACTTCTTGTAAACTCCTGGCTCTCTTCGCACTCTTTGCGGAAACGTCGGAAACAAAATGAAAGGAGCACCTTACTCCCTCCTCACCTCACTCCCTTGGTCACCAAACTCTCACTATAGCACTCAAAAAGCACCAAATTCAGCACTCAGTGCAAACAAAGTCTGCACTGTTGGGGATCACTTTTATACTGTGAATCTAGCCTCTGAAAAACTGGCCTAATCCAATTAACTAATTAACAAGCTCCAGCTGCAAGTGCCTAGAAGTAGAAGCCTGTTTAAAGCTGATTGAAAATTCACCTTCTTCTAAATCAAACAGCAACTTTTAAGTTAATTAACTAAATAAAAGAAAGACTAAACTTTAGATAAAAATGAAGCCTTATACTCCCTCGGTCACCAAACTCTCACTATAGCACTCAAAAAGCACCAAATTCAGCACTCAGTGCAAAACCAAGGGAAGGTAGTCCTCACAATCTTCCACTGGTGCCTCACTCGAAGCCTGCGCAGGTCGTTACGGGACCGAATGGAGATAGTGACGCTGATATGACGGAGGCAGCAGACTCTGACTCCGAGATGGAGACACAGGATGCATCAGATGGGGAATCCTCGGGTCCACGGGCCGTGGATGTACAACCACGCCGTTCATCACGGAAGCGCCAGTCTCCGTCTCGTTACATGCCGCCTGATCCAGCGCCGCGTGCAAATGGTGTCCGTCCTTCGCCAGGGTCTTCGGTGGATTTATTGGACTTTGGGGGGGGAGGGATGTTATAACCTGCCTACTTACCATTGGCTGGGGACTAATGACTATCCCACAATCCTGTGGGAGTATGAGCTTCCCCAATGAGGGGGGCGGTGAAACCACTAGTAAACTCCTAGTATAAATAAAGCTGGCCAGTTCAGGAACCAGCAGGAAGGAGTATGGAGCAAGGGAAGTTACTGCTACTGTTATGTATATATGTTATAGTAAATAAATGTTATTACTTTGTATCCTTAAAACTTGTGCTGGATTCTTCGTGGCCCTTACAAAAGTAAGGATGCTGGAGCGGTTCACGCCACTCCAGCGCCGTGCTGACCCCATGTAGGGACCAGAATAGGTTGTGCCCGGGCCCTGTTCGTGCCGTCGTGAAACGTGACGGCGTTCACGACGGCGCAAACACTTGGCCTCCATATCGGAGAATCACCCCCATGGTTCCAATGGTTGAGACAAATGGAACAAATTTTGGATGGATGCATATTATTATGTGGTGGATACAGAACTGGCTAGGTCATAGAAGGCAGAGAGTAGCAATGGAGGAATGCTTTTCTAATTGGAGGGCTGTGACTAGTGGTATTCCACAGGGATCAGTGCTGGGACCTTTGCTGTTTGTAGTATATATAAATGATTTGGAGTAAAATGTAACTGGTCTGATTAGTAAATTTGCAGACGACACAAAGGCTGGTGGAATTGCGGATAGCGATGAGGACTGTCAGAGGATACAGCAGGATTTAGATTGTTTGGAGACTTGGGCGGAGAGATGGCAGATGGAGTTTAATCCGGACAAATGTGAGGTAATGCATTTTGGAAGGTCTAATGCAGGTAGGGAATGTACAGTGAATGGTAGAACCCTCAAGAGTATTGAAAGTCAAAGAGATCTAGGAGTACAGGTCCACAGGTCACTGAAAGGGGCAACACAGGTGGAGAAGGTAGTCAAGAAGGCATACGGCATGCTTGCCTTCATTGGCCGGGGCATTGAGTATAAGAATTGGCAAGTCATGTTGCAGCTGCATAGAACCTTAGTTAGGCCACACTTGGAGTATAGTGTTCAATTCAGGTCGCCACACTACCAGAAGGATGTG
The DNA here is from genome assembly GCF_047496885.1 of Scyliorhinus torazame. Lineage (NCBI taxonomy): Eukaryota > Metazoa > Chordata > Chondrichthyes > Carcharhiniformes > Scyliorhinidae > Scyliorhinus > Scyliorhinus torazame. Next base: position 288,886,946 of record NC_092709.1, read on the forward strand.
GAGGCTTTAGAGAGGGTGCAGAAGAGATTTATCAGAATGTTGCCTGGTGTGGAGGGCATTAGCTATGAGGAGCGGTTGAATAAACTCGGTTTGTTCTCACTGGAACGAAGGAGGTTGAGGGGCGACCTGATAGAGGTCTACAAAATTATGAGGAGCATAGACAGAGTGGATAGTCAGAGGCTTTTCCCCGAGGTAGAGGGATCAATTACTAGGGGGCATAGGTTTAAGGTGAGAGGGGCAAGGTTTAGAGTAGATGTACGAGGCAAGTTTTTTACGCAGAGGGTAGTGGGTGCCTGGAACTCGCTACACCTGGAACTCGCTACCAGAGGAGGAGGTGGAAGCAGGGACGATAGTGACATTTAAGGGGCATCTTGACAAATACATGATTAGGATGGGAATAGAGGGATACGGACCCAGGAAGTGTAGAAGATTGTAGTTTAGTCGGGCAGCATGGTCGGCACGGGCTTGGAGGGCCGAAGGGCCTGTTCCTGTGCTGTACATTTCTTTGTTCTTTGTTCTTGTGTTCTTTGGTCTGATTGCCTCTGCCATCTCTTGACTAGTCTGTTCTCGAAGTCACTTTATTATGTTTGTGTGTCAATTCAATGTTTTTTAAAAATTGAGTTTAAAGTACAGTGAAACACTGGGAGATAATAATTGGCCAATTTCCGAAAATTGTCCATTACAAATGACCTTTTTTGGCTGCAATGTCTCTTAATATTTTAATGTTGTCTTCCTTTACATTTTTGCTGAAGGACTAGTTGTACCTACATTATAAAGTTCTAAAGGGGATAGCTGCAGAAACTTTCTAGCTATAATTTTCCAAATTCCCTTGATTTGTGATTACTTCCAGAGATTAGAAGTTAGCAAATGTAATACCGTTGTTCAAGAAAGGAGGATGAGAAAAAGGGAACAGCAAGTCAGTTCGTTTGACATCAGTCATCAGGAATTGCTGGAATCTATTAATAAGGATGTCTTAGTAATGCAAGTTGAAGACCAAGCAAAGTCTTAGAAATGTTATGTGGTGTGAGAGAAAACCTTTTCACAGAACGAATGGTTCCAGTCTGAAATGCACAGCTGGAAGTGCCTGCCTGGAGGCAGGTTCAATCAAGGCATTCAGGAGGGCAGTAAGTGATTACTTAAATAGAAAAAAAATGCAGGGGTATGGAGAAAGGCAGGGGAATGACACTAAGTCATGTTGCTCATTTGGAGAGCCATTGCAGACACGATGGTCCAAATGACCTTCTTTTGCGCCATAACAATTCTGTGAAAATCACAATGTGATTAGGACAAGTCAATATGTTTTTACAGAGGAGCAATCCTGTTTGACAAATTTCTTAACGTTTTTTTGAGGATTTAACTTGTAGGGTAGATTAAGGGGAACCAGTAGATGTAATATCCTTGGATTTCCAAAAGGCATTCAACAAGGTACCACATAGTGCCACAAAAGGGCTCTTGGAGTTAGGGGTGATATATTAGCATGTAAAGTGGATTGGTTAATGAACAGGAAGCAGACAGTAGATTTAAATGGATCATTTTTAAGTTGGCAGGCTATGACTAGTGAAGACCATAAGGATCAGTGCTGGGCCTCAGCTATCTACAATTTATCTCAGTGAGTTAGAGAAAGGGACAGTGAGTAGTTTATCAAAGCTCTCTGACAAAACAAAGCGAGGTGAGAATGCAAGGGTTTAGAAGAATGAAAGGTGATCTCATCGAAACATTCAAGACTTTGAAGGGGCTTGTCAATGTAGACACTGAGGGGTTGTTTCCCCTGGCTGGGGATCTAAAACTATGGGGCACAGTTGCACATAAGGGGCCAATCATTTAGAACTGAGATGAGAAGAAATTTCTCAACACAAATGGTCCTTGAACATTTGGGATTCTCTACCCCAGAGGGTTGTGGATGTGCTATAAGATATATTTAAAACTGGGGTTGGGAGATTTTCTGTCTCTCATGGAATTAAGGGTTATGGGGAGCGGACAGGAATGTGGCGTTGATCAGCCATGACCATATTGAAAAGTGGAGCAAGCTTTTTGGGCTACATGGTCTATTCCTACTCCTATTTCTTCTGTCTTTATTTTTTTTTTAATTTAGAGTACCTAATAACATTTTTCCAATTAAGGGGCAATTTAGCGAGGCCAATCCACCTACCCTGCACATCTTTGGGTGTGGGGGTGAAACCCACCCAAACACGGGGAGAATGTGCAAACTCCACACGGACAGTGACCCAGAGCCGGGATTCGAAACTGGGACCTCAGCGTTGTCAGACAGCAATGCTAACCACTGCGCCACCGTGCTGTCCTTTTCTTCTGTCTTTATGAGCACTGCTTTAGCATTTCCTGCAATTCTGCTCACAGGAATTATTCATGGCTTCTTCAAGGGGGTCATGAACTAGGTAAAAAAGAAACTAACTTAGGCTCCCAAGCAACCACTTGCCTAGTCTTCCTGTCCCTTCAGATAATGCTAACAGCATTAAATGAAGTAAGCATAGTTTCTATCAACATTTCTACCAAACATTTATGTGCATGATTCTATACTTTCATGTAGACTTGAGACGTGATTCAATGGACTGGGCAGCGCGGTAGCATAGTGCTCAGCACATTTGCTTCACAGCTCCAGGGTCCCAGGTCCGATTCCCAGCTTGGCTCACTGTCTGTGCGGCATCTGCCCGTGTCTGCGTGGGTTTCCTCCGTGTGCTCCGGTTTCATCCCACACTCCAAAGATGTGCATGTTAGGTGGATTGGCCATGCTGAATTGCCCTTAGTGTCCAAACAATAAGGTTAGGGGTTACTGGGTTACGGGGATAGGCTGGAGGTGTGAGCTTAGCTAGGGTGCTATTTCTAAGGGCTGGTGCAGACTCGATGGGCCAAATAGCCTCCTTCTGCACTGTAAAATCTATGATACTATGATTCTAAACCCGCTGAACGGCACGTTTACCGGGGTATGCCGCTATCCAATGGCACTATTGCTGTTTTCTGTGGCCTCGGGGAGAGGGATTTCCAGCTCGCCAGCAGGAAAGATTCCTCGCCGCTCGAGACGCCATTTTGTCCGCCAGCCCCCGCCTTCACCCCACAGATGTGACCCACCCCAACCTTGGCAGGCCCCCGGGAATCCCCCCTTATCCCCTCCCTCTACCTGGCAAGCCCCTCCCCAGGCCCGACCACTGGCAGTGCCAACATGGAACCTGGGCTCCCTGGAACTGCCAGCCTGGCAGTATCCCTAGAACCCTGGCAGTGCAAGGGTAGCATTGCCAGGGTGCCAGACTGGCAGTACCAAGGTGCCCAGGTGCCAGGGCAGTGTCAAGGTGCCCCCCTGTCCTTTCCCCAAACACCCAGGGGTCTCCAATGGCCTGGGACAGTACTAATCGGCACGCTGGCAAAGTCTCCCAGGCACGGCCGTTCAGTACCCGGCACCGGGTGATTTGCGGTGGGCAGAGCGAGATTTCGCGCTCGGCATAGAGCTTGATTTGCAGATCGTACCCGATTCACTCCTTGCGGCTGGATCCAAGCAAACTCCACACGGTCACCCAAGGGTAGAATTGAATCCGGATCCCTGTCGTTGTGAGGCAGCAGTGCTAACCACTGTGCCACTGTAGTGCTCCTATGTCTTATCTTCTTACTTCAAGTTTTCTTTGCTGGCTTAGCTGGTAAATGTATTTCGCAATGTGCAATTTCAGTATGACAGGCAGTGTTGGTTCAATTGCTCATAACCAGAGTGGCAAACCCACCAGTTGCTGATGGCTGAGTGAGTCCAGAATGTAGAAGTTGGATGATGTTAGCTCTGAACTCAACAGTGTAATAATGCCTATCACTGCCAAAAATTCACTTCTAGGCTCACACATGAGGAATGGGCATTTTAGCCCCAATGGAACGGTAGCATAACATTAATCAACCATTTTTGGGAGAGGGGAGTCACAATACAGGATTTAAAATACTGCGAAATGTGGTTCATCCCCTATCTTAAATACCCGGAGACACAATGCAAAATAAAACTTAATACTTTGCAGGTGACTGTGGAACTGTAAATCTGGTGGGCTCCCGCAAAAAACAAATGGCCAAAGTATGCAGACTGGCTGTTTTTCTGGAATTTGAACCTGTGACTGCAAAGGTAGTGTACAAACCTTTTACAGCTTGTGTCACTGAGCCATGTGTCAACTAATATTTGCAGAAGTGATGTGACGTTGAGCTCCCATGTGCTGGCGTGAAGAGGGGGCAGATGAGGCAGGCGATTCTTATAATGGACAAATGGATGGTGGGACAGTAACAGCCTGCATGCCCTCCTGGACCTATTTTTCTAAACCATTTATGCGTTGCTCATTGGGTACAGGTGCAGCTGTTACCTACACTGCCTTCTCTGCACATGAACAAATGCAGCAGACACAATAAAGCCTTTTCTACGTAAACGTCAGCCACGTTTATCACCTTAACCCTCTGTCACCTGGTGATTTCTATTATCGTCTGTCGTTTGGTAAGATGATTTTGCTTGAAAGCATTTATACCCATTGTTTTACAAAATAATTACGATTTGTAATTATTTATAATATAAGAGGGATGAGTGATATTGCTGTGCATGCTTCTTTTCTGCGGCCACTCGTTGTCTGTGTTACATTACAAAATAGATGGTGGCACCAAAGTACAGCCTGCAAGTTCAATCAGACTTGAATATTAAACGGTGGCACAGATTGCGGTGGTGAACTAAGTCACACAAAAGCTTTATCAAAACGCACGCACGCTGGTACAAATTAGGGTTGTAAAATTCTGTCAAGTGTAGCAAATCCAAATTAATTGCACTGCCAAGTAAACAAGAGTTCCCTAAATATCTCGTTATCGTGGTTCGTAATGAGTTGTATTTGGGATGATGTTGCGTCGAATTTTGACTAATTGCTTGATTGACTCACGGTCAAACGATGGTTTGCAAAGCAAAAAACATAAGGGGAAAATATATATGAGCGCAGGAAGTTGCACACAATGATCTGTTAGTACCTGGATGCAGAATCCTGTCCAAACTGCTGGGGTGAGAGCCTCTAATTCAGCTAGTTGTGTGGATGCAGCATGAAATGAGCTTTGGTAGTTTCAATCCAATTTGGAATGGGCAAAGGCCCACATCAGTACCTTAATTTGAAACTGATATGGCAGCCGTCCGAAAAACTTCAGCTTAGCTGGTACTGGACAGAACAGATCTAACCCTGGCCTACCTGACCTCTGACACTGGAAGTTGACATCTGATGGCATATACCATTTAAGAAGTATTTAGATGCCCATTTGCAATGCCAAGGCATATAAGGCTATGGACCAAGTGCTGGAAAATGGGATTAGAATACGTGGGCTGTTTTCGACCTGCGCGATCGGGCCTTTTCTTTGACTCCAAATGAAAGAATATCCTATTTCCTCGGTTTGAATCCCACCAGTCAGGTTCCCACCCCTATCACAGTTCCGATACAACTCTCATCAATGTCACAAATAATATTCTATGTGACTATGACAAAGGTAAAGAGAGACTTCTGGTTGCGGTGAGGATGAGCTAGCCGCACGTTTCGGCGGCTCCAGCTCCGACGGACCTTCGGGCTCTTTTAAGAGCCCCAACGGGGATTTTTTCGGCCGAGCAACCCAGTGCGGGGTGTGTGGGAAGGGAGTCCCCCCCGAACGACGGAAGAAAAAACCGGCGGCGGCGGCTGCAGCCTGAAGAATCTTCGACCATAAGGTCAGAGGGAGTGGAAGACAAAATGGCGGCGGAGAAATCGCAGGCGACATGGGGGCCTGAGCAGGACGAGGTCGTGAGACGGTGCGTGGACCTGCTGAAGAAGGAGGTACTGACCCCGATGCTACAGGCAATTGAGGGGCTTAAGGAGACTTTAAAGACCCAGGAGATTGAGCTTCGCGTGGTGGAGCAGAAGGTGTCAGGTATTGAGGACGAGGTCCTGGGCCTGGCGGTTCAGACTCAGACGCACGAGGCACTTCATAAAAAGTGTGCGGAAAGGATCGAGGCCCTTGAAAACGGAGCGCGAAGGAAGAACCTTAGAATACTAGGTCTCCCTGAGGGTGTGGAAGGAGTGGACTGTGGAGCGTACGCAAGTAAGATGCTGAGCTCACTGATGGGTGCTGAGGCCCCTGCGGGCCCCATGGAGGTGGAGTGGGCAGGTCGGATCCCGGCGAGAAGACCAAAAGCGGGAGAACCACCGAGGGCGATAATCGTGCGATTCTACCGCCTTAAGGTCAGATAAGAGGTCCTGAGATGGGCTAAAAAGGTGCGGAGTAGCAGATGGGAGAATGCGGTGGTACGGATATACCAGGATTGGAGTGCGGAGGTGGCGAGAAGGAGGGCGAGCTTCAACCGAGCCAAAGAGGTTTTGCACAAAAAGAAGGTGAAGTTTGGGATGCTGCAGCCGGTAAGACTATGGGTCACGTATCAGGAGAGACACTATTACTTCGAGACGGCGGAGGAAGCATGGACCTTTATTAAAGAAGAGAAACTGGACCGGAACTGAGGGACTGATGCTGCAGGGAATTGTTATTGTTATTGTTTTGTTAATGTTATGGTGAAAGTTAATCGAGAAGTAAACAGGGAAGGGGGGAGACACTGGGGAAATGTGGGCGCCGGTGAGGGGGGAAAGACGGGACATAGTCGGAGAAAGGGGAAGGGGAAAGGGAGCTGCGCCATAAGAGGCGGGTCAGGTAAAGGGATGTTCCCGCGCCAGAAAGAATAAGGCGGGAAAACAGGCGCAAGGCGGATGGGAGTTCCCTCACACCGGGGGGGTCGAGGAGTGAGCAGGAGTAGCCGGGGTCAGTTGAAGTCAGCTGACTTACGGAAGTGATATGGGGGGAGCAATCAAGCTAGATAGGGATCTAGCAGGGGTGGGGGGGGGGGGGGGACAACTGGGTTGCTGCTGCGGAAATCCAAAAGGGAATGGCTAAAGAGTGGGTGGTCGGGGACGGTGTGCGACGCCGGGGGAGCGAGCGGGAGCGCGGAGGCGGGATATGGGACTGGCCTAGAGAAGGTAATGGCTAGTCGACACGGGAGGGGGGCAATGTCTCCCTATATTAATCACCAGGACCTTTTTTAATAAAATAGATAGGAGCATCACGAGCTTTGTGTGGGCAGGGAAAGTTCCGAGAGTAAGGAGGGGGTTCCTTCAGCGTAGTAGGGATAGAGGAGGACTGGCACTACCGAACTTGGGAGATTATTATTGGGCCGCCAATGTGGCAATGATACGTAGATGGATGATGGAGGGTGAGGGAGCGGCATGGAAAAGACTGGAGAGAAAGTCCTGTAAAGGGACGAGTTTAGAGGCGCTGGTGACGGCACCGCTACCGCTCTCACCTAAAAAGTATACCACGAACCCGGTGGTGGCGGCAACACTGAACATATAGGTTCGCCCCAGGAAGAATGGATGGAGGATTTCAGAGCTGGTACCAGTTGGGAATTAGGAAGGTGGGAGATTTATTCATAGATGGGACTTTTGCGAGCTTGGGAGCATTGGAGGAAAAGTATAAGTTACCCCGGGGAAATTTCTTGAGATATATGCAGGTGAGGGCGTTTACTAGACAACAGGTGAGGGAATTTCCGTTGCTCCCGACACAGGGGATACAGGACAGGGTGTTTTCAGGGGTGTGGGTCGGAGAGGGCAAGGTGTCAGAGATTTACAGAGAGATGAGGGAAGAGGGGGAGGAGTCGGTGGGAGAACTAAAGGGAAAGTGGGAAGAAGAATTAGGGGAGGAGATAGAAGAGGCTATGTGGGCTGATGCCCTAAGCAGGGTAAACTCCTCTTCCTCATGCGCCAGGTTTAGCCTGATTCAATTTAAGGTGCTACATAGAGCACATATAACGGGGGCAAGATTGAGCAGGTTCTTTGGAGTGGAGAACAGATGTGGGAGGTGTGGCGGGAGCCCGACAAACCACGCACATATGTTTTGGGCGTGCCCGGCACTGGAAGGATATTGGAAGGGAGTGACGGGAGTGATCTCGCAGGTGGTGAATGCCCGGGTCAAACCAAGCTGGGGGTTAGCTCTATTTGGAGTTGCGGAAGAGCCAGGAGTGCAGGAGGCGAAAGAGGCCGATGTCGTGGCCTTTGCGTCCCTAGTAGCCCGGTGCAGGATCCTACTTATGTGGAAGGAGGTGAAACCCCCTGGACTGGAGGCCTGGGTAAACGATATGGCGGGGTTTATTAAACTGGAGCAGATAAAGTTTGCCCTGAGAGGATCGGCTCAAGGGTTCACCAGGTGGTGGCAGCCATTTCTCGGCTACCTAAGGGAACGTTAGAGGGAAGACAGATGACCAGCAGCAGCAACCCGGGGGGAGGGGGGGGGGTTTAGTTTAGTATAGGTCAGTAGATAATGGGGTTTTGTTACTTGTGTATTGTTAAAAATTTCTATTTTGTTATCGTTCCGTTTGTTTTGTAAGAGGGAAAAATGTTGTTTAGAAAAAATTTTCAATAAAATATATTTTAAAAAAAGACAAAGGTAAAGATTCCCTCCTCATCCTTCTCGTCCTGTCTGCGGCCTTTTGCATGGATGACCACTCCTTCCTCCTCCAGCACTTCTCTACTGCCAACCAGCTGCGTGGGACTGCCCTCAACCTGTTCTACTCTTATTCTTATCTATCTAATCATAGCCACAAAGTCACACACAATGGCCTGCTCCTGCACTTTTACCTTTGCTATCCCTCAAGGATCTATACTTGGCCCTTTATGAAATGAAATGAAAATTGCTTATTGTCACAAGTCGGCTTCAAATGAAGTTACTGTGAAAAGTCCCTAGTCGCCACATTCCGGCACCTGTTCGGGGAGGCTGTTACGGGAATTGAACCGTGCTGCTGGCCTGCCTTGGTCTGCTTTCAAAGCCAGCGATTTAGCCCTGTGCTAAACAGCCCCATGCAGATTTCTCATCTGTATGTTGACCCTTGGCAGCATTACAAAGAACAAAGAACAATAAAGCATAGAAACAGGCCCTTTGGCCCTCCAAACCTATCCCTATAGTTTGTGGGTTCTCTCGGAGTGACCAAATCATTTCGAATTCAAGTCCCGTCAGATGTCACCAATAATGTTGCCAATCGCCACCAGAGTCACCAATAATGTTGCCAATTAATAATGATGCTCTTTAGAGTCGCCAGGTATCAAATGATACCACCACAAGGCTTTACCGGATATCGATCAAAGGACCACACAACCAGTTAGTCAGTTCAAGTTCAAAGATGGTTTATTTACACACAAGCATTACTTCGAAATGTAACACAAAACACTACAAGTTAAACTACATCTAACAACTACAATAACCTATACTTAACTTCAGGGCAACCGGCTCTATGCAGATGGACAAGGCCTTTGTCCGGATCTTGTGTGGCTGGGTGGAAGAAGTGGCTCTGTTTCTGCTGGGCTCATCCGTCTGGTAGTGATCATTGGTCTTGAACTTGTCTGTCTGGTCGTTATGCTGCACTTGGGTTAGCATAGGCCGGATCCAAGAAAGACCGAGCACATGGCTGTGTCTCTTCTTATCCCTCTGGGATTTTGTGCTCATTGGGTGGCCCTTAACTTGGACCCAATAATTCAACAGGCTTCGATCACTGCCTTCGATTTTGGCCAATAAAGGGGCGGGTGCCTTGATGGCTGGGCGTGTCATTGACCTTGGCTGTTTGGGCTCCCTGAGTAAAGGGAATGGCGCCGATTAGTCTGTATCTGTTTCGGTTACCTGAGTACAGTTCTTTTGTTCTGGGGAAATGGGCCACAAGAATGCAAACGAGCGGGGGTTTCGATCGTGTATAGCTATCTGGGTTGCAAAGCTCTGAGTCTGTCTGAGTCCTAGGTTGGCCATAATTCCCATGGTCCTTTGCAGGTGGCAATCTGAGATGGCTACACCCTCTTCCTAGCAACAGAATGGAATTAGACCCGACTGTTGGCAACCTTAGTGCCACATTTGACCATGAGGTGAGCGTTCACCTTCATATTTTTACCATTACTAAAATTGTCTAATTCCACCTCCATAACATCAACGACTTCACCATTATCTCAACTCATCTGCTGCTGAAACCCTCATTCATCACAGAATCACAGAATAATACAGTGCAGAAGAGGCCTTTCAGCCCATCGAGTCTGCACCGACACATGAAAGACACCTGACCTGCCTACCTAATTCCATTTGCCAGCACTTGGTCCATAGCCTTGAATGTTATGATGTGCCAAATGTTCATCCAGGTACTTTTTAAAGGATGTGAGGTAACCCGCCTCTACCACCCTCCCATAGAGTGCATTCCAGACCGTCACCACCTTCTGGGTAAAAATGTTTTTCCTCAAATCCCTCCTAAACCTCCTGCACCTCACTTTGAACTTGTGTCTTCTTGTGACTGACCCTTCTACGAAGGGGAACAGCTGTTCCCTATCCACCCTGTCCATGCCCCCTCAGAACCTTGGACATGTTGATCAGGTTACCCCTCAGTTTTACCGGCTCCAGTGAATACAACCCAAGCCTATCCCATCTCTCTTCATAACTTAAATGTTCCATCCCAGGCGACATCCTGGTGAATCTCCTCTGCACCTCATATAGTGCAATCACATCCTTCCTATAATGTGCGACCAGAATTGCACCCAGTAAATTAACATCGGACATGGGAGACTTTCAAGAGACAGTTGATTACGATTCAGGAAAGTCATATTCCTGAGAGAATGAAGAATAAGGATGGAGGTTTAGGGTAATGAGGGATATTGTGAACCTCGTCAAAAAGAAAAAGGAGACTTTTGTATGGTCAAGAAGGGCGGGAACAGTCAAAACCGCTGAGTATAAAGTAGGAAGGTACTGAAGCAGGTAATTAGGGCTAGGAGGGTGTCATGAAAATTAGAGGTTTGCACGTAGGATCAAGGTGAACCCCAAAGCTTTTTATTCATATGTAAAAAGCAAGAGGGTGGCCAGGGAAAGGATTGGACCACTTAAGGATAGTCGGGGGAATCTACGTGTTCAGCCAGAGGAAATAGGCGAGGTACTAAATCAGTACTTTGCATCAGTATTTACCAACGAAAGGGACTTTGTGGAAGATGATTCTTGGGTAGGGTGTGTGGACAGTCTCAATCATGTTAACATTGAAAAGAAGGAGGTATTGGGTCTTTTAAAAAACATTAAGGTACATAAGTCTCCTGGGCGGGATGGGATTTACCCCAGAATACTGAGGGAAGTTGCTGGGGCCTTGACTGACATCTTTGTATCCTTATTGGCTATAGGCGAGATCCCAAAGGACTGGACAATAGCTAATGTGGTGCCGCTGTTTAAGAAAGGTAGCAGGGATAATCCTGGAAGCTATAGGCCGGTGAGCCTCACGTCGGTAGTAGGTAAATTATTGGAGAGAATTCTCAGGGACAGGATTTATACCCATTTGGAAACAAATGGACTCATAAGCGATAGACAGCATGGTTTTGTAAAGGGGAGGTCATGCCTCGCTAACTTGATCGAGTTTTCTGAAGAGGTGACAGAGATGATTGATGAGGGGAGAGCAGTGGATGCTGTTTACATGGACTTCAGTAAAGCCTTTGACAAGGTGCCTCATGGCAGACTGGTACAAAAGGCGAAGTCACATGGGATCAGAGGTGAGATGGTAAGATGGATACAGAACTGGCTTGGTCACAGAAGGCAAAGAGTAGCAGTAGAAGGGTGTTTTTCTGAATGGAAGGTTATGACTAGTGGTGTTCCACAGGGATCTGTGCTTGGGCCTCTGTTGTTTGTACTGTATATAAACTATTTAGTGGAAAATGTAGCCAGTCTGATGAGTAAGTTCATGGATGACACCAAGGTTGGTGGAGTGGCAGATAGTGTTGAGGATTGTCAGATGATACAGCAGGCCTTAGATAGGTTGGAGACTTGGGCAAAGAAATTGCAAATGGAGTTTAATCCAGACAAATGTGAAGTAATGCATTTTGGTAGGTCTAACATAGAGGGCAAATATACTGTAAATGGCAAACACTTAGGAATATAGAAAGTCAGAGAGAACTGGGCATGCATATCCACAGATCTTTGAAGGTGGCAACACAAGTGGACAAGATAGTCAAGAAAGCATACAGAATGCTTGCCTTTATTGGACGGGGCATCGAGTATAAAAACTGGCAAGTCATGCTACAGTTGTATCGAACCTTGGTAAGGCCGCACTTGGAATATTGCGCACATTTCTGGTTGCCACACTACCAGGAGGATGTGGAGGCTTTGGGGAGGGTGCAGAGGAGGTTTATCAGGATGTTCCCTGGTCTGGAAGGTGTTAGCTATGTGGAGAGGCTGAATAGACTCGGAATGTTTTCATTAGAAAGGCTGAGGTTGAGGGGTGTCTTATATTATTTGTTAGTAATATGTCGGTACTCTTTGCTTTATTTTTCCAGAATGATCTGATGGTGTGATTCTCAAGAAACCACTAATCTTTAACTCAAAGCAAAATAGGTTTAATGGATACAAATTGAATAATGTTGAGTTCGTTCACTCTTACAGAACTATACCTAGTGATAAAGTAATTCAGAATAAAGTATTAACTATATTTAACTACACGTGCTAACTCTGCTATTATCTATCTCTCTAACGCACTGCTGTCTAGTCACTCCTGGTTCGAAGAGACCCATGATCCTTTGGGTTCACATATTTATACAAGAATCTATTGCTGCCATCGAGAGGTTGTCTTACACTATGATGTAGTCATTAACCCTTTATATACCTCTATATATACATATCACTACAGGTTGATTTGATAGAGGTCTACACGATTATGAGAGGCATGGAGTGGATGAGCAGGCACTCTTTCCCAGGGTGGAGGGGTCAGTCACCAGAGGGCATAAATTTAAGGTCTATGGGGCAAAGTTTAGAGGAGATGTGCAAGGCAGGTATTTTTACGCAGAGGGTGGTGACTGCCTGGAACACGTAACAAGGAAGTGCTGAGGGTTTTGGCAAAAAATTGGTATCATGACCTGTCCAGGCTTGGAGGGCTGAAGAGCCTGTTCCTCCGCTGTATTGTTCTTTGTTCTTTGTTCTTTTTACTCCAGCTGTGGCCTCACCAAAGTCCTATAAAAATCCAACATGACCTCCCTGTTTTTGTAATCTATGCCTTGATTGATTAAAGTGTCCTATATGCTTTTTTCACCGCCCTATTAACCTGCCCTTCTGCCTTCAGAGAAGAATGGACGAACCTGCCAAGGTCCCTTTGTTCCTCGGAACTTCCTGGTGTCAGGCCACTTTTCAGGCCTTCATTACCCCTAGACACTATTCAACATACCCATAGGCAGGTCTCCCACATACTACCCTCCATAAACCTGGGGTGGCGGTTTCGAGGGGGCGGAGGCTCGAAAACCGGCGTCAAACTGGCACCGCCCCCGTTTGGGTGTCGGAATGGATTCTCCACCCGATCGCCGATTACGATATCGGCATCGGACAATGGAGAATCCCGCCCGATGTTTCCACTTGTCGGAAAAACGAGAACCAGGGGGCACAACCTCAGACTGAAGGGACGATCCTTTAAAACAGAGATGAGGATGAATTTCTTCAGCCAGAGGGTGGTGAATCTGTGGAACTCTTTGCCGCAGAAGGCTGTGGGGGCCAAATCACTGAGTGTCTTTAAGACAGAGATAGATATGTTCTTGATTAATAAGGGGATCAGGGGTTATGGGGACAAGGCAGGAGAATGGAGATGTGAAAAATATCAGCCATGATTGAATGGCGGAGCAGACTTAATGGGCCGATTGGCCTAATTCTGCTCTTATGACTTATGGTCTTATGGGTTAATGGCAGGTTGATGGTGGATTAATAGGGGTCGCTCTTCCTGCTGGCTATTGGCGTGATCATCATTTGTATTAATTTGCATCTCATGAATGCTCAGGAAAACAGCTGGTGGCCAGTGTCCCATTAAGCCTTCCAATCTTTCCAGCGTGAAATTGTGTCAGTCTAAAACCCGATTGTAAAAGAGTGGCACGCACAAGGCGGTCCTCAGTTCGCAAGAGACTTTGAAGTGAGTGCAACAAAGCATTACTGCCATAATGCTGCGCTGTTCTTGAACAATGTAAGGCAGAGGGAAGACCGAGGGAAGGGAAGCTCGACCTGACAAGGCTGCATTAAAAGCTCATAAACAAGGGGGTTAGAGGGATGTCACATTGTTTACTGGAAGGGTATGCACAAAGACTCCAGATGCAGTGGGTTAGAGGTCCCAGTGGAGCATGGGCGTCTCGCAGGTGATGGGCTTGGGGGGAGTGTGGTTGAATCGAGGAACAGATTTCTTCTTGAGGTTGTTAGCCTTTTCCCTCTGGGTTGCTGACATCCTGCATAGTCTGGTGAAAACAGGTGGGCTGGAGTGAGTAGTATGAGTGTGCTGGACTGGTGTTTAAATAATACGCTGGAACCTGCAAACATGCTACTGATGGTGGTCAGATGAATCAGCTATTGGCTCACTAGGAGAGTCAGAGGGGACTTGCCTGTGTATAATTGATGAGATTCCAAGCACAGAATCTAGCACGGGATCCTTCCATTCTGACCAGTGGTACAGGCACCATTGGAGCCATCCACCAACACACTTAGACTCAAAAACGGAGAATTCCGCACTTAAGAACTTTATGTCAGCATGGATCCTGAGGTCTTCCCATGATGGATACGGGGTGTGCTGGCATGGTAGGGGTAAGAGTCAAGGATGCTGGGTGGGGGGCATGGGTTGGCATGAGTTGGCACTAAGTTGACAGTTGACATAAAGAACCATGGCTTGTTTGGAAGGGCATAGGTTGGCCTGGATCGTATGAGGTACATGAAGGGTGGGTGGGAGCATGAGATTGCTTCGGTTGGCATGGATAGGGCATGGGGGGAATGAGGAGATGTGAGGAATGAGGGCTAGAGGTCTGTTTTTTGATTTATTGTTTATTTTCAAAGCCTCGACAATGTGCCGGCACATTGGGGCTAGCTTTTCTCCCAGCCTGCTCTGCATGCGGTAGCCTCTGACCTATTTCGTGGGTCATCCATCATGACTCCCATATGCACTCAGGCTTCCCCACCCTCGGACTGATAATCTGATTTTGTGGGACACTTTTTCCCAGGTTAGATTTGCGGGACCAGGGATTGTCCCAACTTCAAGCCTATGACTCTTGCCGCGATTTTGTGTCTGTGTTCATTGCGAACGCTTACAGCAACATGGGGGCAAAATCTCACAAGGCACATAAAACAAGAATCTCACAGGCAGGACGTAGTTTTCCTATTCTAAGAGTAAATTTGATAGAATTGTTTAAAATCATAAGGGGGCCGGATAGATAGGGAGATAGGGAGAAACTGTTCCTGCTCGTAAAACGACCAAGGATGAGAAGACACAGATTTAAATTAATTTACAAAAGAATGGTTCAGGTCTGGAATGCACTGCATGAAAGTGTGGTGGAGGCAGGTTCAATCGAGGCATTCAGTTAATTAGTTAATAATCTTTATTGTCACAAGTAGGCTTACATGAACACTGCAATGGAGTTACTGTGAAAAGCCCCTGGTCGTCACATTCCGGCGCCTGTTCGGGTACACAGAGGGAGAATTCAGAATGTCCAATTCACCTAACAGCACATCTTTCGGGGCTTGTGGGAGGAAACTGGAGCACACGGAGGAAACCCACGCCAACACGGGGAGAACTTGCACACTCCACACAGACAGTGACCCAAGCCGCAAATCGAACCTGGGACCCTGCAGCTGTGAAGCAACAGTGCTACCCACTGTAGCCACGTAAAATGGCTGATTCCCGATTAGAATGGTCAAACCCTGATTTTAAATGGTGAACGGAAGAGGCTGATGGGAAAATCAGCCAACAGGGCTCAAACGGACAGCTGCAGGTAAAACAGTGCATTCGCCTCTGGGGAAGTCAGTCCAGACCGATACCTGCAGCCATCAACATCACAACAACCCAGCCATCTGCATATTAATCAGCCATCCCCGGGAACAATTGCTACAAATTAGCAATTGAAAGCCGACCCAGACCTTTCGCGCCAGCAGGGGCTAACACAAAGAAAGGCAAACGACCACCCCCCCGATCAAGGAATCGGCCCATTTTTGGAGCATATCGAACCAAGTGATTGGGACCAAGTCCGCCCCGAGAGGCGGGAAGCCCCTGGGGACTATAAGAATAGGGGCCAAGTTCAACTCGACCCTTCTCTTCCTGCTCGCAACCTTCGAGACCCTTCTACAAGAAAACTGTAAGTCTTACTCCAGCGATCGCTACCAGATAGGCGCTCCTGACTATCGACTTGTACCAGCTTTTGAATCCCGCAGGCTCAGAACCAATTCGAAAGACCATTCGTTTCCCTGACCTGGTGGGCCATTTCCAAAGTTAAGTATTGACCTTTAGTGGTTGGTAGTAGTCTTATTGTATAAGTATTAATTGCTGTATATAATAAATGAGCGTTGATTTAACTCTTATTAAGTGGTGTGTTGCATTATTAATCATTACTTGGACTTGAACCACGTGGCGGTATCAGAAAGATACCTGGCGACTCATGAGCAAAGGTGACAGAATAAGAATAAAGTAAACTAAGGCTAAAACGAGCAACATCTGTACTACCGTGCCGCCCATGAGAGCATTAGATGTTTATTAGAATAGAAATAATGTGTAGGGGTACGGGGAAAAGGCAGGGGAGTGGCGCAAAGCATTGATGCTCATTAGGAGAACTGGTGCAGACATGATGGGCAAAATGGCCCCCTTCTGCGTCGTAATTGATGCACGATCAATTACACAAAGCCGAGAGTAGGATGTAATCGAGGCTTTATTACACTGAGATGTGTGGCCTAACGAAATGGCTGCTGTACTGGGAGCACACATATTTATACTCCGCCTACTGGGCGGAGCCAGCAGGCAGGGATCTACCCCCGTACCTGTAGTACAGGGGCCTTACAGGGTAAAGCACCGATATATACATCCTATATATAATATATACATCAGTGGTGACTACCACAGTAACCATTCTGTGATCCTGTACATACGACTTAAGTATACATACTGATGGACAGATCAACGGACCAATCAACACACACACAACACCACAGCCAATCACAGGCAAGAGCATACACAGTACAAAACAGGGAACACGACACTTCCTGGGCATTGTACCACGAGACAGCTCAGGGCACAGAGCTCATAGCAAGCCACTCAGACATCCACCATGTGCTGAGTGCCACTACAAGATAGTATTAGGAATAGGTCCACAGATCCTAGGGTTATGATCGAACCTCAGTAACCAGTTTACCACTGTAAATAAATGTTAGTAATAAAACTGAGTTGTACCATTCGCAACCGTGTTGGTTCGTCTGTGTAGCAGAGTACCCAACACATCAACGATGGGAAAAATGGCCCCCTTCTGCGTCGTAATTGATGCACGATCAATTACACAAAGACAAGAGTAGGATGTAATCGAGGCTTTATTACACTGAGATGTGTGGCCTGACGAAATGGCTGCTGTACTGGGAGCACACATATTTATACTCCGCCTACTGGGCGGAGCCAGCAGGCAGGGATCTACCCCCGTACCTGTAGTACAGGGGCCTTACAGGGTAAAGCACCGATATATACATCCTATATATAATATATACATCAGTGGTGACTACCACAGTAACCATTCTGTGATCCTCTACATACGACTTAAGTGTAAAAAGAACATATCCAGGGGCATAGCTGGAGAACCCCTGCAGCCACTGTACGGTCACTACAACTGACTTCAACCCCAAGCAGGAGCAGAAGTTCATGGTTGTCTGGCACAGGATATCCTGGGTTGAATGGCAGAACTGACAGTTGAGTCGCTTACGCAACTGGAAAGCAGAAGCTTTCCTTTACTCTTTACACATGCTGCCTTAAGACAGCTTGTGTGGTTTATAGATGTGTCTGAAATCGGCAACTTTGGAAAGTGTTTTTTTAACGCACAACTCAAGTGAGTTCCTTTATTTGAAATTGTATAAATAATTCCAGACTAGGCTTGATTCCTCTGCAATCCCCACATCATTTTGCTGTTTCTATTCGCACAGAGGAAAAGCATCTGTTAGGACAAGGAGCGGAGACAGTTCCTGTTTACTGCTCACTTCCTGCATCAGGGAGAGAAAGTGAGAGAGAGAGAGAGATGACTTTTTACAGTGTGTTACCAGAATATTCAATTCCTGAACTCTGCCGTGTCAGTGAAGCCAGTAAAACACCCTCTAGCTTTGCAAACTTGATGCATAATTTATCAAAGAGACACGGGGACAGTGCAGGTAAATGACATTGAGGTACCCTCAATAATGACGCTTAGAGATTAAACTGTAAAGAAGGCTTTATTAGGCTAATAACTATGCTAGAGCTAGAGGCGAGAGCTGACTATTACACAGACCATGAGGCAGCCCTTTATGTATGGCTCCCAGATCGACCGTGAAAAAGACTCGGTATTGGGCGATCCGATTTACCATTTCCGCGATGCGAGGAAGGGAGTACGCATCAAGCTGCGTGAATCGGTTTATGGCCTGGCTATAATCCACGACCATCCGTTTCTTCTCCCCGGACCGGACTACCACCACTTGCGTTCTCCAAGAGTTGTTGCTAGCCTCGATGACCCCTTCTCCCAGTAAACGCTGGACCTCTGACTTGATAAAAGCCATATCTTGGGCACTGTAGCGCAGGCTCCTGGTGGTGACGGGCTTACAATCAGGAGTGAGATTAGCGAATAGTGAGGGGGGTGCGACTTTCAGTGTCGCAAGGCAGCACACCGTGAGGGGGGCAAGGGTCCGCTGAACTTCAGTGTCAGGCTACGGTGGCTGCACTGGAAATCCAGTCCGAGCAGCAGGGGGGCACAGAGGTGAGGGAGGATATAAAATTTGAAATGGGTGTATTTGGCACCCTGGATCGAGAGATCCACAATACAGTACCCCGTGATTTGTATCGAGTGGGACCCAGATGCGAGGGCTATGGTTTTGGATGCGGGATGGGTGTGTAGGGAGCAGCGCCTTACCGTTTCAGGGTGGATAAAGCTCTCCGTGCTCCCGGAGTTGAAGAGGCATGCAGTGTCGTGCCCGTTGACCTGGACCTGCATCATGGAGTTCTGCAAGTGTTTTGGCCGAGTTTGATCGAGGGTGATCGCACCCAGTCGCGGGTAGTCGGAGTCCTCAGCCGAGTCGGACTCGCAAAATGGCCGCCGCCGCCGGCTGCGCGTGTCGGGTCGAGAAGATAGCCGCCGACAAGATGGCCGTTCCCATGAATCGCACGAGGCTGATGACGCGTCAGAAGAGGGCGTGTCGGGTCGGTGCGCAGCAGCATTGCGAGGCCTGCGAGCCCGAGAGCCTGATTTTCGGGCTGGCTGTTCTTTGTTTTTCTGGCCCCTGGGTCTGGCCAGGCAGACCCTCGCAAAGTGCCCTTTCTTCCCGCAGTCGCTGCAGATCGTGGAGCGGGCTGGGCAGCATGGGCGTGGGTGCTGGCCCTGCCCGCAGAAGTAGCATGGTGTGCCCCCATGGTGAGCGGGTCGCTGCGTGGCGCAGGCCTGTAATACGGTTGAGTCTGAGGAAGTCCGGGGGGGGCTGGCAGAGTCCGCGGGGTACGTACCCAAGTTATGTCGGGCCACCGCCAGCGAGGAGGCGAGCGTTAGCATCTCCTGGAGGTCGTTTGCCCCGTTTTCGAGCAGCCGTTGCTGGATGTAGGTCGAGCGGATGCCGGTCACGAAAGCGTCCCTGATGTGCAGGTTCATATGGACTTCCCCTGTCACATCCTGATGGTCACAGTCCCTGGGAAGCGCGGTGGGTTTTTCAACAAACTCGTCGAGCGATTCCCCCGAGCGCTGCCGGCAGGTAGAGAGCAGATGTCGGGCGTGCACCTCATTGATGGGTTTGACAAACCGCTTGCGGAGCAACTCGATCGCTTCCTCATAAGTCGTCGCCTTTTCGAGCGTGGCGGAGATTCTGTGACACACCCGGGCGTGGAGTAAATGCAGCTTGCGTGGCCCCAGGATGGGAGTCTCTGCGGAGTCCAGGTAGGCCTCGAAGCACCGCAGCCAGTATTTAAAAATTTCCTTCGCCTCCGGCGTTCGTGCTTCCAGATTGAGCTTCTCTGGTTTTAGGCCTGCGTCCATCCTGAAATTAGTTTAGTCTAATAAATTGAGGTACCCTCAATAATGACGCTTAGAGATTAAACTGTAAAGAAGGCTTTATTAGACTAATAACTATGCTAGAGCTAGAGACGAGAGCTGACTATTACACAGACCATGAGGCAGCCCATTATGTATGGCTCCCAGATGGGCGGAGCCAGAGGCGGAGTCCCCAGGGTTCCAAGCCTGGTCTTAAAGGGGACATCACCTTACATGATGATAAGGCAGTAACCGTTCATCACAGACATTGAGGTAGCAGGGCAGCCATGATCTAGTTGAATGGCGGAGCAGGCTAAAGGGATCCAATGGCCTACTCCTGTTCCTATTTCCTCTGTTATTATGTTCTTAAATATACAGTTCTCAGTTATGATACCAGGGCCATTAATTTGCTTGTATTTTCTTTCTGCATTGCTGCAGTAACTTACTTGGAGGTTTGAACAAGGCTTGCACTGCATTATGCGAAGTGATTGTTCATCTTCTCAAGACCAGGGGCAGAATCTTACCAGATTTTGACAAAGTGTCAGGCTCAGACTCAAACCGGTGTGCAACTCTCCAGTTGCACAGATGAGTTTTCTCTCCAGATCTTGAGCCCTTTTAAAGAATTAAAAAGAATGGATGGGGTTCACGTCGCCACACTGGCTGGGCAGGGACTTATCGAGCCAGTGACGCCCCCATGACGCCCTGATCAGAACTGAAACTGAATGGCCCCAGCCTTCCCCACAGAGGCACTGGGGGCTCCACCATCTCCGAGACTCATTGGGGGCTCCCCTTCCCACTCCGAACAATCATTGGGGGCTCCCCCCCCAACTACCAATGAAGCATCGCTGGTGGACCCCCTCCCCCCCTCCCTCCCAGTGCCTACTCCCTCACCACCCCCGCCCCGCCAAATGGGGTTCCCATGAGGGCCCACCCCGGCACTGCCACTGGTTGGCACTGCCACTGGTTGGCACTGTCCAGGCATGCCCCTCTCCCTCCAGGAGCTATACTTACCCTTGACTGTTTCTTGTTTTTAAAAACGTGTTGTGGGCGGCATGGTAGCATAGTGGTTAGTACTGTTGCATCACAGCTCCAGGGTCCCAGGTTCGATTCCTAGCTTGGGTCACTGTGCGGAGTCTGCACGTTCTCCCCGTGTCTGCGTGGGCTACCTCCGGGTGCTCCAGTTTCCTCCCACAAGTCCCGAAAGACGTGCTGTTAGGTAATTTGGACATTCTGAATTCTCCCTCAGCGTACGCGATCAGGCGTCCAATTAGTGCAATGGGATAAACAGCTGGCTTGTAATATAGAACAATACCAGCAGCGCGGGTTCAATTCCCGTACCGGCCTCCCCAAACAGGCGCCGGAATGTGGCGACCAGGGGCTTTTCACAGTAACTTCACTGAAGCCTACTTATGACAATAAGTGATTATTATTAATGTCAGCCCACTTGTGATAATAAAGATTATTATTATTATAACCTCAGTAACTTCACTTCAGTGAGGCGTGAATATTTAGTGAGGGAGGATCTTGTGGCGGGAAAGCTCCTTAATAATATTAAAATTTATTAAAATCCATTTAAATGAGGTTACCACCCTTTGTGGGTGTGAAGCTCGTGAGGTCTCCAGCAATCGGCGGGGAAAATCGGGAAACGCGATTCTCTCCAGGTTTTCCGTCCACATGGCCGTTCTCTCTGAACCGGGATTCAGGTCTCTTGATGTCGCTCTGCATTATTAACCAGTCGTGCAGCTAACTGAGCTAACCAACCTCCTTAAGGAGATATTAAGCCACATGACTGAAAGAGTTATTTTAGGGAATGTTTTATGGGAGAAACACGAGGTTGAGAGTCTGAGATGTGTAGAAGAGTCCAAGGCAACTGAAGATTTGACCACCAATGATGGAGAAATCAAAACCAAGGATGCACAGGTCACCTGAGTCAGAGCAGCACAGATATATAAGAGGGTTCTCGACAGGAGGAGATAAAGAAGGGGATTTGAAAATAAGGGTGAGAGTCATTGCTTGACCAATGTACGGAGTGAGCACAGGGGAATGGGATTTACTGTGAGTTAAGATACGGGCTGCAGAGATTTTTAAATAAAATTTACCGTGCAGAAGGAGGCCATTCAGCCGATCAAGTCTGCAGCAGCCCTTGAAAAGTGAACCCTACTTAAGCCCATGCCTCCACCCTATCCCTGCAACCCAGTAACACCCTTCTATGTACATGGACCCAAAGATCCCTCTATTCCTCCACACTTCCAAGAATCCTGCCTTTAACCCTGTATTCAGCATTCAAATTCGACCTTCCAAAATGAATCACTTCACATTTTTCTAGGTTGAACTCTACCTGCCACTTCTCAGCCCAGCTCTGCATCCTGTCAATGTCCTGTTGTAACCTGCAACCGCCCTCGACACTATCTACAACTCCACCAACCTTTGTGTCATCAGCAAACTTACTAACCCACCCTTCCATTCCTCGGAAAATCGGCATGTCCACATTAATTCTTACCAACTTTTACAGATGCACCATAGAAAGCATCCTGTCGGGCTGCATTACAGCCTGGTATGGTAACTGCTCGGCCCAGGACCGCAAGAAACTTCAGAGAGTCGTGAACACAGCCCAGTCCATCACACAAACCTGCCTCCCATCCATTGACTCTATCTACACCTCCTGCTGCCTGGGGAAAGCGGGCAGTATAATCAACCCACCCGGCTTACTCACTCTTCCAACTTCTTCCATCAGGCAGGAGACACAAAAGTCTGAGAACATGCACAAACTGACTTAAAAACAGCTTCTTCCCCTGTTACCAGACTCCTAAACGACCCTCTTATGGACTGACCTGATTAACACTACACCCCTGTTTGCTTCACCAAATGCCGGTGTCTATGTATTTACATTGTGTACCTTGTGTTGCCCTATTATGTATTTTCTTTTCTTTTCATGTATTTAATGATCTGTTGAGCTGTTCGCAGAAAAATATTTTTCACTGTACCTCGGTACACATGACAATAAAAAATCCAATCCAATCTTCCAAGTCATTTATAAAAACAACAAAGAACAGGGGCGAAATTCTCCCCCAACGGCGCGATGTCCGCCGACTGGCGCCAAAGACGGCGCCAATCAGACGGGCATCGCGCCGGCCCAAAGGTGCGGAATGCTCCGCATCTTTGGCGGCCTAGCCCCAACATTGAGGGGCTAGGCCGACGCCGGAGGGATTTCCGCCCCGCCAGCTGGCGGAAATGGCGTTTGTTGCCCCGCCAGCTGGCGCGGAAATGCGGCGCATGCACGGGAGCGTCAGCGGCCGCTGTCAGTTTCCCGGTGCATGCGCGGGAGCATCAGCGGCCGCTGTCAGTTTCCCGTGCATGCGCAGTGGGGAGAGTCTCTTCCGCCTCCGCCATGGTGGAGGCCGTGGTGGAGGCGGAAGGGAAAGAGTGCCCCACGGCACAGGCCCGCCCGCGGATCGGTGGGCCCTGATCGCGGGCCAGGCCACCGTGGGGGCACCCCCCGGGGTCAGATCGCCCCGCGCCCCCCCCCAGGACCCCGGAGCCCGCCCACGCCGCCTGGTCCCGCCGGTAAATACCAGCTTTGATTTACGCCGGCGGGACAGGCAATTTCTGGGCGGGACTTCGGCCCATTCGGGCCGGAGCATCCAGCGGGGGGTCCCGCCAACCGGCGCGGCCCGATTCCCGCCCCCGCCCAATCTCCGGGAGCGGAGACTTTGTCGGGGGCGGGGGCGGGATTCACGGCAGCCAACGGCCATTCTCCGACCCGGCGGGGGGTCGGAGAATGACGCCCCAGAGGTCCCAGATTTCTGCGGGACACCACTGGTCATCGACCACCAGGCGGAATACATTCCATCCACCCCGGCCCTTGGGTGGACGCAGAGAAAACGGTTGTATGGGCCCCCCCCCAACCCCCCACCCCCCCCCCCACCCCACACCCCCACACCTCCACGCCCCCTACCTCGGCAACCACACTCAACCGGCGACACCACCGGGGGACCACACAAGGCCACACCGAAGGCAGCCCCCAGTGAGGGCACTGCCATCAAACAGTGGCCCTGGCAGCAGGGACGGGCGCCAGGACCGTGGACACCGAAGGGGCAGGGGTGCGGGGGTGGGGGGGGCGCGGTGACAACCGGGGCCATCATGCAGCCCATGGAACCTGGTTGTGCACGGGTGTATGTGCCATGATGACATGTTTTTCCCTCACCCCCTGCAGATAATTGTGTTCGGTAATCAACCAGCGATGTTGGCCGCCGTGATGATGGCCGCTGCCCTGCATGCAGCCCTGTGGCAGCGTGAGCGGGGTGGCTCAGAGTTGAGGAGGAGGTTGCAGCAGAGGAACGGGCTGCAGATGGGCAGGTGGCGGCTGCTCAGGCTGGAGGGCCAGCCGCCCAACAGGATGAGGAGGAGGAGGTGGTGCCAAGGAGGTGCCGGATGAGGCCACGCGTCTACAGCGACCGCATGTCCTTTGAGGACCTCTCGGACCGGGCATGCAGACAGAGACTGCAGACGAGCCATGAAACAGTGAGACACATCTGGCACCGCATGGGAATGGGAGAGGACACACGCTCCCGGTGGCCGTCAAGGTGACGGGCCGCACAACGCCGCCAGGGCCAGTGCGCCTGGGACACATTAATCGAGACACGTATCAGTGGGCGCCACGGGGTCTTTCCAGTCACCAAGTGGGGACCTGTCCGGCATCTCACAGGCAACGGAGCACAGGTGCATCCGTGCCGTCAAGGACGTCCTGTATGCCCTTGCAGGCTGCTACATCCAGTACCCTGTGGACTGCACCCACTAAGATGCCCGGGCAGCAGGCTTCGCCGCCATCGCTGGGATGCCCCGGGTCCAGGGGGTAACCGATGGGGTGCATGTCGCCCTACGGCCATCGGCGGATAACAGGCCGCTGTTCACCAACAGGGAGGGGTACCACATCACGAACGTTCAGGTGGTTTGTGCCCACCAGATGATGATCCTGCACATCTGGGCATTGTTGTGGTCTGCTGCGTCCTCCACAATATAGCCCAGCAGAGGGGCGATGTGCTGGAGGAGGATGAGGAAGAAAGGCAGGCCTCGTCAGACAAGGAGGATGATGAGGAGAGGGACAATGAGCGGGACATGGGGCCTGGCCAGGCATGGGAGGCCGCACAACGCCATCGCCAGGACCAGTGCGCCCGGGACACATTAATCGAGACACGTATCACCAATTAGGGGGAGGGGGGGTTGCTGGGCAGGGGTACGGACACCACAACACCACACGCCTTCACCACCGGACACCCTCACCTCCCACACCACCGACCACCCTTACGTCCCACACCACCAAACCACCCCCATGGACATCACCTCCATCATATATACCTGCGGCACTACGAGCCGGGGGCACTAGGTTGGCAATGACAGCGGGTCTGGTCCATGGGATGGAGGATGATGACAGCCCACTCTGCGATGAGCCCTATGCGCAACATCATTAGACAATGTCTGACTCATGCCCACAGTAGCAGCTTCCAGCTGGGTGATCACTGAATGCGAACTGGCCAGTCCATTACATGGTCCTGTCAAATAGCTGGGGATGAGTGAAGGGGACGGTCGGGGGAGGGTGGGTGGAGGGCTACATGGTCCACCCACTGGGCCTCACTCGTCCATCACCCCTCACCCCTAATGGCCATCACTAACCGTCCCAATCCCGCACCCATCAGACAGAGCACCAAGGCTGGTTTTAACGGTGTGAACAAATGCAGTCTGTGCCCTTGATGCATGATCAATTACTCTCAAGACGAAGTGATTTCATAACTGAAGGCTTTGATCGACTAGAACTGTTCCCCAGCAGCTTCGGTACAGAAATTGAAGGCTGCTGGGTTGGCACCAGTTCTTATACTCCGCATATCAGGGCGGAGCTACGTATCAACAGCTAATGGTAAACTCCTAGGTTTAACCAATGGTCATCAGCCTCTTAGGTACAGCAATACCTGATAATACCACATTCACCCCCTGTTAAAAAAGAGTCCGGTGGGGGTGGTGGCCAGTGGTAACAGTCGTCTTTAACATGGTATGATCGGATATGGAGGTACCGTGATACCTCCTTACAGAGCTGTCGAGAATATTTACAAAGTGTTCGTTCACGGTTAAAGTCACAGTGAAGCAATCAGTCGATCGGGTGGCCTGGTCGTCCTTCTGGATTGTCTGGGCTTCGGTGGTGATTCTGGTGGGGGTCCAGGTGGTTGCGACTCCGGGAGCGTGGTTTCGGCCTCCCTGGCAGCTTCGTCACCCCTAGGTGGCGCTGTTGGGGCAAAAGGTTGACACGGGGTGGGTGCGTCTGTAGGGGGCGTCGGTGGGTGGACGGGCCTAGGCAGGAGCGGCGGGAGTACTCACCCTCCAGTGAGGTGCTGTGCGGAGGGGGGGGAGGGGGGGGGGAGGGGGAGGGGGGGAGGGAGGGGGAGGGGGGGAAGGGGGGGGTAATGGTTCGGGTGCGCGTGCGGTTCCGGCGAGCACCAGGTCCCGGAGGGAGACTATATCTTGCCTGCCATCAGGGAACGCCACGTAGGCGTACTGGGGGTTAGCGTGCACCAGGTGGACCCTCTCAACCAACGGGTCCGACTTGTGTGCCCGCACGTGCTTCCGAAGCAGGATGGGTCCGGGTGTCGCTAGCCAGGTTGGGAGCGAAGTTCCGAAGGAGGACTTCCTGGGGAAAACAAGGAGACGTTCATGAGGTGTCTGATTGGTAGTTGTACAGAGCAGCGACCGGATGGGGTGGAGGGCCACCGGGAGGACTTCTTGCCAGCGGGAGACTGGGAGATTCCTGGACCGTAGGGCCAGTAGAACAGTCTTCCAGACCGTTCCATTCTCCCTCTCCACCTGTCCGTTTCCCCGGGGGTTGTAACTGGTCATCCTGCTTGAGGCAATGCCCCTGCTGAGCAGGAATTGACGCAGTTCGTCACTCATAACGCAAGTTACATTGGAAGTCCAACCCCAGGAGTGTAGCCACGCAGAGTTGCAGCAGGACATAAAGGCGGAAACTGTTGAATCTCCTGCCTTGGACAGTGAGGTTCGCGAGGCAGAACCCCTTTATCTCCACCGAGTGTGACCCGGAGGCCAGGGAGATCCTTTGGTTTACAGGGTGGGTAACAAGTGAACAGCGCCTTACCGTGTCGGGGTGAACAAAGCTTTCCGTGTTCCCAGAGTCAATCAGGCAAGACGTCTCGTAGCCGTTGATTAAGACCGTCTTTGTTGCTGTTGCGAGTGTCCGAGGTCGACTTTGGTCCAGTGTCACCGAGGCCAGATGAAGCAGTTGCGAGTTCTGATCGGGCAGCGTGTAGTCAGCCGTGCTGGGGGCCTGGGGTCCCATCCAAGATGGCGTCTACCATGGGTCGCACATGGTGGCCGGGGATGGACAAGATGGCAGCGGGGATGGGCAAAATGACGGCGCCCACCCGTCCAGCATGGTATCCGGGGGGCAAGATGGTCACGCCCGTGGGTCGCACGTGGCCCTAGGATAGGGGGGTGGCGGTGAGTGCTGGCTGGTCGGGGCCTGAAGGGGGCATTGCCGCGGCGGTCCGGAGTCACTTGAGACCGCGGTCACGGCGCGGGCCTGGCAGACCCCCACCAAGTGGCCCTTCTTGCCGCACCCTTTGCAGGTGGCGGTGCGGGCCGGGCAGCGCTGGCGGGGATGATTCGCCTGCCCGCAGAAGAAACAGCGGGGCCCGGTGGTGTTAGCGGGCCGTCTCGTAGCGCAGGCCTGCGGGGTCAGGGGGAAGGCCTGTGGGGCTGCCGCTGCGGGGTGCCACGCAGCCCAGGGGGCCGCCGCGCGGTCAGGCGCAAAGGACTGCGCGTTTTGGGAGGCTACGTCCATGGACCTTGCCAGGGCCCGTGCCTCTCTAAGCCCCAGTGTGTCCTTTTCTAGGAGTCTTTTGCGGATCTCTGAGGAGCTCATACCTGCTATGAAGGCATCCCTGATTAAAAGTTCCATGTGCTCGCTCCCCGAAACCTGCGGGCAGGCACAGTTTTGGCCCAGCACCAGTAGCGCCCGGTAGAAATCCTCCAACAATTCCCCGGGGCTTTGCCGTCTAGTTGCAAGCAGGTGACATGCGTAGACCTGATTTACAGGGCGGACATAATGTCCTTTTAACAATTCGATCCGCCTCCTCGATAAGGGTGTAGATCCCAGGGCTGACCCTTGAGTGCAGGAGATGCATTTTCTGTTCTCCTGAGGGGGTGCCTCCGGCCGTCTCGAGGTAGCCTTTAAAGCACGCCAGCCAGTGCTTAAATATCACCGCCGAGTTCTCCGCGTGGGTTCTGAGTTGTAGACACTCCGGTTTGATTCGAAGATCCATCCTTCCAGCTTAAGTCTAGTTGATTAAATTAATGCACGATCAATTACACTCAAGACAAAGTGATTTCATAACTGAAGGCTTTAATCGACTAGAACTGTCCCCCAGCAGCTTTGGTACAGAAAGTGAAGGCTGCTGGGACGGCACCAGCTCTTATACTCCGCCTGTCAGGGCAGAGCTACGTATCAACAGCCAATGGTAAATTCCTAGGTTTAACCAATGGTCATCAGCCTCTTAGGTACAGCAATATCTGTTAATACCACACCCCTATATGTAAGCTGTGCCCTGCACCCGTGCCAACATAACTGGTGTCTAACATTCTGGCCTTATGGGCCCTGCTACTATGCCTCTGTGGTTCCCCAAATGGTACAGCAACAGTGGAGGTGGCCTGCTGTGTTTTCTGCCCTGCGACGAGGGTGCCCGTTGGCATACGTCTCCTGGGGTGGCCCGGCCTGGATGGGACCGGCTGCTCCTCGGACTTCCCGGGTGGCATGGGGCCACCCTGTTCTGTCCGCTGCCCTCCAGTTGCACTAGGGACAGGAGGGAGGGAGTCCGAGGGGCTGCAGTGTTCCGGGACCTCCCCTGCAGGAGTCTATGGCTCGGGCCCCAGCACCTCCTCCTCCCTCAGGGTGCCCGATGGGCCCCGGGTTTTTCCATGGGACGGGGTGCGGCCGTAGCTATCCCCAAAGCCCCCCGCCACCTGGCTCTGCCAGTCCTGGAGGCCCGACAAGATATCGACAAGGGTCTGAACGTTCGCGGCCATGGAGCCCAAGGAGTGGGCCATCTCCGTCTGGGACTGTGCCACCACCCTGAGGGTCTGTGCCACATCAGCCAGTGAGTGGGCCACCTCCCTCTGTGTCTGTGTGAATACCTGGGCAATGCCACCAACATGCTCAGCAATGGTCTGCTGTGACTGGGCCACATTGCCGAGCGCCGCTGTAATGTCCAGCTGGCCCCAGCACATGGCTGCCAGTGAGAGGGCAGCCCTGTCTTGGACCTCGGCCCCGCCTGCACAGAATGCCCCAGGCCTTGCAACCGTTGACCCATGTCTGACACTGTCGCTCCCATTGCCTCCACCGCAGACGCCACCCCTGCAGTTTTGGCCTGGGTGGCACGCATGACCGGCACCACACCCTGCTCCTGCACACGGATGAACTCCTCCACCTGCGTCTGCAGGTGCTGGAAGCTGCCCGTCATCCCCTCCTCTCGTCCCTGGGTCTCTGACTGCACCTGAACTATGGGTGGGGCTGGATGTTCCGGGAGCCCGGGACCCGTCTGGGCGGCAGCTGGTTCCCGGGCTGCCCTCCGACCATTCAGCCCCTCGGTTGCTCCTACCTCCACCTGCTGTACCAGAACGACTGTGTGGTGTGCACCAGAGAGTGACTCAGGAGCCTCTTCACTAATTTGCCCAACTGAGGTGATAGTCTCTGAGATGGGGGGGGGGGACAAACACAAACAGCAACAGCGTTAAACAGTCCGGCGCAACCCAAGGGTTAGGTAGATGATGGCATCAGTGGCCAAGGCACCCGGCCACTGTGGCTGACATGGGTGCAGCCATGTGGGTCAGGGTGGGAGTACGGCTGTCCCCCTTGGGTGGGGGGGAGTTCCAGGTCACATGTGTGTGGGGGGTAGGGTGTTTAGTGCCAGGGGTACTCACCATGGCCGCTCTGAGGAGGTCATGCAGTTTTGTCCTGAACTGGTCTCCAATCCGGGCCACCACCCCGACGGCGCTGACAACGGCTCCCACCTCTGCCCAGGCACGGCGAACTATGGCACCTGGTGACCTCCATCCTGGCCCGGGGTACTGCACCAGCCTCCTCTACTCCACGGCATCCAGGAGGGTCTCGTGTTCTGCGTCCCGGAAGCGCGGCGCTGCTCTCCTTGCGGCCATGTTGGCTGTGACGCTTCTGTGTGGGAGGGGGTGAATGGATTATGTGCAGCTGCGGCGGGGAGTCAATCAATCACGGAACCGGCGAATCGGCCGACGTTCCGTTAACTGAGTGTTGGGTTGCCTGATACGCCCATGCTAGCCCCTTGGGAGCGGTTGAATCGCTGCAGCTGTGGACCCGATCACGCCATCGTGAATCTCCACCGTTTTCACGACAGCGTCAACACTTAGTCTCCAGAATGGAGAATCCAGCCCATGTTTCCTGCTGCATGAAAGCAACAAATCTTGAGCGAATGAAATGTGAATTGTGCTATCTACAGCAGGGTGCAAAGGTGCAGTCAAGATGAATGTTCCCAGGTTGTTAAAGTGTGAGGATTTTCTCACTTTACTAATTGTCAGACAGCTGCAAATCTGCTATCTTTTATTTATGGGGACCATGGCAACACAGTTAGTGTCACGTCAAAACATTTTCCACAATCTCGTCCATTGACATAAGCCCCGCATAATTTTGTTTTGCTTTTCAGCCCACAAACATTTCAAACGGTGAAGAATGTTGCTGAAAGTGGGACACGTCAGACAAAGGTGCCTCAACATTCTCTGCAGCAAAGATGGAATGCATATACTTCATCCCCCAACAATCACATACTCTGGTAATAGAAGGACCAAGAGGAAAGAGTGGGATACACGTTCACTTCTTCAACAATGTCAATCTTTCTTTAAAATTGTGAAGTTTATGAAGTCTTACTCAATAAAAATCAGCAATGTTGAAAAGATTAAGAGAAAAGAAACCACCACGATTGTTAGGAAGTGATAAAATTGAGGAAGAAAATAGAAGAAAATAAGCATTATTATTACTTTCAGATCTTCATTGAATCCCGACAGTGCAGAAGGAGGCCATTCAGCCCATTGAGTCTGCACCGACCCTTTGAGTGCGCACTCTGTCTAGGCTCACTCCCCTGTCCACCCTGTAACCTCATATCCTAGCCTACTCATCCCTGGCACTACAGGGCAATTTAGCATGGCCAATCCACCTAACCTGCACATCTTTGGACTGCTGGAGGAAACCAGAGCCCCGTGAGAAAACACACGTAGACAGGGGGAGAACATGCAAACCCATGCACACAATCACCAAATGCCAGAATTGAACCCGGGTCCCTGGCGCTGTGAGGCCACCGTGCTGCCTTTGGGAAAGAAAGGTCTTGGGAAAGAATGAGTTAAAAAAAGACAACTTTTCTTGACTTTACCATATTGATGGTGCAGGAAGGAAGAAAGGCAAGTAATCAAATACGTTTTTAAAAAAATGTCATTAGTCTTTTCTGTAGCAATTGTTCACTTTCTAAAAATAATTTGCCTTTTCCTAAGTATGTGAAAGAAAGTTTTCCGCAGACAATTTTAAACTAGGGAACTGCTGACAGTTTCTATCAGAGTGGCTGATAGCATTAACCTTTCACTTCTGGAAAACTCTGCCCAGATCGCCATATTTCCATCTCCTAGAGAAATGGGCGAGCAGCGTTTGGGATTCCCATCTCATGAGGAGTGCGGGTGCTGTGCAGGCTGGTTAGAGGGCCTGTCTTTTTTCACTGGGACAGTGGCCAGTACTCCAACAGTGTTCTTTTTCTTTTATAAATTTAGGAATGCAAAATGTGTCTTGATTTCAATAAAAGATTTATAATGCCAATATACAAAGCATTTGCCCATGAGTTATTTGTATAAGGTAGGGTTCTTCCTCGAATTTCCAAGCAGCGAAGCAAGGAACTTAATTAATACTTCCCCATTCCAATTCTAGCACTGCACTAAGGATCTTTTATTACCCTTCTGTAGTATGTTTTGATATACTGCTGAATATAATAAATGTTACTCAATTCTGTTGCTGATGAGGTTTTCTGTATTGTGATGAAAAAGACTCGAAGTCGTCCAGTAGTAACAAAAGGTTTATTGAGTAACTATAACAATAATTGCGTGTGTTCTTTACTTTAATATCAATACTAGTAGAAAGGTTAACGAGGTCTAAATACAGTAACTATGTTTAACTACACTAACCATCTGAGCTAATCTATACTCCTGCCCTGGTCACAGTACACCCAAAAGAGAGGGAGAAAGGCACAATGCGGTTGATTTTATACCCCTGTTGGTATTGCCCTCTAGTGATCATCTGATGCTACTGATTACAGATTAACCCCTTATGTATATGCACATACAGAGATCACTACAAGGAAGTCTGTTTCCATAGCTTGTTATTCCTGGGAAAACTCGCTAGTCTTTCACCGGTGGCTTGTCGCTAGAGGGGGCGCCACGCCGCTTCAAGCATGGCTGACCGGTAGTCTCTGCTGAACTTACCGCCAGCTGTTGCAAGTTTGGGAGGACTTGCAAGTTGACACACTCAGTTTATTTGACCTTGTTACGAACGCACCTAATTAATACTTTGTATCCTCTGTTAATACAGACTGTGTCCTGAGGACTGAGAAATTGAGGACAACTAAAGATTTCAATTTTATACCTATATGCATGAACATCTGACAAAAACAAACATCAGTAAAACAGGCATTTTGAAGAAATTCAAATAAATAAATGCCAATAAAAAGCTAAATATGATAACCCCTAGAATCCTCTAGGAAACAAGAGACGAAGTACATGGAAACATGGTTCTAATGATCCTTTAGTTCTTCACCATCAGCGTTTTGACTATTTAACTGATATAGATGACAGGAAGCTCTGGCTGCCGGTATTTTTAAAAATGGCGCAAGCAGACAAATTGTTTTACAGAGTAGGCCCTGATTGCTTTCATAACATTTTTGGGGCAGACTAACAACAAACCAAACAAGATCAAGAGGTAATTTTTCAATGCTAGATTCTTGTCTCTCCGTTATTTAAGCAAGGTCAGAGAGGGAAACTAGGAAATTGTCGACCAAGTAGGCTAACATCCGTTGTTGGTAAATTACTAGAGTTTAAAATTAAGGATAGGCGCTTTGGATACCTTGACATTTTTCAGCTGATCAAAGAGAGCCAGCACAGATTTGGAAATGTTAGGTCATGTCTGAATGGATGGAATGGGTATGGGATGGAGTCGGGTCCGCCACCCCTCGGCCACTCCTAGGCACAGATTGGCACTAGGCACAAAGGGCTGGTTTAGCACAGTGGGCTAAATAGCTGGTTTGCAATGCAGAACAATGCCAGCAGCACGGGTTCAATTCCCATACTGGCCTCCCCAAACAGGCGCCAGAATGTGGTGACTAGGGGCTTTTCACAGTAACTTCATTGAAGCCTACTTGTGACAATAAGCAATTATTATTATTAGATTGGAGAGGCTGCCAAGTGCTGAGGTTTAATAGGCCTGCATTGTATCTAAGAAAACCAGTTGTTTTCTTGAATCGTAGGTCCTCGTCTTCACATTTCCTTACCCCATCGAAGTCCATGCCAACCCATGCATTATTTTTACTCTTAAATCATTGGTATTGTTAAAGGGCTGTAGATTTAAATAACTGGACAATTTGACAGTTCGACAAACCTTAACCACCCTTCAAGAGCATTTACATCACAGAATCAGCACTGAGATCAAATGAGCTGGCTGAGTTTGAATTTCCCACATGTGAGAATCCTTTCCTGTCCCCAATCTTCAGAGCTGGGAGAGAGGTGAAGGGGTAAGGGCAGGAGTGTAATCCCACTTAACCTGCATATCTTTGGACACAAAGGGGCAATTTAGCATGGCCAATCCACCTAACCTGCACATCTTTGGACTGTAGGAGGAAGCCGGAGCAAACAGAGATAACCCACGCAGACATGGGGAGACTGCGCAAACTCCACATAGTCACCCAAGGCTGGGATCGAACCTGGCATTGTGAGGCAGCAGTGCTAACCACTGTGCCACCATGCCGTAATGCCATCAACCACAGACTCTGAATAAGAGTCATACAGACTCAAAATGTTAACTCTGTTTCTCTCTCCGCAGATGCTTTCAGACCTGCTGAGTTTTCCCAGCATTTTCTGTTTTATTCAGATTTCCAGCATCTGCAGTATTTCAATTTTGTATTGCTGAATAAATACATTTTATCAAAGTTTTTCATCTTACACTCATCAGGACAATCACAAGAATACAAATGTCAGGGGAAGCACCAACTTTATACTGTATGAGAAGAGAGTGCTGATTGGTTGGCAAGTGGACTCTGATTGGTAGGGGCTTTGCCATGAGGAATGCACCAGTTGATGGCGACTGACAGTTAACTGTCAAACATTGCTGAAACTTCAACCAGGAGGGCATTGCCCTGTGGAATGAACTGGCGAATGGCTATCACTTACTTTGTTTAACTGAAACATGTGCAATGGGTGGGATTTACAGTCCCCGCAGTGTATTTTCCTGGAGCAAAGGCAGCTCGCCAAAGTCAGTGATGATTTGTGTGGCTTTCATCCTCTGCTGCTAGAGACTAGATGATCCCACCGTCGGGGAGGGACGGACAATTCAACCCAGTGTGTGCACATGTTTTTTCAGCCTGCAAAGAACAGGGCCCTCTGTAGTAGTATATGTAACATCTATTTAACATATGTAGCTTTTATTTTAGTGGCCAAATTAAATAATCTTCACCATCATTGATTTTACACCAATTATTACCATAGATCTCAGACATACCCTATTCATGACCTGAGGTACGTGACCAGAAATCGCAGGAATGATCACTCCTTTCAACAAATCCCGTAATTAATTGGATATCTATCAAAGACCTTTGGCAAATATCTGTGACCATTATTTGTAAATGATCACAGTTTCTGTTTGTCATTGTTCCTGCTGAGACTGTGTCAACTAGTCTGAAAACCAGGCCAACAATAATCTTAGGCCATTAGTCCTGTCTGAAGAACTGGGAGCTGCTGATACTGCACAATAATTCAACATGTAAACATTCACATATGATCTGCATCATACTTAAAAACCAAGGTACAAACTAAGCACATTTGTTTCAAACGAAGGTGACACCAACTGTCTGAATTCTTATGTTTCCAGGAAAGGGCCTCAACTGGTAATGTAGCAATTTATCAAAGCTCTCCCTACATATGACTGTTTATTCGGAAGTTTGGCTCATTCTGTGTCAAGCACCAGTCCTTTCTCAGAGATGTGTGGATAGTCAAAAGTTTTAGATTTACTTCTACTTGTCTGCATTAGGGGATGATAATTCAGTGTCATTCAGCCCCTCACCCTTCCTGGCGCTGCTGCTCTGGGGGTGTGGAATCTCTGCTTCAAACAGAATAGTTTTGAGAGATCAGAAACTCCTATCCACAGCTTGTAGCAATTTTTCAATCTCTTGGAGCAGCGGTTATAGCTGGCCGTGAGAGGGGAGCCAGTGAGAACAGCACCACCTTGAAATGAAATGAAAGGAATGGGACACTCAGTAAACAAGTACCAGCATCAACCAAAGCCCAAGGGATTGCCTCCTGGTCCATAGCTTGGGTATGTGGTCCTGGTGTACTGGGCACAGGGGGCTCCAGCAGTCGCAGAGGAACAGTCACAGAGGAGGTAACAGCAGCACAGGAACAATAAGATTGTCAAGGAAAGAAGAGATGAATTCCCAATAATATTTTGGGAAGGCTGTCTACTTTCTGTAGGCAATTGGAAGAGAGCCACACTTAGCCCTGTGTGTGGTTGCTCCATTGTGGGCTGCTCTGGTATCTGATTATGTTGAGAAAACAAAGGAAGTTTTAAGGGAATTAGATTTGTATTGGTAAACATTAGATACAAGGGATATTTTTTAATGGGTTTCTTTAATATTTCTGTGCCGGAATTCATGCTGGACAAAGGTGTTAGTATGTGTAGAGGTTGGTTAAGTTCCAAATGTGTTTTTATTGTGCTTAGAGAGGGCTGCGGCATGAAGCATAAATAAGAGGCATGAGCATGTGCGTGTTGCTCAGCAAAAAGAACTCCAGAAGCAGAGGGACAGTCACAGAGAGAATTCCAGCAGCAGAGGGAGTCACAGAGTGAACTCCAGCAGCAGAGGGAGTCACAGAGGGAACTCCAGCAGCAGAGGGACAGTCACAGAGAGAATTCCAGCAGCAGAGGGAGTCACAGAGTGAACTCCAGCAGCAGAGGGAGTCACAGAGGGAACTCCAGCAGCAGAGGGACAGTCACAGAGAGAATTCCAGCAGCAGAGGGAGTCACAGAGTGAACTCCAGCAGCAGAGGGAGTCACAGAGGGAACTCCAGCAGCAGAGGGACAGACACAGCGAAATCCAGCAACAGAGGGAGTCATAGAGGGAACTCCAGCAGCAGAGGGATAAACGCAGAGGGAACTCCAGCAGCAGAGGGACAGACACAGAGGAAACTCCAGCAGCAGAGGGAGTCACAGAGAGAACTCCAACAGCAGAGGGACAGACACAGAGGGAACTCCAGCAGCAGAGGGACAGACACAGAGGAAACTCCAGCAGCAGAGGGACAGACACAGAGGAAACTCCAGCAGCAGAGGGAGTCACAGAGGGAACTCCAACAGCAGAGGGACAGACACAGAGGGAACTCCAGCAGCAGAGGGAGTCATAGAGGGAACTCCAGCAGCAGAGGGAGTCACAGAGGGAACTCCAACAGCAGAGGGACAGACACAGAGGGAACTCCAGCAGCAGAGGGAATCACAGAGGGAACTCCAGCAACAGAGGGAGTCACAGAGGGAACTCCAGCAGCAGAGAGACAGTCACAGAGGGAATTCCAGCAGCAGAGGGACAGTCACAGAGGGAACTCAGGCAGCAGAGGGATTGCAGCTTTGAGCAACAGTTTACTTTACTGGATGTGCTGACAGCTTTTCAAAGGCCATGCCAGGATCGGGCCTCATTGCCTACCGCGTCCTGCAAGAGGACAGGCCTCAGGCTTCATTATATTTTCAATTTTTAAATTAATTTACAGTATATGGGCATCGCTGGTTAGGCCAGCATTTATTGCCCAGCTCTAGTTGTCCTTCAAAAGGTGGTGGTGAGCTGCCTTCTCGAACCACTGCAGTCCCTGAGATGCAGGTACACCCTCAGTGCTCTTAGGGAGGGAGTTCCAGCTGATCACAGTGAGCCGGCTGTGTTTCTCACTAGTGGAGATAGCAGCTCATTCGGTGCTGATACTGGGACCTGAGGCTGGCTGATAAAATTCAGCCCAAGGTGTGCACAGCCAACAAGAATATAGAGCACAAACCTCGATGTAAGATTTTTTTGGCTTTTTATTGTAAAATGTATCTGCATAAGGTTGTTCAAAGCATCCTTCATGAGCTGAGAGATTCATTTTGGAAGGAATAACAGGAAGACAGAGTACTGGGCTAATGGTAAGATTCTTGGCAGTGTGGATGAGCAGAGCGATCTCGGTATCCATGTACATAGATCCCTGAAAGTTGCCACCCAGGTTGAGAGGGTTGTTAAGAAGGCGTACGGTGTGTTAGCTTTTATTGGTAGAGGGATTGAGTTTCAGAGTCATGAGGTCATGTTGCAGCTGTACAAAACTCTGGTGCGGCCGCATTTGGAGTATTGCATGCAATTCTGGTCACCGCATTATAGGAAGGATGTGGAAGCATTGGAAAGGGTGCAGAGGAGATTTACCAGAATGTTGCCTGGTATGGAGGGAAGATCGTATGAAGAAAGGCTGAGGGACTTGAGGCTGTTTTCGTTAGAGAGAAGAAGGTTAAGAGGTGACTTAATTGAGGCATACAAGATGATCAGAGGATTGGATAGGGTGGACAGTGAGAGCCTTTTTCCTCGGATGGTGATGTCTAGCACGAGGGGATCATAGCTTTAAATTGAGGGGAGATAGATATAGGACAGATGTCAGAGGTAGGTTCTTTACTCAGAGAGTAGTAAGGGCGTGGAATGCCCTGCCTGCAACAGTAGTGGACTCGCCAACACTAAGGGCATTCAAATGGTCATTGGATAGACATATGGACGATATGGGCTTTAGAGTGGTTTCACAGGTCGGTGCAACATCGAGGGCCGAAGGGCCTGTACTGCGCTCTAATGTTCTATGTTCCATGAGAGAGTAGCCATCACACTGGGTCATGGATATTGCCACTCCTCTCACTGGTAAGGATGGGCTCCAAGCTCTGCAAAAGTGCTCTGCCACATTGGAGCTGTCTGTGACCTCAGCTCGCGGTGAGCTGGAGTACCCGCACCATCCTTTCGTCCAGGAGCTGCTGCAACCCACTCTTACTCAGTGACTCACCATGTGCTGATCCCACTCTATCCTAACCTCTAACGTTCGTGCAGTGCCAGCATCTGAGATGGTGGTTGTGAGTGTCTGATGAAGCGGTGTTGCTTCTTCATCAGTGTTGTGCTGTTGCTCTCTCTCTTCCTGCTAAATCTGCTGTGACTCGGCAGGCAGCAGTTCTTGGGTATCAGAATGCAGAAAGGCAAGAAGGGAGGGTCAGGATGAGGGGAGGAGATGGGAGGGAAAGTAAGAGGTCTGCGGTAACAACATCAACAACTCCCACTTCATTCCAGATAGCAGGATAAATGAGAGCTAGGAGGTGAGAAGGAGCAAATGGCAATAATCTATTGTTACCTCCGTGTACCTGATGGCTCTGGATGCAACAGGCGCTGTCACAGTCAGACCCATGATATGGAACAGCGTCTCCATAATGCTGAGGGAATGCAAATGCACCTGCTCCCTGTCACTTCTTCTCTACTCCTTCCTATTCACCTCGCACTGCAAGAGAGAAGTGAGAATGTCAGTGCTTGCATTGCAATACATTTAGGTGATGTGATTGTCATAACTGAATAACTGGAGGTATGTCATAGATAGAGTCATAGAGTCATAGATGTTTACAGCATGGAAACAGGCCTTTCGGCCCAGCTTGTCCAAGCTGCCCAGTTTCTATCACTAAGCTCGTCCCACTTTGGGGCAGCACGGTAGCATAGCGGTTAGCGCAATTGCTTCACAGCTCCAGGGTCCCAGGTTCGATTCCCGGCTGGGTCACTGTCTGTGCGGAGTCTGCACGTTCTCCCCGTGTGTGCGTGGGTTTCCTCCGGGTGCTCCGGTTTCCTCCCACAGTCCAAAGATGTGCAGGTTAGGTGGATTGGCCATGCTAAATTGCCCTTAGTGTCCAAAATTGCCCTTAGTGTTGGTTGAATGGGGTTACTGGGTTATGGGGATAGGGTGGTGTGGGCTTGGGTAGGGTGCTCTTTCCAAGTACCGGGGCAGACTCGATGGGCCGAATGGCCTCCTTCTGCACTGTAAATTCTATGAAATCTATGAAACTTGCCCGCATTTGGCCCATATCCCTCTATACCCACCCTGCCCAAGTAACTGTCTAACTGCTTTTTAAAAGAAAACATTGTAGCTGCCTCTACCATTGCCTTTGGCAGCTCGTTCCAAATGCTCACCACCCTCTGTGTGAAAGTATTTCCCCTCTGGTCCCTTTTGTATCTCTCCCCTCTCACCTTAAACCTATGTCCTCTAATTCTAGACTCCACTAATTTTGGGGAAAGGTGTTGACTATCTACCTCATCTATGCTCCTTATTATTTTATAACCACCCCTAAGCCTCCTACATTCCAGCCTATCCAGCATCTCCTTATAAGTCAGACCATCAAGTCCTGGTAGCATCCTCGTAAATCTTTTCTGCACTCTTTCTTGTTTAACAATATATTTCCTGTAATAGGGTGACCAGAACTGAACACAGTATTCCATGTGTGGTCTTACCAATGTCTTATATAACTTCAACAAGACATCCCAACTGCTGTATTCAATATTCTGACCAATAAAACCTAGCATGCTGAATGCCTTCTTCACCACCCTGTCCACCTGCGACTCCATCTTCAAGGAGCTATGAACCTGTACCCACAGATCTTTTTGTTCTGTAACTCTCCACACCTACCTACCATTAACTGAGTAGGTCCTGCCCTGATTGGATCTACCGAAATGCATCACCTTACATTTATCCAAATTAAACTCCATCTGCCATTCATCGGCCCACTGACCCAATTGGTCAAGATCCTGTTGCAATCTTATACAACCTTCTTCACTATCCACTGTACCACGAATCTTGGTGTCATCTGCAAACTTACTAACCATGCCTCCTACATTCTCACCCAATCATTAATATATATAACAAATAACAGAGGACCCAGCACTGAGCCCAGAGACACACCGCTGGTCACAGGTCTCCAGTTAGAAAATCAACCCTCCCCCCTTTGGCTTTGGTCACCAAGCCAATTTTGGATCCAATTGGCTACCTAACCCTGGATTCCGTGAGATTTAACCTCTTGCAGCAACCTATCATGCGGTACCTTGCAAAGGCCTTGCTAAAGTCATGGAGACAACGCCGACCGCACTGCCCTCATCTACCTTCTTGGTTACCCCTTCAAATAACTCAATCAAATTCATGAGACATGGCTTTCCCCTTACAAAACCATGCTGACTTTCCCTAATTAGCCCTTGCCTGTCTAAATGCCTGTAGAGCCTGTCTCTCAAAATACCTTCTAACAATTTACCCACGACAGAAGTAAGGCTAACCGGTCTGTAGTTCCCAGGTTTATCCCTAAAGCCCTTCATAAACAAGGGCACAACATTTGGTACCCTCCACTCTTCAGGCACCTTTCCTGTGGCTGTCGATGATTCAAATATCTCAGCTAGGGGGCCAACAATTTCCTCCCTAGCCTCCCACAACGTTCTGGGATAAATGTCATCAGGTCCTGGGGATTTATCTATCTTGATGCGCTTTAATACCTCCAGCACCTCCTTCTCTGTAATATGTACACTCCTCAAGACATCACTCTTGATTTCCCCAATTTCCCTAACAGGCATGTCTTTCTCAACAGTAAATACTGACGAGAAATATTCATTTAGGACCTCTCCCATCTCTTGTGGATCTGCACATAGATGACCTTGTTTATCCTCAAGAGACCCTACCCTCTCCCTAGTCACCCTTTTACCCTTTATGGATCTGTAAAAGCTCTTTGGATTTTCCTTTGCCTTATCTGCCAAGACAATCTCATGCCCCCTTTTTGCCTTCCTGATTTCTCTCTTAACTCTACTCCGACAAGCTCTATACTCTTCAAGGGACCCACTTGATCCCTGCTGCCTATGCATGTCATATGCCTCCTTCCTTTTGACCATGTCCCAATATCCCGAGTCATCCGGGGTTCCCTGCTTCTACCAGCCTTACCCATCACTCTGAGAAGAATGTGCTCACCCTGAACTATAGTTAACATCTTTTTGAAAGACTCCCACTTACCAGCTGTCCCCTTGCCTGAAAATCAGCACTCTCAATCAACTTTTAAAAGTTCCCACCTAATACCCTTGAAATTGGCCTTGCCCCAATTTAGAATTTTAACTTTTGGGCCAAAACTATCATTCTCTATTGATATCTTAAAACGAACGGAATTAGTCACTAGTCCCAGGGTGAACCTTAACTAACACTCCCGTCACCTGCCCTTCCTTATTTCCCACGAGGAGGCCAAGTTTTGTCCCCTGCCTAGTCGGGCTATCCACATATTGAATGAGGAATTTTTCCTGAATACACTCGACAGATTTCTCTCCATTCAAGCGCCTAGTGCTATGGCTGTCCCAGTTAATGTTGGGAAAGTTAAAGTCCCCAACTATTACCACCCTATTTTTCCGGCAGCTGTCTGTAAACTCTTTACATATTTTCTCCTCAATATCCCACTAACTATTTGGAGGCCTATCATACAGTCCTATCAAAGTGATCTCACCCTTCTTATTTTTCAGTTCTACTCATATAGTCTCAATGGGCGAACCCTCGGATATATCGTCTCTCAGTACTGCCGCGATACTGTCCCTAATCAAAAACACAACTCGCCCTCCTCTCTTACCTCCTGTTCTATCTTTCCTTTGGCATCTGTACCCCGGAACATTGAGCTGCCAGTCCTACCCCTTCTTTAGCCATGTTTCAGTAAGAGCTATAATATCCCAGTCCCATGTACCTATCCATGCCCCAAGTTCATCTGCCTTGCCCGTTAGGCCTCTTGCATTGAAATAAATGCAGTTCAATCTGTTTCTCTGCCTTCCACTTTTCTCCTTGCTGACTTTTGTTTCTGTTCTCTCTTTCCTACCCTCCGACTTCCTGCATTGGTTCCCATCCCCCTGCCACTTTAGTTTAAACCCTCCCCACCAGTACTCGCAAACAACCCTCCTACGACATTGGTTCCAGTCCTGCCCAGGTGCAGACCGTCCGATTTGTAAAGGTCCCAGCTCTCCCAGAACCGGTTCGAATGTCCCAAAAATCTGAACCCCTCCCTCTTGCACCATCTCTCAAGCCACGCATTCATCCTGTCTATCCTGTCATTCTTACTCTGTCTAGCACGTGGCATTGGTAGCAATCCCGAGATTACTACCTTTGGGGTCCTACTTTTTAGTTTAGCTCCTACCTCCCTAAGTTCAGCATGTAGGACTTCATCCCATTTTTTACCTATATTGTTGGTGCCTATATGCACCACGACAGCTGGTTGATCATGCTCCCCCTTTAGAATGTCCTGCAGCCGCTCTGAGACATCTAGGACCCTTGCACCTGGAGGCAACATACCTTCCTGGAGTCTCGCATAAATGCCTGTCTACTCCCCTTACAATCGAATCCCCTGTCACTATAGCTCTTCCACTCCTTTTCCTGCCCTCCTGTGCAGCAGAGTCAGCCACGGTGCCATAAACCTGGCTACTGCTGCCTTCCCCTGGTGAGTCATCTCCCTCAACAGAATCCAAAACTGTATACCTGTTTTGGAGGGAGATAACCGCAGGGGACCTCTGCACTGCCTTGCTACTCTTCCTCTGTCTGATGGTCACCCATTTCCTTTCTCCCTCAGTACTCTTTATCTGTGGTGTGACCAACTCATTAAACGTGCTATCCACGACTTCCTCAGCATCGCGGATGCTCCAAAGTGAGTCCATCCGCAGCTCCAGAGCCGTCAAGCGGTCTAACAAGAGCTGCAGCTGGACACACTTCTTGCACATGAAGGAGCCAGGGACAGTGGACTTGTCCCTGAACTCCCATATCGCACAAGAGGAGCATGACACGGGTCTGGGATCTCCTGCAATGTCTTAAACCTTGCTTAACTTATACAACTACAATGCTGAAAAAAAGAGATAAATGAAAAGAAAAGAAAAGCTACTTACCAGTCACCACTACTTACCAGATAGATTCAATTTAGCAGGTCCCCTCTTGGGGCCAATCTAATCATAGCCCTCCTGTGACATCACTCTTCAGCTTCTCCCCAGTCTAAACCTCAGATTCACCTTTTACCCGCTTACCTTCCCAAGATGCCGTTGGTCCAACCACTCGTCTCTGCTCCGCTCCTGAAAAGCCAGAAGAAAGAACCAAAACAAAAGGGAAAAAGCACATACTCCCACAAATTACCACCCTGCTCCAAATTACCAAGTTCCAATCCTCACTCGGGCTCTCTCACTCACTCGGCTCAGGCTGTCTCGACTGCACATACGCAGAGCTTACTGAGTGTGTGGAGGCAGCAAAAGAGGGGTGTGAGATTGGCATAATTGCTGAGCTAGTGAGGATGAGGAGAAGAATCTAAATGTCATGCCTGAGTCCTGACCGTTGATTGGGGATAATGGGAGTGTGGTGCATTGAGCAGTTGGAGAGATCAGTGGTGTAGTAGATTTGTGATATCTTGTGAAGACGCATTCGTTGGCTTTGACCACCTGTGTGAGGTCATTGAACTATTTTCTGGCACTGCTGTCAGACTCTCAGAGCTGGATGCCTTGTATTGATCTCCCTGGCAACCTGCTCCCATTTCCTTCAGAAAGCTTTCCTTCATGACTGTCCAATCAAAGCCTTATTCCTCCTGCTGGCCTCCAATGACTGAGGGATCCAGCGTTGCATCCAAAAACCTAGGCGCTGTCTCTCTGCTCTGGTGTTCAATTTACTTTGTTTCCAATAGCAGCCATTTGTAGTACTGGCATCGAGTAGTAGCAGTTTCCTTTCACTCAGTGCAGTGCCCCTTTAAGAGGGACTGCCTGCCTTTAAGAGCTGGAGGCTAGCTGGAATACATGCTTCCCTCACCGTGAAGTGTTATTCCCACTGTTGAATGTGCAACCAGCCAGCAGTTTGGGTTGTGCTGGGCTGCAGGTGATAAGGCAGCACAAAGCCAGCATGTTCCTGCCTCAACGAGAGGGTTGTGAATCATGACACCTGCATCCAAAAACAGGTGCAGCCGAACGTTT
Source organism: Scyliorhinus torazame (assembly GCF_047496885.1). Lineage (NCBI taxonomy): Eukaryota > Metazoa > Chordata > Chondrichthyes > Carcharhiniformes > Scyliorhinidae > Scyliorhinus > Scyliorhinus torazame. The sequence continues at coordinate 288,931,305 of NC_092709.1, forward strand.
TGCTCTGTGTTTCAAAACTATTCTCTCATTATACCTCCAGTTGTTTCATGTTAATATAATTTCAGCCATTTATCCGTCTTCTCTTTTCCACTCAAGCATTTGCAATTTTCTTCTCGGGTAGAGGTTTGTCTCCTTTTATTTAAGGATTGTTCATCATGAATGTATTCCATTTGTGATGAAAGACCCACACTGAAATATTAACTCATCTTTTCTCACAGATGCTGACTGACCTGCTGATGTGTGTGGCATTTTCTGTGTTTGCTATCACTGCATCGTGTTCTATATTCATCTGGACAATGTTACCAGAATGCGCTAAAAATATAGTACAAGTCTTCGCTTTCCTTTTACCTCAGAGTGGGAATACTTCTGAGGCCTGAAAATCTTAGCTCAGCTGGTGATAACGTGTATTGTTCGCAAATGAAAGAACGTATCCTGAAATACTTTAATGGTCTTTCACATAGGCTAACAAGTGTTTCTATTTTTAATAGCAGCATGTAACAATTACCGATCTTAATGCCAGGAAATAATACTATCAAGACTGGAATGTTAATTACCAATTACTATAAAAATAAATATTCCAGCAGGAGGCTTGGAGCTACAAAAACTGAAGGGGTCTAAGCTTCAGTGACACATTGCTTTCATCACGTTACTTACTCATCTCCAAAATTGCTCTAAATGTTTCTCAGCTGTTCCTTTATCCCTGGGTCAAACATTTTGTCCCATGTTTTTATTATTTTCTGATTGCTAGTTTTGGAAGGGAACTGGACATGAGTCAAGAGTGGTGGTATGTTGATACAAGGATGCAACAGATTATTCCGTATTGTCTAGAGTTGATCGAGGCGGGATTGAATATCCTTCAGGGCACAGCCGTGCGCTAAAGTCTCAGCTGAAGTGAAGGTCCTCCACCCAGAGGGATCATGGCAGCCAGTCTGCACAGCTGTGGGTGAACAGAACTCCAAGTGCCTCAAAAATGTGCCCTGATATCAGAGATGCCGGAGTCAAGGAGAGGGTTTTCCCGCGCTGGAAATGTACTCGCATCCAGCATTGCTTATTTTCCACTCAATAATATGCTTTATTCACATTTAGAAAAGTACATTACATCACCGTTCAAAGTTGATATGACATAAATTGCAGAACAAATCAATTTATTTCAATACTGTACATGGCACCTTCAAGTGCTTCACAAGATTTACACTTACAGTTAATATTTACATGATTTATTTCATGTCAAACCTTCAAGCCGAGGGGTGGGATTTTCTCATCCCGTTCCCAAAGTCAGTGGACTTTTGGCTGCTCTCCATATTTTCCAGTCCCGCCACTGGTGGGAATTGCCACGGGCGTGACCTGAAAATCCCAGCCAAGGGTTTTACACAGTTTCCAGTCCCTGTGCTATGGCACAAGGGCCTTACACTTTGGCCTTTCCTCATTGCATTTGACCCAAGCTGCAGTGCAGCCCTCAGCAAATAATCATAGTCATAGAGGTCTACATCATAGAAAGGGCAATTCGGCCCATCTCATCTGTGCCGGTCAAAAACAACCAGCAAAGTATCCCATTTTTCAGCACTTGGCTCATAGCCTTGTATGCCTTGCCATCGCAAGTGCAGATCTAAATTCTTCCTAAATGTTATGAGGGTCTCTGTCTCCACCACCCTTTCAGGCAATGAGTTCCTGACTCCTAGCACCCTTTGGGTAAAAAGGTTTTTCCTCACAATCCTCTAAACCTCCTGACCCTTACCTTAAATCTATGCCCTCTGGTCATCAATCCCTCCACCAAGAGGAAAGGTTTCTTCCTGTCTACTCTATCCATGCCCCTAATAACTTTATACATCTTTATCATACACCCCCGCTCACTCTCCTTTGCTCCAAAATAAATAACCTTAGTCGATCAAAACTCTCTTCATAATTAAAACTCTCCAGCCCTGGCAGCATCCTGGTAAATCACCTGACCACCCTTTCCAGTGCTATCACATTCCTCCTATAATGTGGATTCTAGAACTGTACACAATACTTTAGTTTTGGCCAAACCAACGTTTTATACAAATCCAACATAGTTGTGGTGATGTGCCTGTGAATAATATTGCATGCACTTAGCTATGCGACCTCCCACCAGTAGATGGCATCAGACATCAGGGACGGGATTCTTCCCTACCCGACGGGGCGGGGGATCCCGGCGGGATGGAGTGGCGGGAACCACTCCGGCGTCGGGCCGCCCCAAAGGTGCGGATTTCTCTGCAGCTTTAGGGGCCAAGCCCTCACCTTGAGGGGCTAGGCCCGCGCCGGAGTGGTTGGCGCTCCGCCGGCTGGCAGGAAAGGCCTTTGGCGCCACGCCAGTCGGGGCCGAAGGGACTCCGCCGGTCGGCGGAAGCCCGCGCATGCGCGGGACCGTCAGCGGTTGCTGACATCATCCCCGCCATGCGCGGTGGGGGGGGGGGGGCGGGGGGGCTCACTTCCACATTGGCCATCGCGGAGGCTGTGGCTGATTGAAGGAAAAGAGTGCCCCCACGGCACAGGCCCGCCCGTGGATCGGTGGGCCCCGATTGCGGGCCAGGCCACCGTGGGGGCACATCCCGGGGCCAGATTGCCCCGTGGCCCCCCAGGATCCCCCCCCACCCGCGCCGCCAGTCCCACCGGTAAGGTAGGTGGTTTGACTCACGTCGGCGGGACTGGCATGACAGCAGCGGGACTTCGGCCCATCGCGGACCGGAGAATCGCTGGGGGGGGGGGGGGCGGTGATTCTCCGACCCGGCGGGGGATCAGAGAATTCCGCCCCAGTTATGTGACATCCAGCTTTCGTCAGTTGGTAGTAAGGCATACACAAGGCCAGTCGCACATCCGGTGGTTCCAGAGAAACCTAGTCTGTATAGCATTCTGTATGTTATCCTTCCACATGTTAAGTAATAAATCATCATTCTAAGTAAGTCATCAGCAGTTCTATATGTATCATTGCAAGGACAAGACAACAGAACACAACAATAACCTCTCTCTTCTTAAACTCTATGCCTCGGCTAATGATAATAATAGTTTTTATTAGTGTCACAAGTAGGCTTACATTAACACTGCAATGCAGTTACTGTGAAAATCCCCTAGTCGCCACACTATGGCGCCTGTTCGGGTACACAGAGGGAGAATTCAGAATGTCCAATTCACTAACGAGCTCATCTTTTGGGACTTGTGGGAGGAAACTGGAGCACCCGGAGGAAACCCACGCTAACCAGTCTCCGCACGGACAGTGACTCAAGCCGGGAATCAAACCCAGATCCCTGGCGTTGAGAAGCAACAGTGCTAACCACTGTGCTTCCCTGCCGCCCAAAGGCAAGTGTACCATATACCTCCTTAAGCACTGTATCTACTGCTCTGCTACCTTAAGGGACCAGTATACATGCACACCAAGGTCCCTCTGATCCTCGGTACTTCCCAGGGTCCTACTGTTTATCATGTATTCCCTTGTCTTGTTTGTCCTGCCCAAGTGCATCACTTCACACTTATCTGGATTGAATTCCACTTGCTACTGATCAGCCCAGCTGACCAGCCTGTATCCAACTGTAATCAAAGTCTATCGTTCTCACTATTTATAACCCCGCCAATTTGTGTTTCATCTACAAACTTACCGATCAATCCTCTTACATTCATGACAAATCATTTATATAAACCACAAACAGCAAGGTCCCTGACACTGATCCCTGTGGAACCCCACTGGACACGGGCTTCCAGTCAAAAAAACACCCCTCAACCATCACCCTCTGCTTCCTGTTACTCAGCCAATTCTGGTTCCAATTTTCCAAATTTCCTTAGATCTCATGGACTCTTACCCTCCTGATCAGTCTCCCATGTGGAACCTTATCAAAAGCCTTGTTAAAGTCCAAATAGACAACGTACAATGCATGCCCTCATCTCTACACCTGGTCATCACTTCGAAAACTTAAATCAAGTTGATCATACATGAATTCCCCTTAACAAAACCATGCTGACTATTCTTGATCAATCCCTGCCTCTCCAAATGCAGATTAATTCTGTCTCTCAGAATTGCTTCCAATAGTTTCCCCACCACTGAGGTTAGATTGACTGGCCTATAGTTTCCTGGTTTATCCCTCCCTCCCTTCTTGAATAATGGTACCACATTGGCTGTCCTCTAGTCCTCTGCCACTTCTCCTGTGGCCAGAGAGAAATTGAATATTATTGCCAGCGCCGATCTTAGATATTGGATGTGCTTATCTGTAGTGGACCAAAACCCCAGTATTTTATTTTAATTTTGTAAGACTGTGAGGAAAGGATACCTCGCTCCAGGAGTGATTGCATGAAGAAATAAGGATATGGTATTGTAAAACAAAACTTTGTTACTCACAGTGAATTCCACATATTTAAAGCCCTTTGAGAGAAGTAACCCACCTCCTGACTTGCCAAAGCCTGGCCCCCATCTATAAGGCATAAATCAGGAGTATGATGGAATACTCTCCACTTACTTGGATGAGTGCAGCTCTAGCAACACTCAAGTCCATTCCAGGATATAACTGCCCACTCGTTCAGTATCCCAGCCACTAGTCCCTCTGCTACAGGTGCACAGTGACAGCAGTGTGTACTTTCTACAGGAACTCATCAAGGCTCCTTTGACAGCAACTTAGAAACCCACAAATTCTGCCACCTAGAAGAACGAGAACAGCAGAAGCATGGGAACACCACCATGAAAGTTCCCCTCCAAGCCACATACCATCCTGACATGGAACTCGATTGCTGTTCCTCACTGTTACTAGGTCAAAAGCCTGGTACTCCAAGCTCAACAGCACTGTGGGGGGGTGCCTGAACCAGATAAATCGCAGTAGTTCAAACCGATGGCTCACCACTACCTTCTCAGGGGCATTTAGGAATGGACAACAAATGCTGGCCTAGCCAAAAACACCCAAATCTCATGAAGGAATAAAAAAATGTAGAGACATTTTATCTTCACTTAAGTAGACAAATAGGAGCCTTGATTTAACATATCATCCAAAAGAATGACTGTTACAACAATGCAGCACTGCCTAAGTATTAGTCTCAATTATGTACTCAACTCCCTGGAATGGATTTAAACCCATGGCACTTTCACTCAGAGTTAAGAGTTTACTCTTGAATGAAGCTGCCAACAATCTTGGATTCCTAAAGACGTGACTGGCAGGTAGCATTGTTTCATCAATCTTTTGGACTTACCATAAGGCAATATCTGTAACATGTTTTGAACATTTCTCTCTGCTGCTGTTTGTTGGTACCTTTTGGCACTTCAAGATTCCGTTTGCAAAGAAAAGTATTTTGCTGACAGTAGCTGGAAGTCTTCAGCAGTAAATATAGTTCTCAGGTTTGGAGCGTCCAATGGCAGTGATGGATGGAGTACAAGCAGAGGGAATAAAGGCAAGTCCGCTGGCAGGACACAAATATGTTTGCGTTTTGTCAGTGTCTCCTTCTGAATGACTGGAACTTGAATATCGCTTGTGTATGGAGTGATCAGTCAGGTCTGTGTCATAATATACACCAGTATATTATGGTGCAGACACACACACACTGATGGACATGCAGTGGGACCAATCAGCATACACAACACCGCAGCCAATCACCAGTGAGAGCACACGAACTATAAAGACAGGGGACAGGATAGTTCCCGCTCATTCTAGTAGCAGCCAGGTCGGAGCACAGAGCTCACAGCCTGCAACACAGACATTCACCATGTGCTGAGTGCATCAGCTGGTTAGGACCAGGCAAGGGTCAACAGTTAAAGCTGGTATTGCATTTACCCACAGTTCAAGTTGGTTAATATAGTTAACCTTATAATAAAATAGAGTTGCACCACTTCCAGTCTTGGTGACCTGTTTGTGATCCAGAACACCCAACACATCATGGTACAAGGAGTGGTTGCATACTAGCACTTCTGAGACCCACCTGCAACTAATCAGCATTCCGGCATCCTGAAGTATGGAGAACATCAACCCGCCGCCGCCGCTCCGCATCGCCGGCTATCTCGGGGTCAATTGGAAGATTTTTAAACAGCGCTTCCAGCTCTTCCTCGAAGCCACAGACAGGGAGAACGCCTCGGACACCAGGAAGATTGCTCTGCCCCTCTCCACGGCTGGGCAACACGCCATCCACATCTTCAACTCCCTCACATTCGCAGACGAGGACAAGACAAAGTACAAGACGGTTCTCCTCAAATTCGATACCCACTTCAGCATAGAGGTCAATGAAAGCTTCGAAAGATACCTGTTCCAGCAGCGCTTGCAGGGTAAGGACGAGCCTTTCCAATCCTTTTTAACACGGGGCAGCACGGTAGCATTGTGGATAGCACAATTGCTTCACAGCACCAGGGTCCCAGGTTCGATTCCGGCTTGGGTCAATGTCTGTGCGGAGTCTGCACATCCTCCCCGTGTCTGTGTGGGTTTCCTCCGGGTGCTCCGGTTTCCTCCCACAGTCCAAAGTTGTGCAGGTTAGGTGGATTGGCCATGATAAATTGCCCCTAGTGTCCAAAATTGCCCTTAGTGTTGAGTGGGGTTACTGGTTATGGGGATAGGGTGGAGGTGTTGAACTTGGGTAGGGTGCTCTTTCCAAGAGCCGGTGCAGACTCGATGGGCCAAATGGCCTCCTTCTGCACTGTAAATTCTATGAAAAAATTCTATGAACACACATCCGCATCCTTGCGCAGTCCTGCGGCTACAGGCCCACCTCCGACTCCATGACACGCGACCAGATCGTATTTGGTGTTCTGTCGGACCCCCTGCGTCAGCAGCTCCTCAAAATTAAGCAACTCACCCTAGCGACTGCCATTGAGACCTGTGTCCTGCATGAAAATGCCACCAGCTGGTACTCCCATATACAGGCGGCTGAAACGGCGCTGCAAGGTCCCCACGAGGCGGAACGGGACCAAACAATTGAACACCTCCAAGGCTGCAGCCTGGACGAGGGCGGCCATTTCGCGCACTTTTCGCGGCCTCCCGGGCTTGTACGCGCCAAACGAGGGGACGGAGATGTGGAGGAACGTGATGTGCAGGCGCGCACCATGCAGGACCGCACCGCGCATGCGCGGTGGCACAACGAGCATACTGATGTCACGACGTGCGGCAACTGTGGCTCCGTCCATTTAAAGCGGCAATGTCCTGCAAAATCGCGACAATGCCTACGATGTGGCAGACTTGGCCACTATGCTGCCTCCTGTCGAGCAGCTCAGCCTGCCAATTTGCATCGCTTCAGCCAGCTTCGCAGGAACGTTCGGGCAATTCAACCCACGTTCACCGAGTCCGATTCCGACTTCCCGCAGATCAGTGACACCGAGGACCCGAGGGAGCCTTTTCGAGTCGCTGTTATAACAAAGAACAGGCTGTCCCCGAATCAAAACCACCAGCTGCTGTCGGTGCACAGCATTGATCCAGACGACAAGTGGTGTGCCACCCTGACTGTCAACCAGAATTCGTCGCCCACCTCAGAGACTTGACTTATGAGTTTTACAATGTTGGACTCTTTGATCTGTTCTGTTATCCTGTTTCATCATTCCAGTAGTTTGTATATAATGTTCATTATGTTGTTGGTGTGACACCCTATTTCTCTGCATCAGGCACCTTCCCGTGTAAATAGATTAGCCTCATGTACATAGTCATGTAAATAACTTGCACACACATAGTCAGGTACATTCACTACACAATATTTATTGTCACGCAGGCACATGTTCTTTATATAAAAGGGCGGATGTCATAATTTACACCAGTATATTATGGTGCAAACACACAGACACTGATGGACATGCAGTGGGACCAATCAGCATACACAACACCGCAGCCAATCACCAGTGAGAGCACACGCACTATAAAGACAGGGGACAGGAGTGTTCCCGCTCATTCTAGTAGCAGCCAGCTCGGAGCACAGAGCTCACAGCCTGCAACACAGACATTCACCATGTGCTGAGTGCATCACCTGGTTAGGACTAGGCAAGGGTCAACAGTTAAAGCTGGTATTGCATTTACCCACAGTTCAAGTATGTTAATATAGTTAACCTTATAATAAAATAGGGTTGCACCACTTCCAGTGTTGGTGACCTGTTTGTGATCCAGAACACCCAACACATCAGTCTGTACGCAGAATAATATTTTCACTGCTCCTTGGGAAATGTGACAGATTTTATCAATGAACAATAAACAATAAAAAGCAATGTGTGTGTACACAGAGACTTGACCACCATTTAGATTTGTGACGCCTGTTCATTTTCTATCACATCCAATCCAGAATTGGAGTCATAGATCTCAATAGCCAGTAGAGAGTTCACAAGGCAAATTATGAGTGCACATTGGATCTCTGTCCTCTGTAAATGTCAGTGTAATATTTCACACTCCACGTTGAATCACAGGTTTTCCAAGACGTCTGGTTTAACTGCACAGATGTCAAAGTTGTACCCCTCGGGTTTGACATACTGAACAATAATTCTCCGAGCCACACAGCAGAAATATGTCTGTGTATTTCTTCACTTCATCTTGTTGCTGCTCTTCGGCTGCCATCTCCACTTGGCCCTCCTCAATTGCGTTATGCATTTCCCCAGGCATGCTTCCTTTGTCCTCTCTTTCTGCTTCCCCTGAGGTAAATCCCCCACAGCAGGGAATTCTCCTCCATGAAATGAACAATTTTTCCCTTGGCAAGATTCCATGGGCGTCATTCTCCGACCCCCCGCCGGATGGGCCGAAGTCCCGCCCAGAAATTGCCTGTCCCGCCGGCGTAAATCAAAGCTGGTATTTACCGGCGGGACCAGGCGGCGTGGGCGGGCTCCGGGGTCCTGGGGGGGGGCGCGGGGCGATCTGACCCCGGGGGGTGCCCCACGGTGGCCTGGCCCGCGATCGGGGCCCACCGATCCGCGGGCGGGCCTGTGCCGTGGGGGCACTCTTTCCCTTCCGCCTCCGCCACAGCCTCCACCATGGCGGAGGCGGAAGAGGCTCTCCCCACTGCGCATGCGCGGGAAACTGTCTGCGGCCGCTGACACTCCCGCGCATGCACCGCATTTCCGCGCCAGCTGGCTGGCGGGGCACCAAACGCCATTTCCGCCAGCTGGTGGGGCAACAAACGCCATTTCCGCCAGCTGGCGGGGCGGAAATCCCTCCGGCGCCGGCCTAGCCCCTCAATGTTGGGGCTCGGCCCCCAAAGATGCGGAGCATTCCGCACCTTTGGGCCGGCGCGATGCCCGTCTGATTGGTGCCGTTTTTGGCGCCAGTCGGCGGACATCGCGCCGTTGGGGGAGAATTTCGCCCCTTGTTGCAGTACTGCTCAGCAGCAAGGCATTCATAAGACAGCTATAAATAATAAAGGCCATTCAGCCCACTTTCATTCACAGACTCAGAACGATTGCTTTCAGCTCCACTGCTCTATCTGGGAGTCCATTCCACATATTGATAACTTTCTGTGTGAAGGAGAGCTTCTTTGTTCTTGTCACTTTGTACAGGTCATTTGAAGGTTGATGTAACTTCACTCTGATATTACTTTGAATTAGTTACTTTCATTTCAAAACAACGGATACAGTGATAAAGTTTCTTATAACCTTGAAACTAATGAAGTTTAATAAAACTGAGTCAGGTAGTTTATATATAGTATAATAACCCTCATGAGGTCCATGGGGATACCCTAATTGATCTCCCCATGGGACTCATGGGATACAAGCTTCCCTTTAGCAGACAAGGAAGCCCGCCCAATTGGGGCTCATAATTAGACTATAAAAAGCCGGCCCAGACAGGGACCGACCGGCACCCTCGTAATCCCGACTGGGACTGATACTGTGCGTATAAGCCGCTCAGTGGCCATTTCTTTTGACCGTGAATAAGCTAGGTAAAGGTAAAGTCGCCATAGTCCCAGATGACCAGAGGCTGCTTTCCCCTTTGAGGGGGAGAGCTGACTGGTGGTGATTTAACCAGAGGATCACCACACCTCAGGCGAGGGAAAAGGTTGAGAAGAGGAGGCCTTCATGAATAACCTCAGCCGGTAATGGCATCAGTGGAGAGGACTAACGGAATCTAATCCTCCTGACTGCCTGCGGGGCCCAAATCTTCACAATAATTAAAAGCCTCAGGTACCCAGCTGCCCCGGATTCAAAGTCCTTTGATGAACTGGTGGAGTTGGTATTCCAAAGCGTCCATGTTTCTGCAACAGCACTGATTTAACACTGCTGTGTGGACTCCCGGGGAGTCAGTTATGGAATTTTTAACTCGACTACAAAGACTGACTGAGCATTGCAAGTTCTGTCCATCCCTCTCGGAGAATTTAGGTGCCGTTTGGTGTGCAGTATTAACATTGTGACAGCTCAGAGAAAGTTGTTAGCGGAGCCTTGACTGGGCTTGAAAAGAGCCATCGAGTTAGCCCTGTCCTGTGAGAATGAGGAGAAAGGGGTTCAAGAACTCAAATGTTTTCTGGACCACAACGCCCATAGTGTTGGCCGAATCCCGTACAGGAGTGTGCGCCCTCTTAGGGAAGTGCTTGCATGACCAGATCGCCACCAAAACAGCAATCAACTGTGCAATGCCTTGTCCGGACCCTATGGTCAAGGGCCACTGCAGACCAGCATGCACCAGCCCCCACCCCCCCCCCCCCCCCCCCGCCCCCGCCCCGGGTAATGACGAGAAGTCCAGCGACATTGCCAAACTTGTGGTCACATGACATACGGCAACCAAGGCCGCAAGGACCGGTGACAAACATGCCTCCTTGGCCCACCTTGAGGAGGATGACTTGATGCAGCTGAATTGCATCATGGTCCCTAAAATGGTGCTGATTCGGATCAACCTGCAAGTCACCCCCTCGTAATGGAGATAGACACAGGGGCCGCAATTCTCCCATCGGGAGACTAAGTCCCGACGCCGGAGTGAAAACCGGAGTGTTTTACTCCGGTGTCGGAGGCCGCTCCCAGCCCCCTATTCTCCCGCCCCCGGGGGGCTAGGAGCGGCGTTGCGTCATTTACGCGTGCCGGGCCTTGGCGCCGCGTAAAAGCGGCACCGCGTAAGTGAACCGGCCGCAACCGCGTAAATGATATCACCCGCGCATGCGCAGTTGCCATCCTCCCCGAGGCTGCCCCGCAAGAAGATGTCGGATGGATCTTGCGGGGTGGCAGAGGAAAGGATCTCCTCCTTCAGAGAGGCCGATCGGTGGGCACCAATCGCGGGCCAGACCCCTTTTGAGGCTGCACCCGGTGCAGGAACCCCCCTCCCCCCCCCACACAGGCCGCCCCCCCCAGGGTTCCCGCGCTGTTCCCACCGGCAGCGAACAGGTGTGTACGGCACTGGTGGGAAGCCATCGGTTTGGACTGGCCACTCGGCCCATCCGGGCCGGAGAATCACTGATCGCCCGTCGCAAACGGCGAGCGGCGATTCTCCCAGCGGCCGGCCGTGATTCTCGCCGTACCGGTTTGGGGGGGGGGGGGGGCGGTGGGAGAATCGCGCGGGGGTGTCGGGGCGGCGTGGCGGGACTCGCACGGCACCCCAGCGATTCTCCCACCAGGCATTGGTGGGGGGAAGAATTCCGCCCAGGGATTGCCGTCTTCCTCATCAGTCAGCAGACATTCCGCCAACTTTGCAGAGGAATCCTGCTTTTGAGCTTGCATGATACCAAGGCCAGGTTGGCGACATATACTGGGGAACTGCTGGACATTGTAGGAATCAAGGCGGAAATCTGTGGGCGGAGCCAGAGGATATTGGTAGGGTGTTGAACAAATATTTCCTGGCCACCTGTAAGGACCCCCCCCCTCTCCCCCGATGTCCGATCCCCTCGCCCCCCCCCCCACCAGGGCATCCGTGGACTGAGTCTGCAGCCGCCATGCCAGCATCCCGACCGGCAATACCAGGTTAATTGTACGCCGTTGGGAACTTGGCCGGTTGGGAGCGGAGGATCTCTGGGCTGGCCTCTGTCGGGCTCCCAGCCGCGCGGCATACTACCAGAGACCCATAGAATCGGTGGACGGGTGCCGGGCACGATTTCGGGGTGAAATTGTATTCTCCCCCACCGCGCCGAACGCTATTTCGGTGGAGGGCTGCGGAGAATCCAGCCCAGAGGGTGATGATAGATGGCTGCTTTATTGTCTGGAAGCCAGTGACTAGTGGTGTACCACAGGGATCCTTGCTGGGCCCCCTATTATTTTTCATTTATATTATTTTTTATTTATATAAATGGCATAGTTGACTATGTAGGGGGTAGGACCAGTAAGTTTGTGGATGACATAAAGATTGGCTGGGTGGTTAACACTGAAGTTGAGTGTCTTCGGTTAAAGGAAGACATAGACGGGATGGTCACATGGGCGGATAAGTGGCAGATGGAATTTAACCCTGTAAACTGTGATACACTTTGGAAGGAGTATATTTGACAAGGAAGTATACTGTGAAAGGTCTGACACTGGGAAGTTCCGAAGAACAAAGGGACCTTCACTTGTTTGTCCACCGATTTCTGAAGGCAGGAGGGCAGGTTAATATGGTGGTGAAAAAGGCATATGGGACACTCGCTTTTACCAATCGGGGCATAGATTCCAAAAGCAGGGAGGTCATGTTGGAGTTGTATAGAACTTTGGTGAGGCCACAGTTGGAGCATTGTGTGCAATTCTGGATGCCGCGTTATAGGAAGGATGCAATTGCACTGGAGGGGGTGCAGTGAAGATTCACCAGAATGTTGCGTGGGATGGAACATTTAAGTTACAAATAGAGGATGGATAGGCTTGGATTTTTTTCTCTGGAGCAGAGAAGACTGAGGGGTAACCTGATTGAGGTGTACCAGATTATGGGGGCCATGGCAGAGTGAATAAGGAACAGCTGTTCCCCTTAGTTGAAGTGCAGTTACGAGGGGGCACAAGTTCAAAGTGAGGGGTGGGAGGTTTAGTGGGGATTTGAGGAAAAACCTTTTTACCCAAAGGGTGTTAACAGTCTGAATGCACTGCCTGGGAGGGTGGTAGAGGTGGCCTCACATCCTTTAAAACATACTGGATGAGTATTTGGCACGCCATAACATTCAAGGCTATGGGCTAAGTGCTGGCAGGTGGGATTAGGTGGGCAGGTCAGGGCCTTTAATGTGTCAGTGCAGACTCGATGGGCTGAAGGGCCTCTTCTGCACTGCAGGATTCTGTGACTCTGTGATTCTGTAAACAACCGTGACCCCAGTGACCCAAGGGCAGCAGACAGTCAGACTGCCGCTAATAATGGTACAGGGCCTGGGACCCAATTGGTTGGCCCGTGATTGGCTGCGAACACTTCATTTGGATTGACAGCAGATTTTCTGGATGGGCACTAGCAACCTGTACGAGATCCTCGGGAAATATCTGGAGGTATTCCAGGAGGGTCTGGGTAAAATAATTTACTTGGACCCGGAGGCCCAGCCCAAATACTTCAGAGCACAGCCCGTCTCATAAGCCTTGCTCGCGAAGGTGGAAACGGAATTACGGTGACTGGAGAGCTTGGACATCATACACCGATCCGATTTCCAGAGCGGGCCACAGCAGTGGTCCTAGTGATGAAGCCGAATAAGTCAGTTCACCTCTGTAGCGATTATAAAATGACCGTGAACGGGCCTCCTGCCTGGACAGATATCACATGTAGAGCCACTCATATCTCCAGTTGGGGCATCTCGAAAGTACGTGACCATCAATACCCACAGGAGTCTATAGAGGTATACACAGTTGCCCTTCAGGGTCTCTTCTGCAGGTCTGATATCCCAGAGAGTTGTGGAAGGCATCCTCCAGGGGCTACCAAAAGTGGCAGATTACCCAGATCTGGGGCGTCATTCTCCGCCGGCGGGAGTCTCCGTTTTGCCGGCGCCTGGGGGTTTCCCGACGGCGCGGGGCTGCCCCACAATGGGAAACTCCATTGACCGGCCGGTGTTACGGAGACTCCCGCCGGCCGGTCGGGACAGAAATGTGACGGGGCGGGTAGGAGGATTCCGCCCCACATGCTCATTATGGGGGCCACTGAGAAGGAGCATTTGGACAATTTGGTAGAGGTCCTCGGACGATTCCCCCAAGTGGGTGTCTGCTTGCGGAGAGACAAGTGCATCTTTCAGTCGAAGGTGGTCACAAGTTACCACGTGGACAAGGGTGGCTCATAATTAGAATGTATAAAAGCCCCCCGGACAGGAAATGGCATCCTGATAGTCCTGACTGGACTTATACTGTGTGTATAAGCCGCCCTAGCGGCCATTTATTTTGACCATGAATAAACTACCAGTTTATTCAACTACTTGGCCTCCAGGATCTTAAGTGAGAAAGGTTTTGACATCTGGGGCGAGATTCTCCGACCCCCGCCGGATCAGAGAATCACCGGGGGCTGGCGTGAATCCCGCCCCCGCCGGTTGCCGAATCCTCTGGCACCGGATATTCGGCGGGGGCGGGAATCGCGCCGCGCTGATTGGCGGGCCATCCCCCGCGATTCCCGCCGCTAAAATGCCTGTCCCGCCGGCGTAGATTAAACCACCTACCTTACCGGCGGGACAAGGCGGCGCGGGCGGGCTCCGGGGTCCTGGGGGGGGGTGCGGGCGATCTGGCCCCGGGGGGTGCCCCCACGGTGGCCTGGCCCGCAATCGGGGCCCACCGATCCACGGGCGGGCCTGTGCCGTGGGGGCACTCTTTCCCTTCCGCCTTCGCCACGGTCTCCACCATGGCGGAGGCGGAAGAGACTCCCTCCAGTGCGCATGCGCGGGAAACTGACAGCGGCCGCTAACGCTCCCGCGCATGCGCCGCCCGGAGATGTCATTTTCGCGCCAGCTGGCGGGGCACCAAAGGCCTTTTCCGCCAGCTGGCGGGGCAGAAATTCGTCCGCCGCTGGCCTAGCCCCTTAAGGTTGGGGCTCGGCCCCCAAAGATGTGGAGCATTCCGCACCTTTTGGGCGGCGCGATGCCCGACTGATTTGCGCCGTTTTGGGCGCCAGTCGGCTGACATCGCGCCGTTTCTGGAGAGTTTCGCCCCTGCTTTTAGTTTAGATAAGACAGAATGCAATGTCTGGAACATGGGGCAAAATTCTTCCCCAACGGCGCGATGTCCGCCGACTGGCGCCAAACACGGCGCCAATCAGATGGGCATCGCGCCGGCCCAAAGGTGCGGAATGCTCCAACATTGAGGGGCTAGGCCGACGGCGGAGGGATTTCCGCCCCGCCAGCTGGCGGAAATGGCGTTTGTTGCCCCGCCAGCTGGCGCGGAAATGCGGCGCATGCGCGGGAGCGTCAGTGGCCGCTGACAGTTTCCCGGCGCATGCGCGGGAGCGTCAGCGGCCGCTGTCAGTTTCCCGCGCATGCGCAGTGGGGAGGGTCTCTTCCGCCTCCGCCATGGTGGAGGCCGTAGCAGAGGCGGAAGGGAAAGAGTGCCCCCACGGCACAGGCCCGCCCGCGGATCGGTGGGCCCTGATCGCGGGCCAGGCCACCGTGGGGGCACCCACTGGGGTCAGATCGCCCCGCGCCCCCCCCAGGACCCCGGAGCCCGCCCACGCCGCCTGGTCCCGCCGGTAAATACCAGCTTTGATTTACGTCGGCGGGACAGGCAATTCCTGGGCGGGACTTCGGCCCATCCGGGCCGGAGAATCCAGCGGGGGGTCCCGCCAACCGGCGCGGCTGGATTCCCGCCCCCGCCCAATCTCCGGGAGCGGAGACTTCGGCGGGGGCGGGGGCGGGATTCACGGCGGCCAACGGCCATTCTCCGACCCGGCGGGGGGTCGGAGAATGACGCCCCAGATGTCTAATTGATCTGTAGGCATCAATATGTCCTGTAGAACTTCATTAAAAAAATCAATGTGTTTTTGCTGAGAACTGCTTTATTTTTGTTGTATGTGCTTGGTATAAATCAATTAAAAATACTGAATGGCTTTGCCAAATTTAAACAGTTACAGCAATTACACAAAGTTTGTGTAAAATGCATATAAAATCAATGCTTAAAGTGATTGGTGTGCTAAATATTCTATCACACATTCAACTCACAGATATCAAAATTTAAAGTAACCATAGAGTTACATAAGTTGATTGCAGAACTTAATTGTGAACTTCCAAAATCAAAGATGGTTACATAATGGACGGCACGGTAGCACAGTGGGTAACACTGTTGCTTCACAGCGCCAGGGTCCCAAGTTCGATTCCCGGCTTGGGTCACTGTCTGTGCGGAGTCGGCACGTTCTCCCTGTGTCTGCGTGGGTTTCCTCCGGGTGCTCCGGTTTCCTCCCACAAGTCCCAAAAGACGTGCTGTTAGGTGAATTGGATATTTTGAATTCTCCCTCAGTGTACCCGAACAGGCGTTGTAGTGTGGCGACTAGTGGATTTTCACAGTAACTTCATTGCACTGTTAATGTAAGCCTACTTTTGACAATAATAAAGATTATAGATTAGGGACTGGAGGATAATCAATGTCGTACCACTATTCAAGAAGGGAGGAAGGGATAAACCAGGAAACTGCAGGCCAGTTCGTCTAACCTCAGTGATGGGGAAACTATCAGAAACAATTCCGAGAGAATTAATCTGCATTTGGAGAGGCAGGGATTAATCAAGAACAGTCAGTATAGTTTGTTCAGGGCAGGTCATGTCTGGCCAATTTAATAGAATTATTCAAAGAGGTTGTAGGAGCGTTTTCAGAGACTGAGGATTGAGCTGGCTTTTACGTGGGGACTTTTCCCCACCAACACTGAGGGAGAATTTAGAATGTCCAATTCACGTAACAAGCACGTCTTTCGGGATTTGTGGGAGCAAACCGGAGCACCTGGAGGAAACCAACACAGACACGGGGAGAACGTGCAGACTCCACACAGACAGAGACCCAAGCGGGTATCATCCGGAGTGGCAAGAAGAATGGACAAGAGGGAATTAGTATAGGAAGTCAGGCTGTGCTCCTTCACTGGTAGTATATATTAAAAGTTGGGAAAATGTTCCAGCATCCCTCTTGACTCATTCACTGTAGCTAAATTATCAGATTGCTTATCTGATATCAAGTACTGAATAAGCAGAAGCATCTTGCAATTGAATTTTGAGATGACAGACACCACCATGATTTTCAGGTCCCCATTACAAACTTTGTTTCCAAGGTACCAACTCTCTTCCTCTTCCTGACAACCTGAGACTAATTCAGTCTGTTTGCATCATTTGCACAGTCACTGAGACCACCTCTTTCCACCTCTGTGACATCCTCTGACTCCTCCCAATTCTCAGCTCATCTGCTGTTGAAATCTTCATTTGTGACTTTGTTACCTCTAGACTTGAATATTCCAATGCACCGGTGCTTTACAAAATATTCTCTTGTAAGCAGAAGTATCTACAAATATACAGTACACTCATTCAAACCAATACACAACAAAAACCTCAGATAAGCGAACTTGGTTGCATTATCATAGGACAGAGGGCAAATCGATCTGCTAGATAAAATATTAATTGTACTACATCTAGAATGCTGCCTGCTATTCAGATCAGCCAATCTTGGAAAGGACAACATTGCCCTTGAGAAGCAAGCGAAGAAGGATTATTCTGGGGAAGATCAATGGAGTTGAATTTGTTTCATGTGGAAAAGATACTTTGCAATAACCTAATTTTCCAAGAGCATGGCAGAATTTGTCCAGGAAATTTGTTTACAATCAATGCTGACTGAGTTGAATAGCAGAAAATACCATTTGAAACCGAAAAGATTAAGGGCGGGATTCACCATTTGGGAGTCTGTGGGTCTATCTACGCGAATGGGGATAGAGTCCCGTAGCGTGAAAATTAGCTGGATGTTTCGCATTGCTCAGAGCACTGAAAAACACCCTGTTTTCTAATGTCCATCTGAGTAGATCGGGGGCCTCAGCCGGGAACTCCCCGACGAGGCCACACTTAGCCCCGTTTTCTGTGCTGAGGAGCTCAGCTCGCCAGAACGCCTCAGTGCAGTGAGAGATCGGGATTTTTAAATGGCGACACACTCTCTCGAGCCCTCAACGCAACCCCCAAACCTCCATAAGCCCCAACTTACTATAAGGGAGACCCCGAACCCTCCACCCGCACTCCTCACATGGCACACCCTGGCCCAATCACTGCCGTGCAAAAAATGCCAGATGGGCACCTTGGCAGTGCAAGCCTGAAATCCCCTGGGAGGTCCCCACGAGTGCCATTCCATCTGGTTAGATCCCACGCCTTGGTTAGAACTCGGGATCACAAATTAGAGTGAGAATAGCTGTCTCACTCTAATATGCAAATTTGCCAGGAAGTAATCCCGCCCACAATGGCCCACAAACACATTGATAGGATGGGTATAGAGGGATAGGTCACAAGGTATTGCTGAGAGTTTTGGCAAAGGTTGCTTCAATGACCGGTGCAGGCTTGGAGGGCTGAAGGACCTGTTCCTCTGCTGTATTGTTCTTTGTTCTTTGACATCTCACGGGATCGCTTTTGATCGCGTGAGGCGTGTCGAACCAGGTTGATCCTGGAAGTGAGATCTTCCACCATCTACTGGTCGCATTGCGTCTGCGCCATACTGCTTTTCGGGTGCAACGCGCTGGTAGAATGCGCCCTATGTTCTCCCGCCAGAGGGGAATTGCGACCGATTTGTGTTCCCCCTGGGAGTGCAAATCGGTAAGGAATTGCTTGTCATGCAAATTTATGCATTGCAAAGAAAATTAGCATTCATGCCGCCATTTTGAGTGGGCAACCCAATAGCGCAATCCCGCAGTGGCCAGCCCCCCCCACCCCCACTCCAGCACCGCAAATCAGCCCCCCACCACCCCTACCTGCCCATAAGACTATGAGACGTAGGAGCAGAGTTAGGCCATTTGGCCCATCGAGTCTGCTCCGCCATTCAATCATGGATGATATTTTTCCCCTGTCATGTGAGAGTACCTTTAAGAAATGGGTGTTTATAAATGGGTGTGAATATAAATATCTGTAGTGAGAATACCTTTAAGAAATGGGTGTTTACTACTGCAGTGATGTCAGAGAGTGGGTGGAGCTGGGCTGTCTGTCAGCTTTTTACTTTTGTTTTTGAGCAGGCTGCAGGGTGTGTTTTAGTTTCATTTTCAGTGTTGGAGCTGAAGCCAGACCAAGCAGGTGTACTGCTGTTCTCTCTGCCATCAAAAGACTATCTCTTGATCATTTGGTGAATTCAGAATTATAAATGTTTTCCATGGTGACTTTAACCTGATGTGCTTCTGATAAAGGTTTTGTTTTTAAGTCGTATGAATGTTAAAAAGGAAAGCTTAAAGGTTTACTTAGTATTGTAGTCTTTGGGGGCTGTATTTGAATTGATGGTTGCTAAGATGTTCACTATGTTTTAAAAAGGTTAACTTGAGTTCATAGAATAAACATTGTTTTGCTTTAAAAAATACTTTTCCATTTCATTTTTTAGAAAATCTTTTGATTGGCATTTCTCATATTTATAAACAGTTGTATACATACACATCACATTTTTCTCGCCTGCGCTAATTTCCTTTATTATACAGAGGTTTAATTTGTCCTTCGTTTGGCTGACCCTATGTGCCTTTCATTGCCCTCTGGATCGGTCTATGGTTCACCACCTCGCCCCCCCCCCCGGCTTCGGCTGTGCTTTTCTTTTATTTTCCGAACAGAGTGGAATCATCTCTCGTGGTTTCCCTGCCTTCACACACACACACAAACGCCATGATTAGACTATCTACGTTTTGGAAAAAGGCCTTGGGGATGGAGATCGGAATGGATCTAAACAGGAAGAAGAACCTTGGCAGTACGTTCACCTTGATCGTCTGCACTCTCCCCGCCAGGGAGAGTGGGAGTGAGCCCCACCTTTGAAGGTCTCTTCTTACTTCCTCCACCAGGCTGGTCAGGTTCCACTTGTGGATCTGTGTCCAGTCTGGCTATCTGGATCTCCAGGTAGCGGAATCTGTTTTGAACGGGAGCCCCTCCAGCTCTCTCCCTCCCCAGTTTGGGTTCACTGGGATTGCCTCGCTTTTGCCCAGGTTAAGTTTGTAGCCCGAGAAGGTGCCAAACGCTTTCAGCATTTGCAGTATTGCCTTCAGTCCCTCCTGTGGCTTTGAGACATAGAGGAGCAGGTCATCTGCATAGAGTGAGACTCTGTGCTCTCTGTCTCCTCTCCGGATTCCCTTCCGGCTTTTCTAGCCCCGCAGGGCTATTGCCAGGGGTTCGATCGCTAGCGCGAACAAGAGTGGGGACAGGGGGCAGCCCTGTCTTGTTCCTCTCTGCAGCTGGAATTATTTAGAGCTGGTGGTGTTAGTTCGGACGCTCGCTATGGGAGCATTGTACAAGAGCCTCACCCAGGCGGTGAACCACGCTCCTAGCCCAAACCGTTCCAGTACCTCGAGGAGGTATTTCCATTCGACTTTGTCGAAGGCCTTTTCTGCGTCCAGGGAGATGATCACCTCTGGTGTTCTCTCCCCAGAGGGGGTCATTATTACGTTCAGCAGCCGGCTGATGTTCGCTGTGAGCTGCCTACCCTTGACAAAGCCGGTTTGGTCCTCTGCGACCACCTCTGGTACGCAGCCCTCCAGCCTTTTGGCCAGGACCTTTATGAGTATTTTCGCATCCACGTTCAGCAGTGAAATGGGTCTGTATGATCCGCATTGCGTCAGGTCTTTATCTTTTTTGGGTATCAGTGAAATTGTGGCCTGCGCTAGCGTTGGGGGCAGGGTGCCCCTTGCCAGTGAGTCCACGAACTTGTCCCTTAGGTGTGGGGCCAGGACTGGTGCAAATTGTTTGTAGAAGTCCGCTGGGAACCCATCGGGTCCTGGTGCCTTCCCCGCCTGCATGGAGCTGATGCTCTCCATGATTTCTCCTAGGTCTATTGGTGCTTCCGGCTCCGCCCGTCTGTCTTCCCCCACAACTGGTAGTTCCAGTCCGTCTAGGAATAGTTTCATCCCCGCGTCCCCGTTGGGGGGCTTGGAGGTGTGCAGTCCCCGGTAGAAGGTCTCAAATGCCTGATTGACCTCCTTTGGTTTGTTACCAGTCTGCCTCTGCTATCCTTTACCTGCGCTATTTCCCTTGTGGCTGCCTGCTTTCTCAGCTGGTGAGCCAATAGGCGCCCAGCCTTGTCTCCGTGTTCGTAGATGGTCCCCCGTGTCTGACAGAGTTGGTACACTGCTTTCCTAGTGGATAGCAGATTAAAGTCCATTTGCAGGTTTTTCCTCTCCGCCAGCAGCCCTACGGTCGGGGCCTCGGAGTATTTTCTGTCGTCTTCCAGGATGGAGTCCACCAGTTGTTGCCTGGCCACCCTCTCTTCCCTATCTCTGCTTGCCTTGTAAGCTATGATCTCTCCTCTAATCACGGCCTTCAGTGCCTCCCAGAACGTGGAGGGTGAGACCTCCCCGTTTTGGTTGTTACTCACGTAGTCGCCTATGGCCCGTGATGTTTTCTGACAGAAGGCCTTGTCGGCCAGGAGGTCCGTGTCCAGCCTCCATGTTGTGCGCTGGGCACGGCCTGTCTCCAACCTCACATCCACATAGTGTGGAATGTGGTCAGAGATAACGATCGCAGAGTACTCCGTTCCCGTGATCCCTGGAAGCACCGATTTCCCCACCGCAAAGAAGTCGATACGGGTGTATACCTTGTGTACTTGTGAGAAGTATGAAAATTCCTTCTCTCCCGGGTGCAGGAACCTCCATGGGTCCACCGCCCCCATCTGCTCCATAAATGCTCCTAGTTCCCTAGCCATGCCAGTCTTTTTCCCTGCTCTGGGGTTTGATCGGTTGGTCAGTGGGTCCTGTACACAGTTGAAGTCGCCCCCCATGATCAGTCAGTGTGTGTCAAGGTCGGGGATTTCTGCCATGGTGTTCGTTATGAATTCTGTGTCGTCCCAGTTGGGAGCGTACACATTTGCCAGTACGACTGGTGCCCCTTCCAGGACACCGCTGACCATGACGTACCGTCCCCCTGGGTCCGTAACTGTCTTGATTTCCGTAAACCTCTGTGGTAGTATGCATTAGGGGTCATGTGGGACTGTGAAGCCATGATGTCATTGGCTGACAGATCCCGGGTCCTGGTTGGACGTTGACCTCTAGCTCCGCCCTGAAGGCGGAGTATAAGTACCTGGAGTCCTCCCCCGCAGGCAGTCTACTACTGAACTGCGGGGGAACAGTCACGCTTAATAAAGCCTCATCGACTTCACTCTATTCGTCTCTCGGAGTCTTTGTGCGCTACAATTTATTAAGCGTGACTAAAGGACTATGCGGAATGCCTGAGGATCAGCCCCCACGCAGTGAACGCGGCAGCAGCTTTCAAGCACTGGCAGACTTGTTTCGAGGCCTACCTCAGAACGGCCACCGGCCGGGTCACAGAAGACCAAAAACTACAGGTCCTGCACTCGAGGTTAAGCACGGAGATTTTCTCTCTCATCGAAGACGCAGAGGATTTCCAGACGGCGTTCGCAGCACTAAAAAGTCTCTATGTCCGCCCAGTAAACCAGATCTACGCTCGCTATCAACTCGCAACGAGACGGCAAAGTCCCGGAGAATCGATAGATGAATTATACACCGCGCTACTAATTTTGGGACGAGCCTGCAGCTGCCCGTCGGTGAACGCAAATGAACACACGGACATGTTAATGCGCGATGCTTTTGTGGCAGGTATGAACTCCTCCCAAATCCGCCAAAGACTTCTAGAAAAAGAGTCGCTAGGACTCTCAGAGGCACGGGCCCTAGCAGACTCCCTAGACGTGGCCGCGTGAAATACCCGTGCCTACGGCCCCGACCGCGCGGCAGCCCATTGGTCTCCGTATGTACCCGTCGCGACAAACCCACCCCCCCCCCCCCGGACACCCCGCAGGCTTGCGCGGTCCAAACGCCAAGTCGCACCGGGGGCGCCCGCTGCTATTTCTGCGGCCAGGCGAAACACCCCTGGCAGCGCTGCCCGTCCCACGCAGCGATCTGTAAGAGCTGCGGGAAAAAGGGCCATTTCGCGGCTGTGTGCCGGTCCCGCGAGGTCGCTGCAGTCCCGGGAGAACAGGGAGCCCTGCACGCCGTTTAAGCTCCCCAACCCCCCCAGGGCCCCATGTACGACCCGCAGGCGCAGCCACTCTGGGACCCGACCACCGCTGTCCCGGGAGAACAGGGAGCCCTGTACGTCGATAACGCTCCCCAACCCCCCCCCGCGCTCCATGTATGACCCGCCGGCGCTACCACTTTGGGTCCCGACCACCGCTCTCCCCGGAGAAGAGGGAGTTCTGCGCGTCTCTAACGCCCCCCAAACCACCCCCCACGTATGACCCGCCGGCGCTACCAATTTGGGTCCCGACCACCGCTGTCCCCAGAGAAGAGGGAGCCCCGCGTGTTCCTAACGCTCCCCAACCCCCCCAGCGCCCCATGTGCGACCCGCAGACGCCGCCATTTTGGGACCCGGCCACCACGAGGGGAGGAAGGGCGCCGCCATCTTGGACCACCCCAGACCTGTACGACGCATGGGGGTGGCCATTTTGTCCACCCCCGCCGCCATCTTGTGACCCCCCAGCCATGTGCGATGCATGGGGGCAGCCATCTTGTTCACCCCCGACGCCATCTTGGACGGCAACAACGGACCCCAGTGTCGACGGCTCCACGGGGTTCGAAGAAGACGCTCAACCACTACAACCACGTCTCGCTTCAATGACGCTGGACCAAGCTCGGCCCCGGACACTCCAGACGACGACGACAACGGTGCTGATAAACGGGCACGAGACACCATGCCTAGTCGACTCCGGGAGCACGGAGAGCTTTATCCACCCCGACACAGTAAGACGCTGTTCTTTGACCATCCATCCCAGCGCACAAAAGATTTCCCTAGCTGCAGGATCCCACTCCGTACAGATCAAAGGCTTCTGCATAGTTACCCTAACGGTGCAAGGGAGGGAGTTCAAAAACTACAGGCTCTACATCCTTCCCCAACTCTGCGCCCCACAATACTGGGATTAGACTTCCAGTGCAATCTACAGAGCCTAACCTTCAAATTCGGCGGCCCAATACCCCCACTCACTATCTGCGGCCTCGCAACCCTCAAGGTGCAACCCCCGTCCTTGTTTGCAAACCTCACCCCGGATTGCAAACCCGTCGCCACTAGGAGCAGACGGTACAGTGCCCAGGACCGGACCTTCATTCGGTCCGAAGTCCAGCGGCTACTAAAGGAAGGCATAATCCAGGCCAGCAATAGTCCCTGGAGAGCACAGGTGGTAGTAGTAAAGACAGGGGAGAAGCAAAGGATGGTCATAGACTATAGCCAGACCATCAACAGGTACACACAACTAGACGCGTACCCTCTCTCCCGCATATCCGACATGGTCAATCGGATTGCCCAATATAAGGTCTTCTCCACCGTGGACCTCAAGTCCGCCTACCATCAGCTCCCCATCCGCCCAAGTGACCGCAAGTACACAGCCTTCGAGGCAGACGGGCGATTATACCATTTCCTAAGGGTCCCATTTGGCGTCACAAACGGGGTCTCGGTCTTCCAACGAGAGATGGACCGAATGGTTGATCAACACGGGTTGCGGGCCACGTTCCCGTATCTCGACAATGTAACCATCTGCGGCCACGATCAGCAGGACCACGACGCCAACCTCCAAAAATTCCTCCAGACCGCCAAAGCCTTGAACCTCACGTACAACGAGGACAAGTGCGTTTTTAGCACCGACCGGCTAGCCATTCTGGGCTACGTAGTGCACAATGGGATAATAGGCCCCGACCCCGAACGTATGCGCGCACTCATGGAATTTCCCCTCCCGCACTGCCCAAAAGCCCTGAAACGCTGCTTGGGGTTCTTCCAGGTCGAGAGCGACGCCTCCGACGTAGCTCTAGCGGCCACCCTTAACCAAGCGGGCAGACCCGTGGCCTTTTTCTCCCGAACCCTCCACGCTTCAGAAATCCGCCACTCCTCAGTGGAAAAGGAAGCCCAAGCCATAGTGGAAGCTGTGCGACATTGGAGGCATTACCTGGCCGGCAGGAGATTCATTCTCCTCACGGACCAACGGTCGGTAGCCTTCATGTTCGATAATGCACAGCGGGGCAAAATCAAAAACGACAAGATCTTAAGGTGGAGGATCGAGCTCTCCACCTTCAACTACGAGATCTTGTATCGTCCCGGAAAGCTGAACGAGCCGTCCGATGCCCTATCCCGCGGTACATGTGCCAACGCACAAATTAACCGCCTCCAAACCCTCCACGAGGACCTCTGCCACCCGGGGGTCACTCGGTTTTACCACTTTATCAAGTCCCGCAACCTCCCATACTCTTTAGAGGAGGTCCGTACAGTCACAAGGAACTGCCACATCTGCGCAGAGTGCAAACCGCATTTTTTCAGGCCGGATGGTGCGCACCTGATTAAGGCTTCCCGCCCCTTTGAACGCCTTAGTCTGGATTTCAAAGGACCCCTCCCCTCCACCGACCGCAACATATACTTCCTTAATGTGGTGGACGAGTACTCCCGCTTCCCATTCGCCATCCCCTGTTCTGACATGACCGCGGCCACAGTCATTAAAGCCCTGAACACCATATTCACACTGTTCGGTTGCCCCACATACGTCCACAGCGACAGGGGGTCCTCCTTCATGAGTGACGAGCTGCGCCAGTTCCTGCTCAGCAACGGTATAGCCTCGAGCAGGGCGACCAGCTACAACCCCCGGGGGAATGGGCAAGTAGAGAGGGAGAACGGCACGGTCTGGAAGACCGTCCTACTGGCCCTACGGTCCAGGGACCACCCAGTTTCACGGTGGCAGGAGGTCCTCCCGGACGCCCTCCACTCCATCCGGTCACTACTCTGTACTAGCACTAACCAAACGCCTCATGAGCGCCTCCTTGTCTTCCCCAGGAAGTCCTCCTCTGGAACGTCGCTGCCGGCCTGGCTGGCGGCCCCAGGACCCATCTTGCTCCGAAAGCATGTGCGGGCGCACAAGTCGGACCCGTTGGTCGAATGGGTTCACCTCCTTCACGCGAACCCGCAGTACGCTTACGTGGAGTACCCCGACGGCCGACAGGACACGGTCTCCCTGCGCGATCTGGCGCCCGCCGGCAACACACATACCCCCCCCGACACCAATCACCCAACCCCCCCCCTTCCTGCCACCGCCGCACCCCGCGACCGCCCCCTCCCCAGGAGGATCAGTCCTCCTCCCAGGCCCGACCAGGAATGAAGCCCAAGCTGAAACCATAAGGCTCCCGGAGACGACAACACCGGAACAAGCACCACCACCACCACCGGGGCCGAGGCGATCAACACGGACGACCAGACCGCCCGACCGACTCATGGCGTCGATCTAACAGTACAATATGTGGACTTTTAACGAGAACATTTTGTCTTTTCCTGACGATTACTGTAAATAGTTTGAAACAAAAAAAAAACTTGCACATACTGTAATAACATGCAAAAGTTTTCCTCCCAGGACCAGCCTTGTAAACCCTTACAACCATGCGAAGCATCACCCCGCCGGGTTCATTTTTAACAAGGGGTGAATGTGGTAGTATGCATTAGGGGTCATGTGGGACTGTGAAGCCATGATGTCATTGGCTGACAGATCCCGGGTCCTGGTTGGACGTTGACCTCTAGCTCCGCCCTGAAGGCGGAGTATAAGTACCTGGAGTCCTCCCCCGCAGGCAGTCTATTACTGAACTGCGGGGGAACAGTCACGCTTAATAAAGCCTCATCGACTTCACTCTATTCGTCTCTCGGAGTCTTTGTGCGCTACAACCTCGTCCTCTTACTAATTAATATTGCCACCTCCCTAGCCCTCGTCCTGTAGCATGAGTGGTATGTCTGTCCCACCCAGCCCTTTCTTACCAGCCGTCGGTCCTTCTCCCTCAGGTGCGTCTCTTGTAGGTAGATTATGTCTGCTTTCAGGCTTCTTAGGTGGGTGAAGACTCTGGATCTTTTGACCAGGCCGTTGAGTCCCCTTACGTTCCAGGTAACAATCCTGGTGGGGGGTTTTTGACCCCCCCCCGGTCTTGCGGGGTCACCCATACTTACCTGGTGGATGCGCCCCTGCCCGGTTTCCCTTCGTTAGGGGGCCGTACAAAATGGCCGCGGTCACCGCTCTCACCATGAGGTCGGGCCCCAGGGCTTCGGGGTTTCCTTTTGTCCAGGGGGCACCCACCATGGCCGCCAGCTGTGTGTACGCCATGTGGCTGCGCTCCTGCACTCCAGGGTCTCCCTTCGTCCTGAAGCCCTCCCGAGTATCTGTTTGTGGCACCGTCTTGGTTCCTCGTCCTGCTCCATGCCCGCCGAGGCCTGTGTTCGTGCTGCTTATCTACCTCACCCTTCTCTTTGCTTCTCTTTTGTTCTGCGCTCTCCCCCCGACTCCTCCCCCCCCCTTAGTCCCTGTTTCTCCGTGCCCCCCCTGTGTTCTTTCCCCCCTTCTGCCTTGCCCCCCCTTCTCTTTGTGCCAGGTGCTCCCCCTCCCCTGAGAAGCGCACCGCGGCCCTCCTTTCTTCCTGCCCTCCCATGTTGGCCCTCCTCGCTAGCACGGTGGCCCCCCTCCCAGCACTTGCCCTGTTCTGGTCCTGTTTTACCTTCCTTTTGCTAGCCCTTGTCTCGCCCTCCTGTCCGCCTTTCTCACCCTCATTCACCTTGCTTCGCTCCCCCAATTGCACTGAGAGGTGGAACGAGCCCGGGAACGAGTCAGCACAGTCCCGCACAGTGCACCAAACACGTGTGTACAGTTTGTGATCTTATTGTCTCTGTTTGCGGTCTGCCCGCTGCTCTTTGTCCCGATTCTTCCTTTCTTTTCCATCCCCGTCGCTTTCATGATGGCCGTTGTGGCTGTCCCTCCCCCAGTTTGTTTGCTCTAACGAACTCCTCCGCTGCCGCTGGGGTGTAAAAATACAGCTCCTTCCCCTCAAATGTTACCCAGAGTTTGGCCGGGAATAACGGGCGAAATTCTCCGACCCCCCGCCGGGTCGGAGAATCGCCGGGGGCTGGCGTGAATCCCGCCCCCGCTGGTTGCCGAAGTCTCTGGCACCGGATATTCAGCGGGGGCGGGAATCGCGACGCGCCAGTTGGCGGGCCCCCCCGCTCGATTCTCCGGCCCGTATGGGCCGAAGTCCCGCCGCTAAAATGCCTGTCCCGCCGGCGTAAATTAAATCACCCACCTTACCGGCGGGACAAGGCGGCGCGGGCGGGCTCCGGGATCCTGGGGGGGTCGCGGGGCGATTTGGCCCCGGGGGGTGCCCCCACGATGGCCTGGCCCGCGATCGGGGCCCACCGATCCGCCCGCGGGCCTGTGCCGTGGGGGCACTCTTTCCCTTCCGCCTCCGCCATGGTGGAGACTCCCTCCACTACGCATGCGCGGGAATGCCGTCAGCGGCCCCTGTGCTCCCGCGCATGCGCCGCCCGGAGATGTCATTTCCGCGCCAGCTGGCGGGGCACCAAAGGCCTTTTCCGCCAGCCGGGCCTACTTTAGGATTTCTTCCCTGTCTTGGAGCCTGTGCAGCTTCACGGTAATCGCTCTGGGCTGCTCCCCGGCTTTGGGCCTGGGTTGGAGCGACCAGCGCGCCCTGTCGATTTCTGCGGGGTTTGTAAACTTCTCCCTTCCCACTAGATTGCCCAGCATTTGGGTGACGTAGCCTGTTGGATCTCTGCCCTCCATCCCCTCTGGCAGACCCACTATTTTAATATTCTGCCGTCTGGACCTATTTTCCTGGTCCCTCACTTTCCCTCTTAGGGGTCAGGGTGACCAGCCTTTTCACCTCGGTTTCCTGAGTTACCATCCTTTCGCTCTGGTCCGAGGCGGCCCTCTCCAACTCTTGAATAGTTTTCTCCTGCACCTCCACCTTCCTTTCCAGGCCATTGATGGTTCGCTGCATTTTTTCTATTGTCTCCGCCAGCATCTCCTTCATCATTGTGTGGAGGTCCTTCCTGAGTGCCTCCCTCATGGCGTTTATCTCCGTTTTTATCTCCTCCTTTATGGCGTTTATTTCCGTTTTCAGCACGCTTCTCCATTCCTCCCCCTGTGAGAGGGGGTTGGGGGGGGGGGATGGTCACCGCGTCTTGTTCCTGCTCAGCTGCTCGGCTCACCAGCTTTTCCGCTTCCTGATTCGCCTGAACCTCCGCCTCGCCCATGGGGTTGTCTGCCTGCGCGGCCGCAGCTCCTGCTTTTTTCCTTCACCTTCGCTGCTGTTCCTTCTTACATCTCGCCGTCCCCTCAATTTATTATTTGGAGGCATATTTCTGTCTGTGCCTTGCTTTTAAAAACTATTTTTTTTTTATATAAAGGGATTTTTAAAAAAATATGTTTTTTTTTCCCTTTAAAAAGGTTTTTCTTTTTTTTTAAATTTGCAGGAGAGGAACAAGGAAGGTTGAATTTTAAAATTCTTATTTTGTCCTTGTGATCCTCTCCGTGCTCCGACTTTCAGGACTAATTGAAGGGACACCCCAGGAGACCCCCTAATTAGAGGAACAATAACTGAGACCCCCTAATTAAAGGGACCCCCCAAAGGGATCCCTGACTAAAGATTCCTCCCCCCCCTTCAAAAGAGACCCCTGTTTGGAAACTAGAGAGCAATCCAGACCGGCACTGAAAAAAAATCACAGCTGTAACACTTACTGGAAGCTCCATTGTCCATTCCTGGAAAGACAACAGCTGTGACCTGTGTTTCAACCCCACAGATCCATTAGCTGCAAGCCATTCATTCATTTCTGATGGCTGTGATTGACAACTGCCACAAAACAGCTGCAGCTTTGATTCATTCATCTCCCTTCATGGATGTGTGACTCTAAGTGCTGAAACTGCATTGCAACCGCACGCTTGAGTGATTGGAATGCACTTAGTGATTGCAATGCATTTACCTCTCCTTGATGTGGTTGATGTTTGCAAACATTGGGGTTTCAGCACTTAAAGTGCATTGTGGGAGTGGGGGAGGGGGAAGGTGGTCCTCGGATGGACTTTGGAGGCAACTCCTTTAAGGAGTTACCCCCTTGGTCCACCGTGAGGTGCACCACGTCAGGCTCATGTTTGGTGAGACCTGTGGTAATCCCCGCCCATTTGATTCCCGCCCCGGGGACTGGTGAATTATGGAGGGCTGGAGATTAGGGTGCCGGTCCCGCTAAATGGGTGCCAATGGGTTGTTAAGACTGCCAATGCCCAGCGTCGATCCCAATTTTTTGATTCTCTGTCCCATTGGGAAACAATTCTCCCGGGACGGAGAATTCACCCCTCAGAGTGAGACAAGGGGCGGGATTCTCCGAACCCCCGCTGGCGTGAATCCCACCCCCGCCGATTGCCGAATTCTCCGGCACCGGAGATTTGGCGGGGGCTGGAATCGCGCCGCGCTGGTTGACCGCCCCCCACCCCCCCGGCGATTCTCCTGCCCGGATGGGCCGAAGTCCCGCTGCTGGAATGCCTGTCCTGCCGGCGTGGATTAAACCACCTTTCTTACCGGCGGGACAAGGCGGCGCGGGCGGGCTCCAGGGTCCTGGGGGGGCGAGGGGCGATTTGGCCCAGGAGGGTGCCCCCACGGTGGCCTGGCCTGCGATCGGGGCCCACCGATCCGCGGGCGGGCCTGTGCCATGGGGGCACTCTTTTCCTTCCGCCATTGCCATGGTCTCCACCATGGCGGAGGCGGAAGAGACCCCCTCCACTGTGCATGCGCGGGGATGCCGTGAGCGGCCGCTGACGCTCCCGCGCATGCATCGCCCGGCAATGTCATTTCCGCTCCAGCTGGCGGGGCACCAAAGGCCTTTCCCGCCAGCTGGCGAGGCGGAAATCAGTCCGGCGCGGGCCTAGCCCCTCAAGGTTAGGGCTCGGCCACTCAAGATGCGGAGAATTCCGCACCTTTGGGGCGGTGCGATGCCGGACTGATTTGCGCCGCTTTTGGCACCGGTCGGCGGACATCGTGCCGATTACGGAGAATTTCGTCCAAGAAGTTCAATTAAATATTTCCCCAAATGTTTTTAAGAGTAATTGAATAAGTTACAGGCAAGGATCAAGACTAGGATTACTTTTACTCTCCATTTATATGCAATTTAAATTCTTCCAAGTAGTACTCATTTCCGAATCATAAATTTTACCCTTTGCCCCCCAATTTTCATGCTCTTTGTGACATGCGGTTAACATTCAAACTGCTTATGTAAACATGTGAAAATCCCTGTTGGAAAATATTATCATTCCACAACTGTGATTTGTTCATGAGCCGACAGAATTCAAAACGTTTTCTTGTATGAGTTTTGATTTGCCATTTAGTTCTCAGTAATTGGAATATCCAGGATGGAATTTGTCCCTGCTCTTCAAGTGGGATAATAACAGCAGAAACTTATATTTAAACAAAAACTTAATGTCATAAAAAATTCCAAGGCACTTAGAGCAGAATCATAGAAAAGAATCATGGGGCGTCATTCTCCGACCCCCCGCCGGGTCACAGAATGGCCGTTGGCCGCCGTGAATCCCGCCCCCACCGAAGTCTCTGGTACCGGAGATTGGGCGGGGGCGGGAATCGGGCCGCGCCGGTTGGCGGGACCGCACGCTCAATTCTCCGGCCCGGATGGGCCGATGTCCCACCCATAAGACCATAAGACATAGGAGTGGAAGTAAGGCCATTCGGCCCATCGGGTCCACTCCACCATTCAATCATGGCTGATTTCAACTCCATTTACCCGCTCTCTCCATAGCCCTTAATTCCTCGAGAAATCAAGAATTTATCAACTTCTGTCTTAAAGACACTCAACGTCCCGGCCTCCACCGCCCTCTGTGGCAATGAATTCCACAGACCAACCACTCTCTGGCTGAAGAAATTTCTCCTCATCTCTGTTCTAAAGTGACTCCCTTTTATTCTAAGGCTGTGCCCCCGGGTCCTAGTCTCCCCTGCTAATGGAAACAACTTCCCTACATCCACCCTATCTAAGCCATTCATTATCTTGTAAGTTTCTATTAGATCTCCCCTCAACCTCCTAAACTCCAGTGAATATAATCCCAGGATCCTCAGACGTTCATCGTATGTTAGGCCTACCATTCCTGGGATCATCCGTGTGAATCTCCGCTGGACCCGCTCCAGTGCCAGTATGTCCTTCCTGAGGTGTGGGGCCCAAAATTGCTCACAGTATTCTAAATGGGGCCTAACTAATGCTTTATAAAGCTTCAGAAGTACATCCCTGCTTTTATATTCCAAGCCTCTTGAGATGAATGACAACATTGCATTTGCTTTCTTAATTACGGACTCAACCTGCAAGTTTACCTTTAGAGAATCCTGGACTAGGACTCCCAAGTCCCTTTGCACTTCAGCATTATGAATTTTGTCACCGTTTAGAGAATAGTCCATGCCTCTATTCTTTTTTCCAAAGTTCAAGACCTCGCACTTGCCCACGTTGAATTTCATCAGCCATTTCTTGGACCACTCTCCTAAACTGTCTAAATCTTTCTGCATCCTCCCCACCTCCTCCATACTACCTGCCCCTCCACCTATCTTTGTATCATCGGCAAACTTAGCCAGAATGCCCCCAGTCCCGTCAACTAGATCGTTAATATATAA
This sequence comes from Scyliorhinus torazame, assembly GCF_047496885.1. Lineage (NCBI taxonomy): Eukaryota > Metazoa > Chordata > Chondrichthyes > Carcharhiniformes > Scyliorhinidae > Scyliorhinus > Scyliorhinus torazame. Next base: position 288,963,647 of record NC_092709.1, read on the forward strand.
AGAGAACAGCTGTGGCCCCAACACCGAACCCTGCGGGACACCACTCGTCACCGGTTGCCATTCCGAAAAAGAACCTTTTATCCCAACTCTCTGCCTTCTGCCTGACAGCCAATCGTCAATCCATGTTAGTACCTTGCCTCGAATACCATGGGCCCTTATTTTACTCAGCAGTCTCCCGTGAGGCACCTTATCAAAGGCCTTTTGGAAGTCAAGATAGATAACATCCATTGGCTCTCCTTGGTCTAACCTATTTGTTATCTCTTCAAAGAACTCTAACAGGTTTGTCAGGCACGACCTCCCCTTACTAAATCCATGCTGACTTGTCCTAATCTGACCCTGCACTTCCAAGAATTTAGAAATCTCATCCTTAACAATGGATTCTAGAATCTTGCCAACAACCGAGGTTAGGCTAATTGGCCTATAATTTTCCATCTTTTTCCTTGTTCCCTTCTTGAACAGGGGGGTTACAACAGCGATTTTCCAATCCTCTGGGACTTTCCCAGACTCCAGTGACTTTTGAAAGATCATAACTAACGCCTCCACTATTTCTTCAGCTATCTCCTTTAGAACTCTAGGATGTAGTCATCTGGGCCCGGAGATTTATCAATTTTTAGACCTCTTAGATTCTCTAGCACTTTCTCCTTTGTGATGGCTACCATATTCAACTCTGCCCCCTGACTCTCCGGAATTGGTGGGATATTACTTATGTCTTTTACTGTGAAGACTGATGCAAAGTACTTATTCAGTTCCTCAGCTATTTCCTTGTCTCCCATCACAAAATTACCAGCATCATTTTGGAGCGGCCCAATGTCAACTTTTGCCTCCCGTTTGTTTTTAATGTATTTAAAGACACTTTTACTATCATTCCTAATGTTACTGGCTAGCCTACCTTCATATTTGATCCTCTCTTTCCTTATTTCTCTCTTTGTTATCCTCTGTTTGTTTTTGTAGCCTTCCCAATCTTCTGACTTCCCACTACTCTTTGCCACATTATAGGCTTTCTCTTTTGCTTTGATGCATTCCCTAACTTCCTTTGTCAGCCATGGCTGCCTAATCCCCCCTCTGATAACCTTTCTTTTCTTTGGGATGAACCTCTGCACTGTGTCCTCAATTACTCCCAGAAACTCCTGCCATTGCTGTTCTACTGTCTTTCCCACTGGGCTCTGCTCCCAGTTGATTTTCGTCAGTTCCTCCCTCATGCCCCTGTAGTTACCTTTATTTAACTGTAACACCTTTACATATGATTCTACCTTCTTTCTTTCAAATTGGAGATTGAATTCTACCATATTATGATCACTGCCTCCTAAGTGCTCCCTTACTTTAAGATCTTTAATCAAGTCTGGCTCATTACATAACACTAAGTCCAGAATGGCCTGTTCCCTCGTGGGCTCCATCACAAGCTGTTCCAAAAAGCCCTCCTGTAAACATTCAATGAATTCCCTTTCCTTGGGTCCACTGGCAGCATTATTTACCCAGTCCACCTGCATATTGAAGTCCCCCATGATCACTGTGACCTTGCCTTTCTGACATGCACTTTCTATTTCGTGGTGCATTTTGTGCCCCCGGTCCTGACCACTGTTAGGAGGCCTGTACATAACTCCCATTATGGTTTTTTTGCCTTTGTGGTTCCTCAACTCTACCCACACAGACTCCACATCATCTGACCCTATGTCATTTAGTGCTATTGATTTAATTTCATTCCTAATTAACAAGGCAACCCTGCCCCCTCTGCCCACCTCTCTGTCTTTTCGATAGGTTGTGAATCCCTGGATGTTTAAATGCCAGTCCTGAACCCCCTGCAACCATGGGCGTCATTCTCCGACCCCCCGCCGGGTTGGAGAATGGCCGTTGGCCGCCTAGAATCCCGCCCCCGCCCCCGCCGAAGTCTCCGCTCCCGGAGATTGGGCGGGGGCGGGAATCCGGCCGCGCCGGTTGGCGGGACCCCCCGCTGGATTCTCCGGCCCGGATGGGCCGAAGTCCCGCCCAGGAATTGCCTGTCCCGCCGGCGTAAATCAAACCTGGTATTTACCGGCGGGACCAGGCGGCGTGGGCGGGCTACGGGGTCCTGGGGGGGGGGCGCGGGGCGATCTGATCCCGGGGGGTGCCCCCACGGTGGCCTGGCCCGCGATTGGGGCCCACCGATCCGCGGGCGGGCCTGTGCCGTTGGGGCACTCTTTCCCTTCCGCCTCCGCCATGGTCTCCACCATGGCGGAGGCGGAAGTGACTCTCCCCACTGCGCATGCGCGGGAAACTGACAGCGGCCGCTGACGCTCCCGCGCATGCGCCGCATTTCCGCGCCAGCTGGCGGGGCAACAAACGCCATTTCCGCCAGCTGGCGGGGCGGAAATCCCTCCGGCGTCGGCCTAGCCCCTCAATGTTGGGGCTAGGCCGCCAAAGATGCGGAGACGTCCGCACCTTTTTGCCGGCGCGATGCCCGTCTGATTTGCGCCGGCTTTGGCGCCAGTCGGCGGGCATCCCGCCGTTGGGGGAGAATTTCGCCCCATGTCTCTGTGATGCCTACCACATCATACCTGCCAGTCACAATCTGGGCCACAAGCTCATCTACCTTGTTCCGTACACTGCGCGCATTTAAATATAGCACCTTTAATTCTCTATTGACCGTCCCTTTTTGTTTTCTTAGTGTGGTGGACCTTGGTTTACTGAGCCTTTCCATACACTGTGTCATATTTTGTGGGATGGGGACTATCGTAACCTCTCCTGAGTTTTGTCTTTTCGTGCTTTTTTGTATTCCTAAGCAGCTACGCTTCCCACTGATTACTTCACCTCTTGGTTCCCTGACTTTCCCTTCCCCCCCAGTCTTTAGTTTAAAGTCCTATTGACCACCCTATTTATTCTTTTCACCAGAACACTGGTCCCAGCTCGGTTCAGGTGGAGACCATCCCAACGGTATAGGTCCCCCCTGTCCCAAAACTGATGCCAGTGTCCCATGAAAAGGAACCCCTCTTTCCCACACCACTCTTTCAGCCACGTGTTAATTTCCCTTATTCTTGCCTCCCTATGCCAATTTGCACGTGGCTCGGGCAGTAATCCGGAGATTATGACCCTTGAGGACCTGTTTTTTAATTTGAATCCTAGCTCTTTATAATCTCTAAACAGGTCCTCTTTCCTAGACTTGCCTATGTTGTTGGTACCGACATGGACCACAACAACTGGATCCTCCCCCTCCCTCTCCAGTATCCTTTCAAGCCGGTCAGAGATATCCCGCACCCTAGCACCGGGCAGGCAACATACCGTGCGGGACTCTTTATCCTGCTCACAAAGGATACTATCTATCCCCCTGATAATAGAATCCCCTACAACTACAACTTGCCTATTTACTCCCTCCCCTTGAATGGCCTGCTGAACCATGGTGCCTTGGTCAGCTGACTCATCCTTCCTGCAGTCCTGTTCGCCATCCACACAGGGGGCAAGTGCCTCATACCTGTTGGACAAAGTCAAGGGCTGAGGCTCCTGAGTTCCTGACTGCTGGTTCCCTTTACCTGCCTGACTTGCAGTCACACCCTGCTGTCCCTGGCCACTGGCAGGATTTAAACTACTTACTCTGACAGGTGTGACTGCCTCCTGAAACACAGTGTCCAGGTAAGTCTCCCCCTCCCGGATGTGCCTCAGTGTTTGAAGCTCAGACTCCAGCTCATCAACTCTGAGCCGGAGCTCTTCGAGCAGCCAACACTTACTGCAGATGTGGTCGCTGCAGCTCGCAATGGGATCTGCCAGCTCCCACATCAAGCAGCTCAAGCACATCACCTGACCAACCATCACTAATTAATTAATTAGTTTAATTTAAGTTTATGAGTTTAGCTGTGTTTTTTTTTAAATTTGGGGCAGATTTGCTATCAACCACTCAGATCACAGCTTCCCTCTGACGTCACTTTTGGGAAACAAACTGGAAAACAGGAAGATTCCGTTGGGTTTTTATAGGCAGAAATTGCCCGTGCCGCCGGCGTAAATCAAAGCTGGTATTTACTGGCGGGACCAGGCGGCGTGGGCGGGCTCCGAGGTCCTGGGGGGGAGCGGGGCGATCTGACCCCGGGGGGTGCCCCCACGGTGGCCTGGCCCGCGATCGGGGCCCACCGATCCGCGGGCGGGCCTGTGCCGTGGGGGCACTCCTTCCCTTCCGCCTCCGCCACGGCCTCCACCATGGCGGAGGCGGAAGAGACTCTCCCCACTGCGCATGCGCGGGAAACCGTCGGTGGCCGCTTATGCTCCCGCGCATGCGCCGCATTTCCGCTCCAGCTGGCGGGGCAACAAACGCCATTTCCGCCAGCTGGCGGGGCGGAAATCCCTCCGGCGTCGGCCTAGCCCCTCAATGTTGGGGCTCGGCCCCCAAAGATGCGGAGCATTCCACACCTTTGGGCCGGCGCGATGCCTGTCTGATTGGCGCCGTTTTTGGCGCCAGTCGGCGGACATCGCGCCGTTGGGGGAGAATTTCGCCCCTGATCTTATAGCACTTAGGGTGCAGATGGAGGAACTTTTTAAAAAGGTTTGGTCTCTGCCTCCACCACAAACTCGGGCAGCGAACCTCACAGGAGGAATACACAATAGAATGTGACACTGAGCCACACAAGGAGATATCAGTCATATGGCCAAAAGCCTGAAGGAGAAAAGCAAGATGGAGAGGTGTAGAATTGTAGAGGGAAATTCCAGAGCTTAGGGTACTTAGGAAACGGAAGGTAAGGCCACCAATGGCAGAACTATTAAATTTGGGGATGCTTAAGAGGCCAGAATTAGATAAGCGCAGATATCTCTGGGTTTTGTATGGTTGAAGGAGATTACAAAGATAGAGGGGGCAGGATGGGGAGTGCGGGGGGGGGGGGCAATGGAGAGATTTGAAAACAAGGGTGAGAGCTTTAAAATCAAAACATTGTTTGACCGGAAGCCAGCGGCCAGTGAGCACAATGGCAATAGGGAAATGGGACATGCTGTGCATTAAGACACAGGCAGCAGTGTTTTGGAGGGTAGAATGTGAGAGACCGGCAATTGAAGGGCCCGATTCTCCGCTCCCGCGCCTGTTTGGGGAATCGCCTGGGTTGCCAAATTTTCCCGCCACGCCGGTCCGACGCCCTCCCGCGATTCACGGAAGTGGCCAGATCGGCACAATCGCGTTTTGCGTGGCGCGGCCCAGTGAATCTCCCGAGACAGCCAAAATGGCGATTCACCGGTACCCCCGCAATTCTCAGTGCCAGATGGGCCGAGCGGCCTGCCCAAAACAGCGGGTTCCCCCTGGCGCCGTCCACACCTGGTCGCTGCCGGCGGGAACAGCGCGGGATGCTGGGGGGGCGGCCTGCAGGGGGGGTGGAAGGGGGATCCTGCACCGGGGGGGGCCTCAAATGGGGTCTGGCCCGTGATCGGTGCCCACCGGTCGTCGGGCCGGCCTCTCTGAAGGAGGAACTCCTTTCTTCCGCAGCCCTGCAAGATCCGTCAGACATCTTCTTGCGGGGCGGACTCGGAGAGGACGGCAACCACACATGCGCGGGTTGGCGCCGGCCAACCCGCTCATGCGCGGGTGAGGCCAATTATGCGGCGCCGGCTGCGTCATGTATGCGGCACCGCCTTTACGCGGCGCCAAGGCCTGGCACGCATAAATGACACGGCGCCGCTCCTAGCCCATTATCGGGCCCTGAATCGGTCAGGATAGGGGCCGTTTCACGCCGTCGTGAACCTCGACGGCGTTCACGACGGCGCGAACACTCTGCCTCCATTTCGGAGAATCTCGCCTGAAGTATCTATCCCACAGGAAACAAATTCAACTCCATCCACCTTTCTGAGATCCATCCTTCTTTCTGAGATCCATCCTTCTTTGCTTGCTTCTCAAGGGCGATGTTATCTTTGCTATGCGTGGCTGATCCAAATTGCAGACAGCATTCCAGTTCCAGATGTGGCGCAATCAATATTTTATCTCGCAGAAATCTAACCTCACTTTTGTACTCTGCTTCTGTGGAAATGCAACCCAGTTCTCTTTTTCTGACATTTCAGTTGGTTTGAATGCATGGATTGTATATTCGTACGTACTTCTGCTTCCCAGAGAATGTTTTGAAAGGCACCGGTGCTCAAAACCACGCGCTAGGTTTCATAGTAATTATGCATCAATGCTGCAATAAAGTATTTAGACAGCAAAAGAGAAACATTTATTTAAGCTGTTAATCATGGGTCAGTTCAATCACTTATTGCAGAATTGCTAATGATTTCCTCTTCTATGTTATTCCATCTTCTCCCCCTGCCAACAGAACCGACTACACAGCATTAACCTCAGTCAGTGCATCATGCATGAATGGCGAGTGCAGCAGCTTATGGGTTATTCATAGCACAAGATTATTTTAAGATCATGGGATAATTACACCCCTACGGTTTCTTCATTACTCAACAACACCAGAAGCAATCAACTATTGGGTTATTGAGGTAGTACTTCGAGCAACTTGTAATGGACTCAACTGAGAGTGACATTCACAACCAGCATAATTATAACAAATGGCACTCAGGCATTCAACTGCTTGGCAAGTTGGCAATCTTGGCTGAATTGTCAGGTGCAGTGCAAAGCTTGGCATCTATTTCTTTAGAACTCCAGTGACACCACTTCTAGTCAAACCGGGAGCACTGCTGAAGCTACAGGAGAAGTCTACTATACATCTCATCCTCCCCTACACTCCCAGGTAGGGAACATCACTTTGGACTACAGATAAAAAGAAGAAAAATATAGAACTTCTAACTGCAGTTTTCCATTGCAAAGTTCCTAGCCCATGATTCACCTGTCCATTGAAATGAGTTTCGGGGAAGGGCTGATTCAGAGAGGTGGGCAGTGATGGTGAACGCAAGATGGTGAGTTCACTGGCAGAAAATCTCTCTTTACCAATAAATGTTTTTGTGGTGATGTGCATCAATGTAAATACATGTAGGCTAGCTAGACACTAGCGAGAGCACCAGAGACACCACACACACACACACTCAACCAATAGATCAGTTAGATAGACATGACCAATGGACATTCACGATACACACAGAGGTGACACGACAACAAGAGGGCATTACACCAACCCATATATAAAGGCCACCACACACATGATCTGCCTCTTTCCAGTGGAGACAGTCAATGAGTAGAGACACAGGGTTGATTCAATATCACTCCCACCACGTGGATTGCAGCAACTGGTTAGTCAGTCTGGGTAGCTATAGTAGGATTAGCAGTAGTGTCGAACCAGAGTAATAGAAGTGTAAATAGTTTAATAAATGTGTTGAAGTTATCGCTACGTCTGAACCTTCCTTTGTCAAGTGCATCACAAGGAAGCCGCTTATGTTACACCTAGAACATAACAAATCAGTTTTCCTCTTCCAATTCATTTTCCTTTCCTCCAGAAGTGAAGCCACAAACGCATGCCGTGTTGAGGCCCAGTTCCACATACACCTCTAGTACCTCCCTAGTACCTCACCCAAATGACCATCTTTCATGTGTGAGCCTATTTATTGATAATAAGCTTCTGTTATGTTGCACTAACACTCGGGCAATAAGGCTGGCTCCAAACACACAAGTCTAGCACAACGGACTCCACACTAGCAGTAAACTTGCTATGATTCACTAAGTCCTGTGACTAAGACGTTTGGCAACATTAGACCTTCTCAGCAGTGAATCGCCATTGTGAATCCTGCCAAGTATACATTTGGGATGCAGTGTTGGTGAGGCACCTGTGTGTCAGAAGTCAATGCTATTCGCACATGTCTTAAAGCAATATAAAAGCAGTCAAACTTAATTCTCTCCTCATACAATGAACATACTCTCCAGCAACTGTCACAGAATTGTGGTTCCTTCTTGGCCGATGGATATTTGTCACCCCTGAAACATATCTGCTGACTGGAGTTAAATCAGCTCAGAATAGGAGTCAAAGCAATGGGGAGAGAGGGAAATAAAACAAGCTGCACATTCTTCATTACTGTCTGCTGTGACGTGCATGCACTCAGTTAAGGATAGGATGAGGCTTGATCATGCATCACGTAAACTCATGTACAAAGAATAGTCATTTGGGTGAGGAGCGTACCACAACATATCGTCACCTTTACGTGAGGAAGGGATAAACCTGGAAAGGAAAAAGATATCCTGATTCAATCTCAGGAGGTTTAGGTCCCTCAACTTCCTTTCATAAGTCAGTGATCTACCTAAGTAATGATCCAACCTTTAAAATTTAGTGACTGCACTTGACATCAAGGTAGTATTTGGCAGAATGTAGCATCAATGAGCCCCAAACCATTGAAGTTGATGATAATCAGGATGAAAACTCTCCACCTTGTTGGAGTCATGCCTAGCACAAAGTGAAATGGTTGCATTTGTTGGAAGCCAATCATCTCAGCCCCAGGACATTGCTGCAGGAGTTCCTTTGTGTCCTAGATTCAACTATCTTTAGCTGCTTCATCAATGCCATTGCCTCCAAAATAAGCTCAGATGTGGGGAAGTGGGGGTGCTCACTAATGATTACAAAGTGCTCAGCACCATTCGCAACTCCTCAGATACAGTCCATGCCCATATGAATAAAGATCTGGGCAGCGTTCAGGCTTGGGCTTATTCCCGCATGTAGCATAATAATAATGATACAACCCACACAAGTGCCAGGCAATGACCATCTCCAACAAGGGAGAATCTAACCATCTACCCCTTGGCATTCAATGGTATTACCATTGCTGAATTTCACACTATCAACATCCTGGTGTTTACCATTGACTAGAAACTGAACTGGACTAGCCATATAAATATTATGGCTAAAAGAGCAAATCGGAGGCTAGGAATCCTGTAGTGAGTAACTCATCTCCTGACTCCCCAAAGACTGTCCACCATCAACAAGGCAAAAGTCAAGAAAATGATGGAACACTCGACACTTGCCTGGATGAGTACAGCTCCAACAACATTCAAGGGACACTAAAGCAGCCCACATGCTTAACCACTTCCTTACCTTGCAGGTCAGCTGTTCGGGAGAGAGAGAGAGCCGGGACCTTGGAAACAGCGCGGGAGTTTCAAAAAGCGCGGGAGCTGCGAGGCAGAGGGGACAGTTTAAAAGGTCGCGCCGTGGGTGAGGTAAGTGCTGCTTAACAACTTCCTTACCTTGCAGGTCAGCTGTTCGTTTCGGGAGATCAGTTTCGGGAGCAGGCCTATTGGCTGACTGTAAATCAGGAAGGATACAAAGGGTGTGGCTGAAGTGCCTATAGAAACAGAGTGCTGGAGGCAAACAGAGTGTATCTGAGTTTGGGTAAGGCTGAGTTCGGGTAAGAGGGGAGTGACCAAAAAAAAAAAATCAAATTAATTAAGTAAATTAATTAACTAGTTAAGGGAATTTGGTGCTCATCTTAAGGAGGTGCAGAAAAGCAGACCTGTGAGGGAGTCTCGGGAGCAATTACATCACAGCCAGCAGGTAAGTGATTGGCTTGTAACTGGTAAGTGATTTCTCTCTCTTTGACTTTCTCTTAGCTGTGTCGTGTAGTTCAAATTTAACTTCAGGTTTAAGTCATGGCAGGAGAGCTCAGACCCGTGTCATGCTCCTCTTGTGAGATGTGGCAAGTCAGGGACCCTTCTGGTGTCCCTGACTCCTTCATCTGCAAGAAATGTGTCCAACTGCAGCTCCTGTTAGACCGCTTGACGGCTCTGGAGCTGCGGATGGACTCACTTTGGAGCATCCGCGATGCTGAGGAAGTTGTGGATAGCACATTCAGTGAGTTGGTCACACCGCAGATTAAAATTACTGAGGCAGATAGGGAAAGGATGACCAACAGACAGAGGAAGAGTAGGAAGGCAGTGCAGGGATCCCCTGTGGTCATCTCCCTCCAAAACAGATTTACCGTTTTGGAAACTGTTGGGGGAGATGGCTCACCAGGGGAAGGTGGCAGCAGTCAGGTTCATGGCACCGTGGCTGGCTCTGCTGCACAGAAGGGCGGGAAAAAGAGTGGCAGAGCTATAGTGATAGGGGATTCAATTGTAAGGGGAATAGACAGGCGTTTCTGCGGACGCAAACGAGAATCCAGGTTGGTATGTTGCCTCCCTGGTGCAAGGGTCAAGGATGTCTCGGAGCGGCTGCAGGGCATTCTGGAGGGGGAGGGTGAACAGCCAGCTGTCGTGGTGCATATAGGCACCAACGATATAGGTAAAAAATGGGATGAGGTCCTACAAGCTGAATTTAGGGAGTTAGGAGTTAAACTAAAAAGTAGGACCTCAAAGGTAGTAATCTCAGGATTGCTACCAGTGCCACGTGATAGTCAGAGTAGGAATGACAGGATAGCTAGGATGAATACGTGGCTTGAGAGATGGTGCAAGAGGGAGGGTTTCAAATTCCTGGGACATTGGGACCGGTTCTGGGGGAGGTGGGACCTATACAAATCGGACGGTCTGCATCTGGGTGGGACCGGAACCAATGTTCTCGGGGGTGTGTTTGCTAGTGCAGTTGGGGAGGGTTTAAACTAATGTGCCAGGGGGATTGGAACCGATGTAGGAAGTCAGTGGGGACAGAAACAAAAGGCAGGAAGGGAGAGTGTGTAAAGCATGACCAGAGAAAGCAGGGCAGAGAGCAAGGAAGGTCTACATTAAACTGCATTTATTTCAATGCAAGGGGCCTGACGGGCAAAGCGGATGAACTCAGGGAATGGACGGGCACATGGGACTGGGATATTATAGCTATGACTGAAACATGGCTAAGGGAGGGGCAGGACTGGCAGCTCAATGTTCCGGGGTACAGATGCTACAGAAAGGATAGAACAGGAGGTAAGAGAGGAGGGGGAGTGGCGTTTTTGATTAGGGAGAACATCACGGCAGTACTTAGAGGGGATATATCCGAGGGTTCGCCCACTGAGTCTATATGGGTGGAACTGAAAAATAAGAAGGGAGAGATCACCTTGGTAGGACTGTACTACAGGCCCCCAAATAGTCAGCGGGAAATTGAGGAGCAAATATGTAAGGAGATTACAGATAGCTGCAAGAATAATAGGGTGGTAGTAGTAGGGGACTTTAACTTTCCCAACATTGACTGGGACAGCCATAGCATTAGGGGCTTGGATGGAGGGAAATTTGTTGAGTGTATTCAGGAGGAATTTCTCATTCAGTATGTGGATGGACCGACTAGAGAGGGGACAAAACTTGACCTCGTCTTGGGAAATAAGGAAGGGCAAGTGACAGAAGTGTTAGTGAGGGATCACTTTGGGACAAGTGACCATAACTCCATTAGTTTTAAGATAGCTATGGAGAATGATAGGTCTGGCCCAAGAGTTAAAATTCTTAATTGGGGCAAGGCCAATTTTGATGGTATCAGACAGGAACTTGCAGAGGTAGATTGGGGGAGACTATTGGCAGGCAAAGGGACGGCTGGTAAATGGGAGGCTTTTAAAAATGTGTTAACCAGGGTGCAGGGTAAGCACATTCCCTTTAGAGTGAAGGGCAAGGCTGGTAGAAGTAGGGAACCCTGGATGACTCGAGATATTGAGACTCTGGTCAAAAAGAAGAAGGAGGCATATGACGTACATAAGCAACTGGGATCAAGTGGATCCCTTGAAGAGTATAGAGATTGTCGAAATAGAGTTAAGAGGGAAATCAGGAGGGCAAAAAGGGGACATGAAATTGCTTTGGCAAATAATGCAAGTGAGAATCCAAAGAGATTCTACAGATACATAAAGGGGAAAAGAGTAACTAGGGACAGAGTAGGGCCTCTTAAGGATCAACAAGGACATCTATGTGCAGAGCCACAAGAGTTGGGTGAGATCCTGAATGAATATTTCTCATCAGTATTCACGGTGGAGAAAGGCATGGATGTTAGGAAACTAAGGGAAATAAATAGTGATGTCTTGAGAAGTGTGCATATTACAGAGGAGGAGGTGCTGGAAGTCTTAAAGCGCATCAAGGTAGATAAATCCCCGGGACCTGATGAAATGTATCCCAGGATGTTGTGGGAGGCTAGGGAGGAAATTGCGGGTCCCCTAACAGAAATATTTGAATCATCGGCAGCCACAGGTGAGGTGCCTGAAGATTGGAGAATGGCGAATGTTGTGCCCTTGTTTAAGAAGGGCAGCAGGGAAAAGCCTGGGAACTACAGACCGGTGAGCCTAACGTCTGTAGTAGGTAAGTTGCTAGAAGGTATTCTGAGAGACAGGATCTACAAGCATTTAGAGAGGCAAGGACTGATTCGGGGCAGTCAGCATGGCTTTGTGCGTGGAAAATCATGTCTCACAAATTTGATTGAGTTTTTTGAGGGGGTGACCAAGAAGGTAGATGAGGGCAGTGCAGTAGACATTGTCTACATGGACTTTAGCAAAGCCTTTGACAAGGTACCGCATGGTAGGTTGTTGCAGAAGGTTAAAGCTTACGGGATCCAGGGTGAGGTTGCCAATTGCATTCAAAATTGGCTGGACGACAGAAGGCAGAGGGTGGTTGTAGAGGGTTGTTTTTCAAACTGGAGGCCTGTGACCAGTGGTGTGCCTCAGGGATCGGTGCTGGGTCCACTGTTATTTGTGATTTATATTAATGATTTGGATGAGAATTTAGGAGGCATGGTTAGTAAGTTTGCAGATGACACCAAGATTGGTGGCACAGTGGATAGTGAAGAAGGTTATCTAGGATTGCAACGGGATCTTGATCAATTAGGCCAGTGGGCCGACGAATGGCAGATGGAGTTTAATTTAGATAAATGTGAGGTGATGCATTTTGGCAGATCGAATCAGGCCAGGACCTACTCAGTTAATGGTATGGCGTTGGGGAGAGTTATAGAACAAAGAGATCTAGGAGTACAGGTTCATAGCTCCTTGAAGGTGGAGTCGCAGGTGGACAGGGTGGTGAAGAAGGCATTCGGCATGCTTGGTTTCATTGGTCAGAACATTGAATACAGGAGTTGGGACGTCTTGTTGAAGTTGTACATGACATTGGTACGGCCACACTTGGAATACTGTGTGCAGTTCTGGTCACCCTATTATAGAAAGGATATTATTAAACTGGAAAGAGTGCAGAAAAGATTTACTAGGATGTTGCCAGGACTTGATGGTTTGAGTTATAAGGAGAGGCTGGATAGACTGGGACTTTTTTCCCTGGAGCGTAGGAGGCTTAGGGGTGATCTTATAGAGGTCTATAAAATAATGAGGGGCATAGATAAGGTAGATAGTCAACATCTTTTCCCAAAGGTAGGGGAGTCTAAAACTAGAGGGCATAGGTTTAAGGTGAGAGGGGAGAGATTCAGAAGGGCCCAGAGGGGCAATTTCTTCACTCAGAGGGTAGTGAGTGTCTGGAATGGGCTGCCAGAGGTAGTAGTAGAGGCGGGTACAATTGTGTCTTTTAAAAAGCATTTAGATAGTTACATGGGTAAGATGGGTATAGAGGGTTATGGGCCAAGTGCGGGCAACTGGGACTAGCTTAATGGTAAAAACTGGGCGGCATGGACTGGTTGGGCCGAAGGGCCTGTTTCCATGCTGTAAACTTCTATGATTCTATGACTGACATCCCATTCACCAGCTTAAACATTCAGTCCCTCCGCCACAGTAGTACACAGTGACAGCAGTGTGCACCATCTACAAGGTGCACTGCAGCAACTCACTAAGACTCCTTCGGCAGCACCTTCCAAACCCACAAGCTCTATCACCTGGAAGGGCAGCAGATGAATAGGGACACCACCGCCTACAAGCTGCCCTCCAAGTCACACACCATCCTGACTTGGGACAATATCCCTGTTCCTTCCTGTTGCTAGGTCAAAACTCTGGAACTCCAACCCTAGCAGAACTCTGGGTGTATCTACTCCACACTGGACTGCCGCAGATCAAGGAGGCTGCAATAAGGGATGGACAATAAATTGCTGGCCTTTCCAATGATGCTCACATCGCATGAATGAGTAAACAAAACCCTGAGTTATCTCCCCTTGACTTTTCTCCCCCTTTCTCTATTTTATAATTACAATGGCCAAAGCTGACAAACTTCGGCTTCAGTATCACTTCCTTCACTTTGTTTCTTATCGGACCTATCATTTATACTGTAGCATAAGTATGTAACACAACACATGGTGACCTGTGTTTTTCACTGTTTCATTTCTCGTTTATTAAAATGACACAAATTTGTGGTTTTTAAAATAAGGACCACAAAACAAGGTAAGCCACAGAAACCATTCCCATTTTAAGGAAATGAAAACTAAATTGTTTTTTTTCTGTTACTTTGTTCCTGCTGACCTCCATTCAGCAGAACTTGTCGGAAGGAGAAGTAAAACATAAATAATACAGAATGGAAGATTTCAAACCAGATATCATTTTGTCCCCTTGATTTGCCTCCCATGTCTGTCTATCTTAATTTGCTGAAGTAATTTCCCACAGATACTGACTGCCTTCCACTGGACCCATGTGTCCATCTTCTTTTGAGAACTTTGAGAACTAACTTTTCTATTGTGGAGGTCATCACTGCTGAGTTGGATTCTGTGGTCGTTAACCATTCATACACAAACACTTGCCAGTGATGGTCACCCGATAGCATTTGGGGGAGACTGGTTGGTTTTTCCCTCCCAGACAAGCAATGTTTCCAAACCCATGACCGTTACCACTTACAAAGACAAGGATGCATGGAAACGTTCCCACCTGCAAGTTCTCCTCCAAGCAACACATCATCTTAACTTGCAACTATTTCACTGTTACTTCACTAATGTGGGCTGGAAATCATGGAACTCCCTTCCTAACAGCACTGTAAGTGTACTAGCAATACACAGACTATAACAGTTCAAGAATACAGCTCACAACCACCTTTTCAAGGACAATTGGAGATAGGGAATAATTGCTGGCTGTGCCAGTGATGATGCTGACATGCCAAGTATGAATTTTTTAAAAACTGTGGCTAATTATAGCCCACTTTCTCCACCTCTGTTAGGATTAAGTAATGCAACAAAGGGCGTGATCGAACCGAATGGGAACAGAGTCCCGGGATGAGCACGTTCAGCCAAGTGTTTCTCCGCACTCGCAGCGCCGAGAAACACCACGCTATCTACCGGAATCTGGTTTGATTCGGGGCCTCAGCGGGGAACTCGCCAACGATGATGCGCTTAGTCACGTTTCCTGCACTGAGGAGCTCTGCTCTCCAGAACTCTTCAGTGCAGGAAGAGATTGGGACACCATTTAAAAATGGCATCCCGACCTCTCGACCACCGAGCTCCCCCAAAACCCCAACTCACCCATAAGAGGGTCCTCAGGCCCCCCACACCCCACCACACCCGCCCAGGGCACCCCTGGGCCCAATCCACAGCATGGAAATAATGCCAGCCTGGAAATGCCAGCCTAGCAGTACCCCTGCTAGCTGGCAGTGCCACCTGGACACGTTACAAGGCCATGCTGACAAACAGGTGGCAGTGCCAGGGTGCCCAGGTGGCACCAGCAGTGCCAGGTTGCCACCCTGTCCAGAGGACAAACACCTGGGGCCTCAGATCCCCTGGGAGATGCCCACCAGTGCCATTCCATCTGGCCCCCATTTGCGGAGATCAGCACTGAACAGCGCTCGCCCGAGGTCTCCGAGGCAAAGAGGATCAATCGCAACGCCTTGCTATCTCAGGGAAATGCATATCAGAGTGAGACTAGCTGCCTCGCTCTAATATGCAAATTTGCAAAATAGTGATGCCACCCACAATGGGCGGCATTCAGATTGCAACTTCTTGCAAGATCGCATTAGATCTCGCGAGGCATGGCATGCCTTGTAGATCCCAGAAGAGGGATCTCTCAGCATCTACTGGCCGTGATGCACTGCCTTCTGCCTTTCGGGCACAATGCGGCCAGTAGGTTGTGACCAAAGACTGGGTACGTACGCCTAGGTCTTTATTGAGCTCAGTTCATCTTATTTCCACAATGGATACCCCTACCACTGAGTAAGCAGGGGACCTGCAAATATCAAGATTTTGACTTCGCGATTTTTCTTTTACGACACATTCTTATTTTCATAGAATTAATGAGGCCAAAGTTTTTATCATCTTATCGATAAAGGGAGTAAGGATGGGAGTATCGGTCTTCCTGTGCCCCACATCAAAAGACTGTTTTAGGGTCTATCCGGGGAGTGCTTTGGTTACTCTGGGTATTCGATCCATGGACGATAATGGAGGTTTTGAGATGAAGAGAGAGAACTATTGACATCATTCGCTAACATAGAGGCCAGAAATGGAAGATGGGTGTTCAGCAATATAATGGGAAGAGGATTGAGAGGAGAGATGGTTGATCTGACAGACCAGATGATCTTGGAGAGGACACAAGAGAAAATAAGAAACTGGAGAAAGACTAGGATTCAGGGCTATGGCATGGGGAACCTTGGGGGATATTTTGCACGATAGATAGAGGAAGATGAAGGTGGTGATGTAGCCTACGCATCTAAATGAATGGTCTCAATCTCAGTGACAAAGAAATCTGTGAGCTCCTCACATTTCCTGGAGATGATAATGGAGGGGCCATGGGACAGGAGTTTAAGATTACTTTTAATGGAAAAAAGAAACCAGGCGTTATCTCTATCCTGGGTTATCTTTCAGAATGGTGCTGGAGTAGTAAGCAGTTTTGGCTGAGGAAATCAAGGCCCAATATTGCTTGATGTGGCCAGCCAGCTCCAGTGATCAGTGACTAAACTAACTGGCTACTGGGGATTTCAAGTCAGCACCCCTTAGTCTTGAAGGAGTGATGGTAGAGCCCATAGCATCTCAGATAGCAACTCCCAAATTTACATGTTTAATTGCACAGGTGTGGTCACTGGAAGTTGCTTTCTTATTAACCTGAGTAGAAATAGGCTTCACTGCTATTTCTACCAGGAAAACAAACCATCCACCTAAGGTGAATGGAGGGTTAAACTGCTGTTGTTAGCCATTTGGAGGCAAAGGGGTATGGGGAACATGAGTGGTGAGGAATCGAAAGAAAGTGATCAGCGCTTTGCCTGTGATTAAGAAAATGTGAATAGAGAAGCCACCTGAGATGGCAAGGTGAAGAGAGTTAACATGAACATGGGTGTGTGCAATGTGTGATCTTCACCTATACTCAGTATGAAAAAGTGAAGATATTTGTGCCATTACACTCCATATCCGAGTCAGACAGACGACAAACACTGGCACAACAGGGAGTGGGATCATGATTTGAATTCTGATCTTTCCCTTGCTCAGAATGAAAACTCCTTGAATACATTAGTGCATCAAAAAGTATTGCTCCCACATCATAAGCCACAAAAGTAAGAAATAAAAGGTCTTTTGATGTGAGCAGTTAAGACATCCGTGCCAAATTCTCAATGTTATATTAAGACCTCTGTTAAAATAATGTTGGCAGGAATTTGTTGCAATTGCCTTAAGCAGTCATATCAGAAAGATACATGTTCGAACATTTCCCCATCAGACTCTGGGTATCTGAGACATGTTCAGACAGCTCACGCCAAAAAACAGGTTGCTTGATCCATAATCAGGCATCTTGCAACCCTTGGACAATGGGAAGTAAATAATCGAAACGTCGAAAAGCATTTTCTACTGAGCTGTGACAGACAGTCAGTGCTGTCTTTATGTGAGCAGACAATAGTGGATCTCTGCCAGGTTTTCCAAGATGAATTGCAGAGAGGCTTGCAGCATAAATTTACAGTGAACCTTCTGTGACATGGACATACTCCAGTCACTGCAAATAATATAGTAGGAAAGAGTCCGTTGGAAACGTGTAACTGTACCAACCAGGTGACTAGTATGTTGGTCAGTATGTCAGACCACTCAAGCCCATCTGCAGCAAGGGAGCATAGAACTGAAATACTATGATAAATCTAGCCTTCTCGGGGATCTAGGTACCACAGTCTATGTGGAATTATATAGTTCCTGCAGAGAATCTGTGCATTTTTATCAACCCAGACAAAATTCACTATTCTCCGAGCGTACAGCTCGCTTGTGATGTTCCAAACACCATTCCGTATGTGCTTGGCAGTTGCCCAAGTTTTTGCCATGGTTCCTTTGTTCTGTCACAATCAAGCTTACCCCATTTAGCTGAGGCAGAAGTAAATCTACATGGGAAGCTGTTGGATGACAACTATTATGACATAAAGGCTTGATTGATCACCTCCTCTCTCAAATCCCAGTTCACCTGCTGAATAATTATACAGTCAGATGCTCCTGTCCACACATAACATCAGCAAGGAAGTCTTCGGGATATTAAGAATGCATCTGAGATGTCTAAGCAATTCAGGAGGGATGCTACCATGCACGTCTCCCAGTCGCTTGTCACTGTTAGTTGGCCATCTTTCCTACTCAGCAAGAGCCATGGTGTAGCTCCTTTTGGGTGCTGTATGCTTATACAACCATTGTATATCCCTGGTCCTGCAGACACGGTGAATGTAGCGTATTTATATCAAAAAGTCACTTTCTTTGGCAGCTGTTCCACTGTGTCTTATATCTGGTGATGATTTGCATTTGCCCTGTTTACACTGGGGCATAGAATTCAAAGTGCCAGAAGAAATACCGAAGCAACAGGAGCAAAACAATCCAGCTCACAGATTCAGGAATAACTGTCAACCATGGAACTGATATTTTGTTAAATTTCAACAACCCCAGTGATTCTAGCATCACTCTGTCAAAACTGACAGAAGATCGCCACCGGCAAATTGTTTATTTTCTTTTGAATGGCAAATTCACTTTGAATTGCCAGCACTTTCCAGTGACTTTCTTTTTTCTAATCAAAATCTGACATGTTAACGGGTGTGTTCAGAGTAATCCAATATTATAGACTGCACCTCAAACAGACAGCAGGCCTCTTACTGAATGAACAAACATCTGTTTCAGGCCTAGCCCTGGACGCCTATTTTATTTTCTCAAACCAATATGGTGGTAGGCACACTTTTGACTTGCAATAAACATGCGCTTTTGTCCAGCAGCAGCTCAGCAGCTTGAAACAGGTATACTCCATTGAAACTCTCGTTATACCTTTTCCAGCCGTGTAAATAAATCAGAAAAAAATGATGGATTTTGATGAGAGAGAAAGGGAAAACAAAAGAAAATTAAGAAATGCTGCACGGCGGTTAGCACTGCTGTCTCACAGCTCCAGGGACCCAGGTTTAATTCCGGCTTCGGGTGACTGTGGAGTTAGCACTTTCTCCCTGTGTCTGCGTGGGTTTTCCCCGGGTGCTCCAGTTTCCTCCCGCAGTCCAAAGACATGCAGGTCAGGTGGATTGGCCATATTAAGTATTCCCTTAGTGTCCAAAAGGTTAGGTGGGGTTACTGGGTTACAGGGATAGGGGGCAGGCGTGGGCTTATGTAGGGTGCTCTTTCCAAGGGTCGGTGCAGGCTCGATGGGCCGGGTGGCCTTCTTTTGCACTGTAGGGATTCTATAAACACTGCAAATAATTGAGTGTAATATGCCAATGGAAGGGAAAAGCAAAGTGCCCCACATCTGAAGCCCGATGTGTAAAATGCAGTAGTGAATCATGCAAAATATTGTTTCAGTAGATTAGGTGAGCTGTTGCATTTAGATTGCAATGGGACAACAACACAGTTCGCATTCCAGATCACAGAATACCTATGAAGCTATGTTCCACAGGAAAATATGCCAGGGTAAAGCAAGGTACGAATGACTGCTGAAGCTGAGGCTGCATCACAAATATTGAGCTAAACACTGGAAAAGCAAATGTGATAACATTTTGGTGTGTGTTGGGTTGTTTTCTCTTCCAATTTTTAGGGCTATGTGGAATATTAAAAAAATAAAAATCAAGTAGCCAGTTCTGTAATAGATGTGTCAGTTGTCAAGTCTTGTGGTGCTTGGTGACTGTTGTCCCCATTATTGGATTTTTGTATGTCATTGTAGTGAGTTATCTCCTTTAGAATATAAACCCTTAACTTAGCTGTAAAATTATAAAGTACTTTCCTTCAGTGTCAAAACGGCACAGAAGCAGGCCACTTGGCCCATCAGCAATCCTATGAGTCCCATTCCCTCAATCTATCCCTGGAAGTTTATTTTCTCTCACCTAACATCCGTCTTCTGTTTGAAGCCATTTACATTCTCCAGTTTCTTGAAGAAAATGCTTCCCTTGACTATTAGGCATACTAATTGTATAAGACTTAACACCTTTATTTGCATTATGAAGAAATCTGGATGAGTTTCTGTTATGGTCCCTGACAATATAGTACATGAATTGCACCTGTCCAAATAAGCACTATCCCATTGAGCCCGCCCCTTGGGCCATGCCAGTTTACGGATGCATAGTCAACCCTCGGCGTGGTTTAAGCTTGCTGCTTGGACCTCTCACAGTTGGGGTCAGAATTTCCTGTGCAGTTGTGATGATCCATAGGGCAGTGGGACATACTTGTGATACACGCTGAAGGACTGAAAGAGATAGAGATGGTGACATTGAACATGGAGCTGTCAAACTGGCACATTAAGAAAATGCACCACACTTGAAGTAGTATGCACAGTTCTAGTCTCTGTATTACAAGAACAATACAGTGGCACTGGAGAAGGCGTTAAGCAGATTGAAAAGTATGATGTAGTAACTGAAGGGTTTATCTATAATGTAAAATGAAGCAGGCTAGTGATTGTTTTCCCAGAAAAAAGAGCTCTGAGAGATCATCTCATAGAGAGCTTTGAAATTATGAAGAGGGTCAAGAGGGTTCACAAAGAGAACATGTTTCCACTTTGCAGGAGTCCAAAACGCAATGACACAACAACTTGCATTTACACAGAATCTTTAATTTAATCAAATCAAACAGCTTGACATGAGCATTATCAAATAAAGTTTGCAACTGAGTCACATGATACGTGATAGTCAGTAATAAATCTAGTAAAGAATCATGAGAGATTTCTTCATCCAGAGAGTGGCTAGCATGTGGAACTCACTGCCACAGGGGTTGGATTTTACGGGGGCGTATTCCCCGCTGACCGAAAACACCCTAGTCAGTCGGCCCACCTGAAAACTGGCTGTCCCACAGTAATATTACACTGGATAGCAGTTCTATAATCCTAGCCGCCCGTGCAGTGAAAGTTGCTGGGCTGACCTGAAATGAATGAAAATCGCTTATTGTCACAAGTATGCTTCAAATGAAGTTACTGTGAAGAGCCCCTAATCACCACATTCGTCGCCTGTTTGGGGAGTACTGTTTTGTGGTACGGGAATTGAACACGCGCTGCTGGCTGCGTTCTGCTTTACAAGCCAGCTGTTTTAGCCCACTGTGCTAAACCAGCCTGCCTCCTCCTGCTGCTAATAATACAGTGGTGGAGGCAGATTGAGGCTCTTAAAGTGGCCATTAATAGGCCCAAGGATGGGTGATGTGATAACCCTCGCGAGCTCCGTGGGGACACACCAATTGATTGCCCCGTGGCACTCAAGGAATATGAGCTCCCCCACTAGTGAGAGCAGCTGCAGCTCGTGGAAATCGCCCAATAAAAGCAGGCCCAGACTTGGACCGGCTGAAATGGCAGTCTCGTTTGCGACCCTGGATTTGTAAGCCGCATTGCGGCCTTTACTTTGTTGTCGAATTAAACCTGTTTTGGATTAATCATCTTGGGCCTCCTGAGCTCTCATACTGGCGACGCGAAAAACAACAGCTGCGATCCTGGACGTCCTTACCACAGCAGAATTCCCCAGCAAAGGAACAACATCGGTGAGACTTTAAAAATGCTACTTTTTGGAAGGTTAGAGGCCTTTATTGCAGACGTGGAAGACTGGGCCCAGGATACTGAACGGATGCAGTATTTCCTCCAAGCAAATTGTTGTGTTGGAGATGACCAGTGATAGATTATTGATTTATTGATGTTTTTAGGAGCTAATTGAATGCATAGCTAAAGAATGGAATTATTCAAAATGCCATGACTGTGAAAAGACAGTCATTGTTTCAAATAATTAATTAACTTTTCAACTCTAGTGTCTTGTCTGTAGAAACTTAGACATTGTTTCAACAAATGTTTCATATAATGATGAGACTATTGTATTTAAGTGCTTTTAGCAATAAGAATGTATCAACTAATTAGTTATAGTAAGGTCTCTCACCAGCAATGGTGTGAGAAACCTATTCTCATGAGGCTGCGCACATAGACACTGAATTATTCCTGATGGATACCAGTCAATCTTCAGTAATAGCCAATGTTTGATTAATAAATCATCCTCTAAGTAACAGACATATATTTGAACAAATCAGGAGGCCTCAGATGAAAACTAGAAACCAATGAGAGTAAATGAGGGATTAGACCATCGATAAGGATTCCCTTAAAGTAAGACCTAGTGGCCGAGGTCAGTCTCCTGAGTTCCTGTCTTCCTGAATTCTTGAATCATCTTGTTAATTTTTAAAAAATAAATTTAGAGTACTCAATTAATTTTTTTTCAATTAAGGGCTAATTCACCTACCCTGCACATGTTTGGGTTGTGGGGGTGAGACCCACACAGACACTGGGAGAACGTACAAACTCCACACGGACAGTGGCCTGGGGCTAGGATCGAACCTGGGTCCTCAGCGCTGTGAGGCAGCAGTGCGAACCACTACACCACCGTGCCACGCCCTATTCATTAATTATAAAGTGATTTCTTTATGCTTTTGTGTTAAATGATTTCCTTTGCCATGTATTTGACCAACTCATGTATTGTTTGATATTTTTTTTCTAAGTTTTGATTTAGTTCGTATGAAAGTATATTAAAGTGAATAATTAGCAATGAAGTTATATTTTCGACACCTCCAATCAATCAGACAATCGACTCTTGTTAGAAGATAAAATAAGCAATCCTACAACCTGGAAAAGATAATACTCCTGACATCCTGCGAGGCCCTAACTTTCAACTTAATTAAGAGCCTCTTAATTAAGAGCTGCTCCGGACTCAAATAACTTTAACAAACTCGTAGAACTTGTTGCAAATCATTATGAGCCCAAGCCATCAGTAATCATACAGAGGTATTGCTTTAACACGGCAGGGTGAACAACTGAAAATGAAAATCGCTTAATGTCACAAGTAGGCTTCAATGAAGTTACTGTGAAAAGCCTATAGTCGCCACATTCCGGCGCCTGTTCGGGGAGGCTGTTCCAGGAACTTCATTGAAGCCTGGGGAATCGGTAATGGAGTTTTTGACATGCCTTCACAGGTTAGCCAAGCATTGTGACTATAGCCCATCCCTCCCTGAAGTTTTAAGAGATCGGTTGATGTGTGGTGTAAACAATATGGTGGCCCAAAGGAAGCTGTTAGCGGGACCATCTTTGGATCTGAAATGGGCTATAGACTTGTCACTTCCCCGGGACAATGCAGGAACTCCAGGGTTCCATGGACTACAGTATGCACAGTGTTGTCCGGCCCCCATTCTGATGAGCAAAGCCCCCCAAGAATTGGACCTACATGACCCAGTCCCCTCCAAAACAGCGCCATAGTCAGACCCACTCGCCAATGGCTATCAGAGCCCAACGGGACATCTCCCCAGAGGATATTGAGGAATACCCACATTCTGTGCTGCACTTGCAGGAACTGAGGCAGTTAAGGCCACCAGAATCACCAAAAAGCTCGTCCTCCTGGCCAGGTGACATAAACACCCCGAGCCAGGGCTTTGAACATTGCCCTGCCTGAGGAAGACGACTTCATGCAGTTAAACTGCATCAAGGCCCCCAAAGTAACCCAATACGAATAACGCTCCAAGTTAATGGTCACACCTTGGACATGGAAATTAATACAGGGGCTGCTGTTTCAACTATTGGACAACAAACGTTCCATAAGCTCCGTCTGGGGATCCGTCACTTAGGCTTGAAGGATACCAAGGCCCGGCTAGCAACACACACCGGAGAAGCATTGACCATCACTGCGACTATGGTGGCCCCGGTTACCCACAGATAGTAGTCGGTCTGGCTACCATTAGTAGTGGTGCAGGGACCTGGGCCCAGCATCCTTGGCTGTGATTAGTTACAACGACTCCACTTGAACTATCAACAAATCTTCCAGATGTGTCCTGCCGGTTTGTACAAAGTCCTCGGAAAGTACCCGGAAGTTTTCCAGGATGGCCTGGTAAAGATAAAAGGAACTACAGCTAAGATCTACATCAACCCAAAGGCCCAGTCCAAACATTTTAGGGCCTGTACGGTCCCATACGCCCTGCTGTCGAAGGTGGATTGTGAGTTAAGCCGCCTAGAGATCCTGGGCATCATACGTCTCATCCAATTTGCAGATTGGGTAGCATCAGTGGTCCCGGTGCTGAAGCCAGACAAGTCTGTTTTCCTGTGTGGCGACTATAAAATTACCGTCAACAAGGCCTCTCGCCTGGACAGGTGCCCCATGCCACACGTAGAGTACCTGGACACAAAGTTAGCTGGGGACACTCATTCATGAAACTGGACATGAGCCACACATACTTCCAGCTAAAGTGAGACGCGATATTTAGAACATACATCATCGTCAACACCCACAGGGGGCTGTATGAGTACACCCGGCTTCCCTTTGAGGTGTCATCGGCATGAGCAATTTTCCAGCGAGTGATGCAAAACATCCTCCAAGGACTCCCCAGGTTGACTGTATATCTGGATGATGTGCTTATCATAAGAGCCCACTGAGAAGGAACACCTGGGCAACCTAGAAGAGGTCCTTCAACAATTTTCTGACATGAGTGTTCACCTGAAAAGGGGCAAAAAGGGACAAATCCAGGCAAAAGAGGTCACATATTTGGGATACTGTGTCGTTAAGGAAGGGTTGCATCTAGTGGAGGACAAAGTCCGGGCCATCAAAGGAGCTCTAATACCTGAGAACGTGACAGAGCTGAAGTCGTTCCCAGTACTTGTCAATGATTCTGGGAAGTTTATCCCGAATCTGGCTACCTTGTTGGTGCCACTTCACATGCTCCTAAAAATGAACCAGAAATGGGCGTGGAAATCACCACAAGTGGAAGCATTTGCCAGGGTGAAGCGACAGCTGCTATCTTCAAAATTGTTAACACATTACGATCTATCAAAACCGCTCATCTTCACATGAAGCACCTCTCCATATGACGTTGGGGCAGTGTTGTCCCATTGGTGGGACAAAGGGATGGATAGGCTGATAGCCTACGTGTCCAGGAACCTGGCCAACACGGAGCGCCGTTATCCGCAGATTGAAAAGGAAAATTTGCCCATGATTTCTGCAGTTACGAAATTCCATCAGTACATCTACGGGCATCATTTTACTGTGATCACCAACCATAAGCCCCTACTAGGCCTATTCAAGGAGGATAAGCTGATACCACCGATAGCCTCAGCCAGGATTGAATGGTGAACTTTGCTGTTGGTGGCGTACGAATGCACATTCGAGTATCATCCGGTTGCACAGATTGTGCATGTGGGTGCCATGAGCTGACTTCCACTGCCTGTAAGACCCCCATCCCTGCCAGTTGCGGACAAGTCATGTTAGCATTAAATTTTATGGATGCATTACCCATCACGGACACTCAAATCCACACATGGACCCAAAAGAATCCCACTGGCAAAACGTTTTTTCAATTCACTCATGACACGTGGGTGTCGCTGGCTGGGCCAGCATTTATTTCCCATCCATAATTGACCTTGAGGGGGGTACCTTAAGAGTCAAGCACATTGCTGTGGCTCTGGGGTAACATGTAGGCCAGACCAAGTAAGCATTGCAGATTTCCTTCCCGAAAAACATTAGTGAACCAGATGGGTTTTTACGACAATTGACAATGTTTTCATGGTCATCATTAGACTTTTAATTTTTTTATTGAATTCAAATTTCACGATCTGCAGTGGCAAGATGTGAACCCGGGTCCCCAGAGCATTACTCTGGGTGTCTGGATTACTAGTCCAGTGACAATACCACTATGCCATGGCCTACCCATCACGTCGTCCTACATGGCGGATTGCAGGAGCAGCTCCAGGAGGAACTACGGGGCTACATGGCAAAACAGCAGGAGCTGGAGGACGGTATCATCCTGTGGGGAGCCCGCATGGTTGTCCCGCAGTTAGGTCAGCAAACCATCATGCAGAACGTGCATAGTGGACACCCAGATGTTTCTGAAATGAAGATGCTCGCCAGGAGTTACATGTGGGGCCAGGGCTCAACGGCGATATTGAGTAACCTGTGCAGCAATGTGCGGATTGCGAGGAGCACGAGAAACTCCCTCCGCCAACATCGCTCCACTCTTGTGAGTGGCCAGGACGCCGCTGGGTGCAGTTGGACATCGACATCACTGGGCCCTCCTTGGGATCAATGTTTCTGCTCCTGATTGACACCCACTCAAAGTGGATGGACATGCACAGAATGCCTTCCACCGCTTTGTGTGCCACCATAGAGAAGTTGCTCCAGCCCTTTACCATCCACGGGATTCTGGGAGTGATTGTCACTGACAATGGGACCCCCTTTACCAGTGAGGAATTTCAAGTACTTATGTGTGCCAATGAGGTGAAACATATCTGAACTGCCCAAATCACCCATCTTCCAGCGGTCTGGCAGAATGAGCAGTCCAGACATTTAAACGGGGCATGAAAAAACAGACTGCAGGGTTAGTCATACAAAGCTGGAACGATTCCTGGTTACTTATCGGACTACGCCACATGCTACAACCTGGGTAGCAATGGCAGAGTTTCTGATAATAATAATCTTTATTGTCACAAGTAGGCTTACTTTAACACTGCAATGAAGTTACTGTGAAAATCCCCTAGTCGCCACACTCCGGCGCCTCTTCGGGTACACTGAGATCAAGGTGCTTCCCTGACATGATACACGGCCCCTGACCCCACCCCACAGTTGCAAGGACCACAGACATGGGAAAAATGGTGAAGGAGACCCCCCCTCTACAACTGGCTACCAAGGGTGGCATGAAGGGTCACCCTAGGACTGAGTAGAAAATGGGTCAGTCACGTCTCCCAAGACCCTGTGGTCAGTTTCTTCATTGTCCTTTTGAAATTTTGGATCGCCCTCTTGGCCAAACCATTAGAGGCAGGGTGATGCAGGGTGGTCTGTAAATGTCGAGTTCCATTCGAAGCCTGAACACTTTGAACTCCTTGCTGGTAAGTGCGTCGCCATTATCCAACATTAACACTTTGGGTATGCCGTGGGTGTTGAATGTGTGCCCTAGCCTATCCACTGTTGTCTTTCTGGTCACGGTTTGCACCTTATGGACCTCGAGCCACTTCGAGTGGGCGCCTACCATCACGAGGAATGTCGCCCCTGAAATGTAGACTTGGGACCACGGTTTTCCCAGCCATTCCCAAGTGTGTATGGTACAGCTAGTGGGGGCTTCTGGTTCTCCTGGCATGGGTTCACCTTCCCGATGTCCGGGTCTATCCTGGGCCACCAGACATAGCTGCGGGCAAGCATCTTCATCTTGGAAAACCCCAGGTGTCCATTGTGGAGGTCTTGTAATAAGTACGCCCGACTGCGTTCTGGAATGACCACCCGTATCCCCCACTGTAAGATGCTGACCTCTATGCTCATCTCTGGTGGAGCAATGCCCATTGCTGGACCCTGGCAGACCCGATTGGGAGAATCACTCGATCCTCCTTGAATAGCCCAAGTAAAGGTTTGTGGTCTATATAGACTGTAAACTGTGGCCGTAGACATTCTGGTGGAACTTCCTTACACCAAATACAACATTCAGGCCCTCCTTCTCAATTTGGGTGTAGTTCTATTCAATGCCAGTGTGCCGTTCAGACCCGTTGAGCATCCGATGTGCGAGGACGGCTCCTGCACTGTGGGGGGAAAGTCAGGAGAAGAGATTGCTCTGGGTTAAAGTGCATCAGCAGCTTCTCGGATAACAACTGTCTTTTCACCTCTTGGAATGCTGTGGGGGGTTCCATTCCCACAGGTGTTCTTTTTTTAACAATTGGTGGAGCAATCTCAGAAGCGTGGCCAAGTTGGGGATGAATTTCCCATAGTAGTTGTGAAGTCTGAAAAAGGAATGGAGTTCAGTTGGGCCTTTAGGGATTGGAGCCTGCCGGATGGCCTACATCTTGTCTTCCATCGGGTGAAGCCCCCTCTTGTCTATCCGTTACCCTAAATAGGTGGCTTGGGGGGGGCAGTAAAAATGCATTTCTTCCTGCGCAGGTGGACGGCCTGTTCAAGATGCCGAAAGACTTTGGCTAGGTTCTCCAAATGTTCTTTTTCCGAGGCCGCAGTGATGTGTACGTCATCCAGATTTCCATCACGCATTGGAAAATCGTACAGGCTGATGAAACATACAACCCTCTGTGGGTGTTTATTTTCGAGAGTCTGGATCTAAGACCAGCTGCAGGTATGCGTGGCTCATGTCGAGCTTCGTGAATGTTGTTCCACCGCTGAGTTTTGCGTACAAAGCATGGGATTCGGTAACAGTCAAGGCGAGAGACCCAGTTCACCGTCATCTTGTAGTCCCCGCACATACGTATGTACTCATCGAGTTTTAGCACTGGGATCACTGGTGCCGCCCAATTGGCGAAATGGATGGGGCGGATGATGTCCAAGAGTTCCAAACAATCCAGCTCTACGTCGACCTTGGATCGCAAAGCGAATGGCACTGGACAGACATGGAAATAATGGGGTTTCACATCCTCGTCCACACTGATTTTGCCCTCTGCGCCTTTTACCTTCCTGAGGCCTGCGGTGAAAACACCTGGAAACTTTGCCATCACTCCTTCCGGGCCGTGGGGGTACATGCGACAGATGCATTGCTGATTCAATTTTAAGTGACATAGCCAATCGCGGCCCAGTAAGTTGGGTCCTCCTCTGTGGACTACCACCAAGGGCAAACATGCCGATTGGTCCCTGTACGCCACGGTCAAGTGGGTGGTTCCTTCAATGGCCAAAGGCTCTCCAGTGTATGTCGCCAATCGAGCATCCGTGTCCCGAAGGTCCAAGGTCTGCAGACTAAGCTTGATTATGGTGAATGTCCGACGGCTGATCACTAAGACCACTGCTCCAGTATCGAGCTCTATTTCAATGGGGTGTCCATTCACTTTTAATGCAATTCGGATGGGTGCAACCTGGGGGCTGTAATGCAGGGAATGGTGACCTCCCGGGCTTATCCTGCATCCTGAGCCTGTTCGCAACGCTCAGTCCGCGACCTGCGGCCACCATCTTGGTGTTCCATTTCAGGTAAAATCTGCCGATTGCACCATAATGATGGCCTTGGGTCCTGCGGTCACTCCCTCTTCACGAATGCTCACATTGTTCGGGTCGGGAGCAGTTGGTCAGCGGTCACTCCGGCGACCGAAGTTCCAGAGGGGCAAGCTCTGCAACTCTTGGACCCATGCTCCACGCTGTCTGGGGAAATGGCCCTGTCCACCACCCACTGGAGGGTTAATTCGGCCTCCGTAAGGAGTCTTCTTTGGTTATCGGCATCTCGGAGCCCACAGACGAAACGGTCTCGTAAGGATTCGGGCAGTGCGGGCCCGAACTCACGTGAGGTGCCGAGTGTCCTTAAGTGTGCCAAAATGTCGCCATTTGATTCACCTTGGGTCTGCGAGGCCATGTGAAAATGGAACCGGTGGACCATTATCGCGGACTGCGGGTTAAGATGTGCCTTGACCAGGGCCACCAACGTGGCGAAAGGCTTGGCGTCCAGTCAGTCCGGGTGTGTGAGGCTCTTGATGAACACATAGATGGGTCCCCAACTGCCGCCAGCAGGATAACAGTCTGTCAATCATCTCCAACGATTCTGTTGACGGAAAAAACTATTGCACCTGTTCTACGTATTGGGTCCAGTCATCAGCGCCCACGTCAAATTGGTCAAGCTCCCGATGTGTGGCATGTCACCGTTGGTGTGGAGGCCTCTGTCGGCCTAAACAAAGTGGGTCAGCGGTATGATGCACTGCGGCTGCGGCAAATCCACTTCACCCTCATCGCCAGAGTAGCGATGAATGGGAGAGACAACAGGGGCACACTAGTAATGAATGACTGGTTTATTATGGTATACACAAAATAACTAAACTAATATGCCTCTCCCAAAACGGCCTCCCAGGTCAGGGTTTTTATACAGAGGAGTTTCCCAAGGGGAAACGCCACCCCAATTACCAAACTCAGTTGTAATTTTCCAATTAAGGGGCAATTTAGCGTGGCCAATCCACAAACCCCACACATCTTTTGGGTTGTGGGGGTGAGACCCTCGCAGACACGGGGAGAATGTGCAAATTCCACATGGACATCGAACCCGGGTCCTCGGCCAACAAATCTCCAGTTCAAAACAGCATGTTAAAGGTGTAATTGGTAGTCCTTTGCACCCTATCCCCCAATATGAGACAAGTAAGGGAGAAGTTTCAGATCACAGGGAATGTGGCTTGTAGAAATTGCAACTCCTGTGCATGTGAATTACAAGACAGCCAAAATCCCAAAGTGCATCTCAGTCAATTAATTATTTTTGAAGGATAATCCTATGTAAGAACATGCAGCAGTCGTTTTAAGAATGGCAAGGTCCTCCAAATGGCACATTAATCTCTACATTTGGGAGGCTAAACGCAGACTGAGTGGTCGCTTCGGGGAACACCATCGCTCAATCCACAAGCATAACCCCGACCTTCCTCTCTCTTGCCATTTCAACTCACCATCTTGCTGTCATGCCCACATGTTGGTCCTTGACCTGCTTCAATGCCCCAGTGAAACCCAACACAAACTGGGGGAACAGCATCTCATCTTCCAATTAGACACATTACAGCTCTCTGGACTCAACAATGAGTTCAACAACTTCAGACCATGAACTCGCCTCTACATTGTGAGTTCTTTTCTCAATCTAGTTTTTCCAATCACATCCCCCAACCCCACTCCCCCACAATGTCATCTCCCGCTTGTTCTTTAGTTTTGCTTTCATAGAGTGCTGTCCTTTGTTATGCTATTAACACATTATGCAATCTTAGCTCTATGCCAGTATCAGCACATTCTTTAGTCTTTAACACTACCATTCACACTTCCTTTGTCTTATGTTCCATGACATCTTTGTCAAATTTCTCCTCAGCTCCCACCTATCTCCGACCTTCTATTTTGTTCCACCCCCTCTTAAATAATATAAAATCCACCCTATTTCTCCCTCTCTTTAGCTCTGAAGAAGAGGCATACAGACTCGGAACTGATGCTGCCAGACCTGCTGAGGTTTTCCAGCATTTTCTGTCTCTATTTGAGTTTTCCAGCAGCTGCAGTATTTTGTTTTTATTTATTACTATTATGGCACATTAATGAATTTTATTGGCATTGCTTGAACGATGATTGTCAGCCAGACATGAGACAAATGTGTTAGTTTTGATGATTGAATGCCCGATTGGCCTCTTGGGAGTCAGCATGGGTGGTTTTACTTACTGTAGGCATCATGTGTTTTGACCAGTACTTGGCAAGATACCTGAACCATTTTGAGAACTGGGCCTTTTTTCCATTTGATTGCTGAACTACAAGGGCAAAACCAGCATCCATAAGGCAGCTTGTCTGTAGGGCAGTTGAGAAATCTACCTGCATCTCCACAGATCTTACAGATATTACGCCGATGAAATCGGGGAGGCCCCAGCACCGATCCTCCGACCGGTGAGGGGCTAGCAGCCACGCCACGGAAAACGCACAGCCTTCCATATAAAAGCGGCTGGAGAATTGCCGGGTCCGTGGCTGCGTATGCGCATGGTGGCAACCTGCAGCAGCCACGCCGTACAACATGGCGCCGGCCGCGTGCGGACTGACCTGCCAGATATTGCCCGCCTGGATACCCTCTCGCCACCCCCAGGCCCCCCCACCAGTCCCCCTAGCCCTCGCCGAAGCCCACCTCCCCCCCGCCCCCGCCCGGCCAGCAGCACGGCTCCTCCCCCTCCCGGCTGTGGCGGCGCTGGGCACAGTCATGCCAGGTTCACGAAAACTGAGAGCACATGTGTCCCGCGCTTTCGGGAACTCTGCCCACCGGGGGCAGATCATCAGGGGAGGGCCTTCACGTAATATCCTGAGGCTGTCCCAGCAGCCTGCAGCGTACTCCTTGATGACGCTGTGTTGGAGGGGGCGGAGCATCCAAAAACTGGCGTGGCCCCTATTTGGTCGTAAACAGGGATCCTCCACCCGATCGCTGATTACAATATCGGCATCGGACAACGGAGAATATCGCCCTCATCTTTATTTCCAAATCTTTCCATGACCTCTCCCCTCCTAATCTCTGTAATCCCTTCCAGTTTCCAGACATCTGTTCCCCTCTAATTCTAGCCTCTTATGGTTCGCAGATTTTAATTTCCCTACTATCAGCAGACATGTCTTCAGTTGCCAAGCCCCAAGCTCTGGAACACTCTCCCCTTTAACCTCTCGTTCTTCTTTTAAGACACCCATTAAAACCTACATCTTTGGCCATCTGTTCAGCATGTTTCACGGGTTTTAATTTATTAGCTTTAGTGTCTCGGTTGCACAATAGAAATCCATTATGAATGCATGCCTGAGCTCCAAACCCCATTAATGGATTCAGCTTTATAGGATTGTTTGCACAGCTATATAAGGGATGGAGAACCTTATTTCATTGAAAGTTTTATGAACTTCTGATAGGATCATCTTGGTTTTTAAGTGCCTGTTTGTTTATTTTGACAGTTTTATGAACACTTAATTGGATCAATCCTTTTATCAAAGGGAGTTTAACTGGAGGTCTGTTTATTTGGACTGCTGCACAATCAAGACTTCCCGTTGTCATTATGGGGCTCATGAAATCTGCCCATAGTGCGTACCAGAAGAATGCTTCAAAACTCAACAGATTTCTGGACTTTATAACAATGTAAAGGTGAGAGCAGTGTCCACTGCTGATATTGATGACTTTAACTTCCTGATTCTTATTACCCCTTGGTTATTGTCTCTTTCTTGTATACAATTTGTGTTTTATACTTTGAAGACAGATGAAAAATATTTGTTTAATGTTTGTCATTCCTTAATTCCCCATGATAACTTCAGTCTGCCTTAATGGAACCACTGACTATTTTAGCGACTCTCCTCCTTTTTATCTGCTTGTAAAAGATCTTGCAATCAATCGTTATATTCCTGGCTAATTTACTTTCATATTCTATTTTATTCTGTTTTTGTCAACCTCCTGGTCACCTTTTGCTGGCTTCTAAAACTTTCTTAATCGCCAGGTTTACCCTTATTCCTTGCGACATTATAAGTTTCTTCTTTTTCTTTTTTATTATTCATTTAGTCTAATATTACCCATAGTGTTCCTGGTATGCTGCTACTTCCAGCATTAATCTCCTACTCATCCTTTTTGTTCAACTTTCACATTAACATCCTGGGCTGGATTCTCCGCAGTCGGGATTCTCCGTTGCGCCGGCATCGCACCCACTCCCGGGGTTTCCAGACAGCATGAGGCTGCCCACAATGGGAAAACCCATTGGCCGGCTGGCGGGACAGAGATTCCCACTGCCGGCGGGGGCTTGGCGCAGCGGGATGGAGAATCCCGACCCATGTCTTTCACTGTCCTCTCTCTCATCTTATCTTCCTTTCTTACCTCATGTTCTCTCTCTCTTTCTGACCTCCTTCCCTCACAGTCCAACCCCATCCTATCTCATTTTTCTATGTTTAAAACATTTTTTTAGAGTACCCAATTAATTTTTTCCAATTAAGGGGCAATTTAGCGTGGCCAATCCACCTAACCTGCACATCTTTGAGTTGTGGGGGCAAAACCCATGCAATCATGGGGAGAATGTGCAAACTCCACACGGACAATGACCCAGAGCCGAGATTGAACCTGGGACCTCGGCGCGGGCATCAGTGCTATCCACTGCGCCACCGTGCTGCATTTTTCTATGTTTGCTGTCCTCCAGCCTGTTGTTGCCTTTTTAAAGTATTTCTACCTCATCTGCCTGACTCACCACTTTTCTTTCTCTGCCTTTCTTATAACACAGCTTACAGCATCAAGGAAGGGAATGGAACTGGGAATTGGCTCTTATACCTGTCTGTCCATAGCGGGACCTTTTATGTAGATACTAAATGTAATATAGGGTGATATAATTACTTAGATTTTGCAGGTATGTGAATGGAATTAGGCACTGGGAAAACACCTGTGCATTTATTCAACTGATAAGAACTAATGTAGAAATTATAAAAGTAATTAATTTAAATGAATTAATAACACATTTCTGCAGATGATTTACAGAAAATGAAAAACAAAATGCCTGCATATGTGCAAAATGGGAATTTACCTAAAATATAAAGTCATTAAATAAACACTGCAGTTATGTTAACTAATTAGGAGGCACTTATAATTCTGTGTTGTGATATGTGCAAAGATGGTTAGTTTGCTGCAGTTCTCATATTCCTGAATATATTAGCAGTAACTTCATTTCAATTTTACTTTTCTGAAGGCCAGTAAAAATGTACCACCACTGAACATGAAAGTTTGGCATCATTTTAAAATTGCCACACTTTGATGAAAGGTTAGTCCCCACAGTCCGGATTTGGCCATTAGATAAACACTGCAGTGATGCCAACTATATAGGAGGCACTTATAAATATATGATTTAAAATGTTTTTTAAAAAACTCAAGCCAAGACTGGAAGGGTTAACCGAGCTGCCTCTCACCTCTGTCGTATTACTGGAAATAAAGTTGTTGAACACTAATCTATAACTGTTGTCAATGAAAATGTACATTCAAAATATGCAGGATTTTCCTTTTAAGTGCAGCCCAAGCAGAAATTACACTTTATTGCTTTTGTCTGTATTTCTGCATAAACACATATGTCTTCATGAGTCATTTTGTGGTTTGGATCTGTTGCTGTAGGAATATATTCATTAAGTTTACTGAAGACACATTCTATTAACCCAGTTGTTGCTCTTCATATCTTTAGGATGGCCATTCATATCTTCTGATAATTTAGATAGGATATAGAACTCCCTGGCTATATATCATTTACTCGAAAGCTCTGATAGTGGATCCAGGTTCCAGCTCCAGTTGTGCCCTCCTGGAA
The DNA here is from genome assembly GCF_047496885.1 of Scyliorhinus torazame. NCBI lineage: Eukaryota > Metazoa > Chordata > Chondrichthyes > Carcharhiniformes > Scyliorhinidae > Scyliorhinus > Scyliorhinus torazame. The sequence continues at coordinate 288,998,435 of NC_092709.1, forward strand.
TTTCTAGACTATTCTGTTTGTCAATGATTTGTTCATTGTCGAGAAGATCACCTAAGGAGAAGCTGCTGGTAATGCAAGTTTGGATTGATTGTTTGCCTGCACTTGAGAATTGCATTGAGTTCTGGGCACCATACTATCAGAAAGAAATAAAGGCATTTGTGGGAGTGCAGAAAAGATTCATAAGAATGGTTCCTGGAATGAGGAACTTCAATTATATAGGAAGATTCGGGAAGCTTGGACTGTTGTCCTTGGAGGAAAGAAGGTTGAGAGGAGATTTGATAAGGTATTCAAAATCATAAGGGCCCTGGTCAGTGCAGAAAGGGAGAAACATATCCCATTGATGGAAGGATTGAGAACCAGAGGGTGCAGATTTAAGGTGATTGACAAAAGGAGTGATGGTTAGAATCTGGCATGCACTGCCTGAGAGTGTGGGAGGGACAGATTCAATCTTAGTATTCAAAAGGGAATCGGATAATTATCTGAAAAGAAACAAAATTCAGGGCATGGGGAAAAGGCAAGGGAATGGGAGTGCGGAGGTCCCCAAAAAATTAACGTTTAATAGAGGACAGGGACTTAATAAAATTAACGTAAGCATCAGTAACTAGAAAAATAATGGAGCTAAAGAGTGACAATGTAATCAAGTGTGAGGTTATCCAGTTTGGACCAAAAAAGGATAGAGCAGAGTACTTTCTAAATGGAAAGAGGTTAGGTGCAATGGATGTCCAAAGAGACTTGGTGTTCAGGGGCATAGATCCTTAAAATGCCAGGAACAAGTGCAGAAAATAATCAAAAAGGCAAATGGAATGCTAACCTTCTAACTAGAGGATTGGAGTATAAAGACACAGAGGTTCTGCTGCAGCTATACCAAATCCTGGTTATACCCACATGGAGTCACTGTGAGCAATACTGGGCACCGCACCTTAACAAGGGTATTTTGGCCTTGGAGGGAGTACAACATAGGTTTACAAGAATGATACCTGGGGCTGGATTCTCCAAAAATGGGGCTATGTCCCCACGCCAGCGTAAACACGCTGGCATTTCATGCCAGACATTCGTTAAAAAATTTAAGAGCTATTCACCTACCTGCATGGGGCTGGCAGGGCCCCATAGTGCTTCTCGCAGCTTTAGCTGCGGAAACGGGCCCCCGCACTTCCGGTTCCGAGTCCGCGCATTCGCACGGCGGAGGCCTCCAGCAGCCGATCCAAACGCCCATAAGGCCCCCCCGGTACTTGATTCCCCCGCCTCCCACCAGGGGCGGACGCGGACTGAGTCCGCAGCTGCCGCACGAGAGTCCCGATCGACCAGATGTGCTAAGAACCACGTCGGGATTTCGGCCAGTCGGGACCGGAGCATCGCCGGGAGGGCCTCTGGCAATGGCCCCCCCCAGCCGCGCCCGGGACCGGAAAATCACGGGAGCGGCGCCGGGCCCGATTCGGGTGTAAAAGTGGATTTTCCGCCCGCGTCAAACGCGATTTCGCCACGGGAATGCGGAGAATCCAGCCCTGGGGGTTAAGTTATGATGAGAGATTACACAAATTAGACCTGTTTTCGCCAGAATTTAGAAGGTTAAGAGGTGATCTGATCAAAGTATTTAAGATAATAGCAGGGAAAGAGTAGATAAAGAGTAACTATTTCCACTGGTTGGAGATTCTAAAACTAGAGGGCATAATCTAAGAATTAGGGCTAGACTGTTCAGGGGAGATGTCAGTAAGCACTTTTTCACTCAAAGGGTTGTGGAGTTTCGGAACTCACTCCAACAAACAGCAGTTGGAGCTGGAACAGTTATTGATTTTAAATCTGAGATAGATTATTTTTAAGCAAAGATATTAAGTGATATGGGCCAAAGGCAGGTATATGGGGCGGGATTCTCCGCAATCGGCCGATGTCCGCCGACTGGCGCCAAAACGGCGCGAATCAGTCCGGCATCGTGCCGCCCCAAAGGTGCGGAATTCTCCGCATCTTGAGGGGTTGAGCCCTCACCTTGAGGGGCTAGGCCCGCGCCGGAGTGATTTCTGCCCCGCCGGCTGGCGGGGAATGATTTTGCCGTGCGACGCATGCGCGGGAGCGTCAGCGGCCGCTCACGGCATCCCCGCGCATGTGCAGTGGAGACCATGGTGAAGGCGGAAGGAAAAGAGTGCCCCCACAGCACAGGCCCGCCCGCGGATCGGTGGGCCCCGATCGCGGGCCAGGCCACTGTAGGGGCACCCCCCGGGGCCAGATTGCCCCGTGCCCCCCCCAGGATCCCGGAGCCCGCCCGCGCCGCCTTGTTCCGCCGTTCGAAAGGTGGTTCAATCCATGCCGGCCGGCGTGGGTTGACAGCGGTGGGACTTCGGCCCATCGCGGACTGGAGAATCGCCGGCGGTGGGCTCGCCGACTGGCGCGGCGCGATTCCTGCCCCCGCCGAATCTCTGGTGGTGGAGAATTCGGGACACGGCGGGATTCACTCCAGCCCCCGGCGATTCTCCGACCCGGTGGGGGGTCGGAGAATCGCGCCCATGGAGTTAGTCCACAGATCAGCCATGATCTTGTTAAATGGCGGGACAGGCTCGAGGGGCAGAATGGCCTATTCCTATGTTCCTATATTCCTAGGACTAGGTGAATTGTTCTTGCAGAGAGCCAACACAGAGCAATGGGCCAAATGGCCCCCATCTGCATTGTAACTATTCTACAATTCTTGCACTTCTCGCTCACAAGGGGCGAAATTCTCCGGTATCGGCGCGATGTCCGCCGACTGGCACCCAAAACGGCGCAAATCAGTCGGGCATCGCGCCACCCCAAAGGTGCGGAATGCTCCGCATCTTTGGGGGCTGAGCCCCAACATTAAGGGGCTAGGCCTGCGCTGGATGAATTTCCGCCCCGCCAGCTGGCGGGGAAATGACATCTCCAGGCGGCGCATGCACGGGAGTGTTAGCGGCCCATCCCGCGCATGCGCAGTGGAAGGAGACTCTTCCGCCTCCGCCATGGTATTACGGTATTACGGTAAAATGATATAGTGTAGATTTATTTGTTCTTAAGGGCAGCACGGTAGCATTGTGGATAGCACAATTGCTTCACAGCTCCAGGGTCCCAGGTTCGATTCCGGCTTGGGTCACTGTCTGTGCGGAGTCTGCACGTCCTCCACGTGTCTGTGTGGGTTTCCTCCGGGTGCTCCGGTTTCCTCCCACAATCCAAAGATGTGCAGGGTAGGTGGATTGGCCATGATAAATTGCCCTTAGTGTCCAAAATTGCCCTTGGTGTTGGGTGGAGGTGTTGAGTTTGGGTAGGGTGCTCTTTCCAAGAGCCGGTGTGGACTCAGGGGGCCGAATGGCCTCCTTCTGCACTGTAAATTCAATGATAATCTATGATTAATCTAGGACAAAGGTTCGGCACAACATCGAGGGCTGAAGGGCCTGTTCTGTGCTGTATTTTCTATGTTCTATGAAGGCGGAAGGGAAAGTGCCCCCACGGCACAGGCCCACCCGCGGATCGGTGGGCCCCGATCGCGGGCCAGGCCACCGTGGGGGCACCCCTCGGGGCCAGATCGCCCCGCGCCCCCCCAGGACCCCGGAGCCCGCCCGCGCCGCCTTGTCCCGCTGGTAAGGTAGGTAGTTTAATCCACGCCGGCGGGACAGGCATTTTAGCGGCGGGACTTCAGCCCATCCGGGCCGGAGAATCGCGGGGGGGGGGGGCCAAACGGCGCGGTGCGATTCCCGCCCCCGCCGAATATCTGGTGCCGGAGAATTCGGCAACTGGCGGGGGCGGGATTCACGCCAGCCCCCGGCGATTCTCCGACCCGGCGGGTGGCCAGAGAATCTCGCCCAAGGTTCTAGCTAAGTCTTACTCAAGGACTTCAACCCAAAAACCCGAGGCTAACATACCAGTGCAGTTTTGAATGAATGCTGCTCTGTCGCAGATGATACATTAGTGCAATTCTGCGGGAGTGCTGCTCTGTTACAGATGATGCAGCAGTGCAGTTCTAAGGGAGCGCTGCATTATCACAGGTGATACACACGTGCATCTCTGAGGAAAACTGCTCTGTTGCAGGTGATGCACCAGTGCAGTTCTGAGGGAGTGCTGCACTGTTGCAGGTGACACACCTGTGCAGTTCTGTGCGAGTGCTACACTGATGGAGGTGACACACCAGTGCAGTATTGAGGAAGTACTGTTCTGTTGCAGGTGACATTTTGAATGGGACATTAAACCACAGCCAGATTCGCCTGCTCGGGTGCATGTAAAAGACGCAGGGTCACTATTTTGGGAGAGGGCCTGGATAATGTCCAAAAATTATTCCTCAATCAACAAAACTAAAAACAAATTATCCGGTCGTTATTATATTGCTGTTTGTTGCAGCTCATTATGTGCAAAATTGGCTATTGCATTGCCTAGATTACTAAAGTGACTGCATTTGGCTGTAAAGCACTTTGAAATCTGTGGTGGTTGTGAAAAGCGCTTAATATGTTCAAGTCCTTCTTTTCTCTACTGCCTATAGCCCCCACAATTCAGTTCCATAGCACCACAGCCCACAATGCTACGAAGGCTGAGAACATCCAAAATGTTGGCCGGACTGCCCCAACACAGCCTAAAATGTGTGCCCCAATTATCCGGCCGCTATTAAATGAAATGAAAAACAAAATGAAGAAATGAATATTATGGCTGTGTCATGCATGTGCTGAAAGCATGCAGAGTGACTGTGACATAAAACAGCTTCTAAATCTGATTTGCCTCCCACCCTGCCATTCTGAACCTTGCAAATTGTGTTCCTATCCATTCTGAGCTCGACATGCATTAGCTGCACAAGAGATGCTCCACTTATTTAAAGGATCACCTTGGGCCTTCCCGGTGAGTTGCTTTGATATTTCTTCTCCTGCTGCAGAGTGAGTGAAAGTACTGTGCTGAATGTTTTTGGAGGAGTTTGGGAAAAGATTTTGGATACAGAAGGGGATGATGTTGTGGGGTTACAAGGTGGTCATAAAAGTGGAAGGCCTGTTGGGAGGAAGCCTGCATTTGGGCTGTGATTGCAATTTATCTTGAAATGTGCCGTGGCTTGGACAGGGACAGGCAGCACAGATATATGCTTTATCCAACAACACTTCCAATAATCAATACAAAACTGAATGATTCGCACTTGTGCATTTTCTTAGTCCTTGTTTTGCAGTGCCATTGCCTGCCCTCGTGCTCTTACACAATGGTACTCCAATGGCTGGTGAAAGGCCATTGATTTTCAGTAGGGGAGACCGCAGATGGTCTTGCAGGACAAGCTTGAGCAGCTCTGGCCCTTGAGAGCCCAACTTCGCACTGCACCACCTCACCATGGGTTGCAGCAATCTGGGCTGATAGGTTGACAGGAAGCAGCAAGGACACTGGGTGGAATGGTGAGCGGGTAAAAGCTGTCATCCCGCATGACAGTGCCTCAGCAATCAGAACAATGTGTAAAAGAGCAATTAGGATGTCAATGGTGGCAGCCTGTTGAAAAAGGCTGCTGTGCTGGGTGGAACTAGAGTTGGGAGAGGGGAGGGTCCAACGGCCGCTGTGGCAGTTGGATGTGGGACTGCTGGCAGACGAGGAAGTGTGCGGGAGGGTGCGGGGGTGCATTGAAAGGTATTTGGAGGCCAACGACAACGGGGAGGTGCAGGTGGGAATAGTATGGGAGGCACTGAAGGCGTTGGTCAGGGGAGAGTTAATCTCCATCAGGGCACATAGGGAGAAGAGAGAGGGCAGGGAAAGGGAGAGGTTAGTGGGGGAGATTTTAAGAGTGGACAGGAGATACGCAGAGGCCCCTGAAGAGGGACTACTCAGGGAGAGGCGAAGTCTCCAGACAGAGTTCGACCTGTTGACCACAGGGAAGGCAGAGGCACAGTGGAGGAAGGCACAGGGGGCGATGTATGAGTATGGGGAGAAGGCGAGCTGGATGCTGGCACATCAGCTCCGTAAGAGGATGGCAGCGAGGGAGATAGGTGGAGTCAAGGATGGAAGGGGAACTACGGTGCGGAGTGCGGTGAAAGTATATGAGGCATTCAAGGCTTTCTATGAGGAGCTGTACAGATCCCAGCCCCCAGCGGGAGAAGAGGAGATGGAACGATTCTTGGACCAACTGAGGTTCCCGAGGGTGGAGGAGCAGGAGGTGGCTGGTTTGGGGGCGCCAATTGGGTTGGAGGAGCTGATTAAAGGACTGGGGAGCATGCAGGCAGGGAAGGCCCCGCGACCGGATGGGTTCCCGGTTGAGTTCTATAGGTAGTACGTAGACCTGTTAGCCCCTTTGCTGGTGAGGACTTTCAATGAGGCAAGGGAGGGGGGGACCCTGCCCCCGACAATGTCGGAGGCGATGATCTCTTTGATCCTGAAGCAGATAAGGACCCACTGCAATGTGGGTCTTACGGGCCGATATCGCGCCTCAACGTGGATGCTAAGTTGCTGGCAAAAGTGCTGGCTACGAGGATCGACGACTGTGTCCTGGGGGTGATTCACGAGGACCAGACGGGATTTGTAAAGGGCAGGCAGCTAAACACCAATGTGCGGAGGCTCCTAAACGTGATTATGATGCCATCGGTGGAGGGAGAGGCGGAGATAGTGGCAGCTATGGACGCGGAGAAGGCCTTTGACTGCGTAGAGTGGGAGTATCTCTGGGAAGTGTTGCGGAGGTTTGGGTTCGGGGAAGGGTTTATTAGCTGGGTTAGGCTCCTATATAGAGCCCCGGTGGCGAGTGTGGTTACGAATCGGCGGAGGTTGGAGTATTTTCGGCTGTGTCGAGGGACGAGGCAGGGGTGCCCCCTGTCCCCACTGTTGTTTGCATTAGCAATTGAACCTTTGGCCATGGCATTAAGGGAGTCCAGGAAATGGAGGGGGTTGGTCCGAGGGGGGGAGGAGCATCGAGTATCGCTGTATGCAGACGACCTTTTGCTGTATGTGGCGGATTCAGTGGAGGGGATGGTGGAGGTCATGCAGATGCTAAGGCAGTTTGGGGACTTTTCGGGCTATAAGCTCAATGTAGGGAAAAGTGAGCTCTTTGTGGTGCATCCAGGGGACCAGGGAAGAGGGATAGACGACCTACCGTTGAGGAGGGCGGAAAGGAGCTTTCGGTACTTGGGGATACAGGTAGCTAGGAGCTGGGGGGCCCTGCACAAACTTAATTTGACGTGGCTGGTGGAGCAGATGGAGGAGGACTTCAAACGATGGAACATGTTGCCACTCTCGCTGGCGGACAGAGTACAGTCGATTAAAATGGTGGTCCTCCCGAGGTTTCTTTTTGTATTCCAGTGCCTTCCAATTGTGATCACCAAGGCCTTTTTTAAGAGGGTAGGCAGGAGTATTATGGGTTTTATGTAGGCGAATAAGACCCCAAGGGTAAGGAGGGGGTTTCTGGAGCGTAGTAGAGATCGAGGAGGGCTGGCATTGCCGAACCTGGGTGGCTATTACTGGGCAGCCAATGTGGCGATGATCCGTAAGTGGGTGATGGAGGGAGAGGGGGCGGCATGGAAGAGGTTGGAGATGGCGTCCTGCAAAGGAACGAGCCTGAGGGCGCTGGTGACGGCACCGCTGCCGCTCCCGCCGACAAGGTACACCACGAGTCCGCTGGTGGCGGCAACGCTAAGGATCTGGGGCCAGTGGAGACGACACAGGGGTGCGATGGGAGCCTCGGTGTGGTCCCCGATCAGAGACAACCATCGGTTTGTCCCAGGAAGGATGGACGGGGGGTTTCAAAGCTGACATCGGGCAGGGATTAGAAGAATGGGGGACCTGTTCATTGATGGGACGTTTGCGAGCCTAGGGGCGCTGGAGGAGAAGTTTGGGCTACCCCCAGGAAACGCGTTCAGGTACATGCAAGTGAGGGCGTTTGTGAGGCAACTGGTGAGGGAATTTCCATTGCTCCCGGCACAGGGGGGGGGGGAGGGGAGGGGGGGACAACACTTTCGGTGGGGGGAAGAAGGGTGGACGGGGAAGGGGGGTTTTCCTGAGGGCACTTGAGCAAGAAAATGCATAAATGTTCAGGAAAGTTGATATGTGCAGGAGGAATCCAATGTACAAAGTTCTGTATTCTGTCGATTTGATATGTTTATGTCTTGCTTGTCATGATATTCAAACACACACATCATGATAGACACACCAACAGACAAATCAGAACACACAACACCACAACCAATGACAGAAAGATATAAAAGCACAGACACGACCCCCGGTGGTCAGTATTAGCTGCAGAGGAGAACCAGGACACATTGGTTACCAAACACACTCAGGGAGACAGCACGTGCAGAGTATCCAGAACGAACTGTATTATAAGAGTTATAATAAAATAGAGTTGTACCACATACAACTGTGTTGGCTCATCTGTGCACCAGAGCACCCAACACCACATTGCTATGCGACTTTTCTTTTCTTTTTGTTACGGGGCGGGGGGGGGGGGGGGGCGCGGTTTGTATTGTTGAAAATTTTGTTGAAAAATTCTTAATAAACATATTTTTTTTAAAAGAAAGAAAAAGGCTGCTGTGTATGCACTGTGAAATACATGGTGTATTGGACAGGCTGTCTCAGAGCATGTAGGAGACCTGAAAGCCTCTTTGCACACTGGTATCTGCAACTGCGATGGAAGCACTCTGAACTTTCTTTGTCGTACTCAAATGTTGGGCTGAATTTTAAAGGGGCATCAGGATTCTATTGTTGGGTTAAAAAGTGGATCTCGAGCCTGCACTCAGCAGCCTGCAGCAAGACTTGCTTGGCAATTTACTACAGACTGCCTTCTGATTGGCCCCCTGTGAGCCTGCTATCCAATCACGGTCAGTGGGTGAGCCCTCCATGCTACTAAATCCAGTCACAGGGCCACCAGCACTGAAGCTTCAATGATGCCATTGGAAGAAGTGGTCACTGGTAAGGAATGCAGGAACTTTGGCAGCTAGACAAGTAAGTGAAAATAAAATAACTAAAACGCAGAAGGCTCATGCCTGATAGAGACATCACCACACCACCACCCCCACCCCAATTCCCTACCCCACACTGGATGTAGAGCCTATATTAATGTGAATTAGAACTTCTCTTACAGCCTCTCTGCATCTGGTTCCTTTGTCAGTCACATGCTCCAATGGCGGGACCATGTTGGGAAGCCAATCTGAACCAACCTCTGCGGCTTCCAGCCCATTTTCTTGGGCCCAGTAAAATTTAGCCCTTTGGGTGCATTCTGTTTGAGCTGCAATAAAAGCTGGGACATCGGCCATCAGGTGTGACATCATGGTTGGCTCGGCAAATATGCTAATAGAATTGGCCTCCATTTCCATGCTGGAATAAATGGACTCCAAGCTTTACACAAAGCCTTGTGCCCAGTTGGAACTGGATTCCTCCGAGCTCTTTGGCATTGACTGCAGGGTTTCTAGCAGGTCTTCCAGTGTACCAAGCTTATTGGTGTGCATTTTTCTGTTGACCACTTCATTGAAGTCATTATCTGGGTCCTTCGGAGCAGAATACATGTCGGATCTCTCCAGAAAACTAGCACCTACTCTGTTGTTGTCGCCAACCTGAATTCAGCCTACTCACGCCGAGTGGATCCCCATTGTAAAATTTTGATCATGCTACTAATTTCTAGCGTGTGTTGTTGGTCTGTAACATCTATGGATTTTATTCTTTAACCATTGTTTAAATTAAATGATTTCATTTGAAAATTTGTTAGTGAGACAATGGACAGTCAAGGCAGTTGGGATTCTTTACAGGAAGGCTGTTGTGTTTGTGAAAAACTACATTTAAATGTTTTATGACTTAAGTTGCCAGAAAGTTGTATTCAACAGCTCTGTTTGAAGAAATGGCTAAAAGTAGTTTGTTCTTAGAATTACACCTTCTGTTTAAACAAATGATGCATTGCTCTAATTGAAGGAAACCTTTATTTTCCAATATTATGGTAGAAAGTGTTTTTAACATTTGTTCTGAATGATTTTAGTGTTTGTGGGTCTTGGATTACATTGTGACTATTGTATCTAGACGAAACGTATTATTTGTTTGCAACAGATTGTAAACTTTGAGAAGCCGAAGGAAAAAAAAATGGACATTTGTCTATGGCCTAAGTAACTCCAGTTAGATAAAAGCAAATTACTGTGGATGCTGGAACCTGAAACCAAGAGAGAAAATGCTGGAAAATCTCAGCAGGTTTGACAGCATCTGTAGGGAGAGAAAAGAGCTGACGTTTTGAGTCCAGGTGACCCTTTCTCTTTTAGCTCTAGTTAGAGGTGGGTGACACAAGATGACTCATACCCTATAGCCAATGGTAGAGGTGAATTTGGACGATTTCCAAATAAACAAGGAGGAATAATGCGATTGAGGAATGAAAGTTGGAAAATTGGAATCACTGTTGGCACAGTATTATCAAGACCTCTGGGAAGTTACTCTTCGGGACGTAGTTCAAAGTCAGTTCAAAGAGAGAAGAGAAAGACATCCCCTATGTTGGCAACACTCAAGGATTCCTCGGAACTTGAGAGATAAGGAGCTTTTATGTTGCCTTCACTATTTTGTGCTAAGAATAGGTAAAATGTTGCTTAATAAATTCTACTTGATTCTTACATACTAGTTATTTACACCTTGTTAGATCAAGTACAACTGAGGACCCTAGTGTGAGAAATTAAGAATCCATCCCCTCATCACAAACCCTGGGAACATCTCAGTTCAGTGTGATTCACTACTGCGTCATCTTTCACCAGAAATAAAAACTTGAAAGCCTTGACATTTTTGTTCTTCATTCATAGGAAATAAGGATCATTGGCCAACATTTAAAGCCCACCTCTAAGTGCCCTTGAGAAGGTGGTGGTGAGCTTTCTTGAACCGCTGCAGTCCATTTGTTGTAGGTACAACTACAGTGGTGTTGGGGAGTTCCAGAATTTTGCCCTCAACTAAAGGAACGAGGATGTAGTGCAAGTCAGGATGGTGTGCGGTTTGGAAGGGAACTTGTAAGTGGTGGTGTTCTCGTGAGTTTGGTGCCTTTGTCCTTCTCGGTGATAGAGGTCATGGTTTTGGAAAGTGCTGTCAGAGGAGGCTTGGTGATTTGCTGTGTTGCATCCCGTAGATGGTACACACTGCTGCTACTGCAGATTGGTGGTGTTGAGATTCTTGAGTGTTGAAACCTCTAAGCAGGATCAGTTTGTCGCCTGTTGAGATTCAGGCCAAGAATTGCTCAAGGTCGGTGCAGAATTCCAACTAATCCTCAGCTATTTTGTCAAGTGTAGGAACATATGTGCTGATCATAGAATTTATCATAGAATTTACAGTGCAGAAGGAGGCCATTCGGCCCATCGAGTCTGCACCGGCTCCTGGAAAGAGCACTCCACCCAAGGTCAACACCTCCATCCCACCCCCACAACCCAGTAACCCCACCCAACACTAAAGGCAATTTTGGACACTAAGGGCAATTTATCATGGCCAATCCACCTAACCACTGATGACAGTGGTGTGTTGATTCCTCATTACAGTGAGCTGGGCAATCATGAGGTGCTCACTTGTCCCACAGGGATAGTCGGTGAAGTGCCAGGCCAGCTCATTTTTTGGATGGCAAAGCTCACTCCTTGGAGGCGTTGTTCCTCTTCTGGAAGGCCCTTCCAGAGAATAAAGTATGGCCACCTTCTTCCTTCAGTTAGCCTTCTCCCGAACGTTGTGTCTCACTTGTCATTTAGGGCACCCATGTCAATGATGAGGTATCTGACTTCCTGAACTATGACATTGAGGCCGGTAGCTGACCTCTGGTTCCCTCAATACTTTACCCAAATTTTCACAAAAATATATTCCACAATGCTTCATATCCCTTCAATGTTGCATGCCCACATCCTGCCACTGGGAATTAAAGTGTTAACTTAAAAAAGAAAACTCCATTTCATTTGAGTGCTTGCTGAATAGGGACTTTTGCTCTGTTCTCGAAAACATTTCAAAGGTATCCTATGTAGCTTTCTTTTGTCTCTCCTCAGCCACCACAGAACAGATATAGGCATTAAAATTGTTGTTAGTTACTGGAATCACTCATGTGTCCTGTTTGTGAAGCCACTTTGAAATTGAACTGCACAATTAATAGGTTTGTATTTGAAGAGGGTGTCTTATCATCAGGACCTTTCTGCAAAAAAAAAAGCTGTTAAATTTAATAGGGATCAACTTTGATTTTAATTTTCTTAATTTCTTTCCCTGTCGGCTGTGCATTTAAAACAAACACAGTGAGTGAATGGTGGAGGAATAATTTGGATGAGTTACAGAGCACGATGAAATGAAAAAAAACAGAATTAACATATACACAGCTGATGTGCCGTCTGGGTTAATGGTGTTGTGTGTTGATGTTCACTTACATCATTGGCACTTGTAATGAAGGCCTTGGCAAACTTTCTGCTCCATTTGATTCTATTTATGTTGACGCCGATGTCTTCAATTCCCCGTTTCTCTTGCCCCTTACCAAAACGAAAGCAAGGGGGTTGTACTGCAAGGCAGGCCTATGCCAGGTTCCAGTTTGGAAGTGGAAGGCTTCTTATGAGAAAAGGAACTGTTCATAGAACTATTGGTCTGAGGCAAGTATGTTTTCTCTCGTCTCGCAGAGCAATGCTTGGCCTGCGTGCTCAGTGTGTTTAACAACCTCCTACAGTGGTGTGATTAAAATCAGGAGCACCCTGAGTTGCAGGCACCGATCTGTTTCCCATCACTGCATGGTGCCATATGCTGCATTCCAGAGCGTGGTCCTCAAGCAAGATATTGTTTGAGGTTTTCACTCACTTTTAAAGCATTAGCACGCTACCTTGCCTGTCAGAAAATGCTCCAAAGTAGTAACCCAGTGATGTTAACACAAGGAGTTTATTAAACAATAATATTCATGAAAATGAACAAACAAATCGGTGCAGAACAGTTGGCTGAATTTTATGTAGCTGGCAGGGGAACTGTCGCCAAGGCCAAAAACAGGGGGAGTGGCCCCACCTCAGCTGGCAGCAGGGTCCTGGGCCGCACTTTGCTACCAGCAGCCAATTAGGTGGCTATCACCATGCCTGCTAAATCTATTAACCTCGCACCCCCCCACCTCCCACCCCGCCCTCACCACCACCACCTAAATATTCACTGGCCCAATAAGACGGTCAGCAGCTCCACTGCTAGTGGTGGCCACAGCTGGAGTTACATCTGGGGGATGAGGACACACTGATGGATGTGTGCCCTCAAATCCCTAAGTGGAATTTGGGGGCGAGGAGCTAGTGAAGCAGGCCCTGGCGAAATTCGGGGATGGGTGTTGCTGAGGGTAGGCAATGAGGTTGCTGCAGGGACAGCCATTGTCAGCAGGGGACTCTCTGTGCACCAAAAGAATGCCTGCAAAGGAGGCTATCCCCACTCCTGAGCCTGCCGGGAGGTCACCAGAGTTAACCGCACATTGGAACCGGTTCTGGGGGTGGTGGGACCATTACAAATCGGATGGTCTACACCTGGGCAGGACTGGAACCAATGTCCTAGGGGGTGCTTTTGCTAACACTGTTGGGGAGGTTTTAAACTAATGTGGCAGGGGGATGGGAACCAGATTAGGAAGTTGGAGGTCAGTAAAGAGGCAGCAACTAAAGCCAGTAAGGTATTAGATAATAAACTCAATGTGACTAAGGGGAAGAGTAGACAGGGAAGAGATGATGAACGCAAAGGGACAGGTGGTCTGAGGTGCATCTGTTTCAATGCGAGAAGTGTAGCGGGTAAGGCAGATGAACCTAGGGCTTGGAGTAGTACCTGGGAATATGATGTTATTGGTATTATGGAGACTTGGTTGAGGGAAGGGCAAGACTGGCAACTAAATATCCCAGGGTATAGATGCTTCAGGAGGGATAGAGAGGGAGGTAAAAGGGGTGGAGGAGTTGCATTACTGGTCAGAGATGATATCACAGCTATGATTAAGGAGGGCACGATGGAGGATTCGAGCACTGAGGCAATATGGGTAGAGCTAAGAAATAGGAAGGGTGCAGTAACATTGTTGGGACTTTACTACAGGCCTCCCAAAAGCGAGCGTGAAGTAGAGGTACAAATATGAAGACAGATTATAGAAAAATGTAGGAACAATAGGGTGGTCGTGATGGGAGATTTTAACTTCCCCAGCATTGAATGGGACTCATGTAGTGTTGGAGGTGTAGATGGAGCAGAATTTGTAAGGAGCATCCAGGAGAGTGTTTTAGAGCAGTATGTAAATAGTCCAACTCGGGAAGGGGCCATACAGGACCTGGTATTGGGAAATGATCCCGGCCAGGTGATTGAAGTTTCAGTCGGTGATTACTTTGGGAATAGCGATCACAATTCCGTAAGTTTTAGAATACTCATGGACAAAGACGAGAGTGGTCCTAAAGAAAGACTGCTAAATTGGGGAAAGGCCAAGTATAACAAAATTCGGCAGGAGCTAGGGAATGTGGATTGGGAGCAGCTGTTTAAGGGTAAATCCACATTTGAAATGTGGGAGTCTTTTAAGGAAAGTTTGATTAGAGTGCAGGACAGACATGTCCCTGTGAAAATGAGGGATAGAAATGGCAAGATTAGGGAACCATGGATGACGGGTGGAATTATGAGACTAGCTAAGATGAAAAAGGAAGCATACATAAGATCTAGGCGACTTAAATCTGATGAAGCTTTGGAGGAATATCGGGAAAGTAGGACAAATCTCAAACGCGCAATAAAGAGGGCTAAAAGGGGTCATGAAATATCTTTGGCTACAGGGTTAAGGAAAATACCAAAGCCTTTTAATCGTATATAAGGAGCAAGAGGGTAACTAGAGAAAGGATTGGCCCACTCAAAGACAAAATAGGGAATTTATGCGTGGAGTCAGAGGAAATGGGTGAGATTCTTAATGAGTACTTTGCATCGGTATTCACCAAGGAGAGGGACATGACGGATGTTGAGGCTAAAGTTGGATGTTTAAATACTCTAGGTCAAGTTGGCATAAGGAAGGGGGAAGTTTTGGGTATTCTAAAAGGCATTAAGGTGGAAAAGTCCCCAGGTCCGGATGGGATCTATCCCTGGTTACTGAGGGAAGCGAGGGAAGAAATAGCTGGGGCCTTAACAGATATCTTTGCAGCATCCTTGAGCACGGGTGAGGTCCCGGAGGACTGGAGAATTGCTAATGTTGTCCCTTTGTTTAAGAAGGGTAGCAGGAATAATCCAGGGAATTATAGACCTGTGAGCTTGACGTCAGTGCTAGGCAAACTGTTGGAGAAGATACTGAGGGATAGGATCTATTCACATTTGGAAGAAAATATCAAGACTTGTCAGTGATAGGCAGCATGGTTTTGTGCAGGGAAGGTCATGTCTTACAAACCTAATAGAATTCTTTGAGGAAGTGACAAAGTTAATTGATGAGGGAAGGGCTGTAGATGTCATATACATGGACTTCAGTAAGGCGTTTGATAAAGTTTCCCATGGAAGGTTGATGGAAAAAGTGAAGTTGTATGGGGTTCAGGGTGTAATAGCTTGATGGATAAAGAACTGGCTGGGCAACAGGAGACAGAGAGTAGTGGTGGAAGGGAGTGTCTCAAAATGGAGCAAGGTGACTAGTGGTGTTCCACAGGGATCCTTGCTCGGACCACTGTTGTTTGTGATATACATAAATGATCTGGACGAAGGTATAGGTGGCCTGATTAGCAAGTTTGCAGATGATACTAAGATTGGTGGAGTTGCAGATAGCGAGGAGGACTGTCAGAGAATACAGCAAAATATAAATAGATTGGAGAGTTGGGCAGAGAAATGGCAGATGGAGTTCAATCCGGGCAAATGCAAGGTGATGCATTTTGGAAGATCTAATTCAAGTGCGGACTATACGGTCAATGGACGAGTCCCGGGGAAAAGTGATGTACAGAGAGATCTGGGAGTTCAGGTCCATTGTACCCTGAAGGTGGCAACGCAGGTCGATAGAGTGGTCAAGAGGCATACAGCATGCTTGCCTTCAATGGACGGGGTATTGAGTACAAGAGTCGGCAGGTCATGTTACAGTTGTACAGGAATTTGGTTAGGCCACATTTGGAATACTGCGTGCAGTTCTGGTCGCCACATTACCAGAAGGATGTGGATGCTTTAGAGAGGGTGCAGAGGAGTTTCACCAGGATGTTGCCTGGTATGGAGGGTGCTACCTATGAAGAAAGGTTGAGTAGATTAGGATTGTTTTCATTGGAAAGACGGAGGTTGAGGGGGGACCTGATTGAGGTCTACAAAATAATGAGAGGTATGGACAGGGTGGATAGCAACAAGCTTTTTCCAAGAGTGGGGGTGTCAATTACAAGGGGTCACGATTTCAAGGTGAGAGGGGGAAAGTTTAAGGGAGATGTGCATGGAAAGTTTTTTACGCAGAGGGTGGTGGGTGCCTGGAACGCTTTGCCAGCGGAGGTGGTAGAGGCGGGCACAATAGCATCATTTAAGATGCATCTAGACAGATATATGAACGGGCGGGGAACAGAGAGAAGTAGATCCTTGGAAAATAGGTGACAGGTTTTGATAAAGGATCTGGATCGGTGCAGGCTGGGAGGGCCGAAAGGCCTGTTCCTGTGTTGTAATTTTCTTTGTCTCCCCGCCACTGGTAATCAAAGTAATTCCTTTTACTTGAAGCGTTTTGAGATGTTTTGAGTCATAATAAGCCAAAGGTCTTTCAATTCTCTGGTGGTTTCCACCAGGTTTGTGCCTCTCCCCCAGAAAAACGTTATAGCTTGATGAAGATTGCCTTTTAAATGCCAACTGCTCCCCCACCAGAGAAATGGGGTGAGATTCTCCAACCCGCCAGTCCCATTTACTGGCGTGGCTCGTGCCCGCCAGCAGCGGCATCCTCTGTCCCGGCAGCCGGCCAATGGAGTTTCCCATTGTGGCCACCCCCATACTGTCGGGAAATCCACGGGCGTGACTGAGCTGCTGGTGAAGCGGAGGATCCCGCCGACAGACAATCCCATTGAGGATGTATTTCAGCTGGAGTCATTAAACATTTTGCATTGAAATATCCCATAGCTGTAGAAGGGTCAAGTCTATTTTTCAGACCTTTTCTATCACTTGCTTTTTACCTTCTTGGTGCATATGATTGTTTTTCATGTTCGTCGTGATCGTATGGCCTCATTGCACCCGACTCAGTGACATGAATAAGCTGGTAAATCTACGAGGCTCGGGACGCCTTGCGAAATCTAATGAGATTCATTAAACATTGCGATCTGGATCTCACTCTCAATGGATGTGATCCAGATTTGCATATTTAAGTTTGCAGTTAAGCTCATTTAAATACGTTCGTGCCGGAGTCTCTCAAGGTCCAGGATTGAACGCCCACGCCTCAGAGACCACACCGTGGTGCCATTCAGCATTTGTCCAGACAAATGTGGACCAGGCGTTTTGGCACCTGGGAGATCTCCCAGGAGATTGGAGGTCTCCGGTTGGTCTGGCTTCGAGCAGGGTGGTACCCTGGCACTCCCGATGCCACCTGGGCACCTTGACCAGTGTGCCCAGGTGGCACTGCCAGGCTGGCATGGGCACTGTCATGTTGGCATGGGCAATGCCAGGGTGCCAGGCTGGCAGTGCAATGGTGCCTGGGTAGCAGGTTATCCATGTCGGGGAGCGGCCCGGAGATGCCCTGCCGTTATGAGGTGGGGTGAGGGAGGGCTTAAGGACCCCTAATCAGTAAGTTGAGCCTTTGGAGGGGCCAGAAGGCCACGGTGAGGGGTGGGGGAGGGGGGGGTCAGAGATTAGAGATTGGGAAGCATTTAAAAATGACTGGGCAAGGTTTGCTAGGCCAAATCAGCAAATCAGGGGGCAGTTAAGAGTCAACCTCTATTGCTGTGGGTGTAGTCTCGACCAAGTGAGGGCAAAGATTTCCTTGTCTAAAAGGTATTAGTGAACCAGATAGGTTTTTACAAAAATCATTGATAGTTATGGTCACCATTACCGAGACTAGCTTGATGAAGGGAAGGGTAAAGCTATGGACAGTATAATGGTTAATGGGTGAGCAAGGCAGCAGGTTACGTGACAGGTTATTATGTAGAGATATGGGTTCAAAGACAAGGAAAATTAGGAGAAAGGGTAAGAGGAAAAATAATTTGCGAAAAGTTACTGACCAAGGTGTTAGGATTCATAACAAAGACATAAAAAACAGCATAAGTGTACTTTACCTGAATGCTCGTAGTATACGGAATAAGGTGAATGAGTTGATGGCGCAAATCATCGTGAATAACTATGATTTAGTGGCCATTACTGAAACATGCTTAAAAGATGGTCACGACTGGGAGTTAAATATCCAAGGGTATCAGACTATACGAAAGGATAGAATGGACGGTAAGGGCGGTGATGTTAGCTTTGTTGTTTAAGGATAGCATCCAGGCAATAGTAAGGGATGATATTGGTGCTATGGAGGACAAGGTTGAATCAATTTGTGTGGAAATCAGGAATAGTAAGGCGAAAAGGTCACTGATAGGAGTAGTCTATAGGCCACCAAATAGTAACAGGATGGTAGGGCAGGCAATAAGCAAAGAAATAACGGATGCATGTAGAAATAGTACAGCGGTTATCATGGGAGATTTTAATCTGCATGTCGATTGGTTTAACCAGGTTGATAAAGGCAGCCTTGAGGAGGAGTTTATAGAATGTGTCCGGGATAATTTCCTGGAACAGTATGTAATGGAACCTACAAGGGAACAAGCGGTCCTAGATCTGGTCCTGTCTAATGAGGCAGGATTGATTAATGATCTCATAGTTCGGGATCCTCTTGGAAGGAGCGATCACAATATGGTGGAATTTAAAATACAGTTGGAGAATGACAAGGTAAAATCAAACACTAGTGTTTTGTGCTTAAACAAAGGTGATTACAATGGGGTGAGAGAAGAACTAGCTAAGGTAGACTGGGAGCAAAGACTTCATGGTGAAGCAGTTGAGGAACAGTGGAGAACCTTCCGAGCGATCTTTCACAGTGTTCAGGAAAGGTTCATACCGACAAAAAAGAAAGACGGTAGAAAGGGGAAAAATCGACCGTGGATATCTAAGGAGGTGAGGGAGAGTATCAAATTGAAGGAAAAAACATACAAAGTGGCAAAAATTAGTGGGAGACTAGAGGACTGGGAAGTCTTTAGGGGACAACAGAAAGCTACTAAAAAAGCTATAAAGAAGAGTAAGGTAGACTATGAAAGTAAACTTGCAAGGAACATAAAAGCAGATAGTAAAAGCTTCTACAAATATATAAGACAAAAAAGAGTGGCTAAGGTAAATATTGGTCCTTTGGAAGATGAGAAGGGAGATTTAATAATAGGAGATGGGGAAATGGCGGAGGAGCTGAACAGGTTTTTTGGGTCAGTCTTCACAGTGGAAGACACAAATAACATGCCAGTGGCTGATGGAAATGAGGCTATGACAGGTGAGGACCTTGAGAGGATTGTTACCACCAAGGAGGTAGTGATGGGCAAGCTAATGGGGCTAAAGGTAGACAAGTCTCCTGGCCCTGATGAGATGCATCCCAGAGTGTTAAAAGAGATGGCTAGGGAAATTGTAAACGCACTAGTGATAATTTTTCAAAATTCACTAGACTCTGCGGTGGTCCCAGAGGATTGGAAATTAGAAAACGTGACACGACTGTTTAAAAAAGGAGGTCGGCAGAAAGCGGGTAATTATAGGCCGGTAAGCTTAACTTCGGTTGGAGGGAAAATGCTGGAATCTATCATTAAGGAGGAAATAGCGGGGCACCTGGAGGGAAATTGTCCCATTGGGCAGACGCAGCATGGGTTCATAAAGGGTAGATCGTGTCTGACTAATTTGGTAGAATGTTTTGAGGACGTTACCAGTGCAGTAGATAACGGGGAGTCAATGAATGTGGTATATCTGGATTTCCAGAAAGCTTTTGACAAGGTGCCACACAAAAGGTTGCTGCATAAACTAAAGATGCATGGCATTAAGGGGAAAGTAGGAGCATGGGTAGAGGATTGGTTAACTAACAGAAAGCAGAGAGTGGGGATAAATGGGTGTTTCTCTGGTTGGAAACCTTTAACTAGTGGGGTCCCTCCAGAATCAGTGTTGGGCCCGCAGTTGTTCACAATTTACATAGATGATTTGGAGTTGGGGACCAAGTGCAATGTGGCAAAGTTTGCAGACGACACTAAGATGAGTGGTAAAGCAAAAAGTGCAGAGGTTACCGGAAGTCTGCAGAAGGATTTGGATAGGTTAGGTGAATGGGCTAGGGTCTGGCAGATGGAATTCAATGTTGCCAAGTGTGAGGCTATCCATTTTGGGAGGAATAACAGAGGAATGGATTATTATTTAAACGGTAAGATGTTAAAACATGTTGCTGTGCAGAGGGACCTGGGTGTGCTGGTGCATGAGTTGCAAAAAGTTGGTGTGCTTGTGCAACAGGTGATTAAGAAGGCTAATCAAGTTTTGTCTTTCATTGCTAGAGGGATGGAGTTCAAGACTAGGGAGGTTATGCTGCAATTGTATAAGGTGTTGGTGAGGCTACATCTGGAGTATTGTGTTCAGTTTTGGTCTCCTTACCTGAGAAAGGACATATTGGCACGGGAGGGAGTGCAGAGGAGATTCACCAGGTTGATCCCAGAGTTGAGGGGATTAGATTATGACGAGAGGTTGAGTAGACTGGGACTGTACTCATTGGAGTTTAGAAGGATGCGGGGGGATCTTATTGAAACATATAAAATTATGAAGGGAATAGATAGGATAGATGCAGGCAGGTTGTTTCCACTGGTCGGGGAAAGCAGAAATAGGGGGCATAGCCTCAAAATAAGGGGAAGTAGATTTAGGACCGAGTTTAGGAGGAACTTCTTCACCCAAAGGGTTGTGAATCTCTGGAACTCCTTGCCCAGTGAAGCAGTTGAGGCTCCTTCTTTAAACATTTTTAAGAAAAAGATAGATACTTTTCTGAAGAATAAAGGGATTCGGGGATATGGTGTTCGGGCCGGAAAGTGGAGCTGAGTCCACAAAGATCAGCCATGATCTCATTGAATGGTGGAGCAGGCTCGAGGGGCCAGGTGGCCTACTCCTGTTCCTAGTTCTTATGTTCTTATGTTCTGGATTTATTAATCAAACTCAAATTCCATCAGCTGCCATAGGGGGAAATTTGACCCATGTACCCAGGCATTTTCTTGGGCCTATGGATTATTAGTCTAGTATCATTACCACAATGCCGACTCCCTCGTACTGTCTCCCGGATGTTGATGTTAAATTCTTCAAGCATCTGGGCATCTCTAAATCGCAGGCATGTTTAGCCCATCCATGGAAGGTCTAGTTGGCTTCTTTACCTTTCCCGACCTCGTAAGGCCATAAAACATTTTGCAACATTGAGTTGCCTTGCATAGTGGCACTGAGTTGACACTCACTATCCTTCCACTGAGCTTTGGCGATTTGTGGTGATTATTCCTTTAAGGATAACACAGCAGAAGAAGGGCACCTGGCTTGAAGGACTAATTGGGATGAGAGTGGGTAATCACCTCAGGGGGTGGAGTCTTCTCTTAGGGAGGAGACATCTAGAAGCCATGTTAGGGGACTGGGGCAGCTGGTGGGCTGGTCTAAGCCAGCTGTGGGGCTGCCAGCCTCTGTACAGTTCTTCTTATTAATAAATACCTGTTGTGTTTCCAAAGAAGCCTGCAACGTGAATCATTACATTCGGCGATGAGGAACAAATAATGATGACACAACCTCTGGTCCAACACCTGTGAGTATCCCATTTTGATATGAGTCTGAAGAAAAAAGTACTCACCTGAATGCTTATCTTTGGACAAACAGACCTATTTGAGATGTTGAAGTATTGCCAGACCCTGAGGGATGGACACGGAGCGGGCCTGGATTGGCCAAAACAATCAGAAGCTAAGAAATATATAGAGAAAAAATAAGAGAAAAAACTGTCAGAAACAAGATCTGTGACATTGAGTTTGGAAAGAAAATGGAACTTCAGTGAAGAGACAATAAAGAGTTGCTGCGAAGTTAATTTAAAAAAAACAAAGAAAAAGGAGAGGAGAGCACAGAGAGCAGTGTTTTAGTTGATTGAAGAAAGGTGTCGCAAGGAACTGTAGCGTGGTCTCAAGCCAGAAGCACGGGAAAATGAAGAGGCTGAGATTGTTGGGCCCCCAATTTGAGCAGAGCCTGCGAGGGATCTGGGTAGCGGTCCCTGCACTAAAGGATTGCAGGCCTGAAGTTCTCAAGTTTTTGAAAGAGGAGGCCGAGCCCCAGATCGCGCGCGCTTGCCGATCGGTGGCCCCCGATTGCGGGCTTGGCCATCGTGGAGCCCCCACCCCCAGAGACTGATCCCCCCGCCTCCCACCAGGATGGCCACTGCAGCCTCGATGCCGAGCACACGCCGGGTGGAACCATATGTGAACCACGCCGGCGGGAACTTGGTCAGTCGACTGCGGAGAATCGCCGCGGGGGCCTCTATCAATGGCCCCGACTGGCGCCTCGTCGAATGCACGCGTGCGACTGACGCCGATTCTCCGATCGCGGGTCTGTGGCAATATTCTCCGCCCCCGTGCCGAGCTCCATTCCGGCGCGGAGACCCGGAGAATCCCGCCCCAGTTCTTTTCATCAGTACAAGTGAAGTTTTGAAAGGTTTTTTTTAAGTTCAAAAAAAGAGCAGCCAGGTAAATGCCAAGACTTCACAAGCACGGGGAAAAATCATAGAGAAGCTGCTGACAGCTCAGTGAAAAAAGATGACAGTCTTAAGGCGGTAATACATTTAAAGAGCTAATGCATTTAAAGCGGCAACCCACAGGAAGAAACAAATGGCAATGGACTGGAAAATTGAAGAAGACGCAACAAAATCGGTCCACACCCAATAAAGACCTCAAGGAAGGGGGAACACAAAACCTCGAAGGAGGAAATGATTACTACAGGGAAGAGGCAGTGAAAGAACCCAGAAGGAAGACACTGAAAGACCCTGAAGGAGGACACTGAAAGACCCGGAAGGATAACACTGAAAGACCCTGAAGGAGGACACTGAAAGACCCTGAAAGGAGGATACTGAAAGACCCTGAAGGAGAACACTGAAAGACCCTGAAGGAGGACATTGAAAGACCCCAGAAGGAGGACACTGAAAGACCCCGGAAGGAGGACACTGAAAGATCCCGGAAGGATAACACTGAAAGACCCTGAAGGAGGACACTGAAAGACCCTGAAAGGAGGATACTGAAAGACCCTGAAGGAGAACACTGAAAGACCCTGAAGGAGGACATTGAAAGACCCCAGAAGGAGGACACTGAAAGACCCTGAAGGAGGACACTGAAAGACCCCGGAAGGAGGACACTGAAAGACCCCGGAAGGAGGACACTGAAAGACCCTGGAAGGAGGACACTGAAAGACCCTGAAGGAGGACACTGAAAGATCCCAGAAGGAGGACATTGAAAGACCCTGAAGAGGGACATTGAAAGATCCCAAAAGGAGGACACTGAAAGACCCCGGAAGGAGTACACTGAAAGACTCTGAAAGGAGAATACTGAAAGATTCCGGAAGGAGGACATTGAAAGACCCTGAAGGGGGACATTGAAAGATCCCAAAAGGAGGACACTGAAAGAGCCCGGAAGGAGGACACTGAAAGATCCCGGAAGGAGGACACTTAAAGACCCCGGAAGAAGGGCAACAAAAGACAATAAATGACCAAATGAAGAATTACGAGGTCATTTGCAGAATGGAAACAAGTCAACACTTCATTGGAGACAGACCTGACCAACAGTGAAGCCAAAAAGGGTTTAGCTGAAGTTAAGACAAATAGAGATGAAGGTTCCATTTGTAAAATGTAGGCATTCAGTCAGAACATGATGAATTCCCCTAGCATGAAACTGAGATTGCGTGCCAAAACAAGATATGCCAAATTGAAATATTGGAAAGAGAAGAAACTCTATCACACAACCTAAGTACCAGAAACAGAAGGCGGGTTTCTCTCAGTCCAGGGCTGGGCCGGAGAATCACCGCGGCCGGCGCGAATTGCACCATGCCGCCCCGACGCCGGGATGTGCGGAGAATTGGCACCATTGGCGCCAGCCGGGGGCCACTCTACGGGGTCCCCCCCCCGGCGATTCTCGGCCCGGGATGGGCCGAGCGGCTGTAACACAAAATCGGAGTTCCACCGGCGCCATTCTAATCTGCTCTTAGCCGGCTGGCACCTCGCTGTGGAAGGGTCCTGGGGCGGCCTGTAGGGGGGGTGGGGGGTGGGGGGTGGGGGGGGGGGTGAGGGGGGTGTGGGGGGGTGAGGGGGGGGCCACCAATCGGCGGGCCAGCCTCTCGGGCTGGGGGCCTCCTTTCTTCCACGCCGGCCCCTCTAACCCTACGCCATGTTGCGTCGGTGCCGGCGGGGAGAAGGGAGCCACTGCGCATGTGCGCAATGGCACTTGTACCACTGCGCATGCGAGAGTTGGCGCCAGTGACACTGCGCATGCGCGGACCCCGCGCCGCCCAGTTGACGCCGGGATCAGCAGCTGGAGCGGCGTGGGCCAGAAGGCCTGTAGGGGTCAGAATTGCGGATCCTGAGGCCGTATTGCCGCCGTTGGGAAACGCGATGGCGTTTCCGATGGCGTCAACACTTAGCCTCAGGATGAGAGAATCCCGCCCAGACTACCTCGACCATTCCTTCACCCGTAATAGACCGAGATTATGAAAGAACTGTCAAGACTTAAGACTGTGTTGTGTTATGATGGTATGTGCCTGCATGCATGATAATACAAGGTGCCCGGCAGAGCATGGATCAACATGGGACTGATGAATGGCACAGCGCACAAAGTAAAGTGTGTAGTCACATAGCCAGAGAAATGTTTGGGACAGAACTCGCTAAGCAGCAAGCCTGTATGGAAGAGCTCCAAACAAGACTATATTTGGAACTGTACATAGGTGAAGCCAGTAAAAGTGTTTATATTTGGACACACAAACCTCAAGATCTTAGTAATGAGCCATCACCACAGCAATTATAAAAGAAAACATATTAAATGCATAATATGACAGGACCTCACAATATGAAACTTCGATAGTGGATCAAGCTGGATTCCTGGAATTATTGTCCAGTCACATAACCCTTGTTGTACCAGTAGACATGGGGGAATGGATCGTTCATAAGCATGCCGACCTCCTGAGGAGTAGAAAGGCACTCCAGCAGTCAGTGTTGCCATCACGAAATGTTTTCGAACCTGGTACAATTTACGTTTGTTATGGAAATAGACAATTGTAGGAAAAGGTCTTGGATTGGGGGCAAGCAGACTTTAGTAAAATAAGGCAGGATCTGGCCAAGGTAGATTGGAACAAGTTACTGGTGAGGAGGTCTACAGAAGAGCAGTGGGGGGGGGGGGTGTTCAAAGGGGAAATGGGGAGGGTACATGCCCAACATCTTCCCTCTAGGGTAATAGGAAGGAGCAACAAGCCCAGAGACTCTTGGATGATCAGAGATATCCAGGATACAATGAGAAGGAAGAGAGAGGCTTTTAATAAGTACAAGGGGAGCAAATCTACAGAGGCATTAGTGGAGTACAGAAAGTGCAGGATGGAGCTTAGGAAAGCAATTAGGAGAGCAAAGAGGGGATATGAGAAATCTCTGTAAAAGTAGGGAAAATCCCAAGATATTCTATATCAATGGGAAGAGGATAACTAGGGAAAAGGTAAGGGCAATGAGGGACCATGGGGGGAATCTGTGGGTGGAGTCAGAGTACATTGGTAGGGTGTTAAATTTCATATCTGTCATCACCCAAGAGAATGAAGAGGCAGATATGGAACTCAGGGAGAGAGACTGTGAGGTTATTGAACAAGTTGCCATAGGGAGGGACAAGTTATTGGATGTGTTGTCAGGCTTAAAAGTGGAGAAATCTCGAGATCCGGACAAATTGTGCCCCAGGTTGCTGTGGGAGATGAGGGAGGAGATTGCAGAGGCCGATCCAAATTTTTAATTCTTCTCTGGCCACAGGAGAGGTGCCAGAGGATTGGAGAACCATGAATGTGGTCCCGCTATTTAAGAAAGGCTGTAGGGATAAAACAGGGAACTACAGGCCAGTCAGTCTCATGTCAGTGGTGGGGAAATAAATGGAGAAAATTCTGAAGGAGAGAATCTATCTCCACTGGGGGAGGCAAGGTTTGATCAGGAATAGGCAGCATGGCTTTGTCCGAGGGAGGTCAAGCCTAACAAATTTGATTGAATTTTTTGAGCATGTGACTAAGTGTGTCGATGAGGGTAGTGTAGTTGATGTAGTTTACATGGATTTCAGCAAAGCATTTGACAAGGTCCCACATGGGAGAGTCATAAAGAAGGCAAATGCACATGGGATACAGGGGAACTTGATAAGGTGGATTCAAAGCTGGCTGAGCTGTAGGAAACAGAGGGTGATGACAGACGGCTGCTTTAGTG
The DNA here is from genome assembly GCF_047496885.1 of Scyliorhinus torazame. Lineage (NCBI taxonomy): Eukaryota > Metazoa > Chordata > Chondrichthyes > Carcharhiniformes > Scyliorhinidae > Scyliorhinus > Scyliorhinus torazame. The sequence goes on from NC_092709.1 coordinate 289,024,686, forward strand.
ACTGGAAACCAATGTCCAGTGGCGTACCACAGTGATCTGTGCTGGGTCCCCGGTTATTTGTCATTTATACAAATGACTTAGATACCTATGGGTGGGGGGGGGGGGGGGGGGGAGGGTGTAGGATCAGTAGATTTGTGGATGACACAAAGATAGGCCGGGTGGTTATCAGTGAGGCTGAGTCTTGCGTTCCAGGAAGGTATGGACGGGATGGTCAAATGAGCAGAAAAATGGCAGATGGAATTTATTCCTGAAAAGTGTGAGGTTTTACACTTTGGAAGGAGCAATTTGACAAGGAAATATTCAATGAATAGCACCACACTGGGAAGTCCTGAGTAACAAAGAGACCGTGGCGTATTTGTAAATAGATCTCTCAAGGCAGAAGGGCAGGTTAATAGGGTGGTGAAAGGGCATATGGTACACTAAGCCTTTATCAATCGTGGTACAGATTTCAAAAGCAAGGAAGTCAGGTTGGAGTTATATAGAACATTGGTGAGGCCACAGCTGGAGTACTGTGTGCAGTTCTGGTCGCCACATTATAGGAAGGATGTGATTGCACTGATGGGGGTACAGAGGCGTTTCACCAGGATGTTGCCTGGATGGAACATTTTAATTATGAAGAGAGGTTGAATAGGCTTGGGTTGTTTTCGCTGGAGCAGAGAAGGCTGAGGGGCGACCTGATTGAGGTGTTCAAGAGTATGAGGGATATGGACAGGGTGGATAGGGAACAGCTGTTCCCCTTAGTTGAAGGGTTGGTTACAAGGGGGACACAAGTTCAAGATGAGGGGTGGGAGGTTCAGGGGGGAATTGAGGGAAAACCTTTTTACCCAGAGGCTGGTGATGGCCTGGGATGCACTGCCTGGGTGGGTGGTGGAGGCGGGTTGCCTCGCATCCTTTAAAAAGCACCTGGATGAGCACTTTGCACGTCTTAACATTCGAAGCTATGGGCCAAGTGCTGGCAAATGGGATTAGGATTGGCAGATTTCATGCGGCAGTGTAGACTCGATGGGCCGAAGGGCCTTTTCTGCACTGTATTTTTCTGTGATGCTGTGAACTTTGTGGGCATCACAGCAAAAGGTGAATGTGTTCTTACCTGATGCTTACACGTCAAGCATTTGTCAGGAAGAATAACTGGGTAACGATCAGGAGCAAGAACCTGGCTCCATTTATGTACTCCCTGTCCGTAAGGCAGGATTTGTAACATGTTAGGATGAAAAATAAAGCTTATTTCTAAAATTCGGCACTCACAGTGGGGAGCAGAACTTACAGGAAGAGCACCAGGATGCACATCCTGTAAAAATTTCCCAATTATAATTGCGGTAAAGTAAAATCACAGGCTGTGTGATTGCATTGTCCTATCTGTTCCCGGCAAAAGTAGAACAAGTCCTACAGCTCTTTTCAGCAAAAGTGTTGAATTTTGACTTTTACCTCCAGGTGAGATCCACAAAGCTTTCCAAAAATAATTTTTCTGACACAAAAAAAAGTCCACACATGTTTGTCTTTGTGAAAGGGTTTGACGTCAATTGTGTTATTAGTGTAATTGACAGTGGCAATCTGGAAAACATGAGTTAACTGGTCATGTGGGCATTTTCAAAGTCAATTGGGGGGGGTTATTTCTGTGTGTACTTAACCATTCCCATATTTATGGAGCGGATGAGAAAATATTAAAGTAGTGAAACCAATATGTGCGATCCGATTGCACTTTCTTTCTCCATTTAGGCTGAAAATATTGGAAAGAGATGAAAGTGATCTTCTAATGTCGCCAGTTATATACATCTCAATTAAACAGTGTCAGAAAAGTGGAACTGCTTGTTTTTATCTCCATTTAGTCAATATAAGTTTGTTTTATCAGTTTCCAAAAATGTTATACTGCAAAGTTAATGTGCCTTTTGTTTAAAGAAACAGTACATATATTCTTTTGGATTGCAAAAAATCATAAAACTATCCCAAGTTGTTGCAGTCATGTTTAAGGTAATAGAAATTCCAATCAATAGAGAAATGATTCTCCAGATCATGAAAGGGTCAATAAACCACCCTTAAAGTTCTGTTTAATTCTTCTTATTCATTTTTATTCATCCATTGGATGGAGACGCCACTGTTGAGGCCAGTATTTATTAACCATCACTTATTGCCCTTGCAAAAGTGGTGGTGAGCTGCCTTTTTGAACTGCAGGAGTTCATGTGGTGTAGGTACGCTCACAGTGCTGTTAGGGAGGGAATTCCAGGATTTTGACCCATTGACAGTGAAGTAACGATGATAAATTTCCAAGTCAGGGTGCTGTGTGGCTTGGAGGGCAACTTTCAAGCGGAGGTGTTCCCAGTTATTGGGGTGGCATGGTGGCAAAGTGGTTAGCACTGCTGCCTCACAGCACCAGGGAGCCGGGTCCAATTCTGGCCTTGGGTGACTGTGTGGAGTTTGCACCTTATCCCCATGTCTGTGTGGTTTTCCTCCTGGTGCTCCGATTTCCTCCCACAGTCTCAAGATGTGCAAGTTTAGTGGATTGACCATGCAAAATTGCCCCTTAGTGTCCAATGATATGGAGGTTAGATGGGGTTACGGGGCTAGGGCACTGGAGTGGGCCTAGGTAAGGTGCTCTTTCAGAGGATCGGTGCAGACTCAATGGGCTGAATAGCCTCCTTCTGCACTGTACGGATTCTATGATTCTTTGATCTGCTGCCCTTGTTCTTCGATGTGCACTTTCTTCAGGGAAGTGCAACAAGATCTAGGCGTCATGGTGGAACAGTCGCTGAAGGAACAGCAGGTGGTGAGGAAAGCTAATGGCATGCTGGCCTTCATAGTGAGAGGATTGGGGATAGGAGTAGGGTCAGCTTGCTGCAGTTATACAGGGCCTTGGTGAGGCCGCACCTTGAGTATTGTGCGCAGTTTTGGTCACCTAGTTTGAGGAAGGACATTCTTGCTATTGCGGGTGCCCAGCAAAGGTTCACCAGACCAATTCCAGGGATGGCAGGACTGACATATGAAGAAAGATTGGATCGACAGGGCTTGTACTCACTGAAGTTTAGAAGAATGAGAGGGGATCTGATAGAAACGTAAAGGACTGATGGGACTGGACAGGCTAGATGTGGAAGAATTTCCCGATGTTGGGGACATCCAAAACTCGGGGTCACATCCTAAGAATACGTCGTTGGCCATTCAAGACTGAGATGAGGAAGAACTTCTTCTCTCAGAGAGGTGTGAACTTGTGGAATTCTCTATCACAGAGAGCTGTTGGGGCCCGGTCATTGGATATATTCAAGGGGAGCTGGACGTGGCCCTTGCGACTAAAGGGATCAAGGGGTATGGAGAGAAAGCGGGAGTGGGATACCGAATTTGCATGATCAGTCATGATCATATTGAATGGTGGTACAGGCTTGAAGATCCAAATGGCCAACTCCTGCACCTATTTTCTATGTTTCATTCCATGCTGATATATATTCAATGTGACTTCTGATGAACTGTGCTTCAATGGTCATATTCATGCATCCCAGAAATCAGAGGTTGAATTGGTAGAAGAGGTTTTGAGCTGTAGTCACACATAGTGTGAAATATGTGTGCTCTATTGCTGAATTTTGAACTCAATAAAGAATTGCGTAATCATACTGGAGTCATGTGGTATAATTTGCTTAATTGCTGAAGTAGGATCCTAAAATTCATTGGAAACCTGGTCTTGTGATTGTCACAACTGAGGCTTAGTGCATAAACTAATGAAATAAAAAACAACAAGAAAGCTGTCCCAACACTGTGCATCGACTTTCCTTTCACCATTACTGGAAGTGGTGGCGCATCATCTGCTGTAGCTTACTTTTGTTAACCCTTCTCCCCGGCCCCTTTTCCTAGTCCTTCAGATTACTCTCATCAAACAACCACAAAAACGCAAGGGGAGAACCTTCCTGAAAATCACTTTTTCTGACCCAAGCATTAAGGTTGCAGTAGATTGTGAAGTATAGGGGGTTCCATTGGGTAGCTGATTGAGCACAGGTAAGCAGGGGAAGTGCAAATGAAAAGGACAGCCCAGGATACAGTTCACAATTTACACTGTTGCTCTAGGGTTTCGAGCAGAAAATAAGGCAGGAGATTATGGGTCTTACAAGAATGATCTATAATTGCCTCGAATACAAGAGCAGGAATGTACTGCTGAGGCTACTGTATAAAGCTCTGGTCAGACTGGAGTATTGTGAACAGTTTTGGGCCCCGTACCTAAGGAAGGGTGTGTTGGCGTTGGAGGGGGCCCAGAGGAGCTTCAGCAGAATGATCCCCGGGATGAAGGACTTGTCATATGAGGAGCGGTTGAGGACGCTGGGTCTGTACTCAATGTAGTTTCCAAGGATGAGGGGAGATATCATTGAAACCTACAGAATACTAAGAGGCCTAGATAGAGTGAATGTGGAGAGAATGATTCCACTAACTGGAGAAACTAGAACTCGAGGGTACAGCCTCAGAGTGAAGGGAGGATCCTTTAAAATAGAGATGAGGAGGAATTTATTCAGCCACAGGGTGGTGAATCTGTGGAACTCAATGCCGCAGAAGACTGTGGAGGCCAAGTCAATGAGTGTCTTTAAGGCAGAGATAGAAAGATTCTTGATTAATAAAGGGATCAGGGGTTATCGGGAGAAGGCAGGAGAATGGGGATTAGAAACATATCAGCTATGATTCAATTGCGGAGCAGACTTGATGGGCTGAATGGCCTAATTCTGCTCCTATATCTTATGGTCTATACCAAAGAATCTTCCATTTCTTGGAGTACCCAGTCCAATCAATTAAGCAAGTGGGCCATTGAAACTAGTTTGCACAGCTCTGCTCAGAGGCAAATTCAAAAGACCGACTCTTGTGCGGGAATTGGTGCGGGATGGTGCAGGCGGGAGGGATTCAGATTTCTGGATAACTGGGGCTCTTTCTGGGGAAGGTGGGACCTCTACAGACAGGATGGTCTACATCTGAACCTGCGGGGCACAAATATCCTGGGGGGGAGATTTGTTAGTGCTCTTTGGGGGGGTTTAAACTAATACAGCAGGGGCATGGGAACCTGGATTGTAGTTTTAGGGTAAGGGAGAATGAGAGTATAGAGGTCAGGAGCTCAGATTTGATGTCGCAGGAGGGGGCCAGCGTTCAGGTAGGTGGTTTGAAGTGTGTCTACTTCAATGCCAGGAGTATACGAAATAAGGTAGGGGAACTGGCAGCATGGGTTGGTACCTGGGACTTCGATGTTGTGGCCATTTCGGAGACATGGATAGAGCAGGGACAGGAATGGATGTTGCAGGTTCCAGGGTTTAGGTGTTTTAGTAAGCTCAGAGAAGGAGGCAAAAGAGGGGGAGGTGTGGCGCTGCTAGTCAAGAGCAGTATTACGGTGGCGGAGAGGATGCTAGATGGGGACTCATCTTCCGAGGTAGTATGGGCTGAGGTTAGAAACAGGAAAGGAGAGGTCACCCTGTTGGGAGTTTTCTATAGGCCTCCAAATAGTTCTAGGGATGTAGAGGAAAGGATGGCGAGGATGATCCTGGATAAGAGCGAAAGTAATAGGGTAGTTATTATGGGAGACTTTAACTTTCCAAATATTGACTGGAAAAGATATAGTTCGAGTACATTAGATGGGTCGTTTTTTGTACAGTGTGTGCAGGAGGGTTTCCTGACACAGTTTGTTGACAGGCCAACAAGAGGCGAGGCCACATTGGATTTGGTTTTGGGTAATGAACCAGGCCAGGTGTTGGATTTGGAGGTAGGTGAGCACTTTGGGGACAGTGACCACAATTCGGTGACGTTTATGTTAAGGATGGAAAGGGATAGGTATACACCGCAGGGCAGGAGTTATAGCTGGGGGAAGGGAAATTATGATGCCATTAGACGTGACTTGGGGGGGATAAGGTGGAGAAGTAGGCTGCAAGTGTTGGACACACTGGATAAGTGGAGCTTGTTCAAGGATCAGCTACTGCGTGTTCTTGATAAGTATGTACCGGTCAGGCAGGGAGGAAGGTGCCGAGCGAGGGAATCGTGGTTTACCAAAGAAGTGGAATCTCTTGTTAAGAGGAAGAAGGAGGCCTATGTAAAGATGAGGTGTGAAGTTTCAGTTGGGGCGATGGATAGTTACAAGGTAGCGAGGAAGGATCTAAAGAGAGAGCTAAGACGAGCAAGGAGGGGACATGAGAAGTATTTGGCAGCAAGGATCAAGGAAAACCCAAAAGCTTTCTATAGGTATGTCAGGAATAAGCGAATGACTAGGGACAGAGTAGGACCAGTCAAGGACAGGGATGGGAAGTTGTGTGTAGAGTCTGAAGAGATAGGCGAGATACTAAATGAATATTTTTCGTCAGTATTCACTCAGGAAAAAGATAATGTTGTGGAGGAGAATGCTGAGCTCCAGGTAAATAGATTAGATGGCATTGAGGTACGTAGGGAAGAGGTGTTGACAATTCTTGACAGGCTGAAAATAGATAAGTCCCCGGGACCTGATGGGATTTATCCTAGGATTCTCTGGGAGGCCAGGGAAGAGATTGCTGGACCATTGGCTTTGATTTTTATGTCATCATTGGATACAGGAATAGTGCCAGAGGACTGGAGGATAGCAAATGTGGTCCCTTTGTTCAAAAAGGGGAGCAGAGACAACCCCGGCAACTATAGACCGGTGAGCCTCACGTCTGTAGTGGGTAAAGTCTTGGAGGGGATTATAAGAGACAAGATTTATAATCATCTAGATAGGAATAATATGATCAGGGATAGTCAGCATGGCTTTGTGAAGGGTAGGTCATGCCTCACAAACCTTATCGAGTTCTTTGAGAAGGTGACTGAACAGGTAGACGAGGGTAGAGCAGTTGATGTGGTGTATATGGATTTCAGCAAAGCGTTTGATAAGCTTCCCCACGGTAGGCTATTGCAGAAAATACGGAGGCTGGGGATTGAGGGTGATTTAGAGATGTGGATCAGAAATTGGCTAGCTGAAAGAAGACAGAGGGTGGCGGTTGATGGGAAATGTTCAGAATGGAGTTCTGTCACAAGTGGAGTACCACAAGGATCTGTTCTGGGGCCGTTGCTGTTTGTCATTTTTATCAATGACCTAGAGGAAGGCGCAGAAGGGTGGGTGAGTAAATTTGCAGACGATACTAAAGTCGGTGGTGTTGTCGATAGTGTGGAAGGAAGTAGCAGGTTACAGAGGGATATAGATAAGCTGCAGTGCTGGGCTGAGAGGTGGCAAATGGAGTTTAATGTAGAGAAGTGTGAGGTGATTCACTTTGGAAGGAAAAACAGGAATGTGGAATATTTGGCTAATGGAAAAGTTCTTGAAAGTGTGGATGAGCAGAGGGATCTAGGTGTCCATGTACATAGATCCCTGAAAGTTGCCACCCAGGTTGATAGGGTTGTGAAGAAGGCCTATGGAGTGTTGGCCTTTATTGGTAGAGGGATTGAGTTCCGGAGTCAGGAGGTCATGTTGCAGCTGTACAGAACTCTGGTACGGCCGCATTTGGAGTATTGTGTACAGTTCTGGTCACCGCATTATAGGAAGGACGTGGAGGCTTTGGAACGGGTGCAGAGGAGATTTACCAGGATGTTGCCTGGTATGGAGGGAAAATCTTATGAGGAAAGGCTGATGGACTTGAGGTTGTTTTCGTTAGAGAGAAGAAGGTTAAGAGGAGACTTAATAGAGGCATACAAAATGATCAGAGGGTTAGATAGGGTGGACAGTGAGAGCCTTCTCCCGCGGATGGAAATGGCTAGCACGAGGGGACATAGCCTTAAACTGAGGGGTAATAGATATAGGACAGAGGTCAGGGGTAGGTTCTTTACGCAAAGAGTAGTGAGGCCGTGGAATGCCCTACCTGCTACAGTAGTGAACTCGCCAACATTGAGGGCATTTAAAAGTTTATTGGATAAACATATGGATGATAATGGCATAGTGTAGGTTAGATGGCTTTTGTTTCGGTGCAACATCGTGGGCCGAAGGGCCTGTACTGCGCTGTATTGTTCTATGTTCTAATTTTCAGGTTGCTGTGCAGATCAGAGAGTGCATGGAATTCAATCCAATATCTTAGCATGTACGTTTTGTTTGAAGCTCATTGGCAGCATTCTAACATATGCTTCTGTGGAATCTGTGGAATTCTTTATCGCAGAGAGCTGGAGAGGCTGGGTGGTTATGTATGTTCAAGGCTGAGATAGACAGATTATTAATCAGTGAGGGAAACAAGGGCTATGGGGATAAAGTGGGAAAGTGAAGTTGAGGATTATATTCTTCACCAAACCAAACTGATGATGCATTAGCTGATGATCTTCTGCAAATCAAAGGCAGGATAAACTAATCCTCTTCAGGATCCATTTAAATTATGCAAGAATGTTCAGAAGATACTTCTATTCAAAGTGCAGGAGGCTTGAATCCATAACTGGATAGTTAGCAAGGAATTCCCTACTAACTGTTCGAATGGAATCAGTAATCTAATGAGCTCCTCCTCTAGTCTTTTTTTTTGTCACAGGGTGGATTTTTTGCTCTAATTTTCATGAAACATATGGAGAATCGTCTCTTGCCCATTGGTGACAGTATACTAAATGTTTCTTCACTGTTTTTCATTGCGTTTCTTTTTGGCGAATCAAAGGTTTGCCTTTATAATTGTTACAATCTCAGCTGATGTTACAACTGGACAGCCAGGTCCCAGAATGGAACCCTGGCTCAATGAACTATAGCTTTATTTTTAAAATGTTTCTTAAACATTGAAAAGATTGATTATAATGCAATACTCCTTCATCCCACCGATAGCTTCACAGATGTAGCCAGATTTTCAAGGATAAAACAAGTTACAAAATATATCTTACATGACAATGTTCTATTGTAAGTACACAGTCCATATAAACCAACTGACAGACTGTGGTCAGACACACCACACTGTGAAAGCAAGTGACAGATGCCAACCAAAGGGACTTCTGTAGATTTCTCATGAAATCCCCCCAAATGCTTTTCATACTGTTAGTCAACTGGTGTCACTGGAACTCTGACTTTCACATAAATGTTCACAAGCTCCACTTTCAAAGAACACACTTTGAAATCTTCTCCCAAACAATCCTTTCACCCAGATACCTTCACCTCGGATTCATTTACAGGATTTCAATCTCGCCTTTCAGTATTCCTCTGCCCTGGATCACCGCATGCAGCCAGGCTTCCACACAATCCCCAAGTTCCCAGCCATGCCAATGGAACACCACTATTTCATAGACTGCATTAAGGTGTCACTAACCTTAGATTACTTCAGATGTCTGACTTCTCGCAAGCCAACTCCACCAGGTCTGCACCTTGTATCTCTGTCTTTAACTGAGCACCTCTCTCTGCCCTTTAACTTCAGTGAACAGTACCTTGTTCAGATTCCAATTATCTGTCCCTTCGACTCTAGTCTTCCTGGAAGTTCCCTTTTCAATCGCTGATTTATAGAACTAGGGGATCTTTAGCTTCTGGGATTTGCTTTCTGCCCCTTATTCCACTGTACAACCTCTCTGCTGGTGAGAAATATTGTGAAATTGTCTTGGGACCAATTTACATATGATTGCCGATACTAAGGGAGTATAATAAGACCAACGCACAATTTTACAATATTTCTCACCAGCTTTAACAGGGCTTTGAAGCAAGCTTGCTGTGTTAATTGTTTTCTTTATCCATGATATACAAGCGCAAAAAATACACGTTAAATAAGAATAACATTGTTGAAAATAACTCTAGCTCAGATACTTGAGCCTCAAAATCTTTCTGTTATGACATGACTAACTCGCCAAAAGCATCATGGATTTTCAACCCTGTTGAATCTAACAGTGTCCCCATTTTGCGTGAATGTAGGACTACATGGCATGAGGAACCTAGCATACAACAGTTCTTTGTGATATCAGAAACCTTCCTCTGTGAGAGCTGTTTTCTTCTCAGGTATCTGGTTCCAACTAAACCACACATGCTTATGCTTTTCAGTGTGGGCCCCCTGGCTGCTAAGCAACAGCCTAGTCTTTCCTTAAACCCTGTTTCTTGCACATCATAAGCACTTTAATTGCAATGCAGGCACAGTTTGAAATGAAACCGAAATTCACAAACATGCAGACACCTTTGTTTAGCATGAAGCTAACTAAAGTTCTAACTCTTTCTTACACAGAAACCCAAAACTAAGCTTACTTAAAGCTGTACCTTGTTTGTAATACCCACAAATATATATATATAGATCACATTAAACTACCCCTCATAACACAATATGCTCACACTGTTTTTAATTAGCGTAACAGTCCCTGTCAACTGCTGTACTTCAGCAGCTTGGCACTATATGAACTATTTCTTGCTTCATATGAGATTTTCTTTTACATTTCTGTGTATCTCATCTTTATATCCATATTACCTTCCTTCCCACCTCCATGTCAGCAGGATAGATTGCCCAGTCTCAGCTGAAGACATTGTCAAGGCTATCAAAGTTTCTTTTCAGTATCGTTTGAGGCAAATGACTTTTCCCTGTTAGTTTGTGCGCCTCCCTGAGATGTAAAACTCTTCCATCAATAAATGGTTTATCTAATATATAGTTCTAATGGGGCCAGTGATGAGACAACTGCTTGGTGTTATTTGATGCTGCAATTTGCCTCATGGCCTCGAAGTGGGAGTTTGATGGTCTAACAGCAGAGCTACATAGTAAAATGAATGCTTCAAAATACTATGCTGCAGCTGAAAGGTACAGTAGTTGTGCTGTACCCTGGCTGTAGGTAAGGTTTGTGGTTATTCTGTCGATTCATTGTACAATTTCCTTTCAGAAGTTGTGCTTTCAGAAGGAGAAACTACAGAGCATCTGCTTGGTGAAAGGCTAATAAATTAAACACCTTCAAACAGGTAGACAGACAGCATCATAGTCTTGATCAATTGGCAAGGAATATGCTTGAACATGTATAAGCGTCAAATATGACCATTGGGCTCAGTAAATGGTGCCTACGATTAAATAGCTTGCACCAGCTCACTGTCCAGGCACTCATGCTAACACAGGAATGATAACCATTTGGGGTAACAGATAGCTGTCAGCAACCAATTCCCAGGTGATGCAGTGAGAAAATGCACATTCCATGTGCTGACCTCATTGAATCAGGCAAATCGACCTGAGAACCCAATTTGACAGTGGAACATATTTACAGATTTTTAACCATGATATACAAGCGCAAAAAATACAAGTTGAATAAAAAATAAGAATAACATTGTTGAAAATAGCCCAGATACTTGAGCTTCAAAATCTTTCTGTAATGACGTGACTAACTCGCCAAAAGCATCATGGATTTTCAACCCTGTTGAATCTAACAGTGCCCTCACTTTGCGTGAACGTAGGACTATATGGCATGAGGAACCTAGCATACAACAGTTCTTTGTGATATCAGAAACCTTTCTCTGTGCAATCAAGAACCTCAGACTGTGAATTATAACCATTGATGTTTGTTATGTAATATGTGGGAGGTTATACCAATGATTCCCGTACACCATCGTTAAAGCTGCATCTTACCTTGGCATTCTCCTTCACACCTATGAATATGGCAAACAGCATTCCCCCTTTTCATTGCTATGAATTCATTTTTTCATGATGAAGTGGGAAAACATATTGCTTGTTTGGTCGTAATGGGGGGTATCTCATTGTCCAAAATATGTCTTTCTCGCAGTATCTTGAAACAAGGACACTGCCAAAACCTACATATGGAGAGGCTGTTGCGCTGCATGGTTAAGGCTGACCAGTAAACTCTACCATTCTTACTGCCTGCCATAGAAATAATCAAAAGGATTTACAGGTTGACCATCAACCTGCATGGTCACACCATGAATGTACTTTCCGTGGCAATTAAGTCTTGGGGTGGGACTTGAAGACAAGCCTCTGGCTCATAGGTAAAGACTCTACCCACCGCGCCATAAGACCTCCTGCCCAAAATATCATGGGCGGGATTCGCTGACCTGCCAGCCCCATTTTCCAGCATGGTGCTCCCTTGGCGGAAGCCGGATTGTTCATTCCCACAGCCAGCCAATGGGGTTTCCCGTTGGGAAACCTGTTGGCATGGGTGCGCTGCCAGTGAAGCGGAGGATCCCGCCGACAGAGAATCCCACAGCATAGCTCTCTGTCTATCTAAAGAACATAATAAAATATCATTGCAACAGGAAGTTCCACCACTTTACCATGAGCAAGAGTTCATTCTTAAAGCACCATTCTGCTACAATAAATATCAATTTTCGAAGGAGCAGCAACATTGTAAAAGTTATTTTGACCATAGTGTACCTGGTACTCACAGAAAATATCTAGAAAGCGCATGATAATTATTTAAATTAGCAAATCTTGCTGAATTTGATAAGGGTATCTCCTCATTCCTGTTGCATATTTTCCCACATGCACATGGTGATCCTGGGACCATTTTTCTAGGGAAAGGGAGAGTTGGCCCTCACATGCCCAGCGTAGATCAGAAAATTGGAAGATCAGAGGAAAGTTTTGCGGCTATTTTGCTGATCCCAAGTTGGACTATTCCTCCAACACCCATTTCCTCAAATATGCAGGGGAGAAGAAACAAAAGAAACAAATTAAGTTAAGGCTTAGAACAAAGAACAAAGAAAAGTACAGCACAGAAACAGGCCCTTCGGCCCTCCAAGCCCGTGCCGACCATGCTTCCCGACTAAACTACAATCTTCTACACTTCCTGGGTCCGTAACCCTCTATTCCCATCCTATTCATGTATTTGTCAAGGTGACCCTTAAATGTCACTATCGTCCCTGCTTCCACCACCTCCTCCGGCAGCGAGTTCCAGGCACCCACTACACTCTGTGTAAAAAACTTACCTCGTACATCCACTCTAAACCTTGCCCCTTGCACCTTAAACCTATGCCCCCTAGTAATTGACCCCTCTACCCTGGGGAAAAGCCTCTGACTATCCACTCTGTCTATGCCCCTCATAATTTTGTAGATCTCTATCCGGTTGCCCCTCAAGCTCCATCGTTCCAGTGAGAACAAACCGAGTTTATTCAACCGTTCCTCATAGCTAATGCCCTCCATACCAGGCAACATTCTGGTAAAACTCTTCTGCACCCTCTCTAAAGCCTCCACATCCTTCTGGTAGTGTGGCAACCTGAATTGAACACTATACTCCAAGTGTGGCCTAACTAAGGTTCTATACAGCTGCAACATGACTTGCCAATTCTTATACTCAATGCCGCGGCCAATGAAGGCCATGTAGAAGAATGCTACATGTCTATTTTACCCTCTGTGTAATGCATGGTCCAGGGATCTAAAAATGGTGGGGTAAAATAAAAATAAAATAAATCAGAACTCTCAAATGAGTTCAGGACAATGTTAAACATTTTAAGGAATGTCATTTTTCAACAATAGTATGCTTGTGTTCAACAATAAAGAATGGATGTAACTTTGACATAACCTTTTCCTTTATTAGTCTAATTATTATTCAATCAATGAATTTAATTATTCATTTTTAGTAAATTTCTAATGGCCCACCTGTTTGAATATAAACATATGGACAATTATTCCCAATTCCAACAGTGTGTTGCATACATCTGTTTGGGGGAAACAGAACTCCCACTGTTTTATAAAGTGTGTGCAGAGAACTACATTCCACCATTCCCTTGTGTGTTACAGGTGCACCTGGTTTTAAAATCAGCAGACCAGTTGGAAACACTGGTGTAAAACTCAGGAGTTATGGGAATCTCCAACAACAAAAAAAGTAATTCATTCCTGTTTCATCTATTATTAGAAGGACTGGAAAGGGCAGCTTGTTAAACTGCAGAGACTGTGTGTAAAAGCTGTCAGGGTTTCATCATACATAGCACTTGTGTATACTTCTGACATGATGCTATTATATATCTTTGCAGCTTTATCCTCACCACAAAACCCAATGAGACCACAATTCTGATCTGGCCCCTGACATAGCTCTGGTGTAAGAACTCTGAAAGAGAGGAGTCAGAAAATTGGAGCCTGTTTCCTCTGGGATTCAGAAAGGGCCAAAAAACATGGGCGGCTCTTCTGCCAAACCCGCCCTCATCAAAAGGTTGTGTTCAGGAGAATTGGCCGTGGTGGATTGGCCATGATAAATTGCCCTTGGTGTCCAAAATTGCCCTTAGTATTGGGTGGGGTTACTGGGTTAAAGGGATAGCGTGGAGGTGTTGACCTTGGATAGGGTGCTCTTTCCAAGAGCCGGTGCATACTCAATGGGCCGAATGGCCTCCTTCTGCACTGTAAATTCTATGATAATCTATAATAATCTATGAAAATTGTTTTTCCTTACAAAATTCTGGTCAGTTCATTTCCTGAGAGTTCATTTGAAATTTAGGCTTAGGCCTTCCAATGGGCCCAAAATGTAGGATAGAACAATCAGTCCTGGAGATGGTGTTGCTCGTTTTTGATCCCAACAGCATTGCCAATACTGTTGCTAATATTAATGATGTTGGTGAACCACAAGCCTTCCCTTATATCGATCAAATGACCACACAACCAGTTAGTTAGTTCAAAAGATGGTTTATTTATATACACAAGGGTTATCTCAACATGCAAACACAATATCTACTACGAGTTAAACTACACCTATCAGCTACAATAACCTATACTTAACTTCAGGGCGACTGGCACTGTGCAAATGGATAAGGCCTTTATCTGGATTTCACTTGGCTGGTTCGAAGAAAGCGGCTCTGTCTCTGTTGGGCTCAACCGTCAGGTAGCTATCGTTGGTCTTAAACTTGGCTGGCTGTTCCTGCTGCAAGTGGGTTGGCACAGGCCGGATCCAAAAGGGACAGAACACATGGCTGTGCTCTCTTTTATCCCGCTGGGATTTCACACTCTTTGGGGCGGTCCTTAACCTTGGACCCAATAGTTCGACAGGGCTCTGATCACTGTCTTCGATTTTGGCCAATAAAGTGGTGGGTGCCTTGGTGGCTGGGCGGGTCCTTAGCGGTCACTGACCTTGGCAGTTGGGCTTTCTGAGTAAGGGGAGTGGCGCCGATCAGTCTGTGGCTGTACCGGTTGCTTGATTGGAGTTCTTTTGTCCTGGGAAAATGAGCCATTAAAATGCAAATGAGCGGTGGGTTTCAATCAGGTCTGGTTACCAGTGTTTCAAATACACATAGGCTCTGTATCTGTTTGAGTCCTGGGTTGGCCATAATTCCCATGGTCCTTTGCAGGTGACCATCTTAGATGGCTACATTGTTCTGACAGTTCCCTTGACAGCATAGTTCTGTTCTGACCTTTCAACCCCCAGTCCCAATGGGTGTTGTTGGTGTACCTTCCAATTTTCCAGCTGTATGAGGCAGGTAGGTAAAGGAGATGCACCTGCAAAGGTGCTGTTGACTGCCAAACCATACAGCTATACGTCCTTCCATTGACTCCAATGGTGTGGCTGGAATTACTTCTGAAGTACATCGATAGACATAGTTCCTGGCAAGATCCTTTGTCCCATGTTGTTGCACCTCCTTTGTTTTCTTCCATAACATGTGCCTTACATACCCAACTGGCACAAACCATTGGATACTGTCTTCACAGGATCTGAGACAATATATAAATACAAAGCTCTGTTACATACAGGCAATGTGATCCCTTCCTATTGACATGCACCATTGGGCTAGCACAGGTAGTGATATGCCAGTCATGTTTGAAAACTGAATTCAATAAATATGGGACATATGGGAAAATGACTATGAAAACTATTGAATCTGCTAAAAGCACAATTTGTTCACCAATGACCATTCAAGGAATATTTTATCGATTTTGACCTGACTGCGGCTCCAGGCCCTCGCTGTATCTTCAAGGCAACTAGAGGCAGGTAATAAATTGTGTCTTGCTAGTATTATCCACATCACAAGGGTAAAATCCACTTTTTTGAAGGGTGTGGCTGATTTAGGAACAGGGGTAGTCCATTCGGCCGTCAAGCCTGTTCGACAATTCAATTAGATCTTGACTGATAATTTACCTCAACAACCCTTTTCTGCGCTATCCCCATATCCCTTGATGCCATTAGTATAAAGAAATCTATTGATTTGTGTCTTGAACATGCTCAATGATTGAACTTCCACAGAACTCTGGGGCACAGAATTCCAAAGATTCACTGCCCACTGAGTGAAGAAATTCCTCTTCATCTCAGTCTTAAATGGCCTTTCCCTTATTCCGAGTCTGTATCCCCTGGTTCTAGGCTCAGCAGCCAGGGGAAACATTCTATCCACATCCATCCTGTCACATCCCATAATAATGTTGTGTGTTTCAATTAGATCACGTCTCATTCTTTGAAACTTTAAAGAATACAGGCCCAGTGTAATAAGTTCACGGAGGCAGAAATCCCTTCACCAGAATTCCTTTTATTTACAAAACCAACAGCCAAACAACCAAGTTCATTCAGCTTGCTGTCTACACCGGGAGTGCAGAGGATCTGACACACCCTGTTATATACAGAAAAAGGGGTTCCCTGATTGGGCCACTAATCAGGGAACTCATATTCTAATTGGCCAATCTCAAAGGCCTGGCCTAAATCATTACACCCAGTTTCCTCAATCTCTCCTCATAAGACATTGCTGCCATCCCAGGGATTAGTCTGGTGAACCAATGTTGTATTCCCTTTATGTCAAGTATATCCTTCCTTAGATATGGAGACAAAAATTATACACAATATTCTGAATACAGTCTCACGAAGGCGCTACACAATTATAGCAAGGCATCTTAATGCCTGAACACAAATCCTCTTGCGAAGAGGGCCAACATAATAACAATAATAATCTTTATTATTGTCACAAGTAAAGCTTACATTAACACTTCAATGAAGTTACTGTGAAAATCCCCTAGTTGCCACATTCTGGCACCTGTTCGGGTGCACTGAGGGCAAATTCAGAATGTCCAATTCACCGAGCAGCGCATCTTTCGGGACTTGTGGGAAGAAACCGGAGCACTAGAGGAAACCCATGCAGACACAGGGAGGACGTGCAGATTCCACACAGACAGTGACCCAAGCCGGGATCAAACCTGGGACCCTGGCACTGTGAAGCAATAGTGCGAACCACTGTGCTACCGTGCCACCCTTCCATTTGCCTTCCTAATTATCATTTGCATTCCTAATTACTTGTTGTACCTGCATGCGAGCTCTTAGTGACTCATGAACATGAAAAAGTACACTGAGGTTCCTTAGGACATAAATATTTCACCATTTACGAAATAATGTGCCTTTCTGCTTTTTCTACAAAAATTAATAACCTCGCACTTACTAACATTATAGCCCACCTGCCATGTCCAAATCTCCTCGAAACCTTCTTGCATCCTCCTCACAACTTTCCCACCTAGTTTTGTGTCATCAGCAAATTTGGAAATATTACATTGGGTCCCCACATTCAAATCATTTATATAGATTGGTGAACAGGTGTAGTCCCTGCACTGATCCTTGTGATATCCCTTTATTGAACTGTGTGGTCCTTTGGTATATTTTTCATGACTGTGCACATGTGCAGAAGATTCTCCGGTCCGCCAACCGCGTTTTCTTGGGCGGCGCGCCCTCGCCGGCAGCGGGATTCTCCGTTCCCACCACCTGCCAATGGGATTTCCCATTGTGGCCACCCCACGCTGCCGGTAAACCCACAGGCACGGGTATGCTGCTGGCACAACGGAGAGTCCCGCCGGCGGAGAATCCCGCTCATGGTATCTTAAAGGACCCAGCTTCGCCTGTGTGGAAACTTCCACCTTGCTGGGCAGCCCAGCAACATACAGGGAACATTGTCCAAGAACCAGTTATGAGAAAAATAACATAAAGATCTTGGGCTGGATACTCCATTACTGGGACAATATCCCCACGCCAGTGTCAAAACCATGGAGTTCTATTCCTGAAAATCCTGGAATAAAGGGACATGAATACCCTGCCCTGCAGGGGGCTAGAAGGGACCTGGACTAAATCTCGCAGCTTTTGCTGCAGATACGGGTCCCGCACTTCAGGGTCAGAGGCCGCGCATGCGCACGGCGGCAGCCTCCAGCAGCCGCGGCGTGATCCATGGCCGACTCGGACCGCGGAGGTAGACCCACAAAGGAGACCCCCCAATCGGCTGCACGCCCGACACTCAAACCCCGCACAATCACTCCCCAGCCGCCAATAAGGCCCCCTCCCCGGCCTCCGATCCACCCGCCCCCGACCAGGGCGGCCACGGACTCTGTCCGCAGCTGCCACGCGAGTATCCCGACCAGCTGGAGCAGGTTAGTTCCACGCCGTCGGGACTTCGGCCGGTCGGGGGTGGAGGATGTCGGAGCGGGCCTCTGGCAATGGACCCCGGCGGCACGCCGTGCTCCCCGGTGACGCCGCTTTTCGGGGGCGCAGATCGGTGGCCCGGTGCCGGTCCCAACTTCTTGCCAGAACGTCGATTCTCCACCCCCACGCCAGCCGCGATTTTGTTGCGAGGGTGCGGAGAATCCAGCCCTCTGGGTATCCAACCAACCCATGGGCAATTAGATTTTTAATAATAATAATCTTTATTAGTGTCACAAGTAGGCTTACATTAACGCTGCGATGAAGTTACAGTGAAAATCCCCTAGTTGCCACATTCCGGCGCCTGTTCGGGTACACTGAGGGAGACTTCAGAATGTCCAATTCACCTAACAAGCAGGAGGAATCTGGAGCACCCGGAGGGAACCCACGCAGACACGGGATAACGTGCAGACTCCGCACAGCCAGTGACCCACGCCCAGAATCAAACCTGGGTCCCTGGCACTGTGAAGCAACAGTGCTAGCCACTGTGCTACGATGCCGCCCTTTAGCATCAAGGACCACCTGCATATTTATTGATTTATATCCATTTCAAGTTGCAGTAAGCAAATCATTCAATTAAGAAGCATGAAACTTGTGTGTAGATCCAATAGCCCCCAGATCCCTGGGGAATCCAGTAATATTGGAAAACCGCTGTACTTACCTTTGTCATTGCTGATTTTTATTGATTTTATCTGTGACCTGATGAATACATTTCAACATAGTGAACTTGTTGATGCTTACAAATTCACTGGATGGAAACAGAAAGCAGTCCTCCAGAGGATACTGATATGCCTAAATAGGGTGGACGTGGAGAGGATGTTTCCAACACAAGGAGAGACTAGAACCCAAGGGCACAGCCTCAGACTGAAGGATGATCCTTTAAAACTGAGATGAGGAATTTCTTCAGCCAGAGGGTGGTGAATCTGTGGAACTCTTTACCGCAGAAGGCTGTGGAGGCCAAATCAGTGAGTATCTTTAAGACAGAGATAGATAGGTTCTTGATTAATAAGGGGATCCGGGGTTATTGAGAGAAGGCAGGAGAAAGGGGATGAGAAATATATCAGCCATGATTGAATGGCAGAGCAGATTTGGTGGGCAGATGGCCTAATTCTGCTCCTATGTCTTATGGTCTATACCAAAGCATCTTCCATTTCTTCGAGTATCCAGTCCATTGCAGTGTTAATGGTCTTCAGCAAGTCTATAGCAACTATATCCCAAATCAGCATGGTGGAAACCAATGGTGATGATTTGAATGATAAGCCTAACGTCCCACCACAACATTAAAGTGCTTCAATGCAACCGAGTGGCTTGCTCAGAGGGCAGGTAGGAGTCCACCATGTTGATGCAGAACTGGAGTCACATATAAGCCAGACTAGGTTAAACTTTTAAAAACTGAACTTTTGCAACTGGCTAAATTTTCCCAGGTGCATCATGACCATGACATTAATGAACTATTGCCAGTAAATAAAACAATAGAACCACAGCTCGAACTTCCTACTCCCACCATTTGCCAGGCTCCTACATAGTGAGGGGCAATCTTCTGGGAAAGTAATTTGCAGTCTGGAAAATTGAAAGTAAGTGGCTCGTTATTTTCATAATTTGATTGCCACCACTGCTAGGCAGGTTGTTGTCAAGCCCTCTAGTCCACTTCTGGGAAAAAGACTCAGGCGGGAACACATCAGGGAGCCGACCTGATGTGCATCTTTCCAAATTTCCTTGTGCCCCCTTCTCCAAAGCCATCTTCACAGACCTGGGAAAATTCAGCTTCCATTGTCTGGAATATTAGTTCATGCCTCTGGATTAGTCTAGCAACATAACCATTACATTACTATACCCATATGTTTGTTATTATATTCTCATCTCAGCCCCAGAGACACATCTCCACTGCAAGAAATATATAACTCAGAATTACAGTCGGTTCTCCCCTTCTCAATGGGGATAGAGTTGCTGCTCTTCAGCTAGCTGTGTTGTTTTTTTTAGCTCCGTGATAGTATTAAAGTCATTTCTTAATCGCATTATTGAATACACCAGAAATTAAAATTTTGCATGCAGCATAATTTAGGACATGAGCCTTTAACCAATGTGATTTATTGAAATAGTAGATTTTTAAAAAATTATATGTATTCTTCTTCTTCTTAGCCTGTCTGTCTCAAGAGAGAATGGGTGCATGCCAATGGATCATTGATTGGTTTGGCAGCATCTGTTGGGGTTGGTTTAGCTCACTGGGCTAAATCGCTGGCTTTTAAAGCAGACCAAGGCAGGCCAGCAGCATGGTTCAATTCCCGTACCAGCCTCCCTGAACAGGCGCCGGAATGTGGCGACTAGGGGCTTTTCACAGTAACTTCATTGAAACCTACTCGTGACAATAAGCAATTTTCATTTCATTTCTGACTCTCTCTTTACGGTGTCGCCTCATGTCTTGCCAGCTGCTGTGTCTCTTCTCTTCACCACTTTTCACTCCCTCCTTCATTGCTGTCCACCAGCTCTGGCGATCACTGGCAATTTGCTCCCAACACTTGTGGTACATGTCACAGGACTTCATATCACAATTGCAGCGGTCTTTGAAGTGAAGGGATGGGCAGCAAGTGGGTCTGGTGCTGGTGACGAGCTCGCAGTACAAACAGCACCTTACTAACCCGGGGCTGCCCTGTTTGAGGCGGGTGGTAATTGTCCGATGAATCGTGATGATCTCTCCTACTTTCAAAGGCGGCCCCTGGTGTCTGTTCTCCAGGCCAATTGAGCTGGGCTTATAACCAGGAACTGCTGCCTACTATGTTGTTTTGTTCGCTGTGAGGTGACTATGGAGTGACCTCTCCATAGCGCGTGCCTAGCCGGAGTATATGGGGTTTTAGCTGTCTAAGCCTCAGAACCCCCCACTCTCGCCATTGCTGGTGGGGTCCGAAGGAATGTCAGGCATGATATTTTGCGCCAGTTTGGCTACAGGAGCTGCTGGAACATGCCAAGAATGCCATTTGATCACCTTATGGACTCCACTCCAGATTTTCTGTTCGTGTTTACTCCCTTGGCCTTAGTCCCTTCCAAGATGTCCACAAGGCAGTGGGGCTCGTATCCCTGTACAGAGGCTCTGACTGGGTGCTGTCAGCTGGAGCCAGCTGGATTTTGCAAAGACAGGGTCAACACTCCCTGAAGTAGCTCCATTTTACAGGTGCTCCACACTACCATTCTTATATGTATATTTCTACCTGATGCGGCCATTTGTCCCCACAATATAATGGTGCCACACACCAGAGTGTAATGAATTACCACAGAGATATGAGACCCTAACTTACTGTGACAAATCCACGAATTTCCCGATTCACAAGTGGGGAGCCAGGGTCAACATGGGAGCCAGGGTCAACATAGAAGCCAAGTTCTTTCAAGGAGTGAGGGAAAGGGGGAAACAAAAAAACGAATCGGTGAGAAAGGGGCTTATTCCAACCTCCTCATGGTTGCCTCAGGTCAACACTGGAGAATATAGAACATAGAATTTACACTGCAGAAGGAGGCCATTTGGCCCATCGAGTCTGCACCGGCCCTTGAAAAGACCAGCCAACTTAAGCCCTCACTTCCACCCTATCCCCATAACCCAGTAACCCCTCCTAACCTTTTTGGACACTAAGAGCAATTTAGCATGGCCAATCCATCTAACCTGCACATCTTTGGACTGTGGGAGGAAATCGGAGCACCCGGAGGAAACCCACGCACACACGGGGAGAACGTGCAGACTCCGCACAGACAGTGACCCAAGCCGAGAATCGAACCTGGGATCCTGGAGCTGTGAAGCCACAGTGGTGACCACTGTGCTACCGTGCCACCCGGAGAAGCCAGTTGACCACTATACAAAGGACAAAAATATTTACAGAACCAAGATAAACTACTGCTAACAAGTCTTGGAAGCGCGAAAATTAAAAAACATAGGGCTTCTCTGGCCGCCTTCGCCCAGCGACTGGAAATTCCTGCCCCAGATCAATGGACCTTTACATGGTCCCATCCCGTCCATGACAATCTGGCGGCAGGCGCGTCTGAAGAATCCAGCCCATAATATACGTTTCATTAGAATCATGAAAATGTTGCTAAAAGCATTCCTTTCCATAATAGGAACACTCTTAATCTCTATGTTCATGTGTCAGCACATTCATTTCTCAGTCAAGATTCATTCGTTCAAGATCCATTTCAGAATTTACCTCAACAGGACTGCACCTTCCCATTCTAGAAGAATGCTGTGGGTCAGTGCAGACTTGGGCTCACCCATATCCACATTACCATCACCCTTTCATACTGCACAGGTGAGCCCGCTCGGCGTCGGTGCGACTGAACATTCTACAACCACATCTGTTGAACTGCCTGAGTAATGTCAGCAGTTTGCTAGCTTAACTCAAGCAAGATCCAACATCCAATTTGGTTCAGACCTCCAGCTGGCATCTTTAGGCAGGTTCTGCGATTGGTGCCACCTATTCCATTTTGTATATCGTCACAAGTTCCATTTCTCCACCTGTCGTTACTATGAGATGTTAACCCAAGGTCCCATCCATCTATGCTTGTAAAATATCCCATGGCACAGTTTGAATAAGAGCATTGAGTTCTTCCTTCAAGTAACATCACCAAACAATAAATGTTTGGTTTATTTATTTAATGTTTGTGGGCAGAAATTAATAGCCAGATTTAACTATTCAGCAGCAATGAATAGATTGGGTTGTGCTGAGGATTTGAAATGACCTGACTAAATGCAAATCATTTTCTTTCTTTGTTTAGGTAGTTAATCTTGAGTATTAGTTGAGTTGCCCTGTTCTATACTCTCTTCAAGACCAAGATATCCCAACTGGAGTATGCTGGCCATAATCACATTGTACTTAGTACTCCAAGTGGACCCAACAATTATTCAAGTTCGCTATTAAGCATTCGGATTTATGGTTGACTGAAATTAGTTATAAAGCCAATTAATGCATTTGATTCTTTACTTCTGTTGCAAATTGCATTAAAGTTTAAATGAGCCATCATCAGAGAACACTCTCTGGTGCTATATTCAATAGTCTACCACTGTTCATCATATATATTTCATCTGTTATTCCATCTCCTTGGTCCAGGTACCTGTGTCTGCCCACGTTAAACAACATCTGTCACAAATTAGTCTCTTCAACATAAATTCTTCTTGTTTGCTCTCCTTGTTGCTTATTATTTATATCACACCTCCGTCCCCAGTTCTTTCTCATTTTTTCACAGCTCAATATGGTAAGCCTCGGGTTTGATCCCTGGTCTATTCTGAGTTAACTAATCATGGCTAGGCTGCAGTAGAGGTGCTACAGTACATGCCTCAGGTTATGGAGAGGAAATTTCAACTCGAATTCCTATTCCATGCTTACATCCAGTGACCCATTTGTAGGAACTGGGCTCAGTTGTAATACAAATGGATGGTGACACAAACTGTTTGGGTTCGAGCATGGAAAAGCTTTAGAGGTTTCCTGGTGTCCATATTCCAAGATGAGTGAGAATTTTCTGGAGAGAAGGTCAGAAAACGAGAACAAATGTAAGGCAATTAACAACACGCGGCAATAGTACATAGAAGGACACAGCTTCAGTTCTCCATACTATCATGTTTCGAATCTCAGCCAATTCAGTACATTAGATGCTAATGCTAGGCTAAGTATCTAGCCAGAGAAAGAAACAAAGGTATCGAAAAATAATTATACTGCAGCTTCTCTCATTACCTCTTAATAGCCATCCTAGAAAAGCATTGTGGATGCTAGTGGGAGTCGGCGAATTAGATACTGCAGAACTTGCTGAGACAAAGAAGGAAAACTGCTCGATAGGGTGGGAAGAGAATACAAAATCATATTTTGCACCCCCATCATTTGAATAATGTCTTAATAGTTTAATATTAGTGTCACAACAGTGTAAAATGCAATACTCTGTGATGCAGTACTTTCTGTAGCCTCCTACAGACCCAACCGTATCATCCCAATCAGTTAAAATTATTTCTATGATTAAAAGCTTCTGCATCTTTTAGTAGGGACAACTCACACATATCTGTGCGCACGCATGCACTCACACCCACACACTCACACCCACTAACACACACACAACCGCATCACGCACTCACACCCACACAGTCACACCCACTCACATACAACCGCACACACACAGAGGAAACATTTGTTTTACTGTTGTCATGTCCATACCTGATGCAAGCATAATTCAAGTCCAAGTGTAAAACTTAATGTAGCATTCCAATTCACCACCATTATATAGAATTCTCTAGTCAGCCATCAATTGCCTTCAAGTTTTTTGGCAAAGTGGATGTACATTTATTAGGTTCAACTGCAAATGGTTACTGGTTTTGGGCACATGAAATCAAGTTCCTTTGAAAAAGACCACGACATGAAATGTGTTAAACATATGGATTAGAAATGTGTGCATTTTAAGTATTACAACAATTCCGCTGTATTCAATGCTTCAATGCCATTGTTATATTGGATTCTCTTTTAAAAATAAACACTGGATCTAAAATATGGAGGAACATTAGCAAAATTTGGATTTTAATCATCTGAAATATTACTTCTTACAGAAGCCATGAAAAAAAAAAAATGTGGTGCCACAAAAAAATCCCTGCTGTTTTCAGCCTGGGTTTGATTAATGATTTTCTGCTTAATAAAAGGTTCACAAACCATCTGTTTTTTTCTCCCTAATGCCTTGCCCAAAGGTTTTTTCTTCCCCACTTTAGGCTCTGGGCCAGCCGACATTCTGCTTCCTTCATCCTTGTAAACAAAACCCCTTGTTTTTAATCTTCTAGTGCCATTTCATACTCACTGTAATGCATATTCATCGCTAGTACACATTTTCATCGACTACATTTAATCCCTTCCACCACTAGCAATTACTGCAGAACGCTATTTGTAATGCAGGAGGCCAGCATTCCCTTCTATAACAGCTGGGTTGCAGATGGGACCTGCAATCATTGTGCAAAATAAAAATTTACAAGATGCCAGTGGAATTTATTTCGTCTTTTTTTTATGGAGTCAAGGAGGAACCTTTCTGTTAGCTGCTTTCTATGGAGTTAGTCCTTCTCAGGCACAGACAAGCTTTGACATTTAATCAGAGGGGTCAGAGAGACTTGAAGTAACACAAAGGCGAAAATCATGCAGTGCCACTGTCAATTTACTGAAATGTGATTGCCTGAGAAGTGCAGGTTATTGGAAAACAGAGAACCCATCAGGAAACAGGCGCACACATACAAAAAAAACTTAACGGAAGTGTTACGTAATAGCCATAATCAATTGGAATGTGTGCTTTGTTGGTTAATAATGCCCCTTCAGAGTTAGATTTGGGCACTATTCTTGTTGCCATAACAACACTAATCCTAAAGAGTATTATTCAATGATAATGCAATCCTTCTTTGTCAATGTTGCTTAATAATAATTATTAGACTCGACAGTTTCCTTTTCTTTTAAAATCAGCATTAAATATTTGTAAATATCATCCTTAGCTTAAAAACAGTTAATAATCCAATGGTTATGCAGGTTGGTTAATTATTTGCTATCATCTAATCACTACTAAATGATCAACTTTGCTTCTTCTGATGTAGTTTACAGACTTGCTGTTGTCTTGCAAAGTGGCTCTTCACCTTGGCTTCTCAATTAAAAATAACACATTTAGGTTTATTTAAATTGAATCACTTATTATTTATTCCTCTTCATTTTCCTCTTTCTGTCCTCATTGCACTCCATCCTTGGCTGAGAGAGGATTGCTGACATTTTCCTAGCCCCCGGTATCTGGGAACCACATGCCACATGGCTAGAGTGACTTGTTCTTGGGTAGTCCCTCTTTCTTGATAGGGAAACATCACCTTTGTTTGGTGATAACACCCCTGGAATATTAGGGAATATCACTCAAGTAGGGATTCAGAGGAACAAAACACACATTTTACCACTCTGTCTCCTCCTCTTCTGAAACAGGTACATTCTTTCCCTTATTCCTTCATGGGATGTGGGGGTCACATTCTTGATTTGAACAATTCAGAGGGCGGCTGTGGGTCTGGAGTCACATGTTGGCCATACTGGGGTAAGGATGGCATATTTCCTTCCCTAAAGGACATTAGTGAACCAGATGGGTCTTTAAACAATCGATAGTTTCATGATCATGATTACCAAGACTAGCTTTTAATATTCTAGATATATTAACTGAATTTAAATTCCACAAGCTGCCATGTTGGGATTTGAACTCAAGACCCCAGAGCATTAGCCTGGGTCTCTGGATTACTAGTGTAGTGACATTACCACGATGCTACCATCTTGCCCCAAACAATAGCAGCAGCCAATTTTTCAAGGGGAGAGTGGCACAGCTGGACACAATCCTTTCAACATTTGACATCCACATATACATGTACATATACATCCCCCATTGATCAGGGCGACAACCTATTTCATTTCTATTTTCTCCAATCCAGCAATACTGGAGGCAATTGTAATAGCCTCCATTATCTCTCATTCAGAGATCATCAAGTCTACCACATTCAATTAATACAAACAAAAGTTTATATTGTTTTGCTTGCATATTGATTCTTCACTGCGAATAAGACTAAGGGGGCTATTCTCCAGAGACTCTCGCGGGAAGGCCATAATGCAATTTGCATTGATGAGAATGCATTTTGAGATCCTCCCCACCTCTGGACAGCGCCGTAATCTGGTTCACACCCTCGCTGGATGTGAACCAGACCAGCATATTTAAATTTTAATTTAATTATGCAGAATTGGTTATAAGCCAAATTCACCCAGCTCCTGTAATCCTCCCACCCGCCAGTGCACCACAAAGCCAGCGGAAATCACCACTGATCTCCAAATACAGAGACCCAGATGCGATGACAATACCGGGGGGCTCGGAGGCCACTGATGACCCCAGGTGGTTAATGACATAGTGTATTTTATGTTTGCCCTATGTATTTTATTTTCATGCACGGAACTGCCGGAACTGTATACAGAACAATACTTTTCACTGTAGCTCGATACATGTGACAATAAACAAATCCAATCCAATCCAATCCCACATGGCTGGAAAATTCCCTGGCACTGCCCCAGGCACCCTGGCAGTGCCACGGGCCGGGGCCTGAGGGGGGCCTGCATGTGGGGGTCCTGATGGCAGGGGGCCTTTAGCGTAAAAATGAAGAATAATAATGCCCCGACAGATCATGGAACATTGGGATTATTTAAACAGGGAACACACAGAGCTTTTAACACAACTCAAAATGCAAACAGAGTTTTCTATCTCAAGACTCTAAATCAAATTTCTTATTCATTATGTTTTCCTCACTATTGTTCCCACAGAACTCTATTCATTCACATTCACTAATCCGCATAAAGAGTACTTTTTCAGCTGGGCATACACAGAAACAGGCCACTGAATGAAAGAAGATAGCAACCATAGTCCATCACAGACATGAATCACTGAATTAGATAAACAAAAATGTTTGATCCCTGAGTTAGATAATGTCGGCAGGGCAGCACTTGAGTGTTCACTATTGTCTCTGTTGCCAAAGCTAAAGAGGGGGGAAATAATCCACTATTCCCGATCCAGATCAGAATCCCATGATCCTGTTAGAAATTCTCTGCAGGTGGTCAGCAGGTAAAAACATGGAGTGGCTCAGCTGCCGCATCGCCTGTGATCAAATAGTCTGTCAATCTTCACATATGAAGGAATGTCATTTGGGCAAAGTGCCAAAGAGTCGGTGGTCCAATTTGACCATTCCTAACTGAAAGTCAGCACTTTGGATTTGGATTTGTTTTATTGTCACGTGTACTGAGGTACACTGAAAAGTATTGTCCTGCGCACCGTCCAGACAGATCATTCCATACATAAAACAAAAACATAGGACTTATAAACACTGTAATACATAGGCACAGGCAATGAGTGGGTATACGGAGTGCAGTACTACTCAGTAGAGAAGATGTGTGAAGAGATCAGATCAGTCCATAAGAGGACCATTCAGGACTCTGGTAACAGTGGGGGGGAAGCAGTTTTTGAACCTGTTAGTGCGTGTTGTCAGGCCTTTGTGTAGCGATCTGTATATCTGCTCATATGGTAAGGGTTAACAACTGTAGCATGGTGCTCGACAACCACTAGATGGCAGCACCAGATCCATGTATATAAACTGAATTCAGAAGATCTTCCCGCCTCTTCATATCAGGAGTGACTAGATAGCAGAGTGTTAGAGAGAGATAGCTTAGTTGGCACGTGTAATTAAACATTATTTATACTTCTTCTGATTTACTTTATCATCAGTTATGGTTGCAGAAGAGTGAACAAACTCATTAATATTTATAGTCGTTATTCATTAAATGTTATTTGCTTAAATTGAAGACTGATAGTTTCATTGAACTACAACCATCAGACTATTCTGGAAGTAAGCAAAAGAGTAGCGACGTATTACAATCACGTAATATATCATGGTACCAGGATTTGGCTTCGAAAAAGTAGCTAGATGGATTTAGAAAGATCAGAAACAGAAGAAATCCGTAGCAGCTATTCAACTGGGGAAGCGTCGCAGAAAATGAATCCTTCGAAGATAACCGCCTCGATGGATCACGCACAAGCTCCACATCATCTCAAAACTACTGGTAATTTGAACTCTAATTGGAAACTGTTTAAACAACAATTTCAAATATATTTAGAAGCTACAGACTTAACTACCGCAACATAGAACATTTAGTGCAGAAGGAGGCCATTCGGCCCATCGAGTCTGCACCCACCCACTTAAGCCCTCACTTCCACCCTAACCCCGTAACCCTATAACTCCTCCGAACCTATTTGGTCACTAAGGGCAATTTATCATGGCCAATCCACCTAGCCTGCACGTCTTTGGACTGTGGGAGGAAACCGGAGCACCCAGAGGAAACCCACGCAGACGTGGGGCGAACGTGCAGATTCCGCACATATAGTGACCCAGCGGGGAATTGAACTGGGACCCTGGCGCTGTGAAGCCACTTGTGCTATTGATGCTAGAAAAATTGCATTGCTACTGTCAATGGCAGGACAGCATGCAATCAAAATTATAATTCATTTCAATATTCTACTGGTCAGGACAAAACTAAATTTGAAGTGATTTTAAGTAAATATGATGACCACTGCAAGATTCAAATAAATGAGACTTTTGAACGATTTATTTTCAACAAAAGATTGCAGAAAATAGGGGAATCATTTACTAGCTTTGTGACAGACTTAAAACTTCTAGCTCAATCTTGCAACTTTGCAGCACTACATGAATCGTTAATTTGTGATCAGATTGTATTTGGAATAAATGATGAGCATCTGAGAGAAAGACTTGAAAGACAACAAGAAGTTGAAAGAGCAAGCCGGGTGGGAGGGTCCTTTGATTATGCTGCCCACTTTCCCAAGGCAGCGGGAGGTATAGACAGAGTCAATGGATGGGAGGATGGGTTCGCGTGATGCACTGGGCGGTATTCATGACTCTCTATAGTTTCTTACGGTCTTGGGCCGAGCAGTTGCCATACCAGGCTGTGATGCAGCCAGATAGGATGCTTTCTATGGTGCATCTGTAAAAATTGGTAAGAACAATGTGGACATGCTGGATTTCCTTAGTTTCCTGAGGAAGTATAGGTGCTGTGTGCTTCAGGAAAGGAAGAACTGCTAAATGGCAAAATAAATACGAATGATATCATCATTTCTATTAGTTGTTTAACCAAAACACAAGAATCCTATTAGTGAGGAATGAAATAAATTAATTAAAATTTCGCAAGAAACTCGCCTTTAGAAATAATCTAATTGGTTTACCAAGTGAACGTTGACGTGCAGTTCTGGTCTTAACAGCTATTCATTGGAACTGGGAAGAACTTATCCAGAATATGACCACTTTGTGGACAAAATTACTGACTATATAATGTGCAGTACCAACTAAAAAAGAAACTGTGAGTGGGAGAAAAAAATTACAGATCTGTGTTACAGAAACATAAAGAAAAATAAAGGAAATCCCAATTGAGCAGGTGATGCTGTGGAACTGAGTATTGTCACAGACAAAAAATATGCATTTTTTATGGAGAAAATATACTTAATGTTATTATGGAGCAATGGATTTGAAACGTGAATTTCTTGGCAGCAATTTTAAAGAGTTCTACATTGTCTATGTGGCTACATGGCACAGCTGGCAAAGAGACAAATCTCTAATCACTAAAGTTCAAATTTAATTTGAGGAAATAGTGATGAAAATGATATCTAATTTTCTCTTTACATTTCATCTCACAGTGCTACCAGGGGACTTGACAGGGAATGCTGAAAGGATGTTTCTCCTTGTGGGAGAGGCTAGAACTGGGAACACAGTTTAAAGATAAGGGGGGCGGGATTCTCCATTCCCCGAATCAGCGAACGGGCAGAGAATCCCTTTTCACAATGGAATCGGGGGCATTCCCTGTTTTCGCACGCTCCGCCCCCTCCAAAACGGCATCATTGAGGAGCACGGCGCATGCCGTTGGGTCGGCCTGAGGCCCTTCCCCGATGGGCCGAGTTCACAATCGCGCAGGGAACATGTGGTCTCAGCGGTCGGGAATCCGGCGTGGCGGCTGCGGACTGTGTCCAGTGCAGCCACAGTCGGGCGGGAACCATGCTACTGGCTGGGGTGCTTCAGCGAGTGCTGGGGGGACTGGTGGGAGGTGGTCAGGGGGTGGCGAGGGGGTGTCCAGGGGGGCACTTTCTGACAGGTCAGGTCCCATGCATGCCCGGCGCCATGATTTCCGACGCGACCGCTGCAGGCCGTCGCTGTGCACATGCGCGGCCACGTACCCAGCAATTCACCGGCCAGCAGCACAGTAGCACAAGTGGAAAGCACTGTGGCTTCGCAGCGCCTAGGTCCCAGGTTCAATTCCCCGCTGGGTCACTGTCTGTGCGGAGTCTGCACGTTCTCCCCGTATCTGCGTGGGTTTCCTCCGGGTGATCTGCTTTCCTCCCACAATCCAAAGACGTGCAGGTTAGGTGCATTGGCCATGTTAAATTGCCCTTGGTGACCAAGGTTTGGAGGGGTTATTGGGTTACAGGGATAGGGTGGAAGTGAGGGCTTAAGTGGGTCAGTGCAGACTCCATGGGCCGAATGGCCTCCTTCTGCACTGTACGTTCTATGTTTATGTCATGGGGGCCGGGCGTTTTATGTGGCATGGCTGCTCGCCCTTCACCGGTCGGAGGATCGGTGCAGGTGCGCCGCCAATTCTTTTGATGTAAAATGCCACGGATCCTACGGACAAAGCCTGGAAATCAGAGAATCCAGCTCGGGGACTCCCATTTAAGACAGGGATGAGAATACATTTTTTCAGAAGGTCATGAATCATCGGAAGTCTCTTCCCCAGAGAGCAGTGAAGGCAGGGTCAATTAATACTTTTAAGGCAAAGATAGATAGATTCCTGAGTAGCAAGGGAATCAGACTCAAGGGTAGGTGGACTGGGAAGTTGAGGCTGCAGTCAATCCAGCCATTATCTTAGTGAAACAAAAACATAAAATGCTGGACAAGCACAGCTTTGACAAAGAGTCATCCGGGCTCGAAACGTTAGCTCCCTTCTCTCTCCACAGATGCTGTCAAATCTGATGAGATTGTCCAGTATTTTTTGTTTTGGTTCCAGATTCCAGCATCCACAGTAATTTGCTTTTATCTTATTGAATATTGGAGCAGGCTACTCCTGCCCCTAATTTGTAACTTTGCAAGTTTGCATGTGCCATTAAGAAGATGGAGCACATGCACAAAGACACGCACATATTGCAAAGATTCCATGCTGGTCCTGACCTACGTTTCAAAGCAATTGCCTGTTTTCATAGCAGGAGCTTGAATGTTATACGAGGACAAACCCCTTTGAGAGGTGAGGTTTTTTTTTGCCTCTGCACTTCTGCACCACAGTTCAGCAGTGTATACACCCCAGCTCGCTTCAGAGTGCTACCCACAGCAGAACGGCAGTATAAATCACCAGTGAACAGGTATCAGTGAATGGAATAGAAATTCTTCATAGCTCCAGGCTGCTCAGGTTATGAGATGAATTTTCAGTGTTAAACCCCCGGATTGCTTTTTTTTCTGTAGCACCTGCAGGTCCTCACTGTAGTGGTTAATGTCCATTATAGAACCTTACATCTGGGCTAATTCCGCAGACTGCTTTGTGCATAATTCACTGCAAAGCACAAATGAATGTGAGCAATCATACACCTACTCGACAAATATTGCCAAGAGAATTGATATGTAGGTACACCAGTGACTTTCAAATTTGAAATCCAGTTTAACTATAACTGTACAAGGCAGCACGGTGCGCAGTGGGTTAGACCTGCTGCCTCACAGCGCCGAGGTCCCAGGTTCCATCCCGGCTCTGGGTCACTGTCCGTGTGGAGTTCGCACATTCTCCCCGTGTTTGCGTGTGTTTCGCCCCCACAGCCCAAAGATGTGCAGGCTAGGTGGATTGGCCACAATAAATTGCCCCTTAATTTAAAAAAATGAATTGGGTACTCTAAATTAAAAAAAAAACTCTAACTGTACAAATGACAGTGGGGGAAATGGAGTCGTTTCAGCAACACTTGGAATGATCCACCAAAGGATGGGACTTTTCAGGCAACTTGAAGGCAGTCTATACTGATACTGGCTCCGACATACTTGGCCAGGGTGTGCCAAATGCTGTCACAAGATATAGCTTATAAATCTGTTTATTCACCAGTGCACACATTAATGAGTTTAAAAAAATAATTAATTAAAATGAGATTGAGTGGCACTGTGTATCAAAACACCTCTGGGACTTGGGTTTAAATTCAGTCCAGACAGACTGGATGAAGATCTTTGCCTGATGGATGTTGAGGGTCTTAAGTGAAATGAGTTTAGGCAGTCTCCATCCAATTCCCGGTGTCCTTAAATTTGGCACTAATTGGCACTAATTCGACAAACTTCCCCAGAGAAGCCATAAGGATGGAGAGTGTGGGAAATGGGAATGTCAAAGTGATGCTCTTAATTGCATGTGATGTGTGCCATACCTGACTTTGTAGTGCTGAATGCTGTCACTGTGAGCAGGATATTCCATTCGTGACACTGTCATCACTCAACTTGATGAGCACGGGTACCAGAAAATAAATGACAGAAATGTCATCCTTGAAGAACTGAGGTGACCTTGGGGAAAATAAAGAGGGTGGACTTTCTGAGGGTAAACCCAGTGGTGTTATCAGCTGTGGCGTTAGCACTGAAGTAAGGAGTAAGGGTGCAGAAAACTGCTTGGCTGTAAAAGTGATTAGTCCCATGCTGTGCACTATGGGACGCTGCTTATTCGTGCATTTTGACAAAAGAGCAATGCAAGTTAATCAGATCCAGAGAAAGCAGACAAGCAATTACATAGTGGATCTACATCTGTTGTGTTCCACTCCAGTGGGTGAAGAATTAACTGAATTCTGATGTAACATCCTTTTTGCAGTTCATTTAAACTCGTATTTAACAGGAATGCAAATACCATCGCTGCAGCCAACAGAGGCAAAGTGAAACATTATTCTCAAATAAAATCAAAGCCATTATGAAAAAGTGTGCTCCAATGCAAGTTGTGTTGAACATACACTCATTTTACAAATGCTACACAACAAAATTAATTTCCTTGATTGGGGATTTGGGTTGATCCATCTGTTTAACTGAAGAATTAATACAGTGATGGAAACTACTTGCAGGAGTAATAGGCTTGCATTATGTGTTTTAATTACCATGGTAAGAAACCTTTCCTTACATCTGTTGCTGAAAATACGCATTTTCATTTTGGTGATAGCATTAGTTCATTCATGACATGGTGGAAGTTTATGTACTCAGCATTCAACATGTGTCAACATTATTTCTATTTTATTATGTTCATTCATTCGTGTGTGTTCTGCCCAAAGGCAGGTCTCCTGGCTCTCTGTCTGCTGAAGCTTCATCCTGAGCTGTTTTCTTGGCAGGTTTTTTTTTTCGGTGGTGGTTTGCCACTGCCTTCCACATTCAGAGGCAGCGTGAGGAGGCAGGTCCCAAGTCTACTTCAACCGGAATGGGAATTGAACCCACACTGTTAGTGTTATCCTGAACTGTACATTAACCATCTAAGCTAACTGGCCCTCTTATATTATGCACTGTCACAAAAGTGGTTTATGTATAATAAAGGCCCTGTTGCAAGGCAGTGTTTGCTTTGATATGATGCAATTTTCCAGTTCCACGGTATAAAGCTGGATTCTTGTACAGGGGTCAACCAACACTATGGACGCCGTAAGACAACAGAACCCTAGAACTCCTGAAGCCCCTTTTCAGCATTCTCACAGGACAGGGCTAGCATGATGGCTGCTTTCAAGTCCAGGCTCTGCCGGCAACTTTCCCTGAGTGGCAACGTTGTTAATCCCGTCCATCACATGGTCTCTTAACATCTCCAAAATGGATGAACCAAACTAGCAATGCTCAATCAGCCTTCAGAGATGAGTTAGAAAGTCCATAACTAAGTTCCCTGGAGTCCGCACAGCAGTGTTGAATCAATAGCATTACATAATTATGGATGGTTTTGGGTCATAAAGATTAGATACCAACTCCACCAGTCCATCAAAGGACTTTGAATCCAAGGCAGTTGGGTACGTGAGGCATTAATTATGTTGAAGCTTGGGGCCCTGCAGGCTGTCAGGAGGATTACCGTCTAAAAGTCCTCTCCACTGATGCCATCAGCCTGGAAAAAGTATCGCATTCGCTCGGCATATTGGGCTCAATCTTTCGGGCCTGCATCGAAGGCCTCTAACTTTCCAAAGAGCGGCATTTTCAAACATGTTGTTGCGTGGTAACATCCCAACATCCAGAATCGTAATCACTGCTTTTACCTCATTGCCGGTGTAAAGGCTCTGGAGGCTGAGTAGTCGAGTAACTGTTAGTTTATTCATGGTCAAAGTAAATGGCCGTTATGGCAGCATATACACACAGTATACGCGCGTCAGGACTAGCAACATGCCGGTCCCTGTCCGGGACGGCTTTTATACAGGTTAATTATGAGCCCCAGTTGAGCGGGCCTCCACCTGCTAGCAGAGAAGCTTGTATTCCATGAGTCCCACGGGGAGATCGATTAGGAAATCTCTGTGGGCCTCATGAGGGTTATTACACTCCTACCCCACCAAGTCCAAAAATTCCCCTTCAGTAGCCATCTGAGGGGGCCTTTTTGGCCGCTTTGCACATAGTTGCGCTTCATCCAGCGGTGGGTCTGGATCGGTGGCGTGCAGAGATTCGTTGATCGCCTTTTCCACAATGAATGTTGGAGGGACACTGCTGGGGGTCTGGCTCCATGAGTGTGGACACTTCCTTGTCCATATCCAAGACCAAGCCATTGCCATCCTGATGGCCCAGGTCTCTGCCTCTTGACACTTTGTAGTTGTTATAATCCACACAAGACCCTACGGGGTTGGAGCAATCAGTCTCACCAGGTGTCTCGCCAAATATGAGCTCCCCCACTAGGTGGGCGCAGAGCCCTAGGTCATTCACGATTAAGATCTGCATAAAGTCGGCCAGGTTTGGAAGCAACAGAGCAGACCCGGCTGGGATCTGATGTATATTGTAAATATAACTGCTTTGCAATGAACCAAATTTTATTTTTACTAACTAGGCTTAGGCTCGTTTGTGGTCTACAAAAGTAGTGGTACCAGAGGCGGTGGAGGTACCGACGTCCCTTGCACGGCTCCCTCAAAGGCGAGCTCGCTGCCCTTGAGGTAGTCTACATGTTCTCGCACGGTCCTCTCGCGCATTCTAACCTTATACAATATGAACCCTGTGTTTTCTCCAACACGACCCCGGGGAGCCAATGGGCACCGTCACCGAAATTCCAGACAAAACTGGCAGCCCCCTGTTTCAAACTTCTCCCAGGCATCTGGTGGTCATGATATTTCTTCTGACTGTCCTGTTTTGACTTTACCTTTCCACCAAGACTTGGGAACATCAGGCTCAGGTGGGTTCGGAGGCGCTGGCCCCATTAATAGCTTTGCTGGTGCTGCCCCGTCATGAAATGTGGTACGGTCCGGTAATGGAACAGGAACCTCGCCAGTTTAGCATTCAGGGAGCGCGTGGTCTGTTTCCGCATGCTTTGTTTAAATGTTTTAACCATGCACCCTTCCAAACCATTTTGAGGACAGATGGTGCGGGGTAGTCCAGATGTGCCTTACCCCATTGCCACGCCCAAATACTAAGAACCCCTCGCTTGTGAATGGGGTCCCGTTATCCGAGACTAATACCTCCGGTATCTGATGGGTACTAAACAAGTGCTATAATTTCTCCGGTGTGGCGCTTGAGGTGGTGATAGTCATCCGGTGCACATCCAGCCATTTATAGAGTGGGCATCTACGTAGACCAGAAACATGGACCCATGAAAGGCCCAGATACGCAGGGTGTAACCGCACCCGGGGGCATCAGTGAATCTGATGGAGGGAGCTTCTGGTGCTCCTGACATACTGGGCATTTTTTACCACTCTCTCGATGTCACCATTACAGCGGGGAAGAAGCTGTTCTTGAATCTGTTAGTACGTGTCTCAGACGTTTGTATTTCCCACATGACGAAAGAGGTTGGAAGAGAAAATAACCGAGTGGGAGGGGTCTTTGATTATGCTGCCTGATTTCCCAAGGCAGCGGGAGGCGTAGACAGAGTCAATGGAATGGAGGCAGGTTCACATGATGGACTGGGCTCTGTTCATAACTCTCTGTAGTTTCTTACGGTCTTGGGTCAAGCAGTTGCCATACCAGACTGTGATGCAGCCAGATAGGATGCTTCCTATGGTGCATCTGTAAAGGTTGGTAAGAGTCAATGTGGACATGCCAAATGTCTTTAGTTTCCTGAGAGATTATACGCGCTGTTGTGCTTTCTTGGTCGTAGCATCGACGTGGATGGACCAGGGTAGATTGTTGGTGATGAGCACACCTAGAAATTTGAAGCTGTCAACCATCTCCACCTCTGTACCATTGATGCAGACAGGGGTGTGTACAACACTTAGCTTCCTGAAGTCAATGACCAGCTCTTTAGTTTTGCTTACATTGAGGGACATTGACCCACTATAGTCGTGTCGCCAGCAAACTTGTAGGTGGAGTTGGAGCCAATTTTTCGACACAGTCATGTGTGTATAGGGAGTATAGTAAGAGGCTAAGTATGCAACTTTGTGAGGTCCAGATATTGAGCAGTATTGTGGAGGAGGTGTTGTTGTTTATCCTTACTGATTGTGGTCTATGGGTCAGGAATTTGAGGATCCAGAGTGAGGAGCCAAGTCCTAGGTTTTGGAGCTTTGATATGATCTTGGCTGGGATTATGGTGTTGAAGGCAGAGCTGTAGTCAGTGAATAGGAGTCTGATGTGGGAGTCCTTGTTGTTGAGATGCTCCAGGGATGAGTGTCGGGCCAGGGAGATAGCGTCTGCTGTGGACCGGTTGTGGCGGTATGCGAATTGCAGCGGATCAGAACATTTTGGAGTATGGAGTTTATGTGTCTCATGACCAACCTCTCAAAGCATTTCATAATGATTGATGTCAAGGCCACCGGACAGTAGTCATTGAGGCATATTGCCTGGTTCTTCTTTGACCCCAGTATGATGGTGGTCTTCTTGAAGGTGGGAACCTTGGAACGGAGTAGGGAGAGGTTGAAGATATCCGCGAACACATCCGCCAGCTGGTCCGAGGATCTGAGTGCATGACCAAGGACCCCATCAGCACCCATCACTTCCTAAGGGTTCACTTTCAAGAAGGCCGATCTGACTTTGGAAGTTGTGATGGTGGGTATGGGTGTGTCCAAGGCTGCTGGGGCAGTTGCCAACGGTTTGATGGATTCCTGTTCGAACCGAGGATAGAATGTATTGATTTCATCGGGGAGGCGTGCATCACTGCCAGAGATTCTACTTGGCTTCACTTTGTAGCCCATTATGTTGTTTAAGCCTTGCCACAGCTGACGAGAGTCCATGATGTTGGTGTGTGCCTCTAGCTTAGTCAGTAGTGGAGAGGTGGGGCCTACAGGCCACGGGAGATGACTGGGGGAATCAGCGTGTGCTATTTGCACCCCAGGGCGATGCTGAAAAGTATACTCATACGCCACTAATAACAAGACCCAATGCTGGATTCAGACCAAAGTTATGGGGGAATTCCCTTGTCCTCCTTGAAAAGTCCCAGCAGAGGCTTATGGGGTGAAATTCTCCTACCCGCCCCGCCACATTTCTGCCCCGACCGGCCGGCGGGAGTCTCCGTAACACCGGCCGGTCAATGGGGTTTCCCATTGTGGGGCAGCCCCACGCCGTCAGGAAACCCCCGGGCGCCGGCAAAACGGAGACTCCCGCCGGCGGAGAATGACGCCCCTGATCTGTGACGATATTAAATTGGCGCTCGTAGACATACGGATGAAATTTGTTCACCGCATATATCAAGGCCAGGCCTTCTTTCTCTATCTGTGAGTGGCAGTGCTCTGCATCTGCCAGAGTCTAGAAGCGTACGCCTTAGGACGTTCCATGTCATTGTCATGTCGATGGGATAGCACGTCTCAGATTTCATACAGGGAGGCGTCACACGTGAAGACAAGCGACCGTGAAGGATCATAATGGGTCAACAGCTGGAAAGATAACAGCTATCTCTCCACCCTGGCAAATGCTTCCTCCTGTGAAGCTCCCCAAGCCTACCTTTGATTCTTTTTCAATAATGCATGAATAGGTGCCAGCAAGGTGGACAAATTTGGGGTAAACTTCCCGCAATAGACCACAAGTCTGTAAAATGCCCAAAGCGGTCGTGCTTTCTGGTGTCGGAGCCCCCTTTATGGAATGCACCTTTACCTCCACTGAGTGCAAGCGATCTTTTCCACATGGTAACGCAACATATGACTGCCTTTGACTGAAAGACACACTTGCCTCTCTTCAGGCAGTCGCCCCCTTGTGAGAATCACCTGAGGACCTCTTCCAGATTGTATAAGTGCTCCTTCTCGGTGGCCCCCATAATGAGTACGTCATCGAGGTATACTGGCACTTTGGAATATTGCACATGCGAAGAGGCCCAGAAGGGGAGTCAAGTATGCTCCGTGGGTATTGATGATCACATACTTTCTAGATGCAGTATCTAACTCCAATTGGAGATATGAGTGGCTCATATCCAGTTTTGTGAATGAGTGGCCTCTAGCTAGTTTTGCGAACAAATCTTCCACACACAGAACGGGAGGCCCTATTCATGGTCATTTTATAATCGCCGCAGAGGTGAACTGACTTATCCAGCTTCACCAACAGGACCACTGGTGTGGTCCACTCTGGAAATCGGACTGGGCATATGATGCCCAAACTCTCTAGGCACCGTAACTCAGTTTCCACCTTCGCGAATCCCCGAGGTACGTTTTTTAAACTCACAGCACCAATGGTCCTCCCCTCTGAGTTCACTCCAATTCCGCACCCTGGTGACTAAGCCACAAAATGCCAAGGTACATTTTTTATACTCACAGCTCCGATGCTCCGCCACTCTGGATCCGCTGGAGCTCCGCTCCCTGGTGACTAGGCCATGAATCCCCGAGGTAAGTTTTTTATACTCATAGCTCGGATACTCCGCCCCTCTTGATCATACCCAATATTTCCTCTGGCTGGTGAGTCCAAGGTGAAGGGACTTAGATTTAAATTACTCCTCAGAGAGTGATGATAAAGTTTAGGGAAACTTGCTCTGCACTGAGGGTTGCTGAGGGATGGAATTATACAGAAATTTCAACCCAGCCAGTCAGAGTTGGTGTTTACCTTTCACATGAGCAGTAGATATAATCCTGAATTCCTGTCCTCTTTCCATATTTCTTTATTCCCTTTTCCTTCTGTAATCTACCAAGCTGATCGGAAATGTTAACATGAATCAGAATCTTTACTGTAAAGATTTTAAGTTTCCCTGTTTTTAATCCTAAATCTTTTATGTTTACTTTGAGATCCATTCACCTTTGGGAAGAATTCTCTGTCTTAAGTGTCTTTAGCAGGCAGTTCCGGCAGTGCCTTTCCCACTGGCCAGAAAGGCGGGATCACATGCCAGATTCTGTGCTTTGAACCTCATTAATTATGCACAGACGAGTTTCTCTCCAAGTCACCTGACGGGCCGGCAGCTGATCCGTCCACCCACCATCAGCTGGCAGGTTCAAAGATCCTGCCACCAAATTTAACCAGCAGTCTAGCACACTCGTTTCACTCTCTCCAGCCAACCTGCTATCACCAGGTCAAGCAGGATGCCAGCAACCCAAAGGGAAAAGGCGAAGAGCCTCAAGAGGAAGTCTGTTCCTCGATTCTACCATCCTCCCCCTGAGCCCATCACCTGCGAGGTGCCCATGCCCCACTCTACTTATCGCATCTGGAGTCTTTGTGCATCCCTTTCCAGGAAACAATGTGGTATCTCTTTGACCCTCTTGTTTGTGAGCTTTTTTTGCAGACTTGTTGGGGTCCAGCTTCCATCCCCTCGGTCCCCCCTCTGCCTTCTATTGTTCATCTTCTTCATCCACCTCCGTGCCACTCTGCCATCGTCAGCCCTCGCCCTTCTCCCCAACCCCCTTGCACAGTCTTTCTTTCATATTGCCCCCCTTGACTTCGTCAGGTCACCCACACCCCTCCTGACCTCACCTAACACTCCACCCCGGTCAAACTTCAGACTTTTGCTGTGGTAACTGCATGAGACTCACAGCACAGTGCTGTCCAGATAGACACTTGTGTGTGGCACCAGGGGGAAGGAAACTCCTGCATTCCCCAACCCCACACGCTGTACTGATCCAACTAAGTGACACAGGTGTATCCATCGGTCTAGCAGCATAGTGCTGTCCAAATAAACACTTGTGTGTGGCACCAGGGTGAAGGAGACCCCTGTATTCCCCACCTCCACACGCTGTACTGATCCGACTAGATAACACAGGCGCATCCATTGGTCAAGCAGCACAGTGCTGTCCAGAAAAAACAGCTCAGCATGGAAATGGAGGGCAGGAATTGGTCTGTTCTGGCCTAATTGTGTACAGTGCATAAGGAGCAGCGCAGCACTATGGCAGAAATGCTTTGTTGTACTCACCTCAAAGTTTCTTGCAAACTGAGGACTGCCTTGTACACTCCACTCTTTAGTAATTAGGTTTCAGACCCAAGTAATATCACGCTGGTGTGGCACAAGATGGGAAGACCTGACAGGAAGCCAGCGGTTTTAATGAACATTCATGAGATGCAAATGAATGCAAATGGTATTCATGCCATCAGACAGTGGGAAGACCGACCCACCATTTACTCGCCATTAGGAGATTTGCAGTGTGATTTTACACCAGCAGGTTTCAAACCGTTTGGCTCCCACTATATTCTCCGTTCCCACCCATCACCAAACCATGAGAGAATTCTGTATGGTCTCATTCCTTCACCCATTGGGAAACAGGGGCTGGGATTCTCCGTTGAAAGTCCGCCTGTCCTGCCACCGCTGCTAGCAAGGACAGAGACTTTTGCACATCATTCACTGGCGGCAGAATTCGCTACTCCCGCCAATGGGATTTCCCATTGTAGCCACGTCACACTGCTGGGAAACCCATGGACAGCCAGAGAATTCCTCCCAGATTGTTTCTGCCTATTGGTCACATTCCTTTATTATTTCAAACAAATCTGTTAAATAGACCGCCGCACTTCCAATATTATAACAATGAGAATATTTTAAATGCACGTGGCTGGAGAGCACTTTGGGATGTTCTGATGTCACTATATAAGTGCTGAGGTCACTGTATAAATGCCGGTTCATTCTTTTCTTTGTCAAATCAGCTGACCATTTCCTCGATGTACGTATTGCCATAGGGAGAGTTTGAAACAGAGGCTTCTGCATCTGTCAGGGGTAAGGCTGTTTAATATAGGCAAGAGATGAGGGCAGGACAGTGCTGCCAACCTAAGTTTGGATGTTATAGAAGGGTATGGTCAGGCTTGGGACACCCTATTATGAAATAATCTGCCCGTACTTACTAACTACTCTTTTATTTATTTGTCCATGGGATATGAGTGCAACTGGCAAGGCCAGCATATAGTGCCCGTCCGGATTTGCCTAAGAGATGTATGAAAATGAATGAAGCGCTCGCAAACTGTTGGAACCTGTGGGCGCAATTCACCGGCCGAGTTCTGCTGGAATCGGGACAGGAAGCAGCTGGTAGAGCCCGAGAAAGGGCTTTTCCAGGATTCCCGAAGGTTGTTACTGTTGCTAACTTTTGGTTGGCTCTTAATTTGGTTCTGTTTAATCACGTTTGCTCAAGAGTCGGCAGGTATCTTTCAACACCAGCACAAGTTCAGAACCGAATACTGATCAATGACTTGATACACCAGTGAGTAAGTTCAAAAGCAATAGAACATAGAACATTGAACAGTACAGCACAGTACAGGCCCTTCGGCCCTCGATGTTGCGTCGACCTGTGAAACCACTCTAAAGCCCATCTACACTATTCCCTTATTGTCCATATGTCTATCCAATGACCATTTGAATGCCCTTAGTGTTGGCGAGTCCACTGCTGTTGCAGACAGGGCATTCCACGCCCTTACTACTCTCTGAGTAAAGAACCTACCTCTGACATCTGTCTTATATCTATCTCCCCTCAGTTTAAAGGTATGTCCCCTCGTACTAGACATCGCCATCCGAGGAAAAAGGCTCTCACTGTCCACCCTATCCAATCCTCTGATCATCTTGTATGCCTCAATTAAGTCACCTCTTAACCTTCTTCTCTCTAACGAAAACAGCCTCAAGTCCCTCAGCCTTTCCTCATAAGATCTTCCCTCCATACCAGGCAACATTCTGGTAAATCTCCTCTGCACCCTTTCCAATGCTTCCACATCCTTCCTATAATGCGGCGACCAGAATTGCACACAACATGACCTCATGGCTTCGAAACCCAATCCCTCTACCAATAAAAGCTAACACACCGTACACCTTCTTAACAACCCTCTCAACCTGGGCAGCAACTTCCAGGGATCTATGTACATGGACATCGAGATCTATCTGCTCATCCACACTGCCAAGAATCTTACCATTAGCCCACTACTCAGTCTTCCTGTTATTTATTCCAAAATGAATCACCTCACACTTTTCTGCATTAAACTCCATTTGCCACCTCTCAGCCCAGTGCTGAAGCTTATCTATGTCCCTCTGTAACTTGTAACATCCTTCCGCACTGTCCACAACTCCACCGACTTTAGTGTTGTCTGCAAATTTACTCATCCATCCTTCTACGCCCTCCTCCAGGTCATTTATAAAAATGACAAACAGCAGTGGCCCCAAAACAGAACCTTGTGGTACACCACTAGTAACTGGACTCCAGTCTGAACATTTCCCATCAACCACCACCCTTTGTCTTCTTCCAGCTAGCCAATTTCTGATCCAAAGTGCTAAATCACCCTGAATCCCATGCCTACCATGGGGAACCATGCTCATTTATTTACACACAGTCAAATCTACTCATGCATAATCTCTACAAACTAAACTACCACTATTACAAAAGCCTATACTTAGCTTCAGGCGCCCACTCAGTCAGAGGAACAATGGCCGTTGCTCGGTTCTGAGGCTGCTGGGTTGAGCTGTTTACAGGGTAGCAACTAGGAGCGTCTATCTTGTAGTGTGCATTGACTTGGGACTTACTTGGTCTGATGCAGCTGCTAGGCAGGTCTCTCTAGAGGGGTGGTCCCCTGATCGCTGGGCGTGTCCTGGTGACTGTCAATCTGCTTTGTCTTAGCTTGCTCTAGCGCCGGGGAGTCTGCCTTAACATTGTGTGTCTAAATGTTTTCCTTTTGTCCCCAGAGATGGCTCATTAATATGTAGATTGTTTCGTAGTTTCTGTCCTGTCTGAGAGTTTAAGGTTCTAATCAACTGAAAGAGCTTGCACCTGCTTGTTTCTTAGCATTGTCCAATTTTCCCTGCATTCTTTGCAGGTGTCCATTTTGTAATCGGGATGTGGCC
Source organism: Scyliorhinus torazame (assembly GCF_047496885.1). Taxonomy (NCBI): domain Eukaryota; kingdom Metazoa; phylum Chordata; class Chondrichthyes; order Carcharhiniformes; family Scyliorhinidae; genus Scyliorhinus; species Scyliorhinus torazame. Next base: position 289,068,794 of record NC_092709.1, read on the forward strand.
ATCCCAGATGGCTACACTCCCTCCTTGTGATCCTCAACGCAAAGCGTGAAGGATCACATTACTATGGCGTCTTCATCCTCTGATCACCGGGGCACCCATGCTTAGGCTCTACACTGTCCTATCCTATGCAACACAATTTTACCTAAACCATTCATTATCATAAAATTCTACGGGGCGCTATGACATTAATACATGCATTACAGAAAAATAAAAAACTGGAACCTCTAACTATTCTCAATAAGCTATCCTCATTCAAACAATCCAAAAATACAAACAATCTAAAAATAATCTATCCATCTAAAACTGTACAAAATAGCAGCACACAAATTTATCTGGCCTGGCAGTCAGACACAAAGATTTACATCTCTTTATTCCACAGAATTCATAAAGAAAATGGATGCTCTTTAATCCGTCCCAATCGGTTCGGGGGTCTGGTGAAATCCGAAAATTGGGGACATAAATCGGTATACTGGGGTGCGAGAGCGATATGCTCTGTTTTGCCATCTGCCATCTCTAAACGTTTGCACGACACTGCAAAGTATCGCCAGCACTAAGCTTCGATTGCATATGAGAGTGAGTACCAGGTGATAAACTTATCACACCAGTTCGGGGAATTACTAGCTGTCGCTGGGCTAGTTATCTCGGGGTTCCGTGTATTGCAGGGGTGAGAGTCATTGACGGTTTGTGTGGTAGGGGTCAGGGGGGTAGCGTCCGTGCGCAACTGAAGGGATCCCGCTAAGATCCATGTGAACACGAAGGCTGTCTTCATCTTTGTCGGACTTCTTCTTTGTCTTCCTCGGTGGTTCCTGGGTTTCTGGAGTTCTGTGAACACAAGCATAATTTCTGTTATTATCTTGCTTAAGATCTCGTATGTCTGTCTGTCCTTTACTGCCAATTTCCTTTTATAATTGGTCACCATCTGTGACTCCCTCATTTTTTAAAAAACCAAATATTTGGACAAGACATTTAAGAAAAGTACCGCCGTACTGCGAGCCGTCTCGCAGCCTGTGAGATTTACCATCCCAGTGTTTGAGGATGTAAATCGCATAGGGAAGCAACCTAAGGGTTGCCAAAACCAAACAAAAGAATTTTGAACGTAATGAGCCAAAATGGGGTGTGCATGGGCTGCGGCGGGTAAGAAATGGGTGGAATCCCAGGGTATGACGGTGATCAATGCCGGTTGTGGTCTACCCACACTACCAGAAGGATGTGGAGGCTTTAGAGAGGGTGCAGAAGAGATTTACCAGAATGTTGCCTGGTATGGAGGGCATTAGCTATGAGGAGCGGTTGAATAAACTCGGTTTGTTCTCACTGGAACGAAGGAGGTTGAGGGGAGACCTGATAGAGGTATACAAAATTATGAGGGGCAGAGACAGAGTGGATAGTCAGAGGCTTTTCCCCAGGGTAGAGGGGTCAATTACTAGGGGGCATAGGTTTAAGGTGAAAGGGGCAAGGTTTAGAATAGATGTACGAGGCAAGTTTTTTACGCAGAGAGTAGTGCGTGCCTGGAACTCGCTACCGGAGGAGGTGGTGGAAGCAGGGACGATAGTGACATTTAAGGGGCATCTTGACAAATACATGAATAGGATGGGAATAGAGGGATACGGACCCAGGAAGTGTAGAAGATTGTAGTTTAGTCGGGCAGCATGGTCGGCACGGGCTTGGAGGGCTGAAGGGCCTGTTCCTGTGCTATACATTTCTTTGTTCTTTGTTTGTTCTTTAAACCCGAGCATAGCTGACCAGAGGGGGGTCCTCAGACAGGGCAGGGGACCAATGCTATTTCTCCACTGCCTGAGCAACCGGCAAGAACGGGTAAAAATGTGGTCGTCGTGGGGGGCTGCCTCTCAAATTAGGAGAGCAACTATGAGTTGTGTTCTGTCGACAAACTAGTTCCTCTGAACTATTGTCTGGGACAAACTTGTACCTTTAACAAGGTTCTGGTGACAAACTAGTTCCTCTGAACTATTGTCTGGGACAAACCTGTTCCATTAACAGCCGGGGGATGTTAAAGGAGTGGAGACGTGGGGCCCCGAAAAACTTTCCGAGTTTACACACAACACTTAACGTTAACACTAACGAACAAACAGTCAACAAAAATGGTGCAGGTTCCATCAGAAAGGACACCGTGGGCGAAATTCTCCGGTATCGGCGCGATGTCCGCCGACTGGCGCCCAAAATGCGCAAATCAGTCGGGCATCGCGCCGCCCCAAAGGTGCGGAATGCTCCGCATCTTGGGGGGCCGAGCCCCAACCTTAAGGGGCTAGGCCCGCGCCAGACTAATGTCCGCCCCGCCAGCTGGCGGAAAAGGCCTTTGGTGCCCCGCCAGCTGGCGCGGAACTGACATCTCCGGGCGGCACATGCGCGGGAGCACATTCCCCCGCATTCCCCCGCATGCACAGTGGAGGGAGTCTCCTCCGCCTCCGCCATGGTGGAGACCGTGACGAAGGCAGAAGGAAAAGAGTGCCCCCACAGCACAGGCCCGCCCGCGGATCAGTGGGCCCCTATCGTGGGCCAGGCCACCGTGGGGGCACCCCCCAGGGCCAGATCGCCCGGCGCCCCCCACAGGACCCCGGAGCCCGCCCGCGCCGCCTTGTCCCGCAAGTAAGGTAGGTGAAATTGGAGCCTTGGTCGGACTCTATACTGCGTGGGAGGCCCCACCTTGTAAAGATGTGATGTGTTAATATTTTAGCCGTTGTCTTGGCCGTATTAATTCGTGATGGAATGCTTCCACCCATTTTGTGAAGGTGTCTATGACCACCAACACATACTTGTACCCATTTCTGCACGGGGGTATGGGTCCTATATAATCTATCTGGAGATTTGTCCAGGGTCCATTAACGGGGCGGGTATGGCTAAGTTGAGCCTTTTTAGCATATCTGTCCGGATTGTTATGGGCACAGATTAAGCAATTCTCTACGTAGTGTGTGACATCGATTTTTAAATCAGGCCACCAGCAAAGCGGTCTGAGGTGGGCTAGGGTGGGTTCAATTCCTTGGTGTCCATGATTGTCATGGAACTGACAAATAATCTGGTTCCTGTCCTGGCTGGGGATTATATAAATGCCTTCCTTTAAAATCACACCGTCGTGTGTGGTGATTGCGGTTTTAAACTTGTCGTACGGGGCTGGGACGGTTCCCTTTAAAACTTCCCTGAGTTTCTCGTCCTCTTTCTGGGCCTTCGCTAAATCCTGAATGTTGGTTTGTGAGACCTGAACTGCGTGTACTGAGGTGCTTTTGGGGGTTTCCAAAAATAACCATGCCTGGAGCCTGCCTTCGCTGGGGCATCTGCTTTAACGTTTCCAGGGGGGGAAGAACGGTGATGACTGCGAACCATAATTATCCCGTATTTCCTATCCTTCGCTGTCTCTAAGATATGGCGGAGTAATGGGGCTGAGGGTAGGGGTTTACTGTCCGCGGAAACAAATCCTCTTGTTTCCCAGAGTGGTAGGAATTCTGTTGAACTATTACAGACATACAAGCTGTCTGAATAGATGTCTGTTGGGGTCGGGAACAAGTCGGGGTGGTCTACAATATATGCAATCGCTGCCAGCTCTGCTGCCTGCGAGCCTATGTGTCCTGGCAACTTTAAGGAAATGAGCCATCCACATATATCTTCAGGGGTGCGCACATGTCTGTGGGCTGGGGTCTGTGGGGTGTACTACCTGTTTTCCTGGGGGGGGGGGGGGGGGGAGTTGGGAATAAATGGGCCTGTGTTCTGTTTAGTGGTAATGATCTCACATTCATGAGGGGTGCCTGCATACTGCAGATTATCATCAAGGAAGGTGTGGGTTTTGGTTCTCTTTACCATGATGTCCCGTCCCTGTAAAAGAAGGGTCCAACGGGCTGCGCAAATTTGGCTGACTGTGCCACCTTTAAGTCGGCCGTCTAACAATAGCTGTGTCGGTTTGTGTTCTGTGAGGATGGTGATGGGGTTGAGTCCTGTAATGTAGGCGAAGGATTGCACTGCCCAAAAAACTGCGAGCAGGTGCCTTTCACAGGCAGAAAATCCTTGCTCTACGGGGTCTAACATGCGTGAGGCGTATGATACGTGGCGTAACTGGTCATGGCGTTCCTGGAGGAGCACGGCCGAAAGGGTTCGGTCGGTGCTTGCGACCTCGATTGCGTACGGGGAATGTGGATCTGGGACCTGTAGTGGGGGGGCTGTGCTGAGTGCTCTTTTTAAAGCATCCACGGAATCTGCATGCTGTGGAAGCCATTCCCAAGGTGCCTGCTTCTTGAGAAGTTCGGAAAGGGGTGCTGCTTTAGTGGCGAAACCGTCAATATAGTTTCGTCAGTAGCCAACCAGTCCTAAAAATGACCGGAGGGCTGAGACATTGTGGGGAAGGGCAATTTGACGATCGAGTCAATTCTCTTGTGCTCGATCTCGCGTTTACCATGAGTGATCACTGTTCCCAAGTAAATCACTTTTTCTTTCAGAATCTGGGCCTTCTTGGGGTTGACTTTTCAACCAATTTCTTTTAGGAGTGCTAGGAGTTCGGCGAGAAGCAAAATGTGCTCTCCCTTTGTGTCTGTCTGTAGTAACATCCGGGGCAGCACGGTAGCACAAGTGGATAGCACTGTGGCTTCACAGCGCCAGGGTCCCAGGTTCGATTCCCGGCTTGGGTCACTGTCTGTGCGGAGTCTGCACGTCCTCCCCGTGTCTGCGTGGGTTTCCTCCGGGTGCTCCGGTTTCCTCCCACAGTCCAAAGACGTGCAGGTTAGGTAGATTGGCAATGCTAAATTGCCCTTAGTGACCAAAAAGGTTAGGAGGGGTTGTTGGGTTACGGGGATAGGGTGGAAGTGAGGGCTTAAGTGGGTCGGTGCAGACTCGATGGGCTGAATGGCCTCCTTCTGCACTGTATGTTCTATTCTATAAGTCGTCTACATACTGGACCAAACAATCAGGGCGGGAAAATTTTGCTAATCCATTTGCCAGCTGTCGGTGGAAAATGGAGGGGGAGTTGTGGAAGCCTTGTGGAAGGCACGTCCACGTGTATTGTTGCCCTTGGAATGTGAAGGTGAATTTGTACTGGCACGCTTTAGCCAATGGAATGGACGAAAAGCCGTTACTAATGTCCAAAAGCGAAAAAAAATTTGACTGGAGTCCCTGTGTGAGCATGGTCTCGGGACTCGTGGCTACGGTGGGGGCTGTTGCTGGGGTTACTTTGTTCAGTTCCCGGTAATCAATGGTCAGTCGCCATGATCCATCTGGTTTCCTGACGGGCCAAATTGGTGTGTTGTTTGTGGAGGCTACTGATCTGAGTACGCTTTGATCCAACAAACTCTCTATTACTTTGGAGATTTCTCCCTCTGCTTCCTGGGGAAATCCGTACTGCTTCTGGGGTTTAGGGTCGGGACCTGTAATGTTCACAAAGCCAGCCAAATTGCCACAGTCGTGCTTGTCCTGTGCAAATGCTGCTTTATGTTCCTGCAGGACTGCCCTAACCTGTTTGTCTGCACTAATGGCTCGAGGGTCGAACCAGAAGTCTCCTACTGAGCTAATCCTATTTACGTATTCTCCTACTGTGAGCGTGGCGGGTGCTCGTGCTGCCTTTGCCATTTTCCATACACACTTGTTCACTGGGTCGAAAGAAAGGTTATGGGAGCTCATGAAATCGATCCCAAGGATATGTTCTGCTGTATGGGGCAGATCAACTAAAACTATGGGGTGCTTGGTTGTGATGTTCCCTATCTGTATTGCTATAGGGGCCGTGATGTGTGTCCCTGTTGTAAATGGGCTGTAAACCGCTGAGTGTAATGGCGTCTGTGGTGGGCCATGTGTCTTGCTGGAACATCGTGGAGGAATTGAGTATGGTGTGGGACCCTCCTGTGTCCCAAATAAATTCTACGGGTTGTCCCCGGACTTTGCCTGCTACTACTGGTCTACCGGACTTGTCCCAAAGGGTGTCGCAGACCCAAGTTGGGGAGCCTGAACATTGTCAGTCGGTGCCGTTCATGTCTGCATTCTCTGAACGGGCGCTAACGTTATGGATCGGCTTTGCCCTATTCTTGTTTAGGGTGCCTGTCTGTTGGTTTCTCTGCTGCTTCTGGGGCACGTTGCACTCTCGTGCAAAGTGTCCTAGCTGTCCACAATTATAACATTCTTGAGGTTTTGGCTGGGGTTGGCTGTTCCTGCCTTCATTTACCCATGCGGGGTTCTGGTGTGCTTTAACTGGGTTCATTTCTACCTGCTCTTCATCGGGTGTTATAAATGCGGCTTTGCCTGCAATTGATTGCTCCCAAGCGTGGGACAATCTCTTCAAAACCCATTTTTCATTGTGGGCCTCATCTGAGGGGTCATAATTTGCGCAAGCTTTTCGTCCTGCTTCTGTGGTGTGGGAGACGAGAATTCGGGTCCATTTGGCCATATTATCTGGGGACAAATGGGCGCGGGCTAACTCTCCAAAAACTGCGGTAAAGTGAATCCACAAACATCCAGCAAACGCTGTGGGGTGTCGGTCTTCTTTTGCCTACACTTATTTAGGCCTTTTACGGGGTCTCCTCTGTTAAAGCCGATCGCATCAAGGATCGCTGTGTGCATCTCTTGGAGTGTGCCTCCTCCTACATTCTGTGGGTCGGGAAGGGCTGCTACGACTGAAGGGTCGAGGCTCAAAACTGTGAGCTTCACTTGCTCCTTTTCATCCAGGCCGTACATGGTTGCCTGTTGTCTGACCTTCGCGAAAAATTGGTGGGGGTCTGATGTGGGAAGGAATGGTGTAATTTTTCCACACGGGTCCCGTAATTGAGTCACGGATAACGGGGTTGTGTAAAGGAAATCTGCGACTCCTTCTCCTGCGGTCCTGCCGTGTGTGGTTACAGGATTCATCGGAGGATGTTCTGCCTGTTCGGTTGGGGGTTGGGGCGCTTTCCTTTTCTGGGGTTTTTCCTGCGTACATGTCCCTATGGGCAGTCTCGTTCAATTCCTGCCAATCGGGCCCGTTTTCTTGATCTAATTGGGGTCCGATTGTACTCTGAAATCCATTTTGCACGGACAGAAGAGATTGCAATTCTGCAATTTGCTTCCAGCACTTTGCGTGGTCTACGGAGCTCTGCCTTTGTTCTGTTGTGGAAGTATGGAGTGCTCGTAGGGCTGCTTTTAAATCATTGCACTGTTTCTGCAGTTTCTCAACTTGCTGTTCTGTTTCTTGTCTTACCAAGACCGCACGTTGCGTGTCCTAGTAGGCCTTATCGTATTGTGTCTGAAAACTGTTCAAATGCGCGAGACAAGACTGATGTGCCCTCTTGGCATCATCCACCTCTCTGTCCCTTGCTGCTAACTGCTCTTTCAGATCTCGATTCTCTTTCTCTACCTCACTCACATCTACCTCACTGGTTCTGTCTGTCTCCTCTATCTCTCAACGGAGCATCCTAACGACCTCCTCTATGCCTCGCAATTGTGCTAAACAAGACACGATTGCCATCGGCTTGCGAGCTTTTACCAAGCTCTTCTTGTGGATCTCTGACAGGTTCTCCCACCAAGTATGTCCTATACTCCCGGATCCTGTTTCCTCATTATCACAGAATTCACTCCAAAGGGGCCATCCTTTCCCTTTGAGATATTTTCTGATCTCATCTTCCCAAACGGGACATTGTCCTACTCTACTGCTGGTCGCTGCAACCTCGAATTCCTGGGGGTTCATAAGGCGTTCCATTGCCTTCATTGCCATTTTCTCTATCTAATTCTCTACTGAATTTGGAACAGGGGGTGATAAAGTGGTGATGTAAACACGGGTATGGCTTACGCTAATTTCCGGCCTACAAAATTCCCGACAATTTTACGCAACAAAATCTCTCAGGTTTATCTGTTACTACGCATGCATTAACACGCTTCCGAATCTCAGAGGCTCGATCAGTACTGTTTTGACGCTTGTGGTTTTTCTGTTTCAAATTGGATTCTCAATTCAAATTTTGGGTTCTCTCGGAGTGGTTAGGCCACTTCTAAGTCGAGTCCCGTCAAGAGTCGCCAGTAAATGTTGCTAACCTTTGGTGGCTCTTAATTTGGCTCTGTTTAATCACTGCCAGGTATCTTTCGACACCGCCACAAGGTTCAGAACCGAATACTGATCAATGACTCGATACACCAGTTAGTAAATTCAAAAGCAATGCTCATTTATTTACACACAGTCAAATCTACTCATGCATAAATTCTACAAACTAAACTACCACTATTACTAAAGCCTATACTTAGCTTCGGGCACCCACTCAGTCAGAGGAACAATGGCCGTTGCTCAGTTCTGAGGCTGCTGGGTTGAGCTGTTTACAGGGTAGCAACTAGGAGCGTCTATCTCATAGCGTGCGTTGACTTGGGACTTACTTGGTCTGATGCAGCTGCTAGGCAGGTCTCTCTCTTCGGTGAGAGCCAAAACCAAAGGAGAGCGTTTCTCCCTTGGGGGATACCTTTTATACGGAAAAGGGCTTTGCGCGCTTTTGGGCGGGCCTTGAACTTGGCCTCATCTAATTGGGTCTTTCCCAATCATCTGTATCGATTTTCCTCCAATAGAGGGGTGGTTCCCTGATTGCTGGGCGTGTCCTGGTTACTGTCAATCTGCTTTGTCTTAGCTTCTTCTGGTGCCTTAACATTGTGTATCTAAATGTTTCCCTTTTGTCCCCGGAGATGGCTCATTAGTATGTAGATTGTTTGGTAGTTTCTGTCCTGTCTGAGAGTTGAAGGTTCTAATCAACAGAAAGAGCTTGCACCTGCTTGTTTCTTAGCATTGTCCAATTTTCCCTGCATTCTTTGCAGGTGTCCATTTTGTAATCGGGACGTGGCCATCCCAGATGACTACATTACACCCCACAAGATCTAAAGGGTAGGATTAAGACTTGCATAGTTGAGTGAACTTAACGATAATAATAATCTTTATTGTCACAAGTAGGCTTACATCAACACTGCAATGAAGTTACTGTGAAAAGCCCCTAGTCGCCACATACCGGCGCCTGTTCAGGTACACAGGGAGAGAATTCAGAGTGTCCAAATCACCTAACAGCATGTCTTTCGGGACTTGTGGGAGGAAACCGGAGCACCCGGAGGAAGCCCACGCAGACACAGGGAGAACGTGCAGACTCCGCACAGTGACCCAAGTTGGGAATCAAACCTGGGACCCTGGAGCTATGAAGCAACAGTGCTAACCACTGTGCTACCGTGCCGCCCATGAACTTAATTGCTTACTTAACAATGCCTACTTCAAATCTAACCGGATCCCAGAATGTACTGGCCTCGCCGAGGAGACCCAATCCGGCCACCGTTCAGCACTGATCCCCACAAACAGAGGATCTTCAAGGCGGTCAGAGACCTCTGGTTGGTTGGAATCTGGGAAGGTGGCACACTGCCACAGCTGGTACTACCCAGGCACTGTCACACTGCCAACCTGGCAGTGCCACCTATGTACCCTGGGCCATTCTATCTGGGTGCCACCCTGGCACTGCCAGAGTGACCAGTTGGCACTGCCAGACTGACAGGTTGGCAGTGCCAAGGTGCCCTGGTGACATTTTGCCTGAGTCATGGACCTGGTCCAGGGAGGTGCCCTGCCCGTATGAGGTGTGATGCGGGGGAGGGCTCGAGGACCTCCTGACAGATGAGGTGGGGCTTTGGAGGAACACATGGGTTCTGTCGAGGGGGTTGAGAGATCGGGGCGCCATTTCAAAATGGCACCCGGATTGCTTCCTGCACTGGCGAGTGCAGCTCCTCAGTGCAAGAAATGTGACTGAGTGCAGCCTCAGTCGGGCGTTCCCCAGAGTGTGTTTGATAGCGGGGTCGTTCCTGCGGCTACAAGTGCCGGGAACAACTCAGCTAATATCACCCAGAATGGGTCTCTTTTATTTTTCGTTAGATCGCGCTATGTATATCCAGGTCACAGTACAATTCGGGGGGGGGGGGGGGGGGGGGGACTGACAACAATTCCAAACAAAAATTAAACAGAATTCCAAGTTAAGTAAAGGTATAGGCTGCCGTAAAATGAAGTGCGGAATAAACCTCTGTGGAGCTTGTGCAGGTGACAAGTTAAAACAATGTCCATTTGATTTCATCGTTTTGAAATTCGGAGGCAGAATGAAGGGGCTGCTTTAAAAGATATACTCCAGTGATTTTAATTCAGGGATTTATTGTTTCACCAACAGTTGGGCCAGAGGTTGATGCTTCCGATTCCCACTATTATCCCAAGACAAATTAAGTAAATTGCTGATAAATCGATATAGTTAATGTGGCATGAAAGAGCATTGCATGATATGTAAAATTACACTAATGTCAGCCTTTTGTCTCTTCATACTGGTAATATTTTGCTTTCATTAAGGGTATCATAATTATTTAATGCAGGGTTGGTATTTCATTTCTCCATGTCCAAAGATTTATATTTTGATACACCAGGACAGTTGCGTCTTTTGGCAAGCAGATCCAGGTCTTGTTGAAAATCTTATCCTTTCATTTCAAAATTAAAAGATGCCCATATTAAGAGAATTTTTTTGCCTTATTCATGTTTTGTGGTCTCCCTGCCTCAGAACTGAACCTCTGAGTGGAAATCGCAGAATCTTTAAGTAAACATGTCAATGTTTTATTTAATAAAGTAATGGTGTAAAGAACAAACAATAAATGGAATGGAAAGAGTCACTGAAAGAAAATGTTTTTTTTGCCTTGTTCCTCTTCTTTTTCCTTTCCCAATCTAACTCACTGACGCCATGCATCAAGGTGTTCTCTTGCAAAACCTGAAAGGTCTATTACTCACTGCGGATGAGTTATGTGGGTCTTTCATTTGAGTAAAACAACACCTGTATTTATAAGAAGCAGTGAGTTAGTCTGTTTATTCTATGGTTACTTAAAGTAAAACGCCACTTGAAAGTCTTTGGGCAAGATTCTCTGTTGGCTGACGTGATTGGGCGGAGAATAGGTTCCAATGCCAAAACTGCAGCGGGTGCCGATTTGACCCCAGATCGCAATTCTCTGTCACCTCAACAGCGGGGTCAATGTGTTCAGGAATGCACATACAGTAAACGCCTTTTGCATGTCATTAGTGGTCCCGACCTGGTATTCTACGGGCCTCTGCGATTCTCCTCATCCGATGGGCTGAGTTCCCAATGGCACAGTTCACTTGTGCTTTTAAAAATCACACTGGCGTCGTGGCTGATGAAGGAGAGGAGGTAGGTCACAGAGAGGAGAGTGGAGCGACTGTGGGCTGCCGGGCCGGACACTGTCCAGTTGGTTGGGGAGGGGGGGGTCCTGCCAGGGCCGGAGGAGGGAGGGGTGCCGGGGGGAACAGGCCGTGCAGCCGGGGTGATCCCCCCACCGGAGTGGGGCTGTGCCGAGGCCTCCCACCCTGGCCCCTAGAGTGGCACCGACCATATGGGCATCTTCACCCCTCCCACCCCTGCACCCCATCCTCTGCCATACCACCCCCCCCCCCCACCCATCTGGCTGCCACCCACTGGTGGACCATCCAGGGCAACACATATAGTAGCCACTACGGGGACCGCGGAGCATACCGCTGGCGAGGGCAGTGCCAGCTGATAGTTCCCCTGGCATCAGGGATGGGCGCCAGGTCCAGCCACTGTTGGGACCAGGGATGTAGGGATGGGGGCAGGGGGCACGCGGGGGCAGAGCCCGTGATGTCAACCGGGGCCACAGCTTTGGAGCACAGGGAGTGGACAATCTCCGCCTGGGACTGCAGAACCTTCTGAGGTTCTGTCACATCAGCCAGTGACTGGGCCATCTCCCACTGGCTCTGGGCCATCTCCCTCTATGTCTACACCACATCGGCCAGCGCCTGGGCAATGCCGCCGACGTTCCCAGCCATGACCTGCTGTGACTGGGCCACACTCAGGAGCGCCATGGCAACTTCCAGGTGGCTCTGGCACATGGTTGCCTGTGAGTTGGCAACCTTGTCCTGTGCCTCGGCCAGTGCCTGCACAGAATGCCCCAGGCCTTGGACATACTGATCCATAGACATGACCATTGCCCCCAAGCCCCCAAAGCCTCCACCGCGGACGCCACCCGTGTGGTGTAGGTGTGGGTGGCACGCATTGTTCGCACCACCTCCTGCTGCTGCACACATTTGGACTCCTCCAACTGCACCTGCAGGTACTGAATGCTTGCCGACAACCCCTCATGTAGTTCCTGGTTCTGTGACTGCATCTGCACTATAGATGGGACTGTCCGTTCCAGAAGCTCAAAACCCATTTGGATGACAGCTAGTCCCTGGGGTCGACCTGTCCACCGATCGTCCGCCCCTTCGGGTGTTCCTACCTCCACCTGCTGTACTGGAGCAGCTGTGTGGTGAGCACCAGATAGTGTCCCAGGAGCCTCTTCACTGAAGTGCCCAAACGAGGTAAGTGTCTCTGGGATGGTGGAGGGTGTTGGAGACAGCTGTGACGGGAATTCCGTGTCATCCTCTGACTTGAGCTTCGGGGTCTCCTGTGCCTCGAGCAGAGGGCTGGTGTCCAAGCTGCTTCCCTGTCACTGTTCGGCTCACGGGGGGCTCAGGCTGTGCCACTGGCTGGAGGGGGGATTCCTGATGGACCCGCCCCATCACCAGCAGGTCCTGTAAGATACAAGACAAGACGCATGATTAGATCACGGGCCAGTGGGGAGTAGAGATGGGCGTGTGGGTGGTGGTGGAGTTGGTGTGGGGATGAGGGTGGTTTAGGGTGAGAGTGGGGGTGAAGTTGTTGTGGGGGTAGTGTCGGGTTGAGAGTGATCTGTTTTTTTTTGGGAGGGTAGGGGGTTGACACGTGTCATGGGGAACCGCAACTAAGCGGTGCCTCACTTCCTCACCCGCAGTCGAACTCCACCTCGGCAACCTCACTTTCACTTGGTCCATTGACCATGCCCAGGTCCCTCTGCTCTGCCACAGTGAGGGGCCACATGTCTGGCGTTACCCCTCCTGCCTTCTCCCGCTCCCGGTGGTTGTGCATGGCCTTATTCTGGGGAGGGAGCAAACAGAAAACGACAGTGTCAGACAGTCCGACTCGTGCAACCCAGGGGGTGGGTGGCTGGTGGCCTCGGCACCCAGCCATGGTGGTTGGTATGGGTGCCGGCATGCGGTGCTGGCTGGGAGTTCGGCCGCCCACAGTGGGGTTGGAGGGGGGGTCGGTTTACGGAGTTAGTGCCAGAGGTACAGTGCTGCCGACTCACCCGTCCTGAGGAGGTCATGCAGTTTTTTACGGCACTGTTAGCCGGTCCGGACGGTGTTACCTGTGGTGATGTGCATCAATGTAAATGCATGTAGGCTAAATAGACACTAGAGGGAGCACCAGTGACATCACACACACACTCAACCAATAGATCAGTTAGATACGACCAATGGACATTCACGATACACAAGGAGGTGACAAGACCACAGGGGGCATTACACCAACCCATATATAAAGGATACCACACACATGATCTGCCTCTTTCAAGTGGAGACAGTCAGTGAGTACAGACACAGGGTTGATTCAATATTACACCCACCACGTGGATTGCAGCAGCTGGTTAGTCAGTCTGGGGAGCTATAGTAGGATTAGCAGTAGTGTCGAACCCGAGTAATAGAAGTGTACATAGTTTAATAAACGTGTTGAAGTTATCTCCACGTCTGAACCTTCCTTTGTCAAATGCGCCACAAGGAAGCCGCTTATGTTGCACCTACAACATGACAAATCATTGCCCACTGCGCTGACAGCCTCTGCCACCTGCGCCTTGCCATGGCAACGGCGACAGCTGGCAGCCTCCATCCCGGGCCGGGGTATAGGGTCGGCAGCCTCTCGTCCAAGAGGGTCTCCAGTTCGCCATCGGTAAACCTTAGGGCTGCTCTCCTTGCTGCAATCGTGTTGGCTGGGATGATGTGGGTGGGGAGTGAAGTGTGTATATGCAGCTGCTGCTTGTCAGCCTCCTGATTGTCAATCACAAATCTGGCGAATCTCGCACTGTTTCTCATTCGAATCGATTGTGTTTCACGTGGCGCTGGTCCTAGCCCCTTAACAGTAGCAGAATTGGTCCAGGTGCGGCACCAGTTTTGCCGTCATGAAAGTCCACAAATTCTGCGTTGGCATCAACACTTAGTCTCAGAAAACAGAAAATGCTGCCCATCTCTTTTAGAGATTTGGGGCGCGATCTATCAAATGGGAACAGAGACCCGCAATGCGTGTGATTAGCTGTCTCACTCTAATATGCAGATTGGTAATGGGTGGGATTCACATTGCAAGGTCTCGCGAGATCGCGTTAGATCCCGGAAGAGGGATCTCTCGGAATCTACTGGTCGTATTGCACCGTACCGCGCTGCCTATCGGGCATAACGCTGCCACTAGATTTCGCCCATGGATTTTAATTTAAAAGTGTCAGAATGAAACTGTTAAATTTTCATTCCAGGTGGCACGGTGGCACAATGGTTAGCACTGCTGTCTCACAGGGACATGTGTTTGATTCCCAGCTTGGGTGACAGTCTTGTGGAGTTTGCACATTCTCCCCCTGTCTACGTCCTCCAGGTGCTCCAGTTCCTCCCACACCCCAGGATCTGCTGACTTTCTAGCAAACAGGTAACCTGGATATGTTAACGATCCACCCACCCAGTTTCTACTGAGCAATTAGGTCAAGAATTGCTCCAGTATTACATATGCAAAGTGACATTCCACAAATCTGGGGCTGGTTTAGCACATTGGGCTAAATCGCTGGCTTTTAAAGCAGACCAAAGCAGCCCAGCAGCACGGTTCAATTCATGTACCAGCCTCCCCGAACAGGCGCTGGAATGTGGCGACTAGGGGCTTTTTGCAGTAACTTCATTTGAAGCCTACTTGTGACAATAAGCGATTTTCATTCCATTTCATCTGTGGCAAATTTGCATAAAAAGCATTAAACCGGTGTGTATCTACGACACAGCAATTCGCATTGGTTTTCTTTTCTCTTTTACATGATGTGGGCATTGCTGGTTAGGCTAGGATTTGTTGCCCATTCCTAATCACCCTTGAGAATGGAGTACGGATTTATTTCTTTTCACTCCAGTGGATTATCACTAGTTTGTGCAATGGTACTAACATTCACTCCAACATGATTAAATATGTTGTACATTAGAGAAAGTAATTATCATAAATACGAAGGCAGCCCAAAAGTACAGAAGAAGGCAAGAAAACTACTTTGTAAGATTAGGATGTTGCATCCCATCATGCAGTACATCAGTGTTCTCATTATTCATGCAGTATGGATGCATGAGTAAGCAGTTCAAGCCAGTATCCATAACATGTGGGGTTTATCTGAGTGCATTACGAGTGTTCTTCAGAGATACGTACAAGAGCCTTATTTGCAGTTTATATTCCCAGAATCACTGGTTTCCGTGGGCATTCACAAAGGCAATATCACCAGTCTTGCATTTGTTATTCTTTGCCAAGTACTGTGCTGAAAAACATCTGAGAACTATATTATATTTTTATTAATCACCTGTCATAGCTCTCCATTGTTTTCCTGCATTGTGCCGCAGCAGCATTATTTTACAGGTGCTCGACAAAATCAAGGAAGATGCAGATTTAAATTTCATTTAACGGCATTTTCCTCCAGTGGAGGGGCGGGGGGGGGGGGTTTGTGTGTACTGCAATCTGTTGTTTGCTTCATTTTTTCAATCGTGAAATAAACTCAATTTTAAAAATGTTTACAGTTTATTTTTGCACCAAAATAACTTCTTCATCAACAGAGGACACTGGAGTTTAACCCTCTACATTGCATTATCTGTTAACCATACATCCCAAAGGAGACGCGGGTTGGAAAATTGCATTACGTCCTGCAGCTTTCGGTATCATCCTACAAGAGCATGGAGGAAAATGCACAGAATTGTCCTGACCTAAATTATAAATGATGTGGGGATGCCGACGTTGGACTGGGGTGAGCACAGTAAGAAGTCTTACAACACCAGGTTAAAGTCCAACAGGTTTGTTTCGATGTCACTAGCTTTCGGAGCGCTGCTCCTTCCTCAGGTGAATGAAGAGGTATGCTACCTCTTCATTCACCTGAGGAAGGAGCCACCTCTTCATTCACCTGAGGAAGGAGCAGCGCTCCAAAAGCTAGTGACATCGAAACAAACCTGTTGGACTTTAACCTGGTGTTGGTAGACTTCTTACGAAATTATAAGTGATCTTGTTTTCCAGCCAAAGCAGAGAAAATTGACCAATTCCCACCGGAAATAATGACAATTTCAGGACAATCAGGGAAGGTTAAATCAGACCTTTTGCAGTTGTTTACCATTGTATTGGAGATGTCTGCGATGGTTTTTACCCTTGATCCCCTGCCAAGCTACACACGCATGTCAAAAGGGGTGTGGGGAAGGGAAACCAAACTTCCACAACTCTCCAACTCTCACTAAGGCATAACATGTAGCTGGTTGTGCACACCAACAACCGTATCCTGGGGTCTTGACTCGGCAGTCATGCAAAACTAAGTGAGAGGCTGGGACATCACACCTTCCAAGTACACAAAGGCTGCGAATGTTAGATGAGGCAGAAGAACTTAAAAAGTTAGTAGGATAATGATTCAGAAAGCAGAGACTGCAAGGTGTGTGACAAATCCTGCACACAGTCATGACACTTAGTAGGTAAATGGCCTATCACCTGTGACGACTCTGAATCTTAGACAGTATAATTCCTATAGTTAGTTACGGAAAGACAGAGTATGACATACCATGACAACAGATTTCCTGGTAGGAAATCTGTTTAAGCAGGACAAGACAGGGTTGTTGAATTTATACAGAAGTTCAGTACTATTATTGGGCTCTTGTGCAGATCAGTTGAAGCTTTTTTTGTTCTTACATATGGAGCCCACCTTCCCTGGTCTTCCCTGCCCACAATGCTCTGAACAGGTGCAGCATGCATGTCTGAAGTGTGAAAAACTGGTTGTTGCTGCATCTTACTTCTCTGGTCACACCTGACCTGCAGTCTTGACCCCTGCCAGGACCTAGCTCTGGAAAATTGAACTAGAGCAGCAGGCCTTGCTGCCAACATGGGGACCTTCATGCCATTGTTGGAGAGCATAAATTATTTTCCTCAAAGGTCCAGCCAGTTGCTAGAAAAGTGTTGAAAAATACTTTCAAATTCTTCTGCCAGGTTTACTTCACTTCATTCCATCTGAGGTAAGGAGGGAGGTGCCAAAGAGCAACGCCTATCACTCGCACCTTGAGAAATCCCTGTAGGTGAAAATGCCCCTGCCTGTCTTATGACTATCAGCACAGACTCAGGTCCATCCTCAGGGAAAGTTCTGTAACTCCAATGCCAGTATAAAGGGTTTGGGCTTTTGTTTTCCACACTATATTCTGTTTCTAACTATTTGGATTCAGATGCTCAAAGCAGTCTATTAACTAAGCATCAAAGAGGTCCACTGTTCAAAAATGTGTTTAACAATACATTTCCACCACTTTTGTGTCCAAATAAACACTTACATTGGTGCGATAACAACTCGTTACTTATATTGTTTTATTCTTTCATGGGAAATGGGCGTCACTGGCAAGCCATCATTTGTTGCCCATCTCTAATTGTCCTTAGCTTGCTCGGCCACTGCAAGGGGCAGTTAAGAGTCAACCACATTGCTGTGGGTCTGGAGTCAGACCGGGTACGGATCGCCAATTTCCTTCTCAAAAGGATATTAGTGAACCAGATGAGATAACGAAGGATAACAAAGTAATACGAGAGACGATATTGAACGTGATGGTTACAAACCCTTACTTCCATCAGGGGCCAATTAACATTAAGCTAACAATCTGCAGTGCAATACATGTCAGGTACATCATACAACATAGAGGAGTTGTCCTATTTTGTTGTGCCCAGAGACCCCTCAGGAAATCTGGATTACGAAGACAACTGCAAAGTAGGGGTGCGGCTCCTACATCATTGTCTGTTGACTTCTATTCAAAAGTGTATATTGGATGAGGACATGATCAGACTTCATGAGATGCTCTCTACATGAGGACATAATTAAGCTGTATCCTGTAGCTAGAATAGTCTGCAGACATAAGAGTAGAATGTAAATTCTTAAGAAAACAATCTGTAAGCTCAAATCACCATTAGTGGCTGATATTCTAAATGGGTTACCTGGTTCATGGTTATTTTTTATTTTAGAACTTAGGAGGTGACAAATGTCAAGGCTGAGATCTCCCATGAAGTTGGATGGCAGACAATGCAATCAAACACTTTAATTTCCTAACTCCGATAAAACCCATACTTCTGGGTTAAAAAGCACTGCTTTTTAGCAGTTTCAAGAGTAGCTGAGTAGGACGGCTTTGAGAACTGAATCAATCTTCGCAGACTAACTCTCTAGTCCTGCTCCAGATGCAAGCAAAGCAATGGCTTAAGCAGATCGCAGACGATAGATGTGCCATTGACTATTCTGGGTTGTAGGTGGGTTAGCTCAGTTGGCTGGACCACTGCTTTGTGATGTGGAGCATAACTAATAGCATAGGTTCAATTCCCATACCTGCTAAGGTTATTCATAAAGGCCCCACCTTCTCTACCTTACCCCTCGCCACCACCTGAGGTGTGATGATCCTCAGGGTAAATCACCACCAGTCAGCTCTCTCTCAAAAAGGGAAAAGCAGCCTCTGGGACTATGGCAACATTCCAGGCTGTTTATTGACTGATACCTACACTAATTTAGAAATGATGCTATTTTATGTTTTTATTTCCAACACAAATTCCACAACTGATTATTTACAGCGAAGTGCATTTGAGCAAATCAGCAGAGCTCTGTGAATAGGGGCCTTAATGGGCTTAATCATCAATAAACAGAACAACTTGTTTCTCATTTAGACAGGAAGGTCATCATCGCATCATCAGTATGAAAAGTGAGTCCCAGAATGCGTTTCTTATTTTCCATCTGGAACAGTTATCTATTAGAACTGACAAACTTTTCTCCTTTTTACACCATATGTTCAGATAAACAGTTTGGGTTCCACCTCAGTTTATCATTTATTGATCTTTTCCTTTCAATTATACCAGCATTGAGTGGTTTTTTTTTTCTGCTTTCCCTTATCTGGTTACTCAAGACCACCTCTCCTTCCCACCCTCACCTCTACAACAAATACCAGGAGCCCATGACTTCCTTGCCACTAAGTATGATACTATCTGTTCACCTGCAACTGAGGAATTTCCAAATCTTATTTACAACCTGCTGTTTCTATTGTACTTCTATGAAACTGGTGACCACCCAGGGCAGCACGGTGGTGCAGTAGATAGTGCTGCTGCCTCACGGTGCCAAGGTCCCAGGTTTGATCCCGGCTCTGGGTCACTATCCATGTGGAGTTTGCACATTCTCCCCGTGTTTGCGTGGGTTTCACCCCCACAACACAAAGATGTGCTGGGTAGGTGGCTTGGCCATGCCAAATTGCCCCTTAATTGGAAAAAAATGAATTGGGTACATCAAATTTATTTTTAAAAAGAAACTGGTGACCACCCAAAATACTTTCCTCATCAATGTGCAAACCCCCCCACCCCGCCCACCCCCCGCCACTGTGCCAGCTGACATTTTAAAGAACTCCCTCTGGCTATGTCATGGGGAGACCATGACTTTTCCAGAAGCATTGTGACCAGTTCAAAACCCGCTAGGTCACAAAAATTCCGTGCAAACCCAAAAACAGGATTTCAGTTTGTGTTCTTCCCGGATTCCAAAGGGCAAGAAGGTAACTAGCATGCATTTGAATATATTCTAATATTATTAGCAAGTTTAAAGACAGATCTTCCGGCCTCACACAATTTTCCCACCCACCAGCTGGGCGCCAATTGCTACTCGTCCTGACAAGCATGAACCCAGGCTCGATGGACTCTGAGAGGGAGAAAGGGGGTTCTGCGCCCTCTCAACACTTACCTCCAAGGTGCCTAGTGGTGCTTTAAAGGGAGGGGGGTTGGGGCAGGAGGGGTACTCGGGCTGGCCTTGAGAGGTTCAGGTTGGCGGTCTTTCTAAGGAATGGAGGTGGTGTGGAAAACATAGAACATAGAAACATAGAACATGGAAAAAATACAGCACAGAACAGGCCCTTCGGCCCACGATGTTGTGCCGAACCTTTGTCCTAGATTAATCATAGATTATCATTGAATTTACAGTGGAGAAGGAGGCCATTCGGCCCACTGAGTCTGCACCAGCTCTTGGAAAGAGCACCCTACCCAAGGTCAACACCTCCACCCAACACTAAGGGCAATTTTGGACACTAAGGGCAATTTATCATGGCCAATCCCCCTAACCTGCATATCTTTGGACTGTGGGAGGAAACCGGAGCACCCGGAGGAAACCCACGCACACACGGGGAGGATGTGCAGACTCCGCACAGACAGTGACCCAAGCCGGAATCGAACCTGGGACGCTGGAGCTGTGAAGCAATTGTGCTATCCACAATGCTACCGTGCTGCCCTTAAGAACAAATTAATCTACACTATATCATTCTACCGTAATCCATGTACCTATTCAATAGCTGCTCGAAGGTCCCTAATGTTTCCGACTCAACTACTTCCACAGGCAGTGCATTCCATGCCCCCACTACTCTCTGGGTAAAGAACCTACCTCTGACATCCCCCCTATATCTTCCACCATTCACCTTAAATTTATGTCCCCTTGTAATGCTTTGTTCCACCTGGGGAAAAAGTCTCTGACTGTCTACTCTATCTATTCCTCTGATCCTCTTATAAACCTCTATCAAGTCGCCCCTCATCCTTCTCCGTTCTAATGAGAAAAGGCCTAGCACCCTCAACCTTTCCTCGTAAGACCTACTCTCCATTCCAGGCAACATCCTGGTAAATCTCCTTTGCACCTTTTCCAAAGCTTCCACATCCTTCCTAAAATGAGGCGACCAGACCTGTACACAAATGTGGCCTTACCAAAGTTTTGTGCAGCTGCTTCATCACCTCATGGCTCTTAAATTCAATCCCTCTGTTAATGAACGCTAGCACACCGTAGGCCTTCTTCACAGCTCTATCCACTTGAATGGCAACTTTCAAAGATGTATGAACATAGACCCCAAGATCTCTCTGCTCCTCCACATTGCCAAGAACTCTACCATTAACCCTGTATTCCGCATTCAGATTTGTCCTTCCAAAATGGACAACCTCACACTTTTCAGGGTTAAACTCCATCTGCCACTTCTCAGCCCAGCTCTGCATCCTATCTATGTCTCTTTGCAGCCGACAACAGCCCTCCTCACTATCCACAACTCCACCAACCTTCGTATCGTCTGCAAATTTACTGATCCACCCTTCAACTCCCTCATCCAAGTCATTAATGAAAATCACAAACAGCAGAGGACCCAGAACTGATCCCTGCGGTACGCCACTGGTAACTGGGATCCAGGCTGAATATTTGCCATCCAGCACCACTCTCTGACTTCTATCGGTTAGCCAGTTCGTTATCCAACTGGCCAAATTTCCCACTATCCCATGCCTCCTTACTTTCTGCAATGGGGAACCTTATCAAATGCCTTACTAAAATCCATGTACACTACATCCACTGCTTTACCTTCATCCACATGCTTGGTCACCTCCTCAAAGAATTCAATAAGACTTGTAAGGCAAGACCTACCCCTCACAAATCCGTGCTGACTACCCCTAATCAAGCAGTGACTATCCCTAATCAACCTTCCCTCTGTAACCTCAAAACCTTTTTATGTGTCTCCCAGCATGTCAAATTGAAGGATCTGTCAGAAGAAGGTGAAAGTCTTCCATCTGATGTGGTTGAAACCTTTAAAGTACTTACTTCACATTCAATTTCATTCCCCTTTAACTTTCTGAAGACACTGGCCATGCTGGAAAGCCTAAAAGCTTTGAACTGCATTGTTTACAATCAATGTCACACTCCTTTACCTTTTACTAGCCCTCGATTTACAGGTCCAGGCTATTTTACAGTAGACAGTAACTTTGTTTGTTTTTGTTACTCTTCACAGTTGATAAAATCTGATAAAATCTGAAGGGCTTCCTCATGTCCTCATGTCTTCAGCTGTGATTTCTCACCGCAGTTTTTTAAAAATAGGGTTTTCCTTTGTTCTGAAGACCTTCCTAGAAAGACCTGGGGCGGGATTCTCCACTCCCGCGCTGGTTGGGAGAATCGCCTGGGTCGCCGAATTTTCCCGTGACGCCGGTCCGACGCCCTCCCATGCGGCAAGAACGGCCCCGCCGAGTTCTCCGTGACGCAGGCCGGAGAATCGCCCGAGACACCCAAAATGGTGATTCTCCAGCACCCCTGCTTTTCTCAGGCCTGGATGGGCCGAGCGGCCATGCCAAAACGGTGGGTTCCCCCCGGCGCCGTCCACACCTGGTTGCTGCTGGCGGGAACAGCGCGGGAACAGGGGGGAGGCCTGCGGGTGGGGAGGGGGCCTCAAATGGGGTCTGGCCCGCGATCGGTGCCCACCGATCGTCGGGCCATGCTCTCTGAAGCAGGACCTCCTTTCTTCCACAGACCCGCAAGATCCGTCTGACATCTTCTTGCGGGGCGGACTCGGAGAGCTCGGCAACCATGCGTGCGCGGGTTGGCACTGGCCAACCCGCACATGCGCGGGTGATGCCAGTTATGCGCCGCCGCCTTTACGTGGTGACAAGGCCTGTCGCGTGTAAATGACCTGGCCCCGCTCCTAGCCCATTATCGGGCCCTGAATCGGTCGGCGCAGGAGTGGAGAATCCTGCCCCAGGTGTTCAGTCTGACTGCTTTCTTTATCGTAGTGGGTATTTTGCAACCTCTAATGCTGAAAAGAACATGCCTGTACTGGAGGTTGTTCTCAGCCATAGAAGAAGCAGGCTCAACTTAGAAAGTAAACTCCAGGGAGTCCTCTTGTATCCACTATTAATTTATCTGGATAGATGGCCATGCCGCGGGGCTCGGAGGCCTTTGGATCCCCGGGTGGTCAGGGATATGGTTGGATAATTCCTTGATTTGCCAGAGTGTCACCACCAAAGTTCAAGGCCTGAAGGGGGGCCTGAAGGGAGTGAGGCCTTTGGTGACATCATTTCAGAGTGTCTCTCTTGTGGGGGAGGGGGGTGGGCTAGGGTTCAGTGAGTAATGAGGCTGTCATTCCAGGATATCTGTCACTGTTGGTCTCAAGAGTTCTCACAGTTGGGATTGCTTGGATGGTGTGCAGGAGAATCTGGGTTCAGGCGGGCGGTGAACACCCTGTGGAAAAGGGGTCAAACACAGAGGAATTGCGACTTTGAGGTGCAAGATTCTTTAATGTTGATCAGTTACAATTATCCTGTCCCTAACTATGATGCCTACATTCACCCATGCCCACTCAGTGCTGCTATAACTTCTTCATCTTCCATGGCCAAACTCCAAGTCTAGGTGTCTCCTCGGGATGGACATTAGAAGTGAAGATAGCCTGCTGCCTTCTGTGCCACGTAGCCTGTGATGCTTTTGGCAGGCATCCTCTTGGGGGCCTGGATCTGGAGGACCCTGGCCAACCTTTAGGCTGTCACTGATGTTGCCATACCGCCCTTTCCTGCCCTCTGCCCCTCAGATGCACCAGTCTTGAAGGGGGAATTCAGAAGGTCTGGAGAATGTCAGAGCCTCCTGGGTGGAAGGCTCTGGGATGGGCTTCAGTGTTTCCTCCTGCCCCAGATTGCTTTGAGCCCATGGGCGACTCTGTGCGATGTTTGGGTAACTGGAATGAGCTCCAGAAGACTCAGCATCACCTGGCGCTGCCAATCCTGGAGGCCCGTTGTCTTCACCATGGTACTGAAACTCTCAGCAAAGGACATTGCGTCTTTACAAAGCTCTGGAATCCCTCAGCAATGAACCTCTGTGTCTGGACCAAGCTCTCAAGGCCTGCACCACTCATGGCCCAGATATCTTGCCCCAGGCTTTCAACTGTGGATGCCGCCCTTGTAGTGTTGGCCTGGGTGCCATGCAATGACAGCAATATCTCCGGTATCTGAGGACTTGGGGCCACTCCAAGCGGCCTTGCAGTTGCCACAATGTTGCAAATACTCCCTCCTGTACTTCCTGGCTCTACCGTTGCATCTCAAACAAATCTGGGACAAACCTTTCCGGAGACTCAGTATCTAGCTGGTGGACCTATTTCCAGTGGTCTTGCAGACCTCTGATTGCCTCCTCCCTTGGAGGTTCCTGCCTACACCTGATGTGCATTATCAGCTACGCGGTGCTCATCGGACAGTGACCCAGAAGCATATCCGCTAATATGACCCACCGAGATGTGTGTCTCTGGGCTGCTGGGTGGTGCGTGTGATGCATGTGACAACTGATCAGTGTCCCCTCGGAGCTTTCCTCCAAGGTGTTCTCCAGGATTGCAGGAGAGTGTTCACTCTGGATGATCCAGCCTCATCGGATGGTGATCCTGCAAGATAATGGACCAGGGCTCAGAAAATTGGGAGGGCCAAGGGCCCTCACTTGAGACTTGTCATCTACATGAAGGTGCAGTGGATCCTCACTTCTCTGATGAAAGCAAATCTTGCTTTCCTCCCCGCTCACTCCATAAGACCATAAGACATAGGAGCAGAATTAGGCCACTCGGCCCATCGAGTCTGCTCCGCCATTCAATCATGGCTGATATTTTCTCATCCCCATTCTCCTGCCTTCTCCCCATAACCCCTGATCCCCTTATTAATCAAGAACCTATCTATCTCTGTCTTAAAGACACTCACTGATTTGGCCTCCACAGCCTTCTGTCGCAAAGATTACACAGATTCACCACCCTCTGGCTGAAGAAAGTCCTCCTCACCTCTGTTTTAAAGGATATTCCCTTTAGTCTGAGATTGTGTCCTCCGTTTCTTGTTTTCTTACAAGTGGAAACATCCTCTCCACGTCCACTTTATCCAGGCCTCGCAGTATCCTGTAAGTTTCAATAAGATCCCCCCCTCATTCTTCTAAACTCCAATGAGTACAGACCCAGAGTCCTCAACCGTTCCTCAAATGGCAAGTTGTTCATTCCAGGGATCATTCTTGTGAACCTCCTCTGGACCCTTTCCGTGGCCAGCACATCCTTCCTTAGAGGCCAAAAATTGCCCACAATACTCCAAATGGGGTCTGACCAGAGCCTTATACAGCCTTAGAAGTACATTCCTGGTCTTGTATTCGACCTCTCTTGAATGCTAA
This sequence comes from Scyliorhinus torazame, assembly GCF_047496885.1. Classification (NCBI taxonomy): domain Eukaryota; kingdom Metazoa; phylum Chordata; class Chondrichthyes; order Carcharhiniformes; family Scyliorhinidae; genus Scyliorhinus; species Scyliorhinus torazame. The sequence goes on from NC_092709.1 coordinate 289,093,808, forward strand.
CATTGCATTTGCCTTACTAACTGCCAAATGAACCTGCACATTAACCTTAAGAGTGTTGCTAACTTTTGCCTGAGTTTAATTGCTCTGTTTTATCACCTTTGCTCTTGAGTCGCCAGGTATCTTTCTGATACCGCCACGTGGTTCAAGTCCGAGTAATGACCAATAATCCAATACACCGCTTAGTAAGATTTAAATCAAAGCACATTTATTATACACAGTAATCACTACTCATGCATAAATTCTACGTCTAAGCTACTTCTATGACTAACAGGCCAATACTTAACTCGGAACTGGCCCACCAGGTCAGGGAAACAAATGGCCTTTCGTTCGGGTTCTGAGCCTGCGGGATTCGAAGTTGGTACAGATTGGTAGCTAGGAGCGCCTACCTCGTAGCGAGCGTTGAAGTAAGACTTACTCGATTTCAGCGATGGCTGGACCGGTCACTGTCAAGGGCTGGTTCGCGTTGCTGAGTGACCCGGTCAAGAAGAAGAAGCAGAAGGGTGCAGGAGGGTGCAGAATTGGTAGCAGAAGGGTCGATTTGAACTTGGACTCTATTCTTATAGTCCCCAGGAGCTTCCCGCCTTTCGGGGCGGACCCTGTACCTGGTTCCAAGTGATTGGACTTTGTCCCAATCACTTGGTTCGATATTCTCCAATGCTGGAGCGATTCCTTGATCGATGGGCGGTCTTGAGGTGATCGTTCACCTCCCTTTGTGTAGGCTCCTTTTGGCGCCGAAAAGACTGGGTTGGCTTTGTGTGTCTAAATTGTTGCACATTGTTCCCGGGGATTGCTCATTAGTATGCAGGTGGCTGGTGTTTTGTTGTGCTGATGGTTCCTGGTATCGATCTTGTCTGGCCTTCCCAGAGGTGAATACACAGTCTACCTGTAGCCGCTTGTTTTAGTCCTGTTGGCTGATTTTCCCATCAGCCTTTGCCGTTCGCCATTTTAAATCGGGGTTAGCCATTCTAAATCGAGAGCTAGCCATTTTAACTGGCTACATTCCCTCCTTGTGATCCTAACGCGAAGCTTGTTCTTTACATTCCCTGACCTGGGCGGGGTGGGGGGGGGGGGGTGGCGGACACTTCCTTTATGGCCTCTGCACTGACCATAGCTATGCAAGAAAATTTTAACTAACAATTCTAAGGGCGCTATGTCAGACAGGGACATGCATTACAAAACAATAAACTGGGAACCTCTAACTTATTCTTAATATACTACACTCACTTAAACATTCCATTATCCTACCTTCCTCAATCATACGACAAAGTCATAGCATTTCATACAGTCTTTCCTGGCTTGGCAGTCAAGCTGAGGATCATACAATTTGCTCATGAAAAAGTTCTTTACAGTTCTTTATTTACAATAACAATAAACGCAAGTGAATGTATTTTATTATAGATCGCGTGGGTTGGGGGTCTGATCGTAACCAAACATAGGGGATCTGATCCTATAGACCGGGGTTCAAGCGCGGTAGGCTCTCCTTCTCCATTTCCGTAGTCGCATAGTCTGCACTGAGCAGCAGAATATCGCTAATGCTAGTAATGTTTCGATTACATAGGACAGGGAGTACCAGGTTATAAACCTGGCACACCAAGATGCTGTAGTGTCGCTGGTGACTGGGCTCTGGGTACTGCGGGATAGTGAAACATTAACGGCTGGGGGTCTTGAAGTCAGGGGGTTCGCGGTCACGCGCAACCAAATGTCCAAAAGCACAAGGGTGATCCACTTGAAAGAAGTCCTCATGGCTCTTCTCTTTCCTTTTCTTTCTTTGTCTTCTCCGGTCCTGGAGCTTCTGGAGTTCTATAGAAACAAGCATAGTGTCTGTAACTATCTTTGCTTAATATCTGCTATGCTAGTGCGTCTGGCCTGTAGTGCCAATTACTCCCTTTATAATTGGTCACTATGTGTGACTCCCTCATTTTTTTTTTTTTTTTTAAACAAATTTTAGGAGAAGACACACTTCCCAATGATGAACCAGTGCTGATTTAGCATCCAAATGTTCCAGGATGTAAATAGCAGATGGCCGGTAACCTAAAGGTTACCTAAACAAAACAAAACTTTTTGAATGAAAAATGCCAAAATGAGGTGCGTATGGGCCGCGCCGGGTAAGAGTTGGGTGGAGTCCCCGGGTAGGACGGCTACCAATGCCGTATATCACCTACCCGAGTGTAGTAGACCAGGCAGGGTGGGTCTCAAGCCGTTTCTCCACTGCCTGAGCAACCGACAAGAATGGGCAAAAATGTAGTCATCGTGGTGGGGCTGCCGTAGTGGTTCTATCCTTCAAACCAGAAGGGCAGTTTCGAACGGGCATCTGGTTCCATAGCTAGTCTCTGCAGACAAGCTCTCAGAGGTTTCTGCTGAACTGGTGAGTCTCTGTAGGCAAGTCCTCAGAGGTTTCGGCCGAATAGGCGTGGGGCAGTGAGAAAAAAAGTTCTCCTGTCGGACATACATTTAACAAACGTACAAACAACATAAAACATTCTGCAGGTTCCATCAGAAAGGACAACACTTCTCCCAAGCGGTTCCTTTAAAACATCATCTGGACACCTCAGTTCTCGGCTGCGAACAGGGTCGCAAAGGGGTTGGCGGTTTGGGAGTCAGACCCAAGGTCGTCCTCTTCTCCCGGGTGCCAAACTCTGGAGTGGATTAGGGCTGAAAGGGCTGCAAGGTGTGAGTTGGGGTTGCTCTCGTCGTTGCGGACGAGTCGGTATGAGTTGTCACGGTGCCAATAGGTGGTGTCTAGTTGTGTGGGGACAAAATCGGGGTCGTCAGTGTAGTTCGGTGGTGGGGTTTGTTCAGGAAAGTGATCATGAAGGGATCACTTGGATCGTAGTCGGAATCGCTGGGTGTGGGTCCTGTTGCATGGGGATAGTAGGGAGGCATGCTGTGGCTATTGTCCGAGTCACAGTCGCTGTCTCTGCTGCTGCAGTCTGTGGGCGTTCCGGGGCGGAGTGCATATGTCGGGGGTGGAGTCGAGGTTGAGTCTGTGGCTGGGCTGGATGTGTTGGGGGATGGTAGGGTTACGTTGGCTGTGGGCGGGGTATGGTGTGCTGCGTCAAGCATGACGTGGTGTGCGTGGTTCGACTGTATTCCATATGCCTTCAGCTGGTTTATATGAAACCACGCAGTCTTACCATTGGGGTACTTTATTTTATGAACGGAAGGGCTTACTTTATCCGCAATGGAATACGGACCCGAGTATTTTGGTGACAAGAATGTGCTGGAGTTATATACAGAGAGCATAACTTGCTGTCCGATACTGTACTCAGTCGCATGCACTGTCTTGTCGAAACAAGCCTTGCTCTGGCGAAAAGAATAAATAGGGTGGTCAATAGGACTTTAAACTAAAGATTGGGGGGGAAGGGAAAGTCAGGGAACCAAGAGGTGAAGTAATCAGTGGGAAGCGTATCTGCTTAGGAATACAAAAAAGCACGAAAAGACAAAACTCAGGAGAGGTTACGATAGTCCCCATCCCACAAAATATGACACAGTGCATGGAAAGGCTCAGTAAACCAAGGTCCACCACACTAAGAAAACAAAAAGGGACAGTCAATAGAGAATTAAAGGTGCTATATTTAAATGCGCGCAGTGTACGGAACAAGGTAGATGAGCTTGTGGCCCAGATTGTGACTGGCAGGTATGATGTGGTAGGCATCACAGAGACATGGTTGCAGGGGGTTCAGGACTGGCATTTAAACATCCAGGGATTCACAACCTATCAAAAAGACAGGGAGGTGGGCAGAGGGGGCAGGGTTGCCTTGTTAATTAGGAATGAAATTAAATCAATAGCACTAAATGACATAGGGTCAGATGATGTGGAGTCTGTGTGGGTAGAGTTGAGGAACCACAAAGGCAAAAAAACCATAATGGGAGTTATGTACAGGCCTCCTAACAGTGGTCAGGACCGGGGGCACAAAATGCACTACGAAATAGAAAGTGCATGTCAGAAAGGCAAGGTCACAGTGATCATGGGGGACTTCAATATGCAGGTGGACTGGGTAAATAATGCTGCCAGTGGACCCAAGGAAAGGGAATTCATTGAATGTTTACAGGAGGGCTTTTTGGAACAGCTTGTGATGGAGCCCACGAGGGAACAGGCCATTCTGGACTTAGTGTTATGTAATGAGCCAGACTTGATTAAAGATCTTAAAGTAAGGGAGCACTTAGGAGGCAGTGATCATAATATGGTAGAATTCAATCTCCAATTTGAAAGAAAGAAGGTAGAATCATATGTAAAGGTGTTACAGTTAAATAAAGGTAACTACAGGGGCATGAGGGAGGAACTGACGAAAATCGACTGGGAGCAGAGCCTAGTGGGAAAGACAGTAGAACAGCAATGGCAGGAGTTTCTGGGAGTAATTGAGGACACAGTACAGAGGTTCATCCCAAAGAAAAGAAAGGTTATCAGAGGGGGGATTAGGCAGCCATGGCTGACAAAGGAAGTTAGGGAATGCATCAAAGCAAAAGAGAAAGCCTACAATGTGGCAAAGAGTAGTGGGAAGTCAGAAGATTGGGAAGGCTACAAAAACAAACAGAGGATAACAAAGAGAGAAATAAGGAAAGAGAGGATCAAATATGAAGGTAGGCTAGCCAGTAACATTAGGAATGATAGTAAAAGTTTCTTTAAATACATTAAAAACAAACGGGAGGCAAAAGTTGACATTGGGCCGCTCCAAAATGACGCTGGTAATTTTGTGATGGGAGACAAGGAAATAGCTGAGGAACTAAATAAGTACTTTGCGTCAGTCTTCACAGTAGAAGACATGAGTAATATCCCAACAATTCCGGAGAGTCAGGGGGCAGAGTTGAATATGGTAGCCATCACAAAGGAGAAAGTGCTAGAGAAACTAAGAGGTCTAAAAATTGATAAATCTCCGGGCCCAGATGGACTACATCCTAGAGTTCTAAAGGAGATAGCTGAAGAAATAGTGGAGGCGTTAGTTATGATCTTTCAAAAGTCACTGGAGTCAGGGAAAGTCCCAGAGGATTGGAAAATCGCTGTTGTAACCCCCCTGTTCAAGAAGGGAACAAGGAAAAAGATGGAAAATTATAGGCCAATTAGCCTAACCTCGGTTGTTGGCAAGATTCTAGAATCCATTGTTAAGGATGAGATTTCTAAATTCTTGGTAGTGCAGGGTCGGATTAGGACAAGTCAGCATGGATTTAGTAAGGGGGGGTCGTGCCTGACAAACCTGTTAGAGTTCTTTGAAGAGATAACAAATAGGTTAGACCAAGGAGAGCCAATGGATGTTATCTATCTTGACTTCCAAAAGGCCTTTGATAAGGTGCCTCATGGGAGACTGCTGAGTAAAATAAGGGCCATGGTATTCGAGGCAAGGTACTAACATGGATTGACGATTGGCTGTCAGGCAGAAGGCAGAGAGTTGGGATAAAAGGTTCTTTTTCGGAATTGCAACCGGTGACGAGTGGTGTCCCGTAGGGTTCAGTGTTGGGGCCACAGCTGTTCTCTTTATATATTAACGATCTAGTTGACGGGACTGGGGGCATTCTGGCTAAGTTTGCCGATGATACAAAGATAGGTGGAGGGGCAGATAGTATGGAGGAGGTGGGGAGGCTGCAGAAAGATTTAGACAGTTTAGGAGAGTGGTCCAAGAAATGGCTGATAAAATTCAACGTGGGCAAGTGCGAGGTCTTGCGCTTTGGAAAAAAGAATAGAGGCATGGACTATTTTCTAAACGGTGACAAGATTCATAATGCTGAAGTGCAAAGGGACTTGGGAGTCCTAGTCCAGGATTCTCTAAAGGTAAACTTGCAGGTTGAGTCCATAATTAAGAAAGCAAATGCAATGTTGTCATTCATCTCAAGAGGCTTGGAATATAAAAGCAGGGATGTACTTCTGAAGCTTTATAAAGCATTAGTTAGGCCCCATTTAGAATACTGTGAGCAATTTTGGGCCCCACACCTCAGGAAGGACATACTGGCACTGGAGCGGGTCCAGCGGAGTTTCACACGGATGATCCCAGGAATGGTAGGCCTAACATACGATGAACGTCTGAGGATCCTGGGATTATATTCATTGGAGTTTAGGAGGTTGAGGGGAGATCTAATAGAAACTTACAAGATAATGAATGGCTTAGATAGGGTGGACGTAGGGAAGTTGTTTCCATTAGCAGGGGAGACTAGGTCCCGGGGGCACAGCCTTAGAACAAAAGGGAGTCACTTTAGAACAGAGATGAGGAGAAATTTCTTCAGCCAGAGAGTGGTGGGTATGTGGAATTCATTGCCACAGAGGGCGGTGGAGGCCGGGACGTTGAGTGTCTTTAAGACAGAAGTTGATAAATTCTTGATATCTCGAGGAATTAAGGGCGATGGAGAGAGAGCGGGTAAATGGAGTTGAAATCAGCCATGACTGAATGGTGGAGTGGACTCGATGGGCCGAATGGCCTTACTTCCACTCCTATGTCTTATGGTCTTATGGTCTGGCCTCCATGTCACTCCAGACCCACAGCAATGTGGTTGACTCTTATGTGGCCTAGCAAGCTACTCAGTTGCATTCAACCACTACGAAGGAAACAGTAAGGAATGAAACCGGACCGACCAGCCAGCATAGGACTACCAGGCACCAAAAATGACAACGGCAAATCCAACCCTGCAAAATCATTCTCACTAACATCTGTGACAAAATTGGGAGAACTGTCTCACAGATTCGTCAAGCAAGCTGCCTGATATAGCCATACTCATGGAATCAGGCCTTACAGATAATGTCACAATCACCATCACCATTCCTGGGTGTGCCCTGTCCCAGAGGTGGTGGCAACACAGTGGTATGCAGTCAGGAGGGAGATGCCCTGGGAGTCCTGCACATGGATTCTGGACCCCATTAAGTCTCATGGCACCATTTCAAAATGGGCAAGGAATCCTCCTGCTGTCTCCCCTAAGCTGGTGAATCAGAACGCCTCCATGTTGAACACCACTTGGAAGAAGCACTGAAGGTGACAAGGGCACAAAATGTATTCTGAACATCAATGTTCATCACCAAGAGTGGCTGGGTATAACGTAACAGACCGAGCTGATGGATAATAAAGGACATAGCTGCTAGACTGGGACTGAGGCAGGTGATGAGGGAACCAACATGAGGGAAAAATATAATTGACCTCATCCTCACTGTCATGATATGCAAACATGCAGCTAATGACCACATAGAATAGGACACGACCAATGAGCAGTCAGGACACTCAGGAGTGGTATCGCACTATAAAAGGGATGAGGCACGCCCGGCGAACCATGTCCATATGTTTTGGTCATGCCCGCCACTGGAGGGGTTCTGGAGAGGAGTGGCAGGAGCAATATCTCAGGTGGTGAAAGTCCGGGTCAAGCCAAGCTGGGGGCTAGCTATATTCAGAGTAGTGGACGAACCGGGAGTGCAGGAGGCGAAAGAGGCCGGCATTCTGGCCTTTGCGTCCCTAGTAGCCCGGCGAAGGATCTTGCTAATGTGGAAGGAGGCGAAGCCCCCCAGCCTGGAGGCCTGGATAAATGATATGGCTGGGTTCATAAAGTTGGAGAGGATTAAGTTCGCCTTGAGAGGGTCTGCGCAGGGGTTCTACAGGCGGTGGCAACCGTTCCTAGACTATCTCGCGGAGCGTTAGAGGAAGGTCGGTCAGCAGCAGCAGCAACCTTGGGGTGGGGGAGCGGGTGGAGGGGACGTCCTGGGGGTGGGGGGGAGGGGGGACTGCCTGGGAGGGTGGATGAGCAAGAGATAACATGAAGGGTTGGGGAAACTGGCACGTACGGGCGAGAGCCAGTGTACAAAGCTGTGTAAATATATCATTTTGCCATGTATATATCTTGCTCTGCGTGATTTCTTGTTTTTTTTGTTACGAGGGGGGGGGTGGTTATTGTTTGTAAGGGAGAAAAATTGTGTTAAAAAACTTTAATAAATATTTTTTTTTTTAAAAAGGGATGAGGCACTCACACCCCACCTCTTTCCACAGACCAACATCTACAGAGTGAGACAGGGTGTATCCTCAGCATCACACCCCAGCACGTGGCTTAGAGCAAGGCTGGTTCAGTTAGACTGAGTTACTACATTTAGATTAGCAGAGTCGAACTCATTGAGAATTGTGCTAATAGTTCAATAAAACACATTGAACTCACTTCAAAGTCTGGAGCATCTTTTACTCAAAACTGCATCAAGTGGCAGCTTGTGTTGTTCCAAATTACATAACACTGCATGATACCAGGAGTCTGTTCAATCTAGTTAGTTCAACTCAGCAAGATCCGTGACGACCAGCGAATGTATACCGGCACAATGGAAATGATTCAGGCTCCTCACCAGCTCAGGACCTCCGGCAATCTCAGTGCTAACTGGTGGATATTCAAGCAGAAATTTCAGCTTTATGTCGAAGCATCAGACCTCAATGGTGCATCTGATGCACGGAAGATAGCTCTTTTCCTCACCACAGCGGGTGATCATGCCTTGGAAATATTCAACTCCTTTCACTTCGCCAAAGACCAGGACAAGACAAAGTTTCAGACCATCCTGGACAAGTTTGACAGTCACTGTGAGGTGGACACCAACGAAATCTTCGAGCGCTACATATTCAAGCAACGATTGCAAGGTAAAGACGAATCCTTCACCTCATATTTAACTAACCTTAGACTGCTAGCGCAATCCTGCGACTTCGGTGATATCACTGACTCCATGATCAGAGACCAAATTGTTTTTGGAGTCCACTCTGATCCTCTGAGAGAGCAGTTACTGAAGATCAAGCATGTGACCCTGCTAGTCGCGATTGAAACATGCACAGTGCATGAGCATGCTAAAAATCACTATTCCCAGTACAAAATGGCAGAAAATGATACACTAGCCTCCCACGAGGCGGAGAGTGTGCAGGCCATCTCCCGGATGCTGCGTCTCAACATTGACGAAAGCGGCCATTTCGCGCGCTCTTCCTGGGCCCCGACGCAGGCGCGATGCGAACGGGATAACGAAGCGGCCGAAACCCGCACTGCGCAGGTGCAGACGTCTGAGAAACGCACTGCACATGTGCACGGAGCGTCAGGATGCCGACGTCATGACGTGTTCGAACTGTGGCACCACCCATTCAATGAAACATTGCCCTGCAAGAGGCAGACCCTGTTTAAACTGCGGGAAGCCAGGCCACTATGCAGCCCTGTGCAGATCTGCACCACCAGTCAGGAGCCAGCGCTCCAAATTCCGCCGACGGCGCATCCGGAGTGTGCAACAACGCCGACAGGATTCTGATCCCGGCAGTGCAACGGATCCAGATGATGAATGCCTGGACATTATTACAACGTGTGAATATGCCACACCAGATACATCGCAAGTCCAATCCATCCTAGCTGTGGATTCCGAGGATGAATGGCGAGCAGTGATAAAGGCCCCATCCAGTTCAAGCTGGACACAGGTGCCTCTGCCAAACTCCTCTCACAGGCAGACTTCAGACACCCCCCACTGTCCTTCCAGATGCTCCTGGATTGCAACGGGAATGCCATCACAGCACTGGGATCCTGCCAACTGCACGTATCCAACCGACACACACAAGCACGGTTACGCTATGAAATTGTTAAGCCGGACAGGGTATCCCTACTAGATGCGCATGCCTGCAAGCAGCTGAACCTCATTCAAAGGGTTTACACCACGACATCCTCCCATGTGGATCTTCAGGCCGGCATCAACGACATCTTCGCCCAGTATCCAGATGTGTTCAACGGGATGAGCACGCTGCCATATCGATACAAGATTCTGCTACGACCTGATGCCAAGCCAGTAGTCCACGCACCACGACGTGTCCCTGCTCCACTGAGAGAGCGCCTGAAGGCACAGCTCAAGGATCTTCAGCAAAAAGGCATCATATCCAAGGTCACCGAACCGACTGACTGGGTCAGCTCGATGGTGTGCGTAAAGAAGCCTTCGGGGGACCTGCGCATCTGCATTGATCCCAAGGATCTCAATAAGAATATCATGCGGGAACACTACCCCATCCCGAAGCGGGAGGAACTCACGAGTGAGGTGGCACATGCGCGCTTCTTCACCAATTTGGATGCATCACAGGGATCTTGGCAAATCCAGCTGGATGAGTCCAGCAGAAGGCTCTGCATCTTCAACACGCCTTTTGGCAGACACTGCTACAATCGCATGCCATTTGGCATCATCTGGGTATCGGAGATATTCCATCGCATCATGGAGCAGATGATGGAAGGCATTGAAGGGGTTCGTGTGTACGTGGATGACATCATCATATGGTCCATGACCCCTGAATAACATGTGTCCCGTTCCAGAAGATATTCCGCCATGTACATGCCAACGGCCTAAAGTTAAACAGGCCCAAATGTTGTTTTGGCACATCGACGCTCAAATTCCCAGGCGACCAGATCTCACAGCATGGTGTGCGCCTGGACACAGACAAAATCAAGGCCATCGAGGCGATGAAGGTCCCTGAGGACAAAAAGGCGGTGCTGCGCTTCTTGGGTATGGTCAATTTTCTGGGCAAGTTCATTCCAAACATGGCCACACACACCATGGCCATACGCAACCTGGTGAAAAAGTCAACTTCCTTTGAGTGGAAGAGGGCACACCAGACAGAGTGGCTGGAGCTGAAAGCCAAGCTCGCCACTGCACCAGTCCTGGCATTCTTCGACACAGACCGGGAGACAAAGATATCCACAGATGTGAGTCAGCATGGCATCGGTGTGGTGTTGCTTCAACGAGATGACACATCATCCTGGGCACCAGTAGTTTACGCATCAAGGGCGATGACGCCCACTGAAACCAGATATGCACAGATTGAGAAGGAGTGCTTGGGTCTTCACACCGGCATCCTCAAATTTCATGATTATGTCTACGGCCTGCCGACATTCACTGTCGAGACGGATCATAGGCCTCTGGTCCACACCATCCACATGGACCTGAACAACATGAGGTATGACTTCAACTTGGCGTGCACACCTGGCAAGGAGCTCATCATCGCTGATACATTGTCCCGCTCCGTCACCTTGCCCAGTGAGCCACTGGAGATCATCCAGCACATCGAATTGCAGGTGCAGCTGTGTGCTAGCACTCTCCCGGCGACAGATGAGAAGGTAGTTCTCATCCGTGATGAGACAGCCAAAGACTCCCTCTTGCAGCGCGTCATCCACAACCTCATCAATGGCTGGCAGAAAGGGAAGTGCCCACAATTTTACAATGTGAAGGATGACCTGACGGTGATTGATGGTATCCTCCTCAAGCTGGACAGGATTGTCATTCCGCTCAGTCTCCAGAGCTTGGTGCTGCGCCAGATTCATGAGGGACACCTGGGCGTCAAGAAGTGTGGACGCAGAGCCCAGCAAGCTGTTTACTGGCCCGGCATCAGCCAGGACATCACGAACAGGGTCCTGAACTGTGCTACCTGTCAGCGGTTCCAGCCAGCGCAGCGCAAGGAGATGCACCAACAGCATGACATAGTGACCTCTCCGTGGTCCAAGGTTGGCATCGACCTCTTTCATGCAAATGGCCGCGACTACGTATTAATCATCGACTATTTCTCGAATTACCCTGAGGTGCAGAAGGTCCCGGACCTCACCTCTCGGACCGTCATCACAGCCTGTAAGTAGATGTTCTCAAGGCATGGCGTCCCAATCACCGTCATGAGTGACAATGGCCCGTGCTTCCACAGTCGAGAATGGTCCACGTTTGCCAGGTCATACAATTTCCAGCATGTCACCTCCAGTCTGCACTATCCGCAGTCTAATGGAAAAGTCGAGAAAGGGGTGCACATTGTGAAACAGCTCATCTGCAAGGCCGTGGACTCTGCTTCTGACATACACCTTGCATTGCTCGCGTACAGGGCGACTCCATTGTCCACTGGCATGTCGCCGGCTCACCTCCTGATGAACAGGGACATGCGGATGACGCTTCCAGCCATACACCTGCCCAACCTGGATCACCTCCCGGTGCTGCATAAGATGCAGCAGCTCACAGACCGTCAAAAGCAGGGCTATGATGCCCATGCCACCGATCTGGCCGTGCTATCCCTGGCAGACACTATCGGGATCAAGGTCCCGGATGGTGGGTGGTCTGCCCCGGCTGTCGTTGTTCGACAGGCCGCGCCCCGCTCTTATGTTGTACGTATGGCTGATGGCTCCATCGTGCGAAGGAATCGATGGGCACTGCGCAAAGTTGCCTACCCGCAACCACTTTCTCCTCCATTTCCATATGTTGAATTGCCACCTCCTGATACCTCGCACCACGAGGCCACCAGTCAGGCTTTCAGCCCGCCTGTCAAGGCGCCGTCATCCCCTCTGCCACCTCTCCGGCGGTCGACCAGGATCAGACACAAGCCTCAGAGACTGGGCTTGTGAACGTTTGTTTTGTTTGCTCTGTTCTGTTGTCCTCCATCAGTCACATTAGACAGACTCATTCACATGTAAATACATTCACATACGCCAACAAAACATAAAAAAGGGGAGATGTCATAGTATGCAAACATGCAGCTAATGAACACATAGAATAGAACACGGCCAATGAGCAGTCAGGACACTCAGGAGTGGTATCTCACTATAAAAGGGATGAGGCACTCACACCCCGCCTCTTTCCACAGACCAACATCTACAGAGTGAGACAGAGTGTATCCTCAGCATCACACCCCAGCATGTGGCTTAGAGCAAGGCTGGTTCAGTTAGACTGAGTTACTACATTTAGATTAGCAGAGAGTCGAACTCATTGAGAACTGTGCTAACAGTTCAATAAAACACATTGAACTCACTTCAAAGTCTGGAGCATCTTTTACTCAAAAGTGGCAGCTTGTGTTATTCCTAATTACATAACACAACACTCACCAACCTGCCTGCTGCAGATGCATCTGTCCATGAAAGTACTGGTAGGAGTGACCACCACACATTCTTTGTGGAGACAAGGCCCCGTCTTCACATTGAGAATACCTTCCATTGTGTTGTGTGGCACTACCACCGTGTGAAATGGGATAGATTTTGAACAGATCTAGCAACTCAAGACTGGGCATCCATGAGGCACTGTGGGCCATCAGCAGCAGCAGAATTGTACTGAACCAGAATCTGTGACCACATGGCCCGGCATCTCCCCGATTCTACCATTACCACCAAGCCAGGAGATCAACTTTGGTTCAATGAAGACTGCAGGAGGGCATACCAGGAGCAACACCAGAGGCAAGTGGAAGATTGTGGCTCAGTGACAATGAAGGAACAGCGATTTATTTCCAAGTCAGGATGGTGACTGACTTGGACAGAAACCTGTTGGTGGTAATGTTCCCAGATATCTACTGCCCATTTCCTTTTAGGACAGTGGTGAACATAGAATTTACAGTACAGAAGGAGGCCATTCGGCCCATCGAGTCTGCACCGGCTCTTGGAGAGAGCACCCTACCCAAGGTCAACACCTCCACCCTATCCCCATAACCCTGTAACTCCACCTAACACTAAGAGCAATTTTGGGCACTAAGGGCAATTTATCATGGCCAATCCACCTAACCTGCACATCTTTGGACTGTGGGAGGAAACCGGAGCACCCGGAGGAAACCCACGCACACACGGGGAGGATGTGCAGACTCCGCACAGACAGTGACCCAAGCCAGAATCGAACCTGGGACCCTGGAGCTGTGAAGCAATTGTGCTCTCCACAATGCTACCGTGCTGCCCCAACTTGTGGTCTGCAGGCCACATGCAGCCCATTAGGGTTCTGATTGTGGTCCGTGAAACATTTTGTTGAGAGAGTGAGAGCGTAATTTGTGATATTGAGAGTGGAACCGAGAGAAAACATGAGAATGAGTGAGATTGAAAGTGGAACCGGGAGAATAATAGGGTGCAAGGAAGAGTGAGACTGAAACCAGAGCCAGGGAGATAAAAGGCTGCATGAAAAAGTGAGACTGAGAGTGGAGCTGGGGAATATAAGGGCGTGGCCAAGAACAAGACCGAGAGCAGAGCCAGGAAATACAAAGGCACGGGAAAGAGCGAGCTTGAGAGCGGGGCTGGAAAACATAAGGGCGTGGGAAAGAGCGAGAAGAGTGGGACTTGGAAATATAAGGGCGTGGTAAAGAGTGAGGCTGAGAGAAGTGCCAGAAAACATAAGGACGTGGAAAATAGCGAGACAAGAGCGGGGCCGGAAAACATAACAGAGTGGTAAAGAATGAGATCGAGAGCGGGACCGTAAATATAAGGGTGTGGGAAAGAGCGAGATCGAGAGCGGAAAACATAAGGGGGCGGGAAAGAGCGGGCTGGGAAATAAAAAGAAGCAGGAAAGAGTGAGAGCAAGAGCAGAGCAATTGGTTGGTGAGTATTTTATTTATTTTCTTCATTAAACTTTAAATACTTTTACAATTTATTCGTAGCTGTAAGGTTTTCATCGGAATACAGTTTTTATAACAGAAGCAGTAAAGCTTATCGGGAGCAGAAGGGTGTATTAATTAAAATAAATAAAGGTAAATAAATATAAATAAAATAAATACGAAAGCACAGAGCTGTGTAATTAAGAAATGTATCACCTTTAGTTGTAACTGGCATTAACTTTGATAAGCAGAGTAAATTGTAATATATGTAAGGTAAGTATAAATATTTCTTTTATTCCTCCCATTAGAAATTGATGACAGTTCTATTAATATATGAATGATTTAGCATTTTTTTATAACTCACTATGAAATATTTGGCGTATATTAAATATAATTACTCTATTTCATGGGATCCTAGTTAGTGCACTTGTCTGATTTCAACCTTGCAGTCCACTGAGATGAAGGAGGGCCACTCATGCGGCTCACTCATATGCCTTGTTGCCCATCACGGTTTGAGATGGTAGTGGTCATGGTTTGGAAGGTGCAGCTTAAGAAACCTTGGTGAGTTCCTGCAGTACATCTTGTGGATGGTACACACTGTAGCAACTGTTCATCAATGGTGGAGAGAATTAATGTTTATTGAAGGGGTAACAATCAAGTGAACTAGATGCTCCACTTGGCATTTCTGGCTGAAGATTATTGCGAATGCTTCAGCCTTATCTTCTGCACTGATGTGCTGGTCTCCTCCATCATTGAGGATGGGGATATTTGTGGAGCCATCTCCTCCAGTGAGTTGTTTGATTGTCCACTACCACGCATGGCTGGATATGGCAGGACTGAAGAGCTTAGATCTGATCCATTGGTTGTGGGATCACTTAGCTTTGCCTGTAACTTGCTGCTAATGCTGTTTGGCAGCTTTACCAGGTTGACACCTCATTTTTAGGTATGCCTGGTGTTGCCTCAGGCATTCTGTCCTGCACTCTTCATTGAACCAGGGTTGATCTTCTGGCTTGGTGGTAATGGTAGAGTGGGGGATATGCCGGGCCATGTGGTCACAGATTGTGGTTGATTACAATAGCAATGTGAACCACATCTCAGAGACTGCAATGGTTCAAGAAAGCAGCACACCGCCACCTTCTCAAGGGCAGTTAGGAATGGGCAATGAATGCTGGGTTAGCCAGCGATGCCCACATCCTGTAAATTAATTTTTCAATGTTATCTCTTTTAGAACCCTGGAATGCAGACCATCAGGGAAATTTGTCTTAGTCCTTTAAGATTCTCTGACACCCTTTCTCTGCTAATTAAACCTTATTTGTTACACTTTGTTTAACCCTATGTCTCCTTTCTGGTATGCTTGGGTCTGTTTCTGTGTCAGAAACCTGCTTCCAGTGAAAAACGGACCGAGCTTTTGGGTTTTCCTCGGGAATAATCTTTAATTCAGATGGCAATGGGTTTCCTATGCAATTAAAGCTGGTGAGGGCAGGAATGGAGGTAGGTTTAAGACAACCAAGCTAGCCATCACTTAAGATTGCTTGTTATCCTGCAGGAGAGAATTTGTGTCAAAGCCTGCGACTACAGCACAGGGAAAAGAGATGTCCTTTACTAGCCCACACCTATAAAAGGCCCTGTTAAAAATTGGATACCCTGGGAATGGGGTCCAGAATCCTGGATTCTAGTCTTAGTCCCTATTTCTAAAGGGTTCCTGAGCCACACTGAATCAATGAAAATGCAGGCCAGGCAATGAGCCAAGATCCTGTGTGCTTTGCCAACTGCTCTCTCAATATGACCTGCCACCTTCCAAGATATGCACATGTTTCTCTGTCCCTTTCACTTTTCCGAACTTTGCCATTGAGTCTATATTGCCTCTCTCTATTCCTTCTGCCAAAGTGCATCACCTTATTCTTCCCTGTACTAAATTTTATCTGCCACTTGTCTGCCCACTCTGCTGATCGATGTCCTGTTGCAGATGATTGGTATCATCCTCACTGTCAGCCAAGTATGGAATCATTGGCAAATTTTGAAATTTCACTTTAGACTCCAATATCCAAATTATTTAAATATATCAGAAAAGCAATGGGATCCTAATACTGACCCTTGGGGATCACCACAGTCTTACATGCTCCAGTCTCAACAACAACCATTTACCATGACAATGGAAACTTTAACGGCAATTTTAACTCATTCAAAAACACATTCATTTGCACAGAGTTAAAATTGGACACAAGGCAATTCAGAATAAATCCAAAGGGGGAAGTCAGAGCTAATTATTTCTCGCAGAAGGATATTAGAACATAACGAGCTTTGTCGCAAGGGGCAATTGAGAAAGAGATTGTAGCATTAAAAAGGGAAGGTGGTAAGTATTTGGTAAGAAAGTATATAAGAGGATATGGAGAAAGTTAGGGAAATAACATTTGAGTAAACAGCTCTAATTGATTGTCTCTGGCACAGGTTGGTCCTCTGCGCTGTCTCTTTACATTCCATGAATTATCTAATTCTCAAATTCTGATTATTTCATTGCAAAGTCATCATGGCATAGATTGGCAAGTCAGGCCTAATGCAAACTGCAGCTGATAACGCAGGCATCATTTCTGCCATGATTCTTCCTGCTACTAAGTTGAAGGGTTCTAAATCATCCTTCACAAAGTACCAGACTTTCTGCCTGACTTTACAATGTAGGTGTGTCACAGAGTAACAACTGTAACATGACTGAGTTTTTACTGGCACACTCAAGCTGCCCAAAAGTGACCACAACGTCTTCAAGTTGACAGAATCAGAGGTTCTTTTTGAAATCAGAACAAGGTATATAAAATGGTCTGTTGAACTCCCATTGTGTGTCTGCCAGAAGCTTGATAATGAAAATTGGATCTATGATGCCAATGGCCCACCATGAGATTGAACTGCTTTTGGCACTTTGACACAGCCAACCAGAACTGTTGTGAGTTATCTGACAAGGGCTGATAATAGCAGGACATCATTGAATGAGACACCTAAATGGACTCTTTATACATCCAAAAAATAAATCCATTATTAAGTTGAGGTTTGCTTCGCACTGCAAGCGGAACATGACTGGCAGTACGAATTGTTTGACCCCCATTTGGAAGCTGCTTGGATTGTTCAATATGTCATTGGATAGAAAGTGTAAATGATAGAAACACAAAGCTCTATCGTGCCTGTTTCACATTTATCTTCACTTTCCCACTTCAATGAAATTCCATCAAGCTCCCTTCTGCATGGATCAGCAGACTCAAGGGTTTATTGCACTAGGTGGCAGCTTATTCCACAAGTTTGCGCAGCTCTGTGCAAAAAGTGCCTTCTCCAAATCCTGTCAGAGCTTCTAGATTTTAAATCATACCTGATTCTTCTCTGCTTTTAATTCAATTTGAAGAATTTATATTAGCCCTTCATTTACCTGTTCTCCACAACTAAAATGACTTAATGGGTCAAAAAATCAATGAGTAAAATCTATGAACTGATGACAAACATAACATTGGATAATAGTAAATTTGTCACAAAGAAACAAAGAGTAACAGATTATGGTTTCCATCTAATTGATTGAAACCAAGAATCCAAAAGTGCTTCCCCATCATAAACATTCCTGCTGATGCTATTAATGATAATTGTTGTAAATTTCTATTAAATGAACAAATTGTTACATACACTATAGCCTACTCATAAGATTGTAAGAATTAGGAGCAGGTATAGACCATTTGGCCCCTCAAACCTGCTCCCTCATTCAATAAGATCACGATTGATCTGACTGTGGCCTTAACTCCATTTCCTGCCTGTGCCTCTTAAACCTTGACTTCCTTGTTGATCAAAAGTCTGTCCAACTGAACCTTGAGTATATTCAATGGCCCAGTTCCAATGCTCTGCGAAAGAGAATTTCTAAAACTAATGGCCTTTTGAGAGAAGGAATTCCTGTCTTTGAAAAAATACTTATTTTTAAGCTGTGTCCCCTGGTTCTCATCTCTCCTGCAAAGGGATACATTCCCACAGCATCTACTCTCTCAAACTCCCTCAGCATCTGAGATATTTTCACTCAGATCAGCTCTCATTCTTCTAAACTCCAATGAGTACATGCCCAACCTGCTCAACCTTTCCTTATAAGACGGCCTCTTCATCGCACAAATCAGCCATGTGAACCTATTATGAACTGCTTTGGATGCAAGTGCAGCCCTCCTTAAGGAGACCAGAATCGTACATAGTGCTCCAGGTCTCATCAAGGCCATGTGCAGTTGCTGCAAGACTTTTATACTCCACCCCACTTTCAATAAAAGCCAACATTTCTTTTGCCTTCCTAATTATTTGCTGTCCCTGCAAAATAGCTTTTGTCGTCATGTACAAGGAGACCCAGAACCCTTTGCATCGAAGTATTCTGCAGTTTCTCTCCATTTAAATAATATTGTGTTTTTATATTTGACCTGTCAAACCAGGGGCTGGTTTAGCATACTGGGCTAAATAGCTGGCTTTTAAAGCAGACCAAGGCAGGCCAGCAGCACGGTTCAATTCCCGAACCAGCCTCCCTGAACAGGCGCCGGAATGTGGCGACTAGGGGCTTTTCACAGTAACTTCATTTGAAGCCTACTTGTTACAATAACCGATTTTCATTTCAAAATGTTATGGATCATAAATAGTTGAGGCCCCAATGCTGATCCCTATAGAACTCTGCGAAGTTCAATTTGTCAACCCATTCATCCCAACTCTTTGTTCCCTGTTAGTTGGCCAGTCCTCTGACAATGCTAATATATCCACACGGCGTAACTTGGAGCAGATATTTGAGTGCAATATTTGGGTGGTACTCCGCTGGGCCTTTTCCAGACTCCACCTGACTTTAGTTCTACCGATTTCAATAGAACGGAAATCTGGCGGGTTTTGTAACAGCTGCACAGTGAGTCCCAGCAGACCCAAGCATCGGAGACAAAGATCCCACCCCCTTTATTGCCATAGGGCAACACGGTAGCATTGTGGATAGCACAATTGCTTCACAGCTCCAGGGTCCCAGGTTCGATTCCGGCTTGGGTCACTGTCTGTGCGGAGATTGCACATCCTCCCCGTGCGTTTGTGGGTTTCCTCTGGGTCCTCCGGTTTCCTCCCACAGTCCAAAGATGTGCAGGTTAGGTAGATTGGCCATGATAAATTGCCCTTAGTGTCCAAAATTGCCCTTAGTGTTGGGTGGGGTTACTGGGTTATGGGGATCGGGTGGAGGTGTTGACCTTGGGTAGGGTGCTCTTTCCAAGAGCTGGTGCAGTCTCGATGGGCCGAATGGCCTCCTTCTGCACTGTAAATTCTATGTTAATCTATGTTAATTTCTGTAATCTGCAGCAACTAAAATTTACAAGAATGTGAAAAGTGTCTCCACTGAACAAGCTATATTTCCATGACAATGTAAATCCAGTTTGTATCACACCTGCTATGCTTTTTAAGAAGATTTTCAGTTCAGCTAAATGGACCATTTAAGACATAACCTTGAGAACAAATACATATTCAGGAATGTGGTATATCTCATTTCTTTTTAGGGAGGGATGATTTCATGCTTCGTGAGGATGCAACACCTCTGGGAATAAATGTGTACAAACTTATACAGCCTGAAATTTAAAAAGACAGCATTGGAAATACATTGACCTGAAACGTTAACTCTGTCTCTCTCTCTCCACAGATTGCTGCCAGCTCTGCTGGGTATTTCGCACATTCAGTTTTTATTGTAGACACCAGGGGCATTATTTTACCTCAGTGCAAGTGGGTGAATCTTACATGCGTTAACATTGGGCAGATTTTAACTTCCGCACTGACCAGGCAGCAATCTCTAACTATACGTTTTAATAGATAGGAAAATCACAGGCTCACAAGTGTACAGGGTGGAAAACCCAAATCAAAATCTACCAATCTCATGTTGTATTTTTAATATTGAAACACCAAGCCAAATAACTACTACTTCCTTATTTACCTGCTATTTTCTGGTACCTTTTATTAAGTGGCCTGAATTATGGGACTGGCTTTATTTTTTACTCCTCAACCTGAAGTAAAAATATTTAAACCATAACTGTTATAATGTTTGTATTGCACTGTGGTGGTATATTTATAATAGTAACTTCAGTAATGGTGAATTAAGTGTAATTGTACTAATTTACTGCAACACCTGTTAATGAGCAATTTGACATTTACAAGTAAGTGTGGTTTGTAACAGGAATATCAAAGATGAAATACTGTCAAAGTGAAGGGTTAAATCTTCCAACAAAACACATCACCTGTATCCTCAAATGACTTGGACAAAGTAAAAGTATATCCCGCATTTAAAGCAATGCTAAAACAAATGTGTAATAACTCTCACGAGACCCATGGGGATGACACAATTGATCTTCCCTTAGGGCTCATGGAATAGGAGCTCCCCGCTGATCGGCGGAGGCCTAGCAGCTGGGGCTCGTGAATCTAGCACTTAAAAGCCGGCCCGGCTGGAACCTATGTGCTATATGCTGCACTACAGCCTTTACTTTTGCTTTAAGAATCAACCAATGTTTATATCACCTTCTCAGACTTCCTGAAGATTATACAAAGGCGATGAGGAAAAACTATGGGCACGATCTTACCAAAAGGGAACAAAGTTCCCGAGCGAGCGCATTTAGCCACGTGTGTCCCGGCACTCACAGTGCCGAGAAACACATGGCTATTCAACGCGACTAGCTTTGAATAAGGAGCCTAAACGGGGAATGCGTGGCCGCGCCGCACAAAGCCCCGTTTTATACAATGGGGAGCTCTGCTCGCCAGATCTCCCCATTGTAGCGAGAAATGGATCCCACAAAAAAATCCCTGGCCTCCCCCCAGCCTGAACGCAACATGGGAGGGTCCCTGCACCCCCCCCCCCCCCTCCCCGTGCCCCCAACACCCACACCAGCCTGATTGCCCATGTGCAAAAAATGCCAGCCTGGCACCTTGGCAGTGCCATCTGGGCACCTTGGCAGTGCCAGGCTGGCACCCAGGTACCACAGCCAGGGTGACAGGTTGGAAGTGCCTGGGTTCCAGGACAGCACTGCCAGGGTGCCCAGGTGGCACCAGCAGTGTCAGAGCATCACCCTGCCCAAAGGGCATGCAGCTGGGTACCTCCTATCCCGTTGGTGACCCCCATGAGTGCTGTTCCGTCTGATCCCTTGCTGTGTGTACATTCATTCCCACACTTCTCTATATCACATTGCAGAAGTATTTGTTCAGAGTGAGATTAATTCAGGTTCTTTTCATCTATCTGTTTAATCCATGTACCTTTGATGCATCACTTTGTTATGTTTTCATGCTCATGTTACATTCTAATTACTGTAACAATAAATACTAACTGCATTGTCATTAATGTGGGTGTTATTGTAAACACTTTAAATAAGATATTATTAAAATTAATGACATCAATTCACATAAATGAATGTGAGGGATAACAAAAGAATGGGAGGAGACTATTTGTTCTATCACGCCTATTCCACCATTTGGTTAACAAAGGCAACATTGGATTTTTTTCTCATATTTCAGTTGGGTTAGCTCAGTTGGCTAGATGGTGCAAAACAACACCACAGTGCATATTCAATCCCTGTACTGGTTGTGGTAGTTTGTAGAGGTCTTCCTTCTTACCTTGCCCCATGCTTGATGCGGCAGGTGCCCCTCAAGCTACATAACCAATTGTCTCTCTCTAATGGAGAGAGATGCAAATGATCCTTTGTGGATTATGGCTAATTACTTACCTACCTAACTCACTATAATCTCTTAAAATTGTCTCTTTATAACACCGCCATCAAATCTGCATCTACGGACTTCAGGAGCCGGGTGTGTTAGCTGATTGCAGACCTTCCTGCGCGCAAACATTTTTCTAGATTCGCTTTTAATCCAATTAGTCTCAATTTTAAGATGATGGGTGGAATTTAACGTGGGCCTCACCTACTGGCTGGGGAGGTAGCAAGGGCCCTGTGTTGCCTCTTTTAAAGAAGACCCTAAACTGGACAGTGGTGGACCCCTTCTAGGATTAAAGACCAGGAGCACAAGTCACACTTGACAACCTGCTGGGAATCAGAGTTCCCTACTGCGAAACTAAACAAAATGGTTATAAACTTCCAGCTATGATTACAGCACATGACCACATCAAAAACAGTTATGTGCTTTCTGCTGAGAGAAACAGGAATTGAAAACACTTACCTCCTATATGTTTATAAATATTGTAGTTTATGTTCACAGCAGGGCACTGTTAGGTTCACAGCATGAAGGGGAATGAAATTAAACAATCCAGACATCTGGCTGTCCGGAAGCTGTCAATTACAGCTATTTATCTTTGGGGTGAATAGAAGCCTTGCAGACCAAAGGATCTAAGGGGGTTTAAACTTTGGTGATGTGGTTTTCCTTTTCTATGAAGTTATAGCTGCTGCTTTCTCTGTCTCCGGCAGCTGCTGTAAGGGCAGCTGCACTATAAAGCAGTGTTTGTTTCCCCTGTTTCTGCCTAGACTGCTCTTTAGCTTTAGCTTCCAAGCAGTGGGGGGATTTCTGTTATGAGGGGATCTCTGTTATGGGGAGTTTTCTGATATGGGGGGTTCCCTGTTGTGGGTGTTCCATGTTCTGGTGAAGGTCTATGGTGGGGGAGTCTGTTGGGGGTCTCTGGTGGAGTGTTTAAGGGGGGTCTCTTGTGAGCAGGTTCTGGGGTAGCGTGGGCAGGATTTGTGTTGTGGGGGGAAGGTTTGCACACTGATGGACTTGAGGGAACCTACCATAAATAACTACCCTCTTGACCAACCACAATGTCCATTGCATCAGGGTCATGCTGGGAAATACTTGTACCAATCTATGCCCATGTGAATCCCATAGGGCCAGAAAATCATGCAGGCACGGAGAATCCAGTGCCCAGCCCATTAATAGAATACAAATGGGTTATCCCTCGATGCCGCCACCAGCTGGGGATCAGAGCATTGGGCACAATCCAATTTTTCCTTGACGTTGGATTCTCCGCCGCATTGGGAACTTAGGAGCGGGATTCTGTGATCCTGAGGCTAAGTGTTGACGCAGTCGGAAACGGCGTCACGTTTCCCGAAGGAGTCAACATGGCCTCAGGATCAGCAATTCTGGCCCCTACAAAGGGCCAGCATGGGATTGGAGTGGTTCATGCCTCCCCAGCTGCTGATCCTGGCATTTACTGGGCGCCGCGGGGTTCACGCATGCACAGTGGCACCAGCGCCAACGCGCGCATGCGCAGTGGCTCCCTTCTCCCCACCGGCCCCGACTCAACATGGCGTAGGGCTAAAGGGGCCGACGCGGGAGAAAGGAGGCCCGCAGCTCGAGAGGCCGGCCCGCCAATCGGTGGGCCACGATCGCGGGCCAGGCCACAACGGAGGCCCCCCCCCCCGCGGTCGATCCCCGCCTCCCCCCCCCCCACAGGCCGCCCCAGGACATTCGACGCCGAGGTCCCGCCGCCGACTGAGAGCAGGCGTGAAAGGTGCTGGCGGGACTCGGGTTTTTTGCGACGGTCGCTTGGCCCATCCTTGGCCGAGAATTGGTCTATCCCGGGCCGAAAATCGGCGGGGGGGGGGCCGTGGAGAGCAGCCCCCGACCTGCGCCGCGCCAACCAAGCCAGCACCAATGGCGCCGATTCTCCGCTCTGCACAGAATCGTGTCCCGTCGTCGGGGCAGCGTGGTGCGATTCACGCTGGTCACAGGGATTCTCCGGCCCGGCCCCGGGCTGAGAAAATCCCGCCCTAGATTCTGGCGTTGGGTGTGGGGAATCCAGTCCAATGTGTTGCTGCAGGGTTCAGGGGTGGGTGGGCTTGCAATGAGTTTACTCATCAACAGGTATTTTTATACTTGGCTGTGTTTAAAGCCTCAAAAATAGACTTGCTCGAAGCTGTCAGGTTTCTTGATTTTGATGTCCCTTTGTTTGGAAACTTATGCCGGGATTCTCCGATTCGCCGCTGCCACATTCTCCGGCGCCAGTTTTCGGGCGGGAGCGGGGGTTCATGACATGCCGGTCGGGGGCTGTTGGCAGCGGACCCCCTGGCAATTCTCCGGGCCCCGATGGGCCAGGGACCGTCGGTTTTTGGCAAGTCCGCCGCCGTGGATTAGACATGGTCCCACACGGAGGGACCTGGCAGGTAAGTCGGCTAGGGCGGTCCTCGTCCAGCGTCCACCTAGCCCCTGGACGTGCGGAGGATTCTGCCACTTCCAGTCGGCCCGATGCCGGAGTGGTCCACGCCGTCTTTGATGCCGGCGTCGGGCCATCCCGCCGATTCCAGAGAATCTCGCTTTTAGTATTCAAGTTCACCTTAAGTCTACCATAAGGCTACCTTTCCTTGGATCGCCACCGTGCCGTGGTGGAGAGGCTTGAACATTCTGTTGATCCCGAGAGTAATGCCGTCAGGGGCCTTAAGTTCCTGGCAGGTTCACCAATGATGGTAAGTCGGAGGAGAGCTACCAGACAAAGTGCAATCCAAAACAAGTCCTCAATGGTTATCAGGCAGAAAATACTTGTACGGAATCAATGGCTGTGATGGCAGATGAAGGCTGCAGCAGTACGGAAATCCCCAGTTGTTGAGGTTCTCCTGCCACTAGAACTGGGCCTACTCTCTGTCAAGGACCGTGTGTCTGCTGATGTGCAATCGAATATCAACGTTAAAAGATGTCCCACACCAGGCGTCCACCTAGAGGAAACCAGCCCACCCCCAGACAAGACCTGCGGCGATCGGCGATCGGTGATGGGGACAGGACCGTGTGATCTGAAGTCCCTAGCTTCGGACCGGCACATAGGCAGTGGAGTTTGATTCAGTCGTCTCACTCTTGGAATAGGAACAGGAGAGCGTTCCGGCAGCTTTCTTCATGACCGAGCAGTCCTCTTCAGGATCCACTCTTCTCACCCCTCATGGGAAAAGGGCGAATAAAGATGCCTTAAAAATAGTTTGTTCTGTCTCCAACCTGGCTGGAAAACCACATCCAGTGGCTCATCTTACCGTGGTCAAAAAAAATCAAAGTTAAACTGTATTCCGGAACCTGGAATGTACAAATTTTCATGAATACCGAGCAAAACAATCATCAGAAGGGAGAACTGTCCTTGCTGTCCGCGAACTCAGGAACTTCAACATTGATGTTGCTACCCTGCAAGAGACCCGAAGAGCAGGTGAAGGGCAGCTGAGGCAAGATGGCGGTGGTTACAACTTCTTCTGGAGAGGAAAACCCAAGGATCAGCCCAGGAGGCATGGTATAGTTTTCGTTATCAGGAACGAATGGGTAGATATAGCACTTGGTGCAAAGGGGAGCAAAGTATATGGGGGGAAGGCAGGGTTAGGCTACTGAGTTGGGTTATCAGCCGTGATCATAATGAATGGCGGAGCAGTCTTAAAATACCGAATGGCCTCCTCATGCTCATATTTTCTATTTCTTTATTTCTATGTCAACTGACTCTCGGAGCCCCCTGTCAGCATCAACAAGCGCCTCAAGACACTACACGTAAAACATACCAAGAACCAGCAGACAACAGTCGTAAGTGCCTACACCCCAACCCTTGATGCCAATGATGAGTCCAACAAAGGCTTCCACTCCACCCTGGGCACAATACTCTCCAACATTCCTAAGGAAGATAAGATCATCCTCCTTAGGGATTTCAATGCCATGGTTATAAAGGTCTCCCAAATCTGGAATGGAACCATTGGAAAGAAAGGAGTTGGGAATTGCAACTCCAATGGTGTTCTCCTGCTCGTCAAATGTACAGATCAGCAGATTGTCATCATTAACGCACTGTTCTTCCAAAAAGGCAAGTTCAAGACTTCCTGCAGATATCCACGATGAAAGAACTGGTACATGATCGACTTTATCATTGTCAGATCCCGAGTGGGCAATTCCCTCATAACCAAAGCGTTGGAAAGTGCAGATGACTGCTGGACAAACCACCGGCTCATTTTCTCCTCTATGTCCATCAAACTCCATCAGAATGTCAGGAATAAGCGAATGACTAGGGAAAGAGTAGGACCAGTCAAGGACAGGGATGGGAAATTGTGTGTGGAGTCTGAAGAGATAGGCGAGATACTAAATGAATATTTTTCGTCAGTATTCACTCAGGAAAAAGATAATGTTGTGGAGGAGAATGCTGAGCCCCAGGCTAATAGAATAGATGGCATTGAGGTACGTAGGGAAGAGGTGTTGGCAATTCTGGACAGGCTGAATATAGATAAGTCCCCGGGACCTGATGGGATTTATCCTAGGATTCTCTGGGAGGCCAGGGAAGAGATTGCTGGACCTTTGGCTTTGATTTTTATGTCATCATTGGCTACAGGAATAGTGCCAGAGGACTGGAGGACAGCAAATGTGGTCCCTTTGTTCAAAAAGGGGAGCAGAGACAACCCCGGCAACTATAGACCGGTGAGCCTCACGTCTGTAGTGGGTAAAGTCTTGGAGGGGATTATAAGAGACAAGATTTATAATCATCTAGATAGGAATAATATGATCAGGGATAGTCAGCATGGCTTTGTGAAGGGTAGGTCATGCCTCACAAACCTTATTGAGTTCTTTGAGAAGGTGACTGAACAGGTAGACGAGGGTAGAGCAGTTGATGTGGTGTATATGGATTTCAGCAAAGCGTTTGATAAGGTTCCCCACGGTAGGCTATTGCAAAAAATACGGAGGCTGGGGATTGAGGGTGATTTAGAGATGTGGATCAGAAATTGGCTAGCTGAAAGAAGACAGAGGGTGGTGGTTGATGGGAAATGTTCAGAATGGAGTACAGTCACAAGTGGAGTACCACAAGGATCTGTTCTGGGGCCGTTGCTGTTTGTCATTTTTATCAATGACCTAGAGGAAGGCGCAGAAGGGTGGGTGAGTAAATTTGCAGACGATACTAAAGTCGGTGGTGTTGTCGATAGTGTGGAAGGATGTAGCAGGTTACAGAGGGATATAGATAAGCTGCAGAGCTGGGCTGAGAGGTGGCAAATGGAGTTTAATGTAGAGAAGTGTGAGGTGATTCACTTTGGAAGGAATAACAGGAATGCGGAATATTTGGCTAATGGTAAAGTTCTTGAAAGTGTGGATGAGCAGAGGGATCTAGGTGTCCATGTACATAGATCCCTGAAAGTTGCCACCCAGGTTGATAGGGTTGTGAAGAAGGCCTATGGAGTGTTGGCCTTTATTGGTAGAGGGATTGAGTTCCGGAGTCAGGAGGTCATGTTGCAGCTGTACAGAACTCTGGTTTGACCGCATTTGGAGTATTGCGTAGTTCTGGTCACCGCATTATAGGAAGGACGTGGAGGCTTTGGAGCGGGTGCAGAGGAGATTTACCAGGATGTTGCCTGGTATGGAGGGAAAATCTTATGAGGAAAGGCTGATGGACTTGAGATTGTTTTCGTTGGAGAGAAGAAGGTTAAGAGGAGACTTAATAGAGGCATACAAAATGATCAGGGGGTTAGATAGGGTGGACAGTGAGAGCCTTCTCCCGCGGATGGAAATGGCTGGCACGAGGGGACATAACTTTAAATTGAGGGGTAATAGATACAGAACAGAGGTCAGAGGTAGGTTCTTTACGCAAAGAGTAGTGAGGCCGTGGAATGCCCTACCTGCTACAGTAGTGAACTCGCCAACATTGAGGGCATTTAAAAGTTTATTGGATAAACATATGGATGATAATGGTATAGTGTAGGTTAGATGGCTTTTGTTTCAGTGCAACATCGTGGGCCGAAGGGCCTGTACTGCGCTGTATTGTTCTATATATATATAGAAGCAGTGGAAGGTGAAGGAACAGCTCAGAAAAAAGATCAACATAGAGAGGCTTCAAGAGTCAAGCATGCCAGTGACCTTCAAACAATATAATCTCCAAAATCTCTAAAATGGCCATTCTAACGGAATGGAGGAAAACTGGAAAGAGCTGAAGACAGACATCATCGCAAGCTGTGAATAAACAATCGGCTACAGGAACAGGAAACACCAAGATTGGTTCGATGAGAATGACCACGCAATCCAAGACCTCATCGAAAAGAAGAGGAAAGCTCCCTGCATCTGGCAAATCAACATAACCAGCAAAGCAAAGAGGAGAGCTCATCAATTAGCTACAATGGAGGTACAAAGAAGCACTATGGAAATCAAATTCCAATGATAGACTGAGAAAGCTAAGGAGCTGCAACTCCTCACTGAAAAACAGCGAAGTCGCCATTCAGAACATGAAGAATGGAAAAGCCGGGGCAGCACAGTGGTTAGCACTGCTGCCTCATGGCGCCGAGGACACGGGTTCAATCCCAGCCACAGGTCACTGTCCATGTGGAGTTTGCACATTTTCCCCATGTCTGTGTGGGTCTCACTCTCACAATCCAAAGATGTGCAAGATAGGTGGATTGGTCATGCTATATTGCCCCTTAATTGGAAAAGAATAATTGGGTACTCTAAATTTATTTAAAAAAAGAATGGAAAAGCCATAGGCTGGGATTCCAGCAGAGATTTTCAAACTTGGAGGTGAAGAGATCACCCATCATCTCCATTAGTTATTGTTGAAAATCTGGGGCAGAGAAGAAATTCCTGCCAACCTCAGGGTTGCCGTCATTATCACCATCTGTAAGAAAGGAGACCAAGCGAACTGGGGGAATTATCGAGGAATCTCCCGACTCTCCATTGCCGGGAAGATCATCGTCTGAATCCTCGCCAGCCTCCTTCTTCTTTCTCTCTCTGAAGAAATCCTCCGGAAAGCCGTTGTGGCCTCTGACCAAAATGTGGAACAACAGACATGATTTTCACTGCTCGGGAACTTCAAGAGAAATGCCAGGAGCAACATGAACTGCATTACATGGCCTTCCGCGATCTGACCAAGGCTTTTGACTCAGTCAATCGGGAAGTGCTGATGGAAGATCCTGTCAAAGGCATGCTGTCCAGAGAAATTCATCAACATCCTCCGACTCCTCCACGACACAATGTTGGCAACAGTCCTCAGCAGCGGGAATAAGACAGAAAACTTTGAGGTCAAGGCTGGAGTCAAGCATGGATGTGGCATCACCCCCACCCTCTTCTCCATCTTCATCACCCAGCATCCTTCACCTTGTCAAAAGCAAGCTTCCCAGTAGTGGATGGACAGAAAACTTTTCAAATTCAACTGGTTGAAATCCAAGAAGAAAATGACACTGACATTGTTCATGGAGCTCCAGTATGTGGATGACATTGCCATATCCACTCTCTCAGTAGCAAATCTCCAAGCCATGCTTGACACCTTCGAAGAAGCATAGCAGCCTCAACTTCAGGACAACTCAAGTCCTTTACCAACCCATCCGAAGGCAAGATATGGTCTCTCCCTCCATCAAGATCAATGAAGAAATCCTACCAAACCTGGAACATGGGTGGCATGGCGGCACAGTGGCTAGCACTGCTGCCTCACAGCTCCAGGGACCTGGGTCCAATTCTGGCCCTAGGTAACTGTCTGTGTGGAGTTTGTATTTTCTCTCCGTGTCTGTGTGGGTTTCCTCCGGATGCTCCGGTTTCCTCCAACAGTTAGGCGGATTGGCCATGCTAAATTGCTTCTTATTGTTCTGAAGGTTAGGAGGGTTACTGGGTTATGGGGGCAGGGTAGAGGCGTGGGCTTAATTAGGGTGCTCTTTACAAGGGCCAGTGCAGACTCGATGGGCTGAATAGCCTCCTTCTACACTGTAAATTCTATGATTTCCCATACCTGGGGTGCCACCTCTCCTTGAAGGCTGACATCGACAACGCAACATCATATCCAATCCACAAACACCTCCTTTGGACGTTTAAGCGCAAGAGTCTTTGATGACCACATCCGTGCTGACACCAAGATCCTCGTTTACAAGGCGGTTGTCCTCCCAACCCTTCTTTACGGCTCAGAAACTTGGGACGACATAGAGACACCACCTCAAGGCCCTGGAGAGGTACTATGAACGCTGTCTAAGGTGGATTCTCTGCTTCAGCTGAGAGGACAGACATCCGAACATCAGTGTCCATGACAGAACCAAAAGCACCAGCTTCGAGACCATGATCATCTGAAACAAACTCCCCTGTGTGGGCCATGTGCTTAGGATGTCAGAGTCCTGACTTCCAAAGCAAAACTTCTTTGCCCAGCTCAAGGAAGTCTTCCAAACAAGAAGAAGTCAAAGGAAGTGCTTCAAAGACACTCTGAAGGCTTACCTCAAGAAATACAACATCAACATCAACGCCTGGGAGACCTTATTCATTGAGAGAACTACTCGGAGAAACCTCCTGATTAAACAAATACCATTCTTTGAGGGCACTCACCGGCAAGAGGAGGCCCAGAAAAGGAGTCTGAGAAAGGAATGCGAGCGATCTAGAGTCCAAGGACCAACCCCACCTCACGGAAAGATCTGCCAAGTGTGCTGTCGAAGATGCGGCTCTAGGATTGGCCTTATCAGCCACGCAAAAAGCCACTGAACCCATGGCCAGATACATGGGGCGGGATTTTCTGTCCCGTCTTACCAGATTTCTGGTGTGATGCGCCCCTGGGATTCTCCGTCTCGCCAACCGGTCAATGAGGTTTCTCATTGTGGGGCAGCCCCAAACCATCGGGAGAATTCCCGGGCTGCCGACGCAATGGAGAATCCCGACAGCGGAGAATCCAGCCCATGGAGTTTTTCAGGTGGACAATTACACTCGTTAGCGAGTGATCGCCGAAGAAGATTGAAGGCTAACCTTCACTAAGCAAAAGTTCTTGACCGGGATTCTCTAAATCGTGGCTAAGTATTGACACGGCGTAAACACCGGAGTGTTTCACGCCGGCGGCATCGGGCCTCCTGGCCCAGCGATTCCGTGGCCCACAGGGGGCCAGCAGGGCGCCGGAGTGCTGCACGCAGCACCGCCACTGTTACATGACCCTGCACTGCTGGCCGCCTGTCAGCGATCGGGTGCCACACAGCGGGCCGACGTGGAGGAGGGTAGCCCCCCCCCCACCCCCAGATCACGCGCGCCCGCCGATCGGTAGCCCCCGATTGTAGGCCTGCCGTTATGGAGGCTCCTCCCGGAGTCTGATCCCCCCCGCTCCCCACCTGGACAGCCACCGTGCCCGCGGATCCGAGTTCCCGCTGGGTGGAACCATGTTAGAACCACGCCAGCGGGAACTCGGCCAGTCGACCATGGAGAACCGCCGTGGGGGCCTCTTTCAATGGTCCGCGACCGCCGCCGTGTCGACCACACGCGCGCGGCCGGAGAATCGCACCCCAGCATCGGACTGGCGTTGTTGGCCGTCTCGTCGTCAACTCCGATTCCCCGAGCCGGCGCGGGCTCGGAGAATTGCGGCCCTTAGCTTGAAAACAGCAGTGGTATTAGAGAAGGAGAAGAAGGAGAGCAATGTTTGAACAAGTAGCACATAGATTAGATAGAAAAGAGTTAAATTAAAGTTACCTTTTTTTAAATGGATGAGAAAATGAAAAACGGGAAAAATTCAGCAGGACCTTTTGAAACGCATAGCTCAGGGGCTGGATTCTCCGTTTCAGCAGCCAAGTGCCGGCTCGAATGGAGAATTCACGGGGGTATACGATGAAAAACTTGGTGCGGACCCCTCAGCGATTCCAGGACGGTGAGGGGCTCGCAGCGGCAACGGGTGCAACTCCCGGCTCCCGGGAGACGACCGGAGAATGGCGAGGACTTACAGCGGTCGCGCCGTACAACAGGATGCCGGCCGTGCGTGGACCCGACCCGCCATCCGCAACCCCACAGGCCACCCCCTGGCCACCCCCCCCCCCCCCAGCCCTCGCGGAAGCCCCTCCCCCCCGGCCAGCGGCACGGATCCCGACCAAGTGTGGTGGTGCTGGACACAGCCAGCAGCCTCCACACCCGACGCTGTGACCACACATGTCTTGCGCGGTCAGGAACTCGGCCCATTGGGGAGGAGCATCACGGGAGGGCCGGCCGATGACACGGCAACGGTGTTGTAACAATGACTCGATTACGCCATTTCCGAGGAGGCGGAGCATGGCTGACCGGCGGATTTCGGCGTCAGAGTCGATTCTCCGCCCAATCGCCGATTGTGATATCGGCGTCGGACAACGGTGAATCGCACCCCAGATTTGTGCGTCTGGGTTTGGATAGGAGAATTCCTGGCTCTTTGAAACCCAACTTTTAAAAGTGGCTGCCTGCAGTTCTAATTTTTCGGGGTAACCTTGGTAGCCTTGATTAGAAGTCAGTCCCGTCACCCTGGAATGACTGTGGAGGCTGCTGGGCGCAGAGGATTCATCAAAATAAGCAACCATTACTTATTGATATTGGATTATTCATACAGGTTGAGTGGAAGAAATAATTTGCAATGCTTTACCTTTGCCCTGCCCTAATGCTAAATCATAATAAAAACTGAACAATGTTGCATAGTTGAAGGCAAAAGCTTGTTACAAATGGAGAGGGGCAGTGTGGGAATATCTTTCCCTTTTTCCACTTCTTAACTGACTGCAACAAGATCTATTTTTGAGAAGGAGTGTTTTAATCCCTTCAGTGCTGCGACTTTAAAGAACAAACATGTAACAGGCCTTCTTGTAAGTTTAAATCAAACAAAAGTATAACCATTTATTCTTCACAACGCCCAAAGCATAAATGCAACAAACACCAACTGCTCAAGCATACTCAAATGCACACACACAACAAAGGATTATTTCAAAAGACGTAACATGCATTTAGATTACTAAAAGGATATAAAAGAAACAGGTCATTTCTTTAAACAATCCTTAAGATGGTGGTTGAAACATTGAAGGCCTGAAGGATTCTCTCTTAGTTCAGCAAAGATGAAGGACATTGGAAGTTTCTTGCTTTTCAGTTGAAGTTATGGTCAATATCCTGTAATGAGGACCATATGACATAGGAGAAGAATTAGGCCACTCAGCCCATCGAGTCCGCTCCGCCATTCAATCGTGGCTGATACGTTTCTCATTCCCATTCTCCTCATAACCCCTGATCACCTTAAGGTTTTAATCATGCAGGTAGAATAAATTAGCCCCGCATCACTGCCTGAGCTGACTTCCTTTGTGGGGCATGGTTCTTTCCCTTTCCTGGGTGAGATCTCACCCTCTGGGGTGTTTGACCCAGGCTGACTCACTGGGCTACCCTTGTGGATTAATAAAGCATTTCCTCTCCTCTGTCAGTTTCTGTCACGTGAGAACATTTTCAATGCTTTCTATTGTCCACACAATAGGTTGACGGCTAAGCAATTTGTCACACAATTAAGGTTGCTTACTACCTCATCAATATTTCAGCTATGATTAGTTTCCAAAATATCATTATTTGAAATGAAATTTCTTGCTCGGGCCAGCGGTCAGTGTCATTTTAAATCTCTTCAGTAAAAACCTGGAAAGACCATTTGCGTTTTGAATAATGTCCTGGACATATGTTCAAACATGTCAGTCTCTGTCTGCGTGGAAACCACAAAATAAGTTACCTGAGGCCCCTAGAGTCCATTTTGTTCATGTAAATTATCCAATTCATGCTGCTTTTAAAAAAATAGGCCACTCTGGTGTCCATCTTCCTAATAATTGTTACGGGCACATGATGCAACAACAGCAAACTACGCACCTCAGCAGATAAAATATGTTGGTTTCAAATAGTAAATATAAGTTGCCTTGTTAGGCTTTTTATTAAGTATCCTCTGCTGTTACTGTATTATATATATTGTGGCAAACCACTGTTACTGTATTATATACATTGTTTGTTGTCTCTGCTGGCTCCGCCTGTGACTCCTCCCCTCAGGCTCTGTATAAAGGTGGCCGACATCTGGCCCTGCCCCAGTTCAGGGTCAGTTGCCAGCAGGTTCTCGTTTAGTTTATCAAAGCCAGTTTTGTTCCATAACTCATCTTTGTATAATTGATGGCACATCAATTTAATAAACTAAACGATTAAGATGGATGCATCACTCAAGTCTGATCGACTGGAACTGGACCCCCAAGCAGCCGATGCCACTGCGACATTCGAGCACTGACTAAGCTGCTTCGAAGCTTACCTCCAATCTGCCGCCGACGCTGTCGCCGACATCCACAAGCTCCGAGTCCTCAACGCCCGGGTAAGCCCGCAGGTTTTCCTCCTTATCAGGGACGCTGCCTCGTACAAGGAGGCAATAACGCTGCTGAAGGGGCAGTATGTAAAGGCAGTAAATGAGGTGTACGCTAGGCATCTCCTTGTCACGAGGCGTCAACGCCCCGGAGAATCGCAGGTCGAATTCCTGCGCGCTTTGCGGGTACTCGGCCGGAACTGTAGTTGTCAGGCGGTATCGGCTGTCCAGCACACGGAGCTGCAGATCAGGGACGCCTATGTCGCTGGCATAAAATCTAACTACATCAGCCATCGCCTGCGAGAAGGGGGTACACTCGGCCTCCAAGAGACAGTGCAGCTCTCGAATTCGCTGGAAGTGGCCTTCCATAACATGGATACCTTCACCTCCGGCCACGCGGCACCCTTGTGGGCGCCGCCATCACCCGACCTGGGTGCGTCGCAAGCTTGTGCCGCGCATCAATCCGCCAACTCCGGAGGCCCGAGATGCTACTTCTGTGGCCAGGGTAAGTACCCCAGACAACACTGCCCAGCACGGAGCGCAATCTGCAACGGGTGCGGAAAGAAGGGCCACTTTGCCAAAGTCTGCCAGGCCCGACCTGTTCCTAAAGTTTCCAGACCCAGCAGCAACAGCGCTGCATGTTGCCTGTTGGGACTGCCCCCATCTACCACATCATCCGCCACGTGTGACCCGTGGGGACTGCCATCTTGGAATCACCCCGCCGCCTCCCGGAACCCCTGCCCACCCAGTCGTACACTGGCCTCCGCTACTCTCGACCAGCCCACCCACCTTCCGAAGTTCGCCTCCATCACCCTCGACCAGTCTAGATCTCATCACCTCACTATATCCATGATGGCCGTACGGATCAATGGGAACAAGATGACCTGCCTCTTCGACTCCGGCAGCACCGACAGCTTCATCCACCCAGATACGGTAAGGCGCTGCTCCCTCCCAATTTTACCCGTGACCCAGAAAATCTCCCTGGCTTCCGGATCACATTCCGTGGAGATCCGGGGGTACTGTGTCGCAACCCTTTCGGTACAGGGCATTGAGTACGCTAATTTCAAGCTCTACGTCCTCCCTCATCTCTGCGCTGTCCTGTTACTGGGCCTTGATTTTCAGTGCCACCTCCTAAGCCTTACCTTGAAGTTCGGTGGACCCCTGCCCCCCGTCATTGCCTGTAGCCTCGTGACCCTTAAGGTCGCTCCACCCTCGCTCTTTGCTAACCTCACCCCGGACTGTAAACCCGTTGCCACTAGGAGCAGATGATACAGCGCCCGGGACAAGGCCTTTATCAGGTCAGAGGTCCAGCGACTCCTGCGGGAAGGGATCATAGAGGCCAGTACCAGCCCCTGGAGAGCCCAAGTGGTGGTCGCCAAGACTGGGGAGAAGCACCGGATGGTCATCGACTACGATCAACCGGTACACGCAGCTCGATGTGTACCCCCTTCCCCGCATGTCTGATTGATATGGTCAATCAGATTGCACAGTATTGAGTCTTCTCCACTGTTGACTTGAAGTCCGTGTACCACCAGCTCCCTATCCGCCCGGAGGACCGCCAATACACTGCCTTCGAGGCAGATGGCCGCCTCTACCACTTCCTCAGGGTCCCCTTCGGCGTCACCAATGGGATCTCGGTCTTCCAACAGGAGATGGACCGAATGGTTGACCAGTGCGGGCTGCAGGCCACGTTCCCGTATCTGGATAATGTCACCATCTGCGACCATGACCAGCAGGTCCATGACGCTAACCTCCGACACTTCCTCCACACCGCTAAGCTCCTTAACCTCACATATAATAAGGAGGAATGCGTTTTCCGCACAACCCGTCTAGCCACCCGTGGCTATGTGGTGGATAACGGGGTGCTAGGGCCCGACCCCGACCACATGCGCCCCCTTCTGGAACCTCCCCTCCCCCACTGCCCCCAGGCCCTGAAGAGATGCCTGGGGTTCTTCTCCTATTATGCCCAGTGTGACCCCAATTATGCGGACAAGGCCCGTCCACTCATTAAATCTATAATTTTTCCCCTGACGGCTGAGGCCGGCCTGGCCTTCAACCGCATCAAGGCAGATATTGCCAAAGCTGCAATGCACGCAGTAGACGAGTCCATCCCGTTCCAGGTGGAGAGCGATGCGTCTGACTTTGCCCTGGGCGCTACCATCAACCAGGCGGGTAGGCCCGTGGCTTTCGTCTCCCGTACCCTTCAGGCCTCTGAAATTCGGCACTCCTCCGTCGAAAAGGAAGACCAGGCCATTGTGGAAGCTGTGCGACATTGGAGGCACTACCATGCCGGCAAGCGATTCACTCTCCTCACTGACCAACGGTCGGTTGCCTTCATGTTTAATAACACACAGCGGGGCAAGATCAAGAATGACAAGATCCTGAGGTGGAGGATCGAACTCTCCACCTACAATTACGATATCTTGTATCGACCTGGGACGTTCAATGAGCCCCAACATGCCCTATCCCACGGTACATGTGCCAGCGCACAAGTAGACCGACTACGGGCCCTCCACAATGATCTCTGTCACCCGGGGGGTCATCCGTTTTTTTCATTTCGTCAAAGCCCGTAACCTGCTTTACTCCATCGAGGAGGTCAGGACCATGACCAGGGACTGCCAGGTCTGCGCGAAGTGCAAACCACACTTCTATCGGCCAGACAGAGCGCACCTGGTAAAGGCTTCCCGCCCCTTTGAGCGCCTTAGCATCGACTTCAAAGGGCCCCTCCCCTCCACTGACCGTAACGTGTACTTCCTCAACATTATTGATGAGTACTCACGTTTCCCTTTCGCCATCCCATGCCCTAACATGACCTCTGCCACTGTCATCAAGACCCTGCACAGTCTCTTCACCTCATTCGGTTTCCCCACACACACCCATAGCAATCGAAGTTCCTCTTTCATGAGTGACGAGTTGCGTCAGCTCCTGCTTAGCAAGGGCATCGCCTCAAGCAGGACTACCAGCTACAACCCCCGGGGAAACGGACAGGTGGAGAGGGAGAACACGACGGTCTGGAAGGCTGTCCTTTTTGCCCTATGGTCTAGAAGTCACCCGGTCTCCCGCTGGCAGGGGGTCCTTCCCGATGTGCTCCACTTCATCAGGCCGCTCATGTGCACTGCCACCAATGAGACCCCTCACGAACGAAGGTTTGTCTTCACCAGGAAGTCCACCTCAGGGGTCTCGTTCCTGTCCTGGCTGACAGTCCCAGGGCCCGTCCTCCTCCGGAAACATGCGAGGAGTCATAAATCTTCTCCTCCATGCCAACCCACAATATGCCTATGTGGCACACCATGACGGGCGGCAGGACACAGTCTCCCTTCGGGATTTGGCACCCGCAGGTTCCCCAGTGACCATCACCACCACCCCTGAACCTACACCGTTTCCCTCCACCGCTACTCGGCTGCTTAGGAATTTGGCACCCACAGGCCTCCCAGCGACCATCACCACCACCCCCGCCCCTACACCGTCTCCCTCTCCACCGACTCAACTACTGGACGAAGAAGAAGGCAACACTTTCCCGGACATGCAGGTCTCGACACCAGTGCCCACACCACAGCCGGGACTGAGACGTTCACGGCGGAAGGTCAAAGCCCCCGACAGACTCGATCTTTAAGTCCATTTCACCCCCGCCGGACTCATTTTTTTAACAGGGGGTGTATGTGGTAAACCACTTACTGTATTGTATATATTGTGGTAAACCACAGTTACTGTATTGTATATATTGTTTGTTGTCTCTGCTGGCTCCGCCTGTGGCTCCTCCCCTCAGGCTCTGTATAAAGGTGGCCGACATCTGGCCCTGCCCCAGTTCGGGATCAGTTGCCAGCAGGTTCTCGTTTCGTTTATTAAAGCCACAGTTTCGTTCATTAACTCGTCTTTGTATAATTGATGGCACATCAAAATAGTAAAAATAAGTTGCCTTGTTAGGCTTTTTATTAAGTATCTCTATTTTGGCAATTTATTTTTCAGTTTCAATTTATTACTTAAACATTTAGAAGCAGAAACCACTGGAAACAAAACAATGTGAAAATATTCACATTTAAAATATAATGTACCAGATAGTTGAGGCATTTATTTTATTTTTGTGAAAGAAGCACAAGCCACTCCAGCTGCTTTAAGATGGATGCCCTCTTGGATCCTGGCCAGTTTGCCCCTGCCCCTTTGCAGCCTTGCCCCAACTCCCTCTCGGTTGAAGATACAGGGACAGACACACAAGGACCACTGCCACATCTGTCAAGGTGCCGTGGATGACTGCTCAGGCCAGCAGGACTGGCCGTTTAAAGTGTGCTGGACCCGATTCTAAGCTGTTTAAAGTCAGCAATTTTGACCAGACCTTAGAATCATTTACTTTAAATGTAAATACTATGTGATGATTATCGCCCATGACTTCGCACATAAAAAAGTTGACCTCGAACATCTGCATTTCACCTTATGGTGATTCCAGTCTACACGCCTCAGATTGAGCCCAACAATCTTCTTGTACATAGGCTGATTATATATTACAGTATTCCTCACTTTGCTGGAAGTTTCCACGATTCTAACAGGATCCAGGCAAAACACTCCAGTCTGTTGTGGAAATTACTCTGTTTAAAAATGTATATTCTGTACATCCTTCAGCGTAGACCATCTGTTCTTCCGATTCCAAGGTCCACCGGTTGATACTTTTTAAGTATCCAGGGAAGTCAGAAATGCATCTTGAACTCCTTAAACATAAGTCATGGTGACCTCTGGCTAAACTTGTTCATTTTTTTTTCTTATAAACGCCCACGCATCAAAAAAAATGTGTCAGCATAGATTTGTAACAAAATAATTATTTTAATAGTTACTTTTGCACCTTTTTTGGCTTAATTCAAGTCAGTGTTATTTTGAGCATTTTATTTTGTTTTGCTTGAGAAGGTTGGGATATATAAAGATTTTTTTTCTCCTGCATATAGTAGGTGGCATAACAGCAGAGTGGATCCGGAGGCAACTGTGATATAGACAGATGTCTCATGAATTTGACCCTGGTGATTGATGGGAAACAGAAAGATTTAAAGGAATATTACTGGACTAAATGACAGCCAACAAGGCGTCAGAAGGGGTAGATCTAGCCTAGTTAGCATCCTTGATTTTTTGTTTAAAATCATATTGCAAATAGCTGTTGGAATACCCTATGATTTACACCCAAAATTAGTTTCTGTGTGGGCCACTACAAGGTAGAAAATATTGACTCATTCAAGAGGCAGTAATGTGGTGAGATTGCGGAATGCATGTTTCAAATTCCTTGGAGTACACATCTCCAAAAATATGTCATGGTCCACCCACATCGATGCTACCACCAAGAAAGCACAACAGCACCTCTACTTCCTCAGGAAGAAAAGGAAATTCGGTTTGTCCACATTAACTCTTACCAACTTTAACAGATGCACCACAGAAAGTATCCTATCTGGCTTCTGTGGTAGTATGTATTGGGGGTCATGTGGGACTGGAAGCCCTAATGTCATTGGCTGACAGATCCCGGGTCCTGGTTGGCCGTTGACCTCATACTCCGCCCTGAAGGCGAAGTATAAGAAGCCGGTGCCTTCCCCCGCAGGCCAGTTTACTATCGGGCTGCTGGGGAACAGACACGCTTAATAAAGCCTCATCGACTTCACTCTATTTGTCTCACGGAGTCTTTGTGCGCCACAATTTATTAAGCGTGCCTAAAAAGGACTATGGAGCTCAGGATCATTCCAGAATGCCTGAGGATCAGCCCCCACGCAGTGAATGAGCAGCAGCCTTCAAACACTGGCAGACTTGCTTTGAGGCCTACATCACATCGACCACAGGCCGAGTCTCAGACGAACAAAAACTGCAGGTCCTGCACTCGAGGGTGAGCACGGAGATTTTCACCCTCATTGAAGACACCCGCGATTTCCAGACGGCGTTCACAGCACTGAGAAGTCTCTACGTTCGCCCAGTTAACCAAATCTACGCTCGCTACCAGCTCGCGACAAGACGGCAAGCTCCCGGAGAATCGATGGACGAGTTCTACGCCACGCTGCTGATTTTGGGAAGAGCCGGCAGCTGCCCGTCGGTGAATGCAAACGAACATACGGACATGTTAATGCGCGATGCTTTTGTTGCAGGTATGCAATCCTCCCAAATCCGCCAAAGACTTCTGGAAAAAGAGTCACTAGGACTCTCAGAGGCACGGGCCCTGGCAGCCTCGCTGGACGTAGCCGCGCGTAATACCCGCGCCTACGGCCCCGACCGCGCGGCAGGCCATTGGGCCCCGTACGTACCCGCCGCGGCAAACCCCCTACCCCCCCCCCCCCCGGACACCCCACAGGCTTGCGCAGTCCAAACGCCGAGTCGCACCGGGGGGGCCCGCTGTTATTTCTGCGGCCAGGCGAAGCACCCCCGACAACGCTGTCCAGCCCGCGCAGCCATCTGCAAAAGCTGCGGGAAAAAGGGCCACTATGCGGTGGTGTGCCGATCCCGCGTGGTCGCCGCCGTCCCGGGAGAACAGGGAGCCCTACAGTTTTCGCATCCCGAACGCCACCCCCGTCCCGCGCCCCACGCCTGACCCGCCGGCGCCACCTACCTT
Source organism: Scyliorhinus torazame (assembly GCF_047496885.1). Lineage (NCBI taxonomy): Eukaryota > Metazoa > Chordata > Chondrichthyes > Carcharhiniformes > Scyliorhinidae > Scyliorhinus > Scyliorhinus torazame. Next base: position 289,134,597 of record NC_092709.1, read on the forward strand.
GACCCCGACCACCGCTGTCCCCGGCGAGGGAGCTCCGCACAGTGCCAGCGCTCGCGGCCCCACGACTGACCCACCGGAGCCGCCGACCTGGGCCCTCACCCCCGTCCCGCGCCCCACGCCTGACCCGCCGGCCTGGGCCCCGACCACCGCTGTCCCCGGCGAGGGAGCTCCGCGCGGTGCCAGCGCTCACGGCCCCACGACTGACCCGCCGGCGCCGCCGACCTGGGCCCTCACCCCCGTCCCGCGCCCCACGCCTGACCCGCCGGCGCCACCGACCTGGGCCCTCACCCCGTCCCGCGGCGCCCCACGCCTGACCCGCCGGCGCCGCCGACCTGGGCCCTCACCCCGTCCCGCGCCCCACGCCTGACCCGCCGGCGCAACTTACCTGGACCCCGATCAGCTCCGTCCCCGGCGAGGGAGCTCCTCACGGTCCCAGCGCTCGCAGTACTGACCCGCCGGCCTGGGCCCCGACCACCGCTGTCCCCGGCGAGGGAGCTCCGCGCGGTCCTAGCGCCCGCGGCCCTGGCGCTCGCAGCCAAGGAACTCCGCGCGGTCCTAGCGCCCGCGGCCCGGGCGTTCGCAATGCAGGAACTCCGCGCGGTCCTAGCGCCCCCCAGACCCCCCAGCACTCAATGTGCGACCCGCAGACGCCGCCATTTTGGGTCCCGACCACCACGAGGGGAGGAGGGGCCCCGCCATCTTGGACCGCCCCCGACCTGTACGACGCATGGGGGCGGCCATTTTGTCCACCCCCGACGCCATCTTGTGACCCCTCAGCCACGGGCGAGGTATGGGGGTGGCCATTTTGTCCATCCCCGACGCCATCTTGAACGGCAACAACGGACCCCACCCCACTACTACAACCACGGCTCGCTTCGGTTACACTCGATCAGGCTCGGCCCCGGACTCTCCAGACGACGACGACAACGGTCCTAATTAACGGCCACGAGACGCCATGCCTAGTCGACTCCGGGAGCACGGAAAGTTTTATACATCCCGACACGGTAAGACGCTGTTCCTTAACTACCTTCCCCAGCGCACAAAAGATTTGCCTAGCTGCAGGATCCCACTCCGTACAGATCCAGGGATTCTGCATAGTTACCCTAACGGTACAGGGGAGGGAATTCAAAAACTACAAACTTAGCGTCCTTCCCCAACTCTGTGCCCCCACCTTGCTGGGCTTAGATTTTCAATGTAACCTACAGAGCCTTACGTTTAAATTCGGCGGCCCCATACCCCCACTCACTATCTGCGGCCTCGCCACCCTCAAGGTGCAACCCCCGTCCTTGTTTGCGAACCTCACCCCGGATTGCAAACCCGTCGCCACTAGGAGCAGACGGTACAGCGCCCAGGACCGGACCTTCATTCGCTCCGAAGTCCAGCGGCTACTAAAGGAGGGCATAATCCAGGCCAGCAATAGTCCCTGGAGAGCGCAGGTGGTAGTAGTGAAGACAGGGGAGAAACAAAGAATGGTCATTGACTATAGCCAGACCATTAACAGGTACACACAACTAGACGCGTACCCTCTCCCCCGCATATCCGACATGGTCAATCGGATTGCCCAGTATAAAGTCTTCTCCACCGTGGACCTCAAGTCCGCCTACCATCAGCTCCCCATCCGCCCAAGTGACCGCAAGTACACAGCCTTCGAGGCAGACGGGCGGTTATACCATTTCCTACGGGTCCCTTTTGGCATCACAAACGGCATCTCGGTCTTCCAACGGGAAATGGACCGAATGGTTGATCAACATGGGTTACGGGCCACGTTCCCGTACCTCGACAATGTAACCATCTGCGGCCACGATCAGCAGGACCACGACGCCAACCTCCAAAAATTCCTCCAGACTGCCAAAGCCTTGAACCTCACGTACAACGAGGACAAGTGCGTTTTTAGCACCGATCGGCTAGCCATTCTGGGCTACATAGTGCGCAATGGGATAATAGGCCCCGACCCCGAACGTATGCGCGCACTCATGGAATTTCCCCTCCCGCACTGCCCGAAAGCCCTGAAACGCTGCCTGGGGTTCTTTTCATACTACGCCCAGTGGGTCCCCCAGTACGCAGACAAGGCCCGCCCCCTAATACAGACCACGACTTTCCCGCTGTCGACAGAGGCTTGCCAGGCTTTCAGCCGCATCAAAGCGGACATCGCAAAGGCCACAATGCGCGCCATCGACGAGTCCCTCCCCTTCCAGGTCGAGAGCGACGCCTCTGACGTAGCTCTAGCGGCTACCCTTAACCAAGCGGGCAGACCCGTGGCCTTCTTCTCCCGAACCCTCCACGCCTCAGAAATCCGCCACTCCTCAGTGGAAAAGGAAGCCCAAGCCATAGTGGAAGCTGTGCGACATTGGAGGCATTACCTAGCCGGCAGGAGATTCACTCTCCTCACTGACCAACGGTCGGTAGCCTTCATGTTCGATAATGCACAGCGGGGCAAGATCAAGAACGACAAGATCTTGCGGTGGAGGATCGAACTCTCCACCTTCAACTATGAGATCTTGTACCGGCCCGGAAAGCTGAACGAGCCGTCTGATGCCCTATCCCGCGGGACATGTGCCAACGCACAAATTGACCGCCTCCAAGCCCTCCACGAGGACCTCTGCCACCCGGGGGTCACTCGGTTTTACCACTTCATCAAGTCCCGCAATCTCCCATACTCCTTAGAGGAGGTCCGTACAGTCACAAGAGACTGCCACATCTGCGCAGAATGCAAACCGCATTTTTTCAGGCCAGATGGAGTGCAGCTGATTAAGGCTTCCCGTCCCTTTGAACGCCTCAGTCTCGATTTCAAAAGGCCCCTCCCCTCCACCGACCGCAACGCGTATTTCCTTAATGTAGTGGACGAATACTCCCGCTTCCCTTTTGCCATTCCCTGCTCGGACATGACCGTGGCCACAGTCATTATAGCCCTGAACAGCATCTTCACGCTGTTCGGTTACCCCGCATACGTCCACAGCGACAGGGGGTCCTCTTTCATGAGTGACGAGCTGCGCCAGTTCCTGCTCAGCAAGGGCATAGCTTCAAGCAGGACGACCAGCTACAACCCCCTACGGTCCAGGGATCTCCCAGTTTCACGGTGGCAGGAGGTCCTCCCGGACGCTCTCCATTCCATCCGGTCGTTATTATGTACGAGCACTAATCAAACGCCTCACGAGCGTCTCCTTGTCTTCCCTAGGAGGTCCTCCTCTGGAACGTCGCTGCCGACCTGGCTGGCGGCCCCAGGACCCATCCTGCTCCGAAAGCACGTGCGGGCACATAAGGCGGACCCGTTGGTCGAAAGGGTTCACCTCCTCCACGCAAACCCCCAGTACGCCTACGTGGAGTACCCCGACGGCCGACAGGACACGGTCTCCCTGCGGGATCTGGCGCCCGCCGGCACCACGCACACCCCCCCGGCACCATCAACCCAACCGCCCCCCTTCCTGCCACCGCCGCACCCCGCGACCGCCCCCTTCCCAGGAGGATCAGTCCCCCTCCCCTTTGCACCGACAGCTGAAACCGTGCGGCTCCCGGAGGTGACAACGCTGGTACAAGCACCACCAGCACCGCCGGGGCCGAGGTGATCGACACAGACGACCAGACCGCCCGACCGACTCGTGGCGTCGATGTAAAACAAAGATGGACTGTCCAATGAACATTTTGTTTTTCCTATATCCTCTGTAAATAGTTGTAACAGGACGATACTGTCCAATACTCTACTACCATGTAACTGTTCTATCCTCCCAGGACCAGTACTGTAAACCCTTACCACCATATGAAGCATCACCCCGCCGGGTTCATTTTTGACAAGGGGTGAATGTGGTAGTATGTATTGGGGGTCATGTGGGACTGGAAGCCCTAATGTCATTGGCTGACAGATCCCGGGTCCTGGTTGGCCGTTGACCTCATACTCCGCCCTGAAGGCGAAGTATAAGAAGCCGGTGCCTTCCCCCGCAGGCCAGTTTACTATCGGGCTGCTGGGGAACAGACACGCTTAATAAAGCCTCATCGACTTCACTCTATTCGTCTCATGGAGTCTTTGTGCGCCACAGCTTCATCACAGCCTGGTATGGCAACTGCTCAGTCCAAGACCGCAAGAAACTTCAGAGAGTCATGAACACAGCCCAGTCCATCACACGAACCTGCCTCCCATCCATTGACTCCATCTACACCTCCCGCTGCCTGGGGAAAGCGGGCAGCGTAATCAAAGACCCCTCCCACCCGGCTTACTCACTCTTCCAACTTCTTCCATCGGGCAGGCGATACAAAAGTCAGGAGATACAGGAGAACACGCACAAACAGACTCAAAAACAGCTTCTTCCCTGCTGCTACCAGACTTCTTATGGACTGACCTGATTAACACTATACCCCTGTATGCTTCACCCGATGCCGGTGTTTATGTAGTTACACTGTGTACCTTGTGTTTCCAATGGAATTATGAGCTTCAACATTACCTTCCAAACCTGGGAACTCTACCAAGGGTAGAAGACACCTGGGAACACATTACCTGTAACTTCCCCTCCAAGTCAAACACCATCCTGACTTGGGATGATACGGCCGTCAATGTTGCAGGGTCAAAATACTGGAACCCCCTACATAAGAGCACTGTGGGTATACCAACACCACACAACTGCAGGGGTTCAAGAATTGGCTCCCAACAATCTTCTCCACAGCAATTAGGGATGGGCAATATATATACTAGCAGCACTCTATTCATGAATAACATTTTATAAAATGGAGTTGGTGAGCTGAATAGCCTCCCTCAACTGCACTTGCTGATATTTTTGAGTATTCATGGAGCTCCTCGATTAGCATAAGGTGAATAACCCGAGGCGATATGATTACAGAGTTGATTGTTTGAAATCAGGAATACCAAAATTAAAATAAGAACCTGATGGTCAACTTTGTTTTGAGCTTCTTTCCAGAAGAAAGTGAGTTAAAGCTGGTAGTATTATTTGAAAGGAGTTACATAAATAAAGAGGTAGCATACGATCTTTCAGTACACATCAAACCTTTTGATATAACACTGCTGAGATTCGGCGATATTGGGAAGGGGTTCTCCGTCCAGCAACGTTGGAATCGCGAAACACGTTTGGGCGGGGAATCACGCGAGAGCCAAATATCGTGGCCAAGACGGGCGTCCGACAGAATGCCGTGCTCCGGTTCCTCGACAGCGGCATCAATCCATTCCACTCTGCACATGGAGTAAACGCTGTTGGCATATCATTAACCGGTCCAACCCATTATTATCCAGGGTATCCACGATGCTCCGTCACTGCCAGGAGGAATTACTGATGGCAGGTTTCACTTGGGGTTTTAAAAATCGGAAACAGGTTTCTGAGTGTGGTAGTCACCACTGATGTATATATTAGGTGATTTGTGGTAAGGCCCTGTACTACAGGTACGGGGGTAGTTCCCTATTGCTGGCTCCGCCCAGTAGGCGGAGTATAAATATGTGTGCTCCCCATACAGCAGCCATTTCACCAGCTGCTGTAGGAGGCCACACATCTTAGTGTAACAAAGCCTCAGTTGCATTCAACTCTCGTCTTTATGTAATTGATCGTGCATCAATTTATTACACTAAAGTTTTCAGAAGATGGACATCAGCATCAAGCCGTATCGCCTGCAGCTGGATCCGCAATCAGGCAGCGCCAAAAAGGACTTTGAACATTGGCTAGCCTGTTTCGAAGTTTACATCAGGTCTGCACCAGACCCAATTCTGGAAGCTCAGAAGATTTAGATCCTCTACACGTGGCTGAGCTCCAACATCTTTCCGCTTATCCAGGACGCGCCGAACTACGACAAAGCCATGGCGGTACTGAAAGAAAACTACGCTCAGCGGACTAACACGCTTCACGCCAGAATCATCCTCTCCACGCGCAGTCAACTCCCTGGTGAGTCAGTAGAAGACTTCGGGCGTGCTCGAATTCCCCTCGTCAGAGACTGTGACTGACATGCCGTCACGGCCACGGAACACTCGAACTTGCTTATGAGGGACGCTTTTGTTACGGGGATAGGGTCAGATTACATCGGCCAACGCCTTTTAGAAGGGGCCACGCTCGACCTTGCGGCAACCAAAAAGCTTGCGCTATTGCTGACGGTCGCCTCATGCAACATCCAGGCCTACACCCCCGGCCGCGCGGCCCATCCCTGATATGCATCGTGGACTCCGCAGATGGCCGCCCCATTGGGGATCCCACTCAGCCAACCTCACGCCTGTGCCGCGCGGCAGCCAACCAACCCCGGGGGCCCCAAATGTTACATCTGTGGGCAGCCAAAACACCCCCGACAACGCTGCCTGGCCCGGAGCGCCCTTTGCAAGGCCTGCGGCAAGAAGGGGCACTTTGCGGCGGTGTGCCAGGCCCGTTCAGTCGCCGCTATTGTTCCGGCACCCCCCCCCACCCCTCATTCGGCCAGTGGGCACCGGCATCTTCCCCTCCTCGGACCACGCACGGCCAGTGGGCACCGCCATCTTGTTCAACCCCCACCCCGTGCGGCCCGTGGGCGCCGCCATCTTGTCTCCCCCATGGCACGTGCGGCCCATGGGCGCCACCATCTTACCAGGACCCATGCCCCCGGGTACCCCATCGTCTGGCCACCATCGACAATCAGGCACGTCTCGCCTTGGTCACGATTGACCAGTCTCGCCCACACAACCTAGCAACCGCCTCTACAAACGTGAATATCGATGGGCACGAGGTCTCCCGCCTGCTGGACTCTGGGAGCACCGAGAGCTTCATTCACCCCGATATGGTCAGGCGCTGCTCCCTCGCGGTACACCCCGCCAATCAGAGAATCTCCCTGGCCTCTGGGTCCCACTCCGTGGTGATCCGGGGGTACTGCATAGCCACTCTCACTGTCCAGGGCGTGGAATTTACCGGCTTTCGCCTCTACATCCTCCCCAACCTCTGCGCTGCCTTACTACTCAGCCTGGACTACCAGTGCAACCTCCAGAACCTAACATTGAAATTCGACGGGCCCCTACCACCCCTTACTGTATGCGACCTCGCGGCCCTAAAGGTCGACCCACCTTCCCTATTTGCAAATTTAACCCCAGATTGCAAACCCATCACCACCAGGAGCAGACGGTACAGTGCCCAGGACAGGACCTTCATCAAGTCCGAAGTCCAGCGACTGCTTCTGGAAGGCATCATCGAGGCCAGCAACAGTCCCTGGAGTGCCCAAGTGGTAGTGGTGAAAACTGGGGAGAAACACAGAATGGTCGTGGACTACAACCAGACCATCAATAGGTACACGCAGCTCGACGCGTACCCCCTCCCACACATATCTGATATAGTCAATCAGATTACACAGTACCAGGACTTCTCAATTGTGGACCTTAAATCCGCCTACCACCAGCTCCCCATCCATAAGGCGGACCGCCCATACACTGCCTTCGAGGCAGATGGTGCCTTTACCACTTTCTCAGGGTTCCTTTCAGCGTCACCAACGGGGTCTCGGTTTTCCAATGGGATATGGACCGAATGGTCGACAGGTATGTGCTGCGGGCCACTTTCCTGTACCTTGACAATGTCACCATCTGCGGCCACGAGCAGCAGGACCATGACGCCAACCTTGCCAAATTTCTACGCCCCGCCACTCTCCTCAACCTCACTTACAACAAGGAGAAGTGTGTGTTCAGCACGAACCGCTTAGCCATCCTCGGCTATGTGGTCCAGAACGGAGTTCTGGGGCCCGATTCCGACCGCATGCGCCCCCTCATGGAACTCCCCCTCCCCCACTGCCCCAAGGCCTTCAAACGTTGCTGGGGGTTCTTTTCTTACTACGCCCAGTGGGTCCCAAATTATGCGGACAAGGCCCGCCCACTCATCCAATCCACTCTTTTTTCCCAAACGGCCAAGTCTCACCAGGCCTTCAAACGTATTAAGGCCGACATCACCAAAGCCGCGATGCACGCAGTCGACGAGACGCTCCCCTTCCAAGTCGAGAGCGATGCATCAGACGTCGCTCTGGCCGCCACCCTCAACCAGGCAGGCAGGCCCGTGGCATTCTTTTCACGAACCCTTCATGCCTCCGAAATTCGGCACTCCTCCGTCGAAAAAGAGGCCCAAGCCATCGTTGAAGCTGTGCGGCATTGGAGGCATTACATGGCCGGCAGGAGATTCACTCTCCTCACTGACCAACAGTCGGTAGCTTTCATGTTTAACAACAAAGAGCGGGGCAAGATTAAAAACGATAAAATCTTGAGGTGGAGGATAGAGCTCTCCACCTACAACAACGAGATTTTGTATTGTCCCGGTAAGCTCAACGAGCCCCCGATACCCTATCCCGTGGTACATGTGCCAGCACACAGGTGGACCGACTCCGGACTCTGCATGACAACCTTTGTCACCCAGGAGTCACACGTTTGTGCCACTTCATCAAGGCCCGCAATCTGCCCTAATCCGTCAAGGAAGTAAAGGCAATCACCAGAGACTGCCAGGTCTGCGCGGAGTGCAAACCGCACTTCTACCAGCCAGACCGTACTCGCCTGGTGAAGGCCTCCCGCCCCTTTGAACGCCTTAGCGCGGACTTCAAAGGGCCCCTCCCCTCCACCGACCGTAACACGTACTTCCTCAGTGTGGTCGATGAGTACTCCAAATTCCCCTTCGCCATCCCATGCCCTGTTATGACGTCTGCCACCGTCATCAAAGCCTTCAACACCATCTTCGCTCTGTTCCACTTCCCCGCCTACGTCCACAGCGACATGGGGATCCTCATTCATGAGCGATGAGCTACGTCAGTTCGTGTTCAACAAGGGTATCGCCCCGAGCAGGACGACCAGCTATAACCCCCGGGGAAACGGACAGGTGGAGAGGGAGAATGGGTTGGTTTGGAGGACTGTCCAGCTGGCCCTATGGTCCAGAAATCTTCTGGCCTCCCGCTGGGAGGAGGTCCTCCCCGGCGCAATGCACTCCATTCGGTCGCTACTCTGCACTGTGACTAATGACACACCCATGAACGTCTCTTTGCCTTCCCCAGGAAGTCCACCTCCGGGGTGTCTCTCCCGACTTGGCTTGCAGCTCCAGGACCCGTACTCCTCCATAAGCATGTACGTCTCCACAAGGCGGACCCATTGGTTGAAAGAGTACAGCTACTCCACGCCAACCCGCAGTATGCCTACGTAGCGTACCCCGACGGCTGCCAAGATACTGTCTCCCCCAGGGACCTGGCACCAGCTGGTTTCACACACACACCCCGCCCAGCGCCAGCCTCCCCTTCCCCGGCGCACCCCATCGCAGCCCCCGCCCCAGGACAATCCGTCCTCCCCCTGCCCACGCCCGAGGATGACGAGGATTTCGGCATGCTCCTGGAGTCACTGAGGACCAGACCGACACCGGAATCGCCGCCACCACTGCGGCGCTCCCAACGGCAGATCAAGGCTCCGGACCGACTGAACCTGCAACTTGATCAGGACTCCATTTTTTCTCTGTAGTTGAAACATGTACTTGTATGTAGTTCTCCACCACCCCCGTCGGACTCAATTTTAACAGGGGTTGAATGTGGTAGTCACCACTGATATATATATTAGGTGATTTGTGGTAAGGTCCTGTACTACAGGGGGTAGTTCCCTGCCTGCTGGCTTCGCCCAGTAGGCGGAGTATAAATATGTGCGCTCCCCATACAGCAGCCATTTCGCCAGCTGCTGTAGGAGGCCACACATCTTAGTGTAATAAAGCCTCAGTTGCATTCAACTCTCGTCTTTATGTAATTTTTTTTTTATAAATGTTTTATTGAAAATTTTTTCCCAAACAACAATTTTTCCCCTCTTACAAAGCAAACGCAACAATAACAATACAGAAGTTTTAAACAATACACAAGTAACAAAACCCCTTTATCTTTGACCTAAACTAAACCCCCCCCCTCCCCCCCCCCCTGGGTTGCTGCTGCTGGTCATCTGTCTTCCCTCTAACGTTCCCCTAGGTAGTCGAGAAATGGCTGCCACCGCCTGGTGAACCCTTGAGCCGATCCTCTCAGGGCAAACTTTATCTGCTCCAGTTTAATGAACCCCGCCATATCATTTACCCAGGCCTCCAGTCCGGGGGGTTTCGCCTCCTTCCACATGAGTAGGATCCTGCGCCGGGCTACTAGGGACGCAAAGGCCACAACGTCGGCCTCTTTCGCCTCCTGCACTCCCGGCTCTTCCGCAACTCCAAATAGAGCTAACCCCCAGCCTGGTTTGACCCGGGCCTTCACCACCCGCGAAATCACTCCCGTCACTCCCTTCCAATACCCTTCCAGTGCCGGGCATGCCCAAAACATATGTGCGTGGTTTGCCGGGCTCCCGCCACACCTCCCACATTTGTCCTCCACTCCAAAGAACCTGCTCAATCTTGCTCCCGTTATGTGTGCTCTATGTAGCACCTTAAATTGAATCAGGCTAAGCCTGGCGCATGAGGAAGAGGAATTTACCCTGCTTAGGGCATCAGCCCACATACCCTCCTCTATCTCCTCCCCTAGTTCTTCTTCCCACTTTCCTTTTAGTTCGCCCACCGACTCCTCCCCCTCTTCCCTCATCTCTCGGTAAATCTCTGACACCTTGCCCTCTCTGACCCACACCCCTGAAAGCACCCTGTCCTGTATCCCCTGTGTCGGAAGCAACGGAAATTCCCTCACCTGTTGTCTAGTAAATGCCCTCACCTGCATATATCTCAAGAAATTTCCCCGGGGCAACTTATACTTTTCCTCCAATGCTCCCAAGCTCGCAAAAGTCCCATCTATAAATAAATCTCCCACCCTCCTAATTCCCAACTGGAACCAGCTCTGAAATCCTCCATCCATTCTTCCTGGGGCGAACCTATGGTTGTTCCTGATTGGGGACCCCACCAGGGCTTCCCGCACCCCTCTCTGTCGCCTCCACTGTCCCCAGATATTCAATGTTGCCGCCACCACCAGGTTCGTGGTAAACTTTTTAGGTGAGATCGGTAGCGGCGCCGTCACCAGCGCCTCTAAACTCGTCCCTTTACAGGACTTTCTCTCCAGTCTTTCCCACGCCGCTCCCTCACCCTCCATCATCCATTTACGTATCATTGCCACATTGGCGGCCCAATAGTAATCGCCCAAGTTCGGTAGTGCCAATCCTCCTCTGTCCCTACTACGCTGAAGGAACCCCCTCCTTACTCTCGGAACTTTCCCTGCCCACACGAAGCTCGTGATGCTCCTGTCTATTTTATTAAAAAAGGTCTTAGTGATTAATATAGGGAGACATTGAAATACAAATAAGAACCTCGGGAGGACCATCATCTTAATTGCTTGCACCCTGCCCGCCAGCGATAGAGGCTGCATGTCCCACCTCTTGAAGTCCTCCTCCATTTGTTCTACCAACCGTGTCAGATTAAGTCTGTGCAAGGTTCCCCAGCTCCTAGCGATCTGAATCCCCAAGTATCGGAAGTTTCTTTCCACTTTCCTTAGAGGTAAGCCTTCTATCTCTCTACTCTGGTCCCCTGGATGTATCACAAATAATTCACTCTTCCCCATGTTTAGCCTATACCCCGAGAAATCCCCGAACCCCCTCAAAATTCGCATAACCTCTATCATTCCCCCCGCTGGGTCCGACACGTATAATAATAGGTCATCCGCATATAACGAGACTCGGTGTTCTTCTCCCCCTCTAATCACCCCTCTCCATTTCCTGGAGTCTCTCAACGCCATGGCCAGAGGTTCAATTGCCAACGCGAACAACAATGGAGACAGCGGGCATCCCTGTCTTGTTCCCCTATATAGTCGGAAATACTCCGATCTATGTCGACCTGTAACTACGCTTGCCGTTGGAGCCCCATAAAGAAGTCTAACCCAGCTAATAAACCCGTTCCCAAACCCAAACCTCCTTAACACTTCCCATAAATACTCCCACTCCACCCTATCAAATGCCTTCTCTGCGTCCATTGCCGCCACTATCTCTGCCTCCCCCTCCACTGGGGGCATCATTATCACCCCTAATAGTCTTCGCACGTTAACATTCAGTTGTCTCCATTTTACGAACCCTGTCTGGTCTTCGTGCACCACCCCCGGGACACAGTCCTCTATCCTCGATGCCAGTACCTTTGCCAACAATTTGGCGTCCACGTTCAACAATGAAATGGGTCTATAGGACCCGCACTGCAACGGATCTTTATCCCTCTTCAAAATTAACGATATCGTCGCCTCCGACATCGTCGGGGGTAGAGTCCCCCCTTTCCTGGCCTCATTGAACGTCCTCACCATCAACGGGGCCAACAAGTCCACATATTTTCTGTAATACTCCACCGGGAACCCGTCTGGTCCTGGGGCCTTCCCTGCTTGCATGCTTCCCAGTCCCTTAATAACCTCGTCCACCCCAATCGGTGCCCCCAGGCCTACCACCCCCCGCTCCTCCACTTTCGGGAACCTCAATTGGTCCAGGAACTGCCGCATCCCCTCCTCTCCCTCTGGGGGTTGAGACCTATACAGTTCCTCATAGAAGGTCTTGAACACCTCATTTATCTTTCCTGCCCTTCGCACCGTGTCTCCCCTTTCGTCTCTAATTCCTCCTATCTCCCTCGCTGCTGCCCTCTTTCGCAATTGATGAGCCAACAGGCGACTCGCCTTTTCCCCATATTCATACCTCCTCCCCTGTGCCTTCCTCCACAGTACCTCCGCCTTTCTGGTGGTCAGAAGGTCAAATTCCGTCTGGAGTCGTCTCCTCTCCCTGTACAATTCCTCCTCCGGGGTCTCTGCAAATTCCCTATCCACCCTTAAAATCTCCCCCAGTAATCTTTCCCTTTCCTTGGCCTCTGTTTTCCTTTTGTGGGCCCCAATGGAGATCAGCTCTCCTCTGACCACCGCTTTTAGTGCTTCCCATACCACTCCCAGATATCTCTCAATACACCCCCGCACTCTTGCACACACTCCCTCATCCGCCATCAGTCCCACATCTAATCGCCAGAGTGTTCTCTGCTCCCTTTCCTCTCCTAATTCCAGGTCCACCCAATGTGGGGCATGATCCGAAACCGCTATGGCTGAGTACTCAGCTTCTTCCACCCTAGAGATCAACGACCTTCCCAAAACAAAAAAATCAATCCGGGAGTACACTTTATGGACATGGGAGAAGAAGGAAAACTCCCTAGCCCTAGGTCTAAGAAATCGCCATGGATCCACTCCCCCCATTTGGTCCATAAACCCCTTAAGTACCTTGGCCGCTGCCGGCCTTCTTCCGGTCCTTGAGCTGGATCTATCTAGCCCCGGGTCCAGCACCGTATTAAAGTCCCCTCCTAAAATCAAGTTTCCTACCTCCAGGTCCGGTATACGCCCCAGCATCCGTCTGATAAATCCCGCATCGTCCCAGTTTGGGGCATACACGTTAACCAACACGACCTCCATTCCCTCCAGCCTGCCACTCACCATTACATATCTACCTCCGCTATCTGCTACGATGTTCTTTGCTTCAAATGCGACCTGTTTCCCCACCAAAATGGCCACCCCTCTGTTCTTTGCGTCAAGTCCTGAGTGGAACACCTGTCCCACCCATCCTTTCCTTAGCCTAACTTGGTCCGCCACCTTTAGGTGCGTCTCTTGGAGCATAACCACGTCTGCCCTTAGTCCTTTCAAATGCGCGAGCACTCTGGCCCTTTTTATCGGTCCGTTCAGGCCTCTCACGTTCCACGTGATCAGCCTCACTAGGGGGCTACCTGCCCCCCTCCCGTGTCGACTAGCCATTACCTTCTCTAGGCCAGTCCCATATCCTGCCTCCGCGCTCCCGCTCGCTCCCCCAGCGTCGCACACCATCCCCGCCCACCCACTCTTTAGCCATTTCCTTTTGGATTTCCGCAGCAGCAACCCAGTTGTTCCCCCCCCCCTCCCCGCTAGATCTCTTTCTAGCATAATTGCTCCCCCCATATTACTTCCGTAAGTCAGCTGACTTCAACTGACCCCGGCTACTCCTGCTCACTCCTCGACCCCCCCCATGTGGGGAACTCCCATCCGCCTTGCGCCTGTCTTCCCGCCTTATTCTTTATGGTGCGGGAACATCCCTTTACCTGACCCGCCTCTTATGGCGCAGCTCCCTTTCCCCTCCCCCTCCCCTTCCCCATTCTCCAACTATGTCCCGTCTTTCCCCCCTCACCGGCGCCCACATTTCCCCAATGTCTCCCCCCTTCCCTGTTTACTTCTCAATTAACTTCCACCGTAACATTAACAATAACATTTCCTGCAGCATCAGTCCCTCAGTTCCGATCCAATTTCTCTTCTTTGATGAAGGTCCATGCTTCCTCCGCCGTCTCGAAATAATGGTGTCTCTCCTGATACGTGACCCATAGTCTTGCCGGCTGCAGCATCCCGAACTTCACCTTCCTTTTATGCAACACCTCTTTGGCTCGGTTGAAGCTCGCCCTCCTTCTCGCCACCTCCGCACTCCAATCCTGGTATACCCGTACCACTGCATTCTCCCATCTGCTACTCCGCACCTTTTTAGCCCATCTCAGGACCTCTTCTCTATCCTTAAGGCGGTAAAATCGCACGATTATCGCCCTGGGTGGTTCTCCCGCTTTTGGTCTTCTCGCCGGAATCCGATTTGCCCACTCCACCTCCAAGGGGCCCGTAGGGGCCTCAGCACCCATCAGTGAGCTCAGCATCATACTTGCGTACGCTCCACAGTCCACTCCTTCCACACCCTCAGGGAGACCCAGTATCCGAAGGTTCTTCCTTCGCGCTCCATTTTCTAGGGCTTCGATCCTTTCAGTACACTTTTTATGAAGTGCCTCGTGCGTCTGTGTCTTAACCGCCAGGCCCAGGATCTCGTCCTCAATATCTGTCACCTTCTGCTCCACCACACGGAGCTCTGTCTCCTGGGTCTTTAATGTCTCCTTGAGCCCCTCAATTGCCTGTAGCAACGGGGTCAGCACCTCCCTCTTCAGCAGCTTCACGCACCGTCTCACAATTTCATGCTCAGGCCCCCATGTCGCCTGCGCTTTCTCCGCCGCCATCTTGTACTTCTCTCTTTCTGACCCTTTGGTCGACGATTCCTCGCGCTGCAGCCGCCGCCGCCGGTTTTTTCCTCCTTCGTTTGGGGGGGACTCCCTTCTCACACGCCCCACACCGGGTTGCGTCGTCGAAAAATTCCCCGTTGGGGCTCTTAAAAGAGCCCGAAGGTCCGTCGGAGCTGGAGCCGCCGAAACGTGCGGCTAGCTAGGCATCACCGCAACCGGAAGTCCCTTCAGTGGCCTTGATGAGGTCTTTTCACAGTTGTTCCCTCTGCTGCTAGAATTCACTTTTGATACAGGCCCTCAGGTCAGCTTGCAGCTTTAAGCTTGCCCTTCCCCCGCCTGCATGCTGGAAGAAGCCCTGTTTATCCTGCAGTTGCAGCCAAATCTTTTACTGTTTCTGCGTGTGTCTGGCAACCAAGAGACATACCCTTCCTGGGGGACACTGTCGGGGGAATATTGCAGCCTTCTTCCCACACCGGGAAATGTCAAACAAATGCCGTGGGATCCCTGTAAAAGAGCCCAAAAGTCCGTTCCAAGCAGGAGCTGCCGAATATGCGACCTAGCTCTGCATAGCCGCACCCGGAAGTCCGTCTTTATGTAATTGATCGTGCATCACTGAGGGAGAGAGAGGAGGTAGGACATGTTCGCAGAGGCGCAGCCATGGGTTGCCGGATCTGCCACTGGTAGGGCTGGCTGGGGGTTGGGGGGGCATCTGCCAGGACCAGGAAGGAATAGCGGAGCGGGAAGGGGGGCGGCCAGGGGATGGGCTGTGGGGTCAGAGTGACCTCCCCCGGGATCGGGGTGTCCAGACACATACTGCGGCCTGCAAGGAAGCCATCTTGCTGCGCATCCCAGTGACCTCCCCGGTGGCCCATGGGTGCGCAGTGACACCAGCCGGCAGGTCATCACGCAAATCATCCAAGGGCAACTCCCTCAGTAGCTCCTACAGGCGGGGGTCACAGGGCATGGGTAGGGCCACCCATTAGTACCCCTGCCGGCAGGGCCAGGGGCCCTGCGGTTCCGGGTACCGACGGGGCCTGGGGTGCGGTGTAGAGGGCAGAGTACCAGGGGGAACATCCGGGAGTGGACTTGGGGAGGGGTGCGGAGGGAGGGGGAGGGGGACATGCAAGGGCATCTTCTGACAGGACAGCTTTTACAAACCGAAAGGAGTTCCACTGGATGAACGTGCAGCTGATGTGTGACCATGAGCTGCACATGATGCACATCTGCGCCCAATACCCGGGCAGAGTGCATGACGTCTTCATCCTGACTTCCCACTCCGGGTGAGGGGTTGGCTCCTGGGCGACAGGAGTTATCCACTTCATTAACATGCCCAACCAAGGTGAGTGTCTCTGGGATGGTGGAGGGTGTTGGAAACTGCTATGACAGGAAGTCAGTGTTGTCCCTGGACTGGTGCTCCGAGGCGTCATGGGCTGGCATTTGGCTCACGTACTGTCCGTTGCCTTCTTGTCATTTGAATCTGCTTGGGGTCGGGACTCAGATACACCAGATGCGCCTGCCTCATCGTGATCCTGCAAGACACAAGACATGACGCATGATTGGATCACGGGGGTGGGGTGGGAGTCATGCCAGGCATGCCATAGGAAATCGCAACGCAGTGGGGTCTCACTTGGTTGCCGAATGCCGATCTTAGTCTCTGTGACTGCCCTCTCTCCGGGCCCACTGAGCAGTGCCTGCTGCTCCGCGATGGTGAGGGTCCGCGGGTCAGGTGGTCTCCCTCTAGTCTTCCCTCGCTCTCCCGGTTGTGCGCCGCTTTCTCCTGCGGGGGGATGCGTAGACAGAAAGCATACTGTGTTAGGCAGTTGGGGGTGGGCAGCACAGAGCATGGGCAGTTTCTGGCCTTTGTGGCCAGAGCACCCGGCCATGATGGTCGGAATGGTTGCTGGCATGTGGTGCAGGGTGGGAGTGTGCACACTGCAGGTGGGTGGGGTTCAGCTGCCCTCCAGGTGGATGGATGGGGGGGTGGATTTTGGGTGTTTGTGTCGGGGGTTGGTGCCAGAGGCACAAGTGCTGCCTATTCACCCTGGCCACCCTGAGGTGGCTGTGCAGCTTCTTTCTGCACTGCTGGCTAGTTCTGGGGGTGGGCCCACGGCCTATGCCAACTGCACCCAGGCCCGGTGTACAGTGGCAGGTGGCAGCCTCCTTCCCACCCTGGGGAACAGGGTAGCCCTCATCTCCTCCACGGCGTCCAGCAGGGTCTCAAGCTCGCCGTCCGCAAACCGGGGTGCCCCTCTCCATGCTGCCATCTTGTTCGCTGGAATGAGTGTGAGTGGGGAGTGGAGTGCTAATATGCGGCTGCAGCTTGTCAGCCTCTCAAATGTCAATCCCGACCCCGGCGAATCCAACGCCGTTTTCATTGCAATCGATTGTGTTCTATGTGGCGCAGGTACTAGTCCATGAACAGATCATGAATTGCTCGAGGACCGGCCCCAATTTAGTTGTCGTAAAAGTCCACTAATCCAGTTTCGGCATCAACACTTGGTTTCTGAAATGGAGAATCTCCTGGAAATGGAGGCAATAGGCAAACAAACTGGGAAATAAGTGGCTGTACCATATATAATTAAGGATGCAGTGTTCATGCTAATAAATATTATGAGAATTATGGGAAGGTATGCTAACATATTGGCTGCAATCTTCCAATGTTCAGAGCAGCGAAATCTGGATTTAAGTCAGTGCTGCATGTCAGGATCCTATTGTCGTCCTAGTGCATACATAGGCCTGCAATTGCCCGGGAAGCTGGGGCACAACACAACTGTCTCTGACCCTGAGGTGTCAAAGATTTAGAAGTTACTTTATGGAAGTTACCTGGATACTTCCCCGGAATTGTTATTGCAGAGCAGTGCCACCAACGTGATGGGCAAAATGGCCCCCTTGTACAGTGACCATGATGTTGTGTTCAGAATTTTCCAGCACTTCATACCGGCAGCAACTTCGGGTCCTGCTGATGTGGATGGAGGTTTCAATGGCTCTCCAGCCCTGCCATGGGGAAACCCATGGTGGAGAGCCGGGGTGTGTGCAGGTGGTGGCTGGAAAATTCCAGCCAATGATTCATGATTCTTTGCGCGTTGCCATGAGATTTAGGACTGCACCTGGTGTAACCATAGCAATATAGCATTAGGACCAGCCAACTTTAAAAAAAAACATTTCCTGTAAATGTGCTCAATGCCGCAAAGACCAAATTTATTGTCCATCTCTAGTTGCCCAGAGAAAGCAATTGGCCCAGAATTTGCTGGTGGGGGGCATCTTGGTGTGCCCCACAAGTTATTCTTTTTCCTCAACCATCAACTCAAATAAACTCAAAGAACAATTTACTACCTGTAGAAGTGAGAGGCCACAGTTTCAATTGGTCCCTTTCTGTGCCTTCAAGGTTGTGTGGCAGTACGGGAACAAAAATCTCCTCATTCTAAAATCTCCTCATTGTTAAATACGAACCCTACCTTTACGTAGTAAGTTACAATCATTAGAGCAGGACAAATTCAGGTATGTCTTGAAGTTTTGGGAGGTCCTGGGGGAGATTGGCAACATGAGCTTGTTTCCTGAGGCTAATAATGGAACAATGCAAATCCTCCAGCAACTTGTGGTGATTCACAATATATCTCTCCCTTGCCATAAATAACTATATTATTATTATACACTAACAGAGTCGGCATCAAAATTGTTGTTATTTTCCCATGCATTGCAATGAAATTGGTCAGAAATATAAATGCTTTCATTGAACGGAAGACATATTTCTGTCATTGCAATGAAATTGGTCAGAAATATCAATGCATTTAATGAACGGAAGATATATTTTTGTCAACATGGAATTTTTATGCATTGACGTAAGTAGGTATTGGCTTTCATGGCAACATATTTCCAGATACTTCAATAACACTTCCTTCTCTTGTGATCTCTAACACCAAAAGGGACATGTGTCCCAATGATGTGGGAACATGATCACCTCCAAGTTACCTTCCAAGTTAAAGATTTCTAGTTTATTGTTGTGTGATAAATATCCGGCAATTCTCTACTACTGCAGGCAGAGAAATGGGTGACCACCAGAAAGGGCAGGCAGTCAGTGCAGGAATCCCCTGTGGTTGTCCCCCTCTCGAACAGATATACCCCTTTGGATACTGTCGGGGGGGATAGCCTATCAGGGGAAAACAGCAGTAGCCAGAGCAGTGGCACCACGGCTGGCTCTGATGTTCAGAAGGGAGGGTCAAAGCGCAGAAGAGTAATAGTAATAGGGGACTCTATAGTCAGGGGCACAGATAGGCGCTTCTGTGGACGTGAAAGAGACTCCAGGGTGGTATGTTGCCTCCCTGGTGGGAGGGTCCAGGATGTCTCCGAACGGGTAGAGGGCATCCTGAAGGGGGAGGGCAAACAGGCAGAGGTCGTTGTACATATTGGTACTAACGACATAGGCAGGAAGGGGCATGAGGTCCTGCAGCAGGAGTTCAGGGAGCTAGGCAGAAAGTTAAAAGACAGGACCTCGAGGGTTGTAATCTCGGGATTACTCCCTGTGCCACGTGCCAGTGAGGCTAGAAATAGGAAGATAGAGCAGCTAAACACGTGGCTAAACAGCTGGTGTAGGAGGGATGGTTTCCATTATCTGGACCACTGGGAGCTCTTTCGGGGCAGGTGTGACCTGTATAAGAAGGACGGGTTGCATCTAAACCGGAGAGGCATAAATATCCTGGCCGCGAGGTTTGCTAGTGTCACACGGGAGGGTTTAAACTAGTATGGCAGGGGGGTGGGCACGGGAGCAATAGGTCAGAAGGCGAGAGCATTGAGGGAGAACTAGGGAATAGGGTTAGTGTGGCCCTGAGGCAGAGCAGACAGGGAGAAGTTGCTGAACACAGCAGGTCTGGTGGCCTGAAGTGCATATGTTTTAATGCAAGAAGTATTACGGGTAAGGCAGATGAACTTAGAGCTTGGATTAGTACTTGGAACTATGATGTTGTTGCCATTACAGAGACCTGGTTGAGGGAAGGGCAGGATTGGCAGCTAAACGTTCCAGGATTTAGATGTTTCAGGCGGGATAGAGGGGGATGTAAAAGGGGAGGCGGAGTTGCGCTACTGGTTCGGGAGAATATCACAGCTGTACTGCGAGAGGACACCTCAGAGGGCAGTGAGGCTATATGGGTAGAGATCAGGAATAAGAAGGGTGCAGTCACAATGTTGGGGGTTTACTACAGGCCTCCCAACAGCCAGTGGGAGATAGAGGAGCAGATAGGTAGACAGATTTTGGAAAAGAGTAAAAACAACAGGGTTGTGGTGATGGGAGACTTAAATTTCCCCAATATTGACTGGGACTCACTTAGTGCCAGGGGCTTAGACGGGGCGGAGTTTGTAAGGAGCATCCAGGAGGGCTTCTTAAAACAATATGTAGACAGTCCAACTAGGGAAGGGGGCGGTACTGGACCTGGTATTGGGGAATGAGCCCGGCCAGGTGGTAGATGTTTCAGTAGGGGAGCATTTCGGTAACAGTGACCACAATTCAGTAAGTTTTAAAGTACTGGTGGACAAGGATAAGAGTGGTCCTAGGATGAATGTGCTAAATTGGGGGAAGGCTAATTATAACAATATTAGGCGGGAACTGAAGAACATAGATTGGGGGCGGATGTTTGAGGGCAAATCAACATCTGACATGTGGGAGGCTTTCAAGTGGCAGTTGAAAGGAATTCAGGACCGGCATGTTCCTGTGAGGAAAGAGGATAAATACGGCAATTTTCGGGAACCTTGGATGACGAGAGATATTGTAGGCCTCGTCAAAAAGAAAAAGGAGGCATTTGTCAGGGCTAAAAGGCTGGGAACAGACGAAGCCTGCGTGGAATATAAGGAAAGTAGGAAGGAACTTAAGCAAGGAGTCAGGAGGGCTAGAAGGGGTCACGAAAAGTCATTGGCAAATAGGTTTAAGGAAAATCCCAAGGCTTTTTACACGTACATAAAAAGCAAGAGGGTAGCCAGGGAAAGGGTTGGCCCACTGAAGGATAGGCAAGGGAATCTATGTGTGGAGCCAGAGGAAATGGGCGAGGTACTAAATGAATACTTTGCATCAGTATTCACCAAAGAGAAGAAATTGGTAGATGTTGAGTCTGGAGAAGGGTGTGTAGATAGCCTGGGTCACATTGAGATCCAAAAAGACGAGGTGTTGGGTGTCTTAAAAAATATTAAGGTAGATAAGTCCCCAGGGCCTGATGGGATCTACCCCAGAATACTGAAGGAGGCTGGAGAGGAAATTGCTGAGGCCTTGACAGAAATCTTTGGATCCTCGCTGTATTCAGGGGATGTCCTGGAGGACTGGAGAATAGCCAATGTTGTTCCTCTGTTTAAGAAGGGTAGCAAGGATAATCCCGGGAACTACAGGCCGGTGAGCCTTACTTCAGTGGTAGGGAAATTACTGGAGAGAATTCTTCGAGACAGGATCTACTCCCATTTGGAAGCAAATGGACGTATTAGTGAGAGGCAGCACGGTTTTGTGAAGGGGAGGTCGTGTCTCACTAACTTGATAGAGTTTTTCGAGGAGGTCACTAAGATGATTGATGCAGGTAGGGCAGTGGATGTTGTCTATATGGACTTCAGTAAGGCCTTTGACAAGGTCCCTCATGGTAGACTAGTACAAAAGGTGAAGTCACACGGGATCAGGGGTGAGCTGGCAAGGTGGATACAGAACTGGCTAGGCCATAGAAGGCAGAGAGTAGCAATGGAAGGATGCTTTTCTCATTGGATGGCTGTGACCAGTGGTGTTCCACAGGGATCAGTGCTGGGACCTTTGCTCTTTGTAGTATATATAAATGATTTGGAGGAAAATATAACTGGTCTGATTAGTAAGTTTGCAGACGACACAAAGGTTGGTGGAATTGCGGATAGCGATGAGGACTGTCGGAGGATACAGCAGGATTTAGATTGTTTGGAGACTTGGGCGGAGAGATGGCAGATGGAGTTTAATCCGGACAAATGTGAGGTAATGCATTTTGGAAGGTCTAATGCAGGTAGGGAATATACAGTGAATGGTAGAACCCTCAAGAGTATTGAAAGTCAAAGAGATCTAGGAGTACAGGTCCACAGGTCATTGAAAGGGGCAACACAGGTGGAGAAGGTAGTCAAGAAGGCAGACGGCATGCTTGCCTTCATTGGCCGGGGCATTGAGTATAAGAATTGGCAAGTCATGTTGCAGCTGTATAGAACCTTAGTTAGGCCACACTTGGAGTATAGTGTTCAATTCTGGTCGCCACACTACCAGAAGGATGTGGAGGCTTTAGAGAGGGTGCAGAAGAGATTTACCAGAATGTTGCCTGGTATGGAGGGCATTAGCTATGAGGAGCGGTTGAATAAACTCGGTTTGTTCTCACTGGAACGAAGGAGGTTGAGGGGAGACTTGATAGAGGTATACAAAATTATGAGGGGCATAGGCAGAGTGGATAGTCAGAGGCTTTTCCCCAGGGTAGAGGGGTCAATTACTCGGGGGCATAGGTTTAAGGTGAGAGGGGCAAGGTTTAGAGTAGATGTACGAGGCAAGTTTTTTACGCAGAGGGTAGTGGGTGCCTGGAACTCGCTACCGGAGGAGGTGGTGGAAGCAGGGACGATAGTGATATTTAAGGGGCATCTTGACAAATACATGAATAGGATGGGAATAGAGAGATACGGACCCAGGAAGTGTAGAAGATTGTAGTTTAGTCGGGCAGCATGGTCGGCACGGGCTTGGAGGGCCGAAGGGCCTGTTCCTGTGCTGTACATTTCTTTGTTCTTTGTTCTTTGTTAACTTCACTGAGGGTAAGTAATTACAATATTTAAATGAGGACAAGTGCCTCAAACAACAGCCCTGTTGGTTTAACAGCTGCAAGCCACATTTCCTAGGACTCTAGAAACTAGGCAATGGGAGAGGTGAGATATGCCAGATCCAGCATCTAAGTCCTGCTTGTGGGTCAAGATGAGCAGAAGTGCTTTGGCCCAGCACCCCCTAATCTAAATATTGAGAACTTTTTATATCAAATCTGTGGGCTACGTTGGTCTCCCTCCTCATGGTAGGATGACTCCCTTGCAATTTCGTGACCTCCCCACCGTCATACTTTACCCCTTTCCCTCACTGTGAACTGATAGCTACCTGCCTGCCATTCTCCCGCTCACATCTGCAAAGTCTCCTTCCCTTCCTCTGGTCTGTGGCTATACACCCAGAAAGCAGGTATTCTCACCCAGCAGCCAGGCAGCTTCTCAATTTGGACAGCTGTGTTTCCATATTTCTGTGTTTTCTGGCTGTCAACAATCACCCCTGCTCCCTCCCTGCTATCAATATCAAGAAACTCTTGAACATTTTGCATGATTGAAATGAGATGGGGAGAGTTTGTAAGGTGTGCAACAATGTGAGTGTAAGAAACACTGAGACACTCAGGCCATTTCTGACAAAAGCCTGTGATCTGCAGCTGGATGTGTCACTGGATTTCTGGCTTCTCCACCTCCACTTTACAAAGAGATGATGCTGCAGAGACACACCATCTGCTGCATAATGATCTACAAGCAAAAACTGGGCCAGGAACAGTTCTTCCTGGAGAAGCAAAGATTACCATCACAGCATGAAATCTCTATGCCACTACATCCTTCCAAACCAACCCAGGAGATATCTTACACATTAAGCAGTCTGAAATGATGCATGTACTGCAGTGTCAGCAAGGACCCACATCTTCATCACATTGCCTGTAGAAAAGAGGCATCAGCTGGTGGTATACATGGTTACTGGATGGAAACTCAGGACTCTTTATTTCAACCTCAAGGGCTGAAGATTTTCTCTCAATTCGCAATCAGGTGATATTCTTCCTTCAAAAACATCACAGTGAACGCTAATGGTTCTTATCCAAGAAGAGGCAGTCCACAGTGCACACATACTGTGAAGGAAAAGCACTAAATGGATTTTCCATGGAAAAACCAGAATATCCTCTGCACCTGTACTGCTGACCATCCTTTATCAACAGAGGAGAGCCTTGGGTGAGAAGCACACTCTTCACATTCACCTGGAAGAAAAATATTTTAGGCAACTTGGTGCATAGCAAGAATGTGTGTAAAATGGCAATTATGATGCTAATGCTAGAAATAATTCATCTCAGGATTGGGAAATTTCCAGTTTAAATTAAGGAGTTCCATGCTCTTTTTCCTAAGTGTCGGATGTATCTTCTCCTTGGGGTGTGGATGTTGCTGACAAGGCCAGCAGTTATTGCCATCCCTAATCACCCTGGGTAAGGTGGTTGTGTGCCGCCTTCTTGAACTGCTGCTATCTAAGTGATATTTTTTTTAATGTATTTTATTACAAACATGTATCTAAACAGGTGACAGCGAATAAACACCCCGGGAAACAAGCTTCCCAACAATCAACTATGCAGCCTGTAAATATTTTTCCATTTTTTAACCCCTCCATCCCCTGCCACGAACAGCCCCTCAAACACAGTCACAAATATCCCCCACCTTTCCTCAAACCCCCATGAAGAGCCCCTTAACTCATATTTTATCATCTCGAATTGCAGGAAGTCGTACAGATCACCCAACCAAGCCGCTACCCCTGGTGGAGATGCCAACCGCCACTCCAGGAAAATTTGCCGCCGTGCAATCAGAGAGGCGAAGGTCAAGACATCAGCCTTCCTCCTCACCATGAGCTCCGGCTTCTCTGAAACCCAGAATATCGCCACCAAAGGATCCGGGTCCACCGTAGAACATAGAACATAGAGCATACAGTGCAGAAGGAGGCCAATCGGCCCATCGAGTCTGCACCGGCCCACTTAAGCCCTCACTTCCACCCTATACCCGTAACCCAATAAACCCTCCTAAACGTTTTGGTCACTAAGGGCAATTTATCATGGCCAATCGATCTAACCTGCACTTCTTTGGACTGTGGGAGGAAACCGGAGCGCCCGGAGGAAACCCATGCAGACACGGGGAGAACGTGCAGACTCCTCACAGACAGTGACCCAGCGGGGAATCGAACCTGGGACCCTGGCGCTGTGAAGCCACAGTGCTATCCACTTGTGATACCGTGCTGCCCAATTCACTTGTGCTATCATGTTTCTCCTCCACTATCCTGGCTAAGACCGCGAACACTCCCGCCTAGAATCTTCCCAATTTTTTGTAACCCCAAAACATTTGCGCGTGATTCCCTGGCCCTCATCCACACCTCTCACACTCATCTGTTGCCCCCTGAAAGGACCCACTCATTCTCGCCCAATTCATATGCACCCTGTGCACCACGTTAAGCTGTATCAGACTCATCCTTGCACAAGAGGAGGTCCCGTTGGTCATGTTATTCATCCTGGGGTAACACGGACTGCAACTGGATGCAGTTGTACTGTAACGTAGACACCAAACTTTGATGTAAGTTCAATACGCTTTGTTTAACTTGCTGAGCAGAGCATACAGTTCGCTGTGGGTTGACACTCTACTAATCTAAGTGTGCTAACTGTAACTAACTAGACCAGACTAGCTCTGAGCCACATGTAGGAGGTGCTAACTGATATGTACACCCTGACTGTCACTACAGTTGTCACCAGTGGAAAGAGGCAAGAGTGCTGATGCCTCGTGTGTTTTATAGTGGGAAATCCCCCTCTAGTGTTCTGTCTGGTGATTGGTTGTGTTCTGTCCTGTGTGTTGATTGGCTGTACTGAGTGTCTGTCCCTGCCTGTCTGTATCTCATTATGTGCATGAGTGCATATTATGATATACCCCCTTTTTTTTTAAATGTTGTCGGTTGCTTGGAGAATATGCGACTGGTTGTATATGTTTAACTATTTACATTAAATGACGAGTGAATGAATATGTACATGAAAGGTGTCTAGCGTGCAGATACAGAACAAAATTTACAAGATAAATGTCTATAAGTCCAATCTTTGGGGCTTGAGTCGGAACCTTGTCGACCGCCTGAGAGGTGGAGGTGGGGACGACGGCGCCTTGAGAGGCGGGATTGTTGCCGGATTGGTGGCCTCGTGGTGCGAGGTATCCGGAGGAGGTATAACAGCATCTGGAAAAGTAAGATTTGGTGGTGGGCAGGCAAGTTTGCGCAGTGCCCTTCTGTTGCGCCTGACAATGGAGCCATCAGCCGTACAAACCACAAACGATCTGGGAGCAGCCTGTCGAACAACAACACTGGGGCTGACCAGCCTCCATCAGGTAGCTTGATGCGAACAGCGTTGAGCCGGAGACATAACGGTGGACAGAGGGGTTGCCCTGTAAGCCTGTCGAACAACAACAGCTGGGGCTGACCAGCCTCCATCAGGTAGCTTGATGCGAACAGCATCTTCCGGAGAGAGCACAAGCAAATTGGTAGCATGAGCATCGTATGTCAGCTTTTGCCGGTTCCTGAGATGCTGCACCTTTTGCAGCACTGGGAGGTGATCCAGGTCTGGTAAGTGTATGGCCGGAACAGTCGCCCGCAGGTCTCTATTCATGAGGTGTTGAGCCGGAGACATAACGGTGGACAGAGGGGTTGCCACGCCAACAGTGCAAGGTTGAAGTCAGGAGCAGAGTCCACAGCCTTGCAGAGCAGTTGCTTCACTATATGGACCCCTTCCTCGACCTTCCCGTTGGACTGCGGGTAGTGTGGGCTTGAGGTCATGTGTTTGAATTGGTACGACTTGGCAAAATTGGACCACTCTTGGCTGTGGAAGCAGGGACCATTGTCACTCATGACAGTGAGTGGAATACCATGCCTCACAAATGTCTCCTTGCAGGCCTTGATGATTGTCCTTGATGTGAGGTCTGACAGCTTCACAACGTCCGGGTGATTTGAGAAGTAATCTATGATAAGCACATAGTCACGCCCATTGGCGTGAAAAAGGTCGATTCCCACCTTGGACCACGGAGAGGTCACGATCTTGTGTTGCTGGAGTGTTTCTTTTGCCTGAGCAAGCTGGTAACGCTGGCAGGTCGCACAATTGAGGACCATGTTGGATATGTCCTGGTTGATTCCAGGCCAATAGACAGCCTGCCAGGCCCTGCGTCTACACTTTGAGACCGAGGTGTCCCTCGTGGATTTGTTTGAGCACTAAGCTCTGCAGGCTGCGAGGAATAACGATACGATCTAGCTTGAGGAGGATCCCCTCAACCACTGTCAGGTCGTCCTTTACATTAAAGAACTGAGGGCATTGCCCTTTTTGCCAGCCATTTGTGAAGGTGCACTATATGCTGCAGAAGAGGGTCCTTGGCAGTCTCTTCATGAATGTTGATCACTCTTTCATCTGAGGCCGGGAGGTTGCTAGCACACAGCTGCACCTGTGCCTCAATTTGAAGGATGAAGTCAACCTGTTCACAGTGCGAGGTGATGGAGCATGACAGGGCATCCGCAATTATCAGCTCCTTGCCTGGTGTGTATACTAACTCAAAATTGTACCTGCGGAGTCGAAGGAGAATGAGCTGAAGCCTGGACGTCATGTCATTCAAGTCCTTATGAATAATATGGACCAAGGGTCTGTGGTCAGTCTCCACTGTGAAGGTTGGTAGACTGTAGATGTAGCCATGGAACTTTACAATGCCGGTTAGGAGGCCCAGGCACTCTTTCTCTATCTGGGCATACCTCTGTTCAGTAGGAGTCATGGCCCTTGACGCATAAGCAACTGGAGCCCAGGACGAGGAGTCATCCTTCTGGAGGAGCACTGCACCAATGCCGTCCTGGCTTGCGTCCATGGAGATTTTTGTTTCCCTGTCCTGGTCAAAAAACACGAGTACCGGAGCTGTGGTGAGCTTTGCCTTCAGCTCGAGCCATTCTGCTTGATGTCTGGGTAGCCACTGGAATGCAGTGGACTTCTTCACCAGATGCCTGAGAGCCGTGGTGTGTGAGGCCAGGTTGGGAATGAATTTTCCCAAGAAGTTCACCATACCGAGGAAGCGTAGCACCGCCTTTTTGTCTTCCGGGGTCTTCATGGCGTTAATGGCCTTGACTTTGTCCGAATCTGGTTGCACACCCTGCTGGGATATTTGGTCACTCAAGAACTTGATGGATGACGTGCCAAAGGAAAACTTGGCCTTGTTCAGCTTGAGGCCGTTTGTATGGACACGTCAAAAGGCTTGTTTGAGATGAGATATGTGTTCCTCGGAGGTCGTGGGCCATATGATTACATCATCTACGTAGACACACACACCCTCAGTGCCCTCCATCATCTGCTCCATGATCCTGTGGAAGATGTCAGAGGCTGAAACGATGTTGAACGGCACACGGTTATAACAGTACCTGCCAAATGGTGTGTTGAACGTGCAGAGATTCCTGCTGGACTCGTCCAGTTGTATCTGCCAGAATCCACGTGATTCATCTCGCTTCATGAAGAATTTGGCATGTGCCATCTCACTGGTCAGTTCCTCCCGCTTCGGGATCGGGTAGTGTTCCCGCATTATGTCCGGTTTGGGATCTATGCATATCCGCAACTCTCCTGAGGGCTTCTTCACACAGACCATCGAGTTGACCCAGTCAGTCGGTTCTGTCACTTTGGAGATTATGCCCTGGTCTTGGAGCTCCTGCAACTGTGTCTTTAAACGTTCTTTCAGAGGAGCCGGGACCCGGCGTGGTGCATGGATTACAGGCGCGGCATCAGGCCTCAGTAAGATCGTGTAGCAGTATGGCAGAGAACCCATTCCACTAAACACATCTGGGTATTGCGCAAGGATGTCATCAATGTCAGCCTGAAGATCCACATTGGAAGAGGACATAAGAACATAAGAACTAGGAGCAGGAGTAGGCCATCTGGCCCCTCGAGCCTGCTCCACCATTCAATGAGATCATGGCTGATCTTTTGTGGACTCAGCTCCACTTTCCGGCCCGAACACCATAACCCTTAATCCCTTTATTCTTCAAAAAATTATCTATCTTTATCTTAAAAATATTTAATGAAGGAGCCTCTACTGCTTCACTGGGCAAGGAATTCCATAGATTCACAACCCTTTGGGTGAAGAAGTTCCTCCTAAACTCAGTCCTAAATCTACTTCCCCTTATTTTGAGGCTATGCCCCCTAGTTCTGCTTTCACCCTCCAGTGGAAACAACCTGCCCGCATCTATCCTATCTATTCCCTTCATAATCTTATATGTTTCTATAAGATCCCCCCTCATCCTTCTAAATTCCAATGAGTACAGTCCCAGTCTACTCAAGCTCTCCTCGTAATCCAACCCCTTCAGCTCTGGGATTAACCTAGTGAATCTCGTCTGCACACCCTCCAGTGCCAGTACGTCCTTTCTCAAGTAAGGAAACCAAAACTGAACACAATACTCCAGGTGTGGCCTCACTAACACCTTATACAATTGCAGCAGAACCTCCCTAGTCTTAAACTCCATCCCTCTAGCAATGAAGGACAAAATTCCATTCGCCTTCTTAATCACCTGTTGCACCTGTAAACCAACTTTTTGCGACTCATGCACTAGCACACCCAGGTCTCTCTGCACAGCAGCATGTTTTAATATTTTATCATTTAAATAATAATCCATTTTGCTGTTATTCCTACCAAAATGGATAACCTCACATTTGTCAACATTGTATTCCATCTGCCAGACCCTAGCCCATTCACTTAGCCTATCCAAATCCCTCTGCATACTTCCAGTATCCTCTGCACTTTTTGCTTTACCACTTATCTTAGTGTCGTCTGCAAACTTGGACACATTGCCCTTGGTCCCCAACTCCAAATCATCTATGTAAATTGTGAACAGTTGTGGGCCCAACACTGATCCCTGAGGGGCACCACTAGCTATTGATTGCCAACCAGAGAAACACCCATTAATCCCCACTCTTTGCTTTCTATTAATTAACCAATCCTCTATCCATGCTACTACTTTCCCCTTAATGCCATGCATCTTTATCTTATGCAACAACCTTTTGTGTGGCACCTTGTCAAAGGCTTTCTGGAAATCCAGATATACCACATCCATTGGCTCCCCGTTATCTACCGCACTGTTACTGTCCTCAAAACATTCCACTAAATTAGTTAGGCACGACCTGCCCTTTATGAACCCATGCTGCGTCTGCCCAATGGGACAATTTCCATCCAGATGCCTCGCTATTTCTTCCTTGATGATAGATTCCAACATCTTCCCTACTACCGAAGTTAAGCTCACTGGCCTATAATTACCCGCTTTCTGCCTACCTCCTTTTTTAAACAGTGGTATCACGTTTGCTAATTTCCAATCCGCCGGGACCCCCCAGAGTCTAGTGAATTTTGGTAAATTATCACTAGTGCATTTGCAATGTCCCTAGCCATCTCTTTTAGCACTCTGGGATGCATTCCATCAGGTCCAGGAGACCTGTCTACCTTTAGCCCCATTAGCTTGCCCATCACTACCTCCTTGGTGATAACAATCCTCTCAAGGTCCTCACCTGTCATAGCCTCATTTCCATCAGTCACTGGCATGTTATTTGTGTCTTCCACTGTGAAGACCGACCCAAAAAACCTGTTCAGTTCCTCAGCCATTTCCTCATCTCCCATTATTAAATCTCCCTTCTCATCCTCTAAAGGACCAATATTTACCTTAGCCACCCTTTTTTGTTTTATGTATTTGTAGAAACTTTTACTATCTGTTTTTATATTCTGAGCAAGTTTACTCTCATAATCTATCTTACTCTTCTTTATAGCTTTTTTAGTAGCTTTCTGTTGCCCCCTAAAGATTTCTCAGTCCTCTAGTCTCCCACTGATCTTTGCTCCTTTGTATGTTTTTTTCCTTCAATTTGATACTCTCCCTTATTTCCTTCGATATCCACGGTCGATTTTCCCTCTTTTTACCGTCCTTCCTTTTTGTTGGTATAAACCTTTTCTGAGCACTGTGAAAAATCACTTGGAAGGTTCTCCACTGTTCCTCAACTGTTTCACCATGAAGTCTTTGCTCCCAGTCTACCTTAGGTAGTTCTTCTCTCATCCCATTGTAATCTCCTTTGTTTAAGCACAACACACTAGTGCTTGATTTTACCTTCTTACCCTCCATCTGTATTTTAAATTCCACCATATTGTGATCACTCCTTCCGAGAGGATCCCTAACTATGAGATCCTGAATCAATCCTGTCTCATTACACAGGACCAGATCTAGGACCGCTTGTTCCCTCGTAGGTTCCATTACATACTGTTCTAGGAAACTATCGCGGATACATTCTATAAACTCCTCCTCAAGGCTGCCTTGACCGATCTGGTTAAACCAATCAACATGTAGATTAAAATCCCCCATGATAACTGCTGTACCATTTCTACATGCATCTGTTATTTCTTTGTTTATTGCCTGCCCCACCATAATGTTACTATTTGGTGGCCGATAGATTACTCTATCAGTGACTTTTTCGCCTTACTATTCCTGATTTCCACCCAAATGGATTCAACCTTATCCTCCATAGCACCGATGTCATCCCTTACTGTTGCCCGGATGTCATCCTTAAATAACAGAGCTACACCACCTCCCTGACCATCCACTCTGTCCTTCCGAAAAGTTTGATACCCTCGGATATTTAACTCCCAGTCGTGACCATCCTTTAACCATGTTTCAGTAATGGCCACTAAATCATAGTCATTCACGATGATTTGCACCATCAACTCATTTACCTTATTCCGAATACTACGAGCATTCAGGTAAAGTACACTTATGTTGGCTTTTTTACCTCTGTTCTGAATCTTAACATCGATCAGTAACCTCTCCTAAGTTATATTTCCTCTTAACCTTTCTCCTAATTTTCCTTGTCGTTGAACCCATATCTTCATGTAACAACCTGCCACGTTGCTTACCATTAATATTTTCACTTCCCGTTTTATTTCTTTTAATATTCCTGGTCCTATTCACTGAGCTCCCCTCAGTCACTGTACCTTGTACTGCCGCCCTTTTTGATTTTGGCTATGGCTTCTCTGCCTTACACTTTCCCCCTTACTGCCTTTTATTTCTGTCCCTGTTTTACTACCTTCCAACTTCCTGCATCGGTTCCCATTCCCCCTGCCACATTTGTTTAAACTCTCCCCAACAGCTCTAGCAAACACCCCCCCTAGGACATCGGTTCCAGTCCTGCCCAGGTGCAGACCGTCCGGTTTGTACTGGTCCCACCTCCCCCAGAACCGGTTCCAATGTCCCAGGAATTTGAATCCCCCCCTCTTGCACCATCTCTCGAGCCACGCATTCATCCTCTCTATCCTGACATTCCTATTCTGACTAGCTCGTGGCACTGGTAGCAATCCTGAGATTACTACCTTTGAGGTCCTACTTTTTAGTTTAACTCCTAGCTCCCTAAATTCAGCTTGTAGGACCTCGTCCCATTTTTTCCTATATCGTTGGTGCCAATGTGCACCACGACAGCTGGCTGTTCACCCTCCCCGCCCCTGAATGTCCTGCAGCCGCTCCGAGACATCCTTGACCCTTGCACCAGGGAGGCAACATACCATCCTGGAGTCTCGATTGCGTCCGCAGAACTGCCTGTCTATTCCCCTTACAATTGAGTCGCCTATCACTATAGCCCTGCCATTCTTCTTCCTGCCCAGCTGCGCAGCAGAGCCAGCCACGGTGCCATGAACCCGGCTGCTGCTGCCTTCCCCTGGTGAGCCATCTCCCTCAACAGTATCCAAAGCGGTAAATCTGTTTTGCAGGGAGATGACCGCAGAGGACACCTGCACTGCCTTCCTACTCTTGCTCTGTCTTTTGGTCACCCATTTTCTATCTCATGGCATGGCATGGACTCGCTGTACGAAGTTGAGTAGCTTGCATGTATGGGCACCAAACAGGGATGCCTTATCAGGCTTGACGATTTCGAATCGCAGTGTGGTATTGATGGTCTTGTTGGAGACAAATAAATGACAAGATCCTAGTGCAGTTATGGCATTGCCATTATAATCGAGGAGCTGGCAGGCTGGCGGAAGAGCTTTTGGTTGCTTTTTAATGCAGTCAAAATCATCTTGAGAGATGAGATTGGCAGAAGCAACAGTGTCCAGCTTGAACTGGATGCTGCATTGATTTACGTGAATGGCAGCACGCCTTTCGTCCGCAGAATCCACATTGAGGATAGATAGGCGTCTTACTAAATTTGAGGAGGCATATTCACATGTGTGATGATGCCCACACGATATGGGGACACCAGGCAGTCGTCCTCTGGATCCATAGTGCTACCAGGATCAGAATTCAGTAGACCTTGCTGTACACATCGAACGCGCTTGCGTTGGAAATCGGATCACTGGTCCTTGACTGGTGGTGCAAACCTGCACAAGGCTGAATAATGTCCAGGTTTCCCACAATTTAAACATCGCCTGCCTTTTGCAGGGCATTGATGCTTTAAGTGGGCGGTGCTGCAGTTCGGGCATGTCATGACGTTGACGTTGTTACGCTCCACGCGTCGTCGCACATGCGCAGTGCGGTCAGCCGACGTTCGCACCTGCGCAGTTTGGTCTTCGGCCGCTTCGTTCTCCTGTTCGTGTTGCGCATGCGTGGGGCCCCGGGAAAAGCATGTGAAATGGCCGCTTTCATCGATACTGAGGCGCTGCATCCGTGCGATGGCCTGTACACTCTCTGCCTCGTGGGAGGCAAGTTGTTCCTGTTCTGCCGATTTGAAACGGGAGTACCGATTTCTCGCCTGTTCATGGATTTTACACGTCTCGATTGCGACTGGCAGGGTCAGTGTGTGTTTAATTTTGAGGAGTTGCTCCCGCAAAGAATCGGAGTGCACCCCAAACACGATCTGATCCCTGATGATGGAATCAGCGGTATCACCATAATTGAAGGACTGCGCTAATATACGAAGATGAGTTAGAAAGGATTGGAAAGGTTCACAAGGCATTGCTGGAAGACATAGCGCTCAAAGCTCTCATTTGTTTCGACTTCACAGTGACTGTCGAACTTCGCTAAAACGGTCTTGAATTTGGTCTTGTCCTCGCCGACGGTAAAAGTAAGCGAGTTGAAAATCTGGATAGCTTGGTCCCCCGCAGTTGATAGGAGCAGCGCGATTTTTCTGGCATTGGACGCATCCTTCTTGACCTGAGGCCTCAATGTAGAGAAGGCACCGTTGCTTGAAGACCTGCCAGTTGGCGCCGAGATTGCCGGAGATCCGGAGCTGTGGAGGGCCTGGATCTTCTCCATGCCGCTGGAAGGCACTTGCTGGTCATAGAACATAGAACATAGAACAATACAGCGCAGTACAGGCCCTTCGGCCCACGATGTTACACCGAAACAAAAGCCATCTAACCTACACTATGCCATTATCATCCATATGTTTATCCAATAAACTTTTAAATGCCCTCAATGTTGGCGAGTTCACTGTAGCAGGTAGGGCATTCCACGGCCTCACTACTCTTTGCGTAAAGAACCTACCTCTGACCTCTGTCCTATATCTATTACCCCTCAGTTTAAAGTTATGTCCCCTCGTGCCAGCCATATCCATCCGCGGGAGAAGGCTCTCACTGTCCACCCTATCCAACCCCCTGATCATTTTGTATGCCTCTATTAAGTTTCCTCTTAACCTTCTTCTCTCCAACGAAAACAACCTCAAGTCCATCAGCCTTTCCTCATAAGATTTTCCCTCCATACCAGGCAACATCCAGGTAAATCTCCTCTGCACCCGCTCCAAAGCCTCCACGTCCTTCCTATAATGTGGTGACCAGAACTGTACGCAATACTCCAAATGCAGCCGTACCAGAGTTCTGTACAGCTGCAACATGACCTCCCGACTCCGGAACTCAATCCCTCTACCAATAAAGGCCAACACTCCATAGGCCTTCTTCACAACCCTATCAACCTGGGTGGCAACTTTCAGGGATCTATGTACATGGACACCTAGATCCCTCTGCTCATCCACACTTTCAAGAACTTTACCATTAGCCAAATATTCCGCATTCCTGTTATTCCTTCCAAAGTGAATCACCTCACACTTCTCTATATTAAACTCCATTTGCCACCTCTCAGCCCAGCTCTGCAGCTTATCTATATCCCTCTGTAACCTGCTACATCCTTCCACACTATCGACAACACCACCGACTTTAGTATCGTCTGCAAATTTACTCACCCACCCTTCTGCGCCTTCCTCTAGGTCATTGATAAAAATGACAAACAGCAACGGCCCCAGAACAGATCCTTGTGGTACTCCACTTGTGACTGTACTCCATTCTGAACATTTCCCATCAACCACCACCCTCTGTCTTCTTTCAGCTAGCCAATTTCTGATCCACATCTCTAAATCACGGAACCATTCGAGGTAAACCACTTAGACAAAGTGCTACTGGTACCATATTGTGTTATTCACCCTGGGGTAACACGGACTGCAACTGGATGCAGTAGTACTTGAAAGTAGACACCAAACTTTGATGTAAGTTCAATACACTTTATTGAACTTGCTGAGCAGTGTACACAGTTCGCTGACACTCTACTAATCTAAGCGTGCTAACTATAACTAGCTAGACCAGACTAGCTCTGAGACACGTGTAGAAGGTGCTAACCGATATGTACACCCCGACTGTCACTACAGTTGTCACCAGTGGAAAGAGGCAGAGTGCTGAAGCCTCGTGTGCTTTATAGGGGGAAATCCCCCTCTAGTGTTTTGCCTGGTGATTGGTTGTGTTCTGTCCTGTGTGTTGATTGGCTGTACTGAGTGTCTGTCACTGCCTGTCTGTATCTCATTATGTGCATGAGTGCATATCATGACACCGTTTACCCTACGCAGTGCCTCACTCCATACTCCCCAATTGATCTTCCCTCCCAACTCCGCTTCCCATTTCTCCTTGATCTTCACCATTCATTCATTTCCTTGCTCCCCCAGCCACTTGTATATATCCTCCCCTTCCACATCCGGAAGCAGCAGTCGCTCCAGCAGGGTGTATCCCGGCAACCTAGGGAACCCCCTCCAGACCTTTTGCGCAAAGTCCCTAACCTGCAGATACATGAACTCACTGCCCCACAGCAGCTCTACCCTCTCCCTTAGCTCCTCCAGACGGGCGAACCCTTCCTCCATATACAGATCCCTCACCTTGACCAGCCCCACTTCCCTCCACCTCCTGTATACATTCTACATCCCCCGCGGCTCACACTCATGATTCTCGCACAGCGACGTTAGCACCGACATCCCTTGCCCCCGAAAATGCCTCCTCAACTGATTCCATATCTTCACTGTGGACTGCACCACTGGGCTCCTTGAATACCTGCTCGGAGCCATTAGCAACACTGCCGTCACCGTAGCCCTCAAACTAGACCCCTTACAAGATTCCTCCTCCATCCTAACCCACTCTACCCCTTCTCCTTCCCACCACCGCCACAACTTGTCCACATTCGCCGCCCACTAATAATGAAGCAAGTTCGGCAACGTAAACCCCCCCTGCTGCCTGTGCCTCTGTAGCAGAGTCCTCCCCACCCTTGGCACCTTCTCTGCCCAAACAAAGTCAGAAATGATCATGTCCACTTTCCGAAAAAAGACCTTTGGTATAAAGCTCGGGAGAGCTTGAAAGATAAACAAGAACCACGGCAGAATATTCATTTTCACCACTTGGACCCGGCCCACCAGTGATAAGGGCAGTATATACCACCTCTTAAAATCCTCCCTAGCCTCCTACTCCACTACCTTCATTAAGTTCCACTTATGGAGCCCCGTCCATTCCCTCGCTACCTGAATCCCCAAATACATAAGCCTATCCCCTGCTACCATAAATGGCATCTCCCATAAATTAGCCCGCTGTGCCAGCTCATTCACCAGGAATACCTTCCTTTTCCCGACATTCAGCTTGAGAACCCTCCAAACCTCCCCAACAGGCCCATAATCATTTCCATACTCTCCAATGGATCTGAAACATACAGCAAGAGACCATCAGCATTGAGTCTCACCCGATGCTCCCTCTGTCCCCTCACAATCCCTCACTACTCTGCTAACTCCCTGAGAGCCATCGCCATTGGCTCTATGGCCAGCGCAAACAGCAGCGGTAACAGCGGGCACCCCTGCGTAAGTCAAAGCTTTGTGAGCTCATATCATTCGTCCTCACCCTCGCCCTTGATGTCACATACAGCAACCATACCCTTGCCAAAAATCACGGCCCAAACCTTCCCAAAACCTCGAACAAGAATCGCCACTCCACTCGATCAAATGCCTTCTCCACGTCCATGGACACCACCACCTCCGGTACCAGAGCCCCCGGCGGATTCATCACCACATTCAACAGCTGTGTTATATTACTCGCAAGCTGCCTGCCCTTCACGAAGCCTGTTTGATTTTCTGCCACCACCCTGGGGACAAACTCCTCCATCCTCCCCGCCAACAACTTAGCCAATACTTTCACACCCATGTTCAATAGTGATATAGGCCTATACGACCCGCATTCCACCAGGTCCTTCCCCCTTTTTGGGATTAGTGTCTGTAGCGCACAAAGATTTCGTGAGACGAATAGAGTGAAGTCGATGAGGCTTTATTAAGCGTGTCTGTTCCCCCGCAGCTCGATAGTAAACTGGCCTGCGGGGGAAGACTCTGGCTTCTTATACTCCGCCTTCAGGGCGGAGCTTGAGGTCAACGGCCAACCAGGACCCGGGATCTGTCAGCCAATGACATTAGGGCTTCCAGTCCCACATGACCCCCAATACATACTACCACATTCACCCCTTGTCAAAAATGAACCCGGCGGGGTGATGCTTCGTATGGTGGTAAGGGTTTACAGGGCTGGTCCTGGGAGGACAAAACATTCACATGGCAATACAGTATTGGACAATTTTGTCCTGTTGCAACTATTTACAGAGGGTATAGGAAGAAAAGCAAAATGTTCTTGTGAACAGTCCATATTTGTTTTACATC
Organism: Scyliorhinus torazame; assembly: GCF_047496885.1. Lineage (NCBI taxonomy): Eukaryota > Metazoa > Chordata > Chondrichthyes > Carcharhiniformes > Scyliorhinidae > Scyliorhinus > Scyliorhinus torazame. The sequence continues at coordinate 289,172,239 of NC_092709.1, forward strand.
GACGCCACGAGTCGGCCGGGCGGTCTGGTCGTCCGTGTCGATCGCCTCGGCCCCGGTGGTGGTGGTGGTGCTTGTACCGGTGTTGTCGCCTCCAGGAGCCGTACGGTTTCAGCTCGGGTTTGATTCTTGGTCGGTGCTGAGGGGAGGGGAACCGATCCTCCTGGGAAGGGGGCGGTCGCGGGGTGCGGCGGTGGCAGGAAGGGGGGGGGTTGGGTTGATGGTGTCGGGGGGGTGTGCGTGTTGCCGGCGGGCGCCAGATCCTGCAGGGAGACCGTGTCCTGTCGGCCGTCGGGGTACTCCACGTAGGCGTACTGGGGGTTCGCGTGGAGGAGGTGAACCCTTTCGACCAACGGGTCCGCCTTATGTGCCCGCACATGCTTTCGGAGCAGGATGGGTCCTGGGGCCGCCAGCCAGGTCGGCAGCGATGTTCCAGAGGAGGACCTCCTAGGGAAGACAAGGAGACGCTCATGAGGCGTTTGATTAGTGCTCGTACATAATAACGACCGGATGGAATGGAGAGCGTCCGGGAGGACCTCCTGCCACCGTGAAACTGGGAGGTCCCTGGACCGTAGGGCCAGTAGGACGGCCTTCCAGACCGTGCCGTTCTCCCTTTCTACTTGCCCGTTCCCCCGGGGGTTGTAGCTGGTCATCCTGCTTGAGGCTATGCCCTTGCTGAGCAGGAACTGGCGCAGCTCGTCACTCATGAAAGAGGAGCCCCTGTCGCTGTGGACGTATGCGGGGTAACCGAACAGTGTGAAGATGCTGTTCAGGGCTTTAATGACTGTGGCCGCGGTCATGTCAGAACAGGGAATGGCAAAAGGGAAGCGGGAGTATTCGTCCACTACATTAAGAAAATATGCGTTGCGGTCGGTGGAGGGGAGGGGCCCCGTACGTACCCGTCGCGGCAAACACCCTCCCCCCCCCCCCCCCGGACACCCCACAGGCTTGCGCGGTCCAAACGCCGAGTCGCACCGGGGGCGCCCGCTGTTATTTCTGCGGCCAGGCGAAACACCCCCGACAACGCTGCCCGGCCCGCGCAGCTATCTGCAAAAGCTGCGGGAAAAAGGGCCATTATGCGGTTGTGTGCCGGTCCCGCGAGGTCGCCGCCGTCCCGGGAGCACAGGGAGCCCTGCAAGCAGTTTATGCACCCCAACCCCCCCAGCACGCCATGTACGACCCGCAGGTGCAGCCGCTCTGGGTCCCGACCACCGTGGTCCCGAGAGAACTGGGAGCCCTGCACGCCGCCTACGCTCCCCAACCCCCCTCCCCACAGCCCATGTATGACCCGCCGCCGGCGCTACCGCTTTGGGTCCCGGCCAACACTCTCCACGGAGAGGAGGGAGTTTTCCGCGTCCCTAACGCCACCCTAACCCCCACCCCGCGCCCCACGCCTAACCCGCCGGCGCCACCTACTTGGGCCCCGACCACCGCTGTCCCCGGTGAGGGAGCTCCGCGCGGTCCTAGCGCTCGCGGTCCTAGCGCTCGCGGTCCTAGCGCTCCCCAGCCCCCCCAGCACACCATGTGCGACCCGCAGACACCGCCATTTTGGGTCCCGGCCACCACGAGGGGAGGAGGGGCGCCGATGTGCGACCCGCAGACGCCGCCATTTTGGGTCCCGGCCACCACGAGGGGAGGAGGGGCGCCGCCATCTTGGACCGCCCCAGACCTGTACGACGCATGGGGGCGGCCATTTTGTCCACCCCCGCCGCCATCTTGTTACCCCCCAGCCACGTGCGATGTATGGGGGCGGCCATTTTGTTCATCCCCGACGCCATCTTGGACTGCAACAACGGACCCCACTCCACTACTACAACCACGGCTCGCTTCGATTACGCTCGATCAAGCTCGGCCCCGGACACTCCAGACGACGACGACAACGGTACTAATAAACGGCCACGAGACGCCATGCCTAGTCGACTCCGGGAGCACGGAAAGCTTTATACACCCCGACACGGTAAGACGCTGTTCCTTGACCACCTATCCCAGCGCACAAAAGATTTGCCTAGCTGCAGGATCCCACTCCGTACAGATCCAGGGATTAGAACATAGTTACCCTAACGGTGCAGGGGAGGGAGTTCAAAAACTACAAACTAAACGTCCTTCCCCAACTCTGTGCCCCCACCTTGCTGGGATTAGATTTCCAATGCAATCTACAGAGCCTTACATTCAAATTCGGCGGCCCCATACCCCCACTCACTATCTGCAGCCTCGCAAACCTCAAGGTGCAACCCCCGTCCTTGTTTGCGAGCCTCACCCCGGATTGCAAACCCGTCGCCACTAGGAGTAGACGGTACAGCGCCCAGGACCGGACCTTCATTCGGTCCGAAGTCCAGCGGCTACTAAAGGAGGGCATAATCCAGGCCAGCAATAGTCCCTGGAGAGCGCAGGTGGTAGTAGTGAAGACAGGGGAGAAATAAAGGATGGTCATTGACTATAGCCAGACCATCAACAGGTACATACAACTAGACGCGTACCCTCTCCCCCGCATATCCGACATGGTCAATCGGATTGCCCAATATAAAGTCTTCTCCACCGTGGACCTCAAGTCCGCCTACCATCAGCTCCCCATCCGCCCAAGTGACCGCAAGTACACAGCCTTCGAGGCAGACGGGCGATTATACCATTTCCTACGGGTCCCTTTTGGCGTCACAAACGGGGTCTCGGTCTTCCAACGGGAGATGGACCGAATGGTTGATCAACATGGGTTGCGGGCCACGTTCCCGTATCTCGACAATGTAACCATCTGCGGCCACGATCAGCAGGACCACGACGCCAACCTCCAAAAATTCCTCCAGACCGCCAAAGCCTTGAACCTCACGTACAACGAGGACAAGTGCGTTTTTAGCACCGACCGGCTAGCCATTCTGGGCTACGTAGTGCGCAATGGGATAATAGGCCCCGACCCAGAACGTATGCGCGCACTCATGGAATTTCCCCACCCGCACTGCCCAAAAGCCCTGAAACGCTGCTTGGGGTTCTTTTCGTACTACGCCCAGTGGGTCCCCCAGTACGCAGACAAGGCCCGCCCCCTAATACAGACCACGACCTTCCCTCTGTCGACAGAGGCTTGCCAGGCCTTCAGCCGCATCAAAGCGGATATCGCAAAGGCCATGATGCGCGCCATCGACGAGTCCCTCCCCTTCCAGGTCGAGAGCGACGCCTCCGACGTAGCTCTAGCGGCCACCCTTAACCAAGCGGGCAGACCCGTGGCCTTTTTCTCCCGGACCCTCCACGCCTCAGAAATCCGCCACTCTTCAGTAGAAAAGGAAGCCCAAGCCATAGTGGAAGCTGTGCGACATTGGAGGCATTACCTGGCTGGCAGGGGATTCACTCTCCTCACGGACCAACTATCATGTTCGATAGTGCACAGCGGGGCAAAATCAAAAACGACAAAATCTTAAGGTGGAGGATCGAGCTCTCCACCTTCAACTATGAGATTTTGTATCGTCCCGGAAAGCTGAACGAGCCGTCCGATGCCCTATCCCGCGGCACATGTGCCAACGCACAAATTAACCGCCTCCAAACCCTCCACGAGGACCTCTGCCACCCGGGGGTCACTCGGTTTTACCACTTCATCAAGTCCCGTAATCTCCCATACTCTTTAGAAGAAGTCCGTACAGTCACAAGGGACTGCCACATCTGCGCGGAATGCAAGCCGCATTTTTTCAGGCCAGATGGAGCGCACCTGATTAAGGCTTCCCGCCCCTTTGAACGCCTCAGTCTCGATTTCAAAGGGCCCCTCCCCTCCACCGACCGCAACGCATATTTTCTTAATGTAGTGGACGAATACTCCCGCTTCCCTTTTGCCATTCCCTGTTCTGACATGACCGCGGCCACAGTCATTAAAGCCCTGAACAGCATCTTCACACTGTTCGGTTACCCCGCATACGTCCACAGCGACAGGGGCTCCTCTTTCATGAGTGACGAGCTGCGCCAGTTCCTGCTCAGCAAGGGCATAGCCTCAAGCAAGATGACCAGCTACAACCCCCGGGGGAACGGGCAAGTAGAAAGGGAGAACGGCACGGTCTGGAAGGCCGTCCTACTGGCCCTACGGTCCAGGGACCTCCCAGTTTCACGGTGGCAGGAGGTCCTCCCGGATGCTCTCCATTCCATCCGGTCGTTATTATGTACGAGCACTAATCAAACGCCTCATGAGCGTCTCCTTGTCTTCCCGAGGAGGTCCTCCTCTGGAACGTCGCTGCCGACCTGGCTGGCGGCCCCAGGACCCATCCTGCTCCGAAAGCATGTGCGGGCACATAAGGCGGACCCGTTGGTCGAAAGGGTTCACCTCCTCCACGCGAACCCCCAGTACACCTACGTGGAGTACCCCGACGGCCGACAGGACACGGTCTCCCTGCGGGATCTGGCGCCCGCCGGCAACACGCACACCCCCCGACACCATCAACCCAACCCCCCCCTTCCTGCCACCGCCGCACCCCGCGACCGCCCCCTTCCCAGGAGGATCGGTTCCCCTCCCCTCAGCACCGACCAAGAATCAAGCCCGAGCTGAAACCGTACGGCTCCTGGAGGCGACAACACTGGTACAAGCACCACCACCACCGCCGGGGCCGAGGTGGGGGGGAACAGACATGCTTAATAAAGCCTCATCGGCTTCACTCTATTCGTCTCACTGAGTCTTTGTGCGCTACAATTTATTTAGCGTGTCTGTTCCCCCGCAGCTCGATAGTAAACTGGCCTGCGGGGGAAGACTCCGGCTTCTTATACTCCGCCTTCAGGGCGGAGCTTGAGGTCAACGGCCAACCAGGACCCGGGATCTGTCAGCCAATGACATTAGGGCTTCCAGTCCCACATGACCCCCAATACATACTACCACAGTGTCATTACTGCCTGCGTCACCGTCTCTGGCAACTCCCCCTTCTCCAGTGCTTCATCAAACGCCCCCAACAGATATGTTGCCAGGTCCGTTGCAAATTCCTTATAAAATTCCACCGGGTACCCATCCGGCCCAGGGGCCTTCCCGATCTTCAAACCCCTGATACTATCCAGCACCTCCCTCAGCCCCAGGGGCTCCTTCAACACCTGCCTCCTTGCTTCCTCCACCTGGGGAAATTCCAGCTTGTCCTGAAACTGCCCCATGTCCCCCTCCTCTCCTCCCGGGTCTGCCTCATAAAGTCCCTGGCAGTACTCCCTAAATGCCTCATTTATGCTATCCAGGTGATGTAGGATTCAAGATTTGAATCCAAGGACAGGAAAGTAATAGCGATATATTTCCAAGTCAGGATAGTGTGTGGCTTGGAACAGACTTGCAGGTGCTGGTGTTCCCATGCATCTGCTGCCCTTATCAAAGAGAACAAAGAACAAAGAAAAGTACAGCACAGGAACAGACCCTTCGGCCCTCCAAGCCTGCGCCATGCTGCCCGTCTAAACTAAAGTCTTCTACCTGGGGTCCGTATCCCTCTATTCCCATCCTATTCATGTATTTGTCAAGATGCCCCTTAAAGGTCACTATCGTCCCTACTTCCACCACGTCCTCCGGCAGCGAGTTCCAGACACCCACTACCCTCTGTGTAAAAAACTTGCCTCGTACATCTCCTCTAAACCTTGCCCCTCGCACCTTCAACCTATGCCCCCAAGTAATTGACCCCTCTACCCTGGGAAAAAGTCTCTGACTATCCACTCTGTCTGTGCCCCTCATAATTCTATCCTTCTAGGTGGTCGATTTTGCAGGTTTGGTATGGGTTGTTGAAGATGCTTTGATGAGTTTTTGCCTATGGTACAGACTGCTGCCACTCTGCGCCAGTGGTGGATGAAGTAAATACTTAAGGTGGTAGATGGGGTACAATCAAGCAGATTTCTTTGGTCTGGATGGTGTTAAACTCCTGAGTGTTGTTGAAGATGCACTCTACCAGGCAAGTGGAGTATTCCAGCACTCTCCTGGACATGTGACTGATAGATAGCTTTGAGGAGTCAGGAACTGAGTTGCTTGTTTTCTAGCCAAAGTATTTACATAGCTAGTTCAGTTAAGCTTGTGAACAATGTCGGCCCCATGATGGTAATACTGGAGGGTTCAGTGACGGCATTGCTATTGAACATCATGGGGAATTGGTCAGATTCCCTATTGTTGGAGATGGTCATTGCTTGCAACATGTGGGCAAAAATATGACTTTTAGAAGTGAGGTACAAGAGACGAGGGTGGCATTACTGAGTTGGAACAAGTCTTCTCCCATGCAGATAGCTTCAATGGTTTCATGAGTGTCCACAGCAGCAAAAACTCCCATCCTCTTTAGGTGTACCTTCTGCAGCAGAAATCCCAATTCTTTCATATCAAGCATAAGTGTTGTTCATATGTCTCTGTAATGCTGTTGTGAACAATTAGGCAACTTTTGTGACTCAAACCCAACTTTCACTTTTGCAGTGAGCTATAGCCCTTCAAGATCTGCTCTTGTGCAGAATTACCTGTCGTCTATTGAAAAGAGAAATCGGACGTCTAGTCAGAAATTGGGGGTAAAAGACCACTATTTTCCTTAAGAATTAGGCCACGTAGGCATCAAGGAGAAGACCCATTTTTTGTTGAGAATGGAAACTTGGACTCTTACGGCTTAATGTTGGTCTGAACCATTTTTTGGATGTGGAGGCAGTCATGATTTGCAACCTTCGCATGTGTGTTGCTACAGAGGTAAGCAGAATGCATATTTGGTGCTACCTCCTCATTTACCTGATTGTGGCATTAATCTGAGTGGGGTTATGCTGTTGGCTGCCTCAGCACTTACAGAGGTTAACAACACCTGGTGCAGCTAGCCTGCACCTCTTAAATGACGTCTATCCTTTTTAAAGGAAAGCTCCACTCAATGGAAGTGAGCTGCTGCAGATTGCCTGCACTGATTTAGGAGCTGCACAAATGTAGCACGAGGGAAGAGAAAAGGCCTCTAGATTTCTGAATGCAGCACTGGAGTCCATGGTGGTAGAGTCAACAGGAGGCCATTTTACACAGGAGGCCAGAGGGCCCTCAATGCAAAATCTCAAAAATAAATGAGAGCAAGTGACCAGGGAAGTTAATTCACAGGGTCAGGGCCTGGCAGTAGTGCCACAAAAAATGCAACAATGTCAAGTGGGTCGTCAGAGGAATGCATCTTCACATGACTTCCCCTACCTACCGCTCCACAAACCTCCAATGTTCCTCAATGCCCTATCACACAGTCTGCAACAGTAACTGAAAACTCAGGCAGACTTGATCAGGGAACTTAAGGTGAAGGAACCCTTAGGGAGCAGTGATCACAATATGATAGAATTTATCCTGCAGTTTGAGAGGGAGAAGCTGCAATCAGATGTAACGGTATTACAATTAAATAAGGGTAACTATAAAGACATAAGACTATAAAGACATAAGACAGAGTTGATTGGAAAAGGAGACAAGCAGGGTTAAACAGTGGAACAGCAATGGCAAGAGTTTTGGGGGTTATTCGGGAGGCACAACAGAAATTCATCCCAAGGAAGAGGAGGAAACATGCAAAGGGGAAGTCAAGGCATCCATGGCTGATGAGGGAAGTCAAAGAAAGCATAAAAGCTAAAGGAAAATCAGACAAAGTGGTGAGGATTAGTGGTAAACCGAGGATTGGGAAGCCTTTAAAAGCAAGCAGAGGACAACTAAAAAAGCAATAAGGGGGGAGAAAATGAAATATGAGTGCACGCTAACTAGTAATATAAAAGAAGATAGGAAGAGATGTTTTAATATATAAAAGATAAGAGAGAGGCAAAAAGAGACATTGAACCACTGGAAAATGTGACTGGAGAAGTAATAATAGGAAACAAAGAAATGGCAGATGAACTGAATAGTCCAAAGATGTGCGGGTTAGGTGAATTGGCCAATGATAAATTGCCCTTAATGTCCAAATTGCCCTTGGTGTTGGGTGGAGGTGTTGAGTTTGGGTATGGTGCTCTTTCCAAGAGCCGGTGCAGACTCAAAGGGCCGAATGGCCTCCTTCTGCACTGTAAATTCAATGATAATCTATGATTAATCTAGGACAAAGGTTCGGCACAACATCGTGGGCCGAAGGGCCTGTTCTGTGCTGTATTTTCTATGTTCTATGTTCTATGTTACTGTACATCAGTCTTCACGATGGAAGACAACAGTGGAACGGCAGAGCTTCAGGAGAATGAGGGGGCGGAGGTGAGTGCCGAGATCATTACTAAGGAGAAGGTTCTTGGGAAACTGAAAGGTCTGAAGGTGGATAAGTCACCTGGACCGGATGGACTCCACCCCAGGGTTCTAAAAGAGATAGCTGAGGAAATTGTGGAGGCATTGGTGATGGCCTTTCAGGAATCACTGGAGGCAGGAAGAGTCCCAGAGGACTGGAAAGTGGCTAATGTAACACCCCTGTTTAAGAAGGGAGGGAGGCAGAAGACGGGAAATTATAGGCTGGTTAGTCTGACTTCGATCACTGGTAAGATTTTAGAGTCCATTATTAAAGTTAAGATTGCGGAGTACTTGGAAGTGCACGATGAAATAGGACTGAGTCAGCACAACTTCTTCAAGGGGAGGTCATGTCTGACAAATCTATTAGAGTTCTTTGAGGAAGTAACAAGGAAGTTAAACAAAGGAGAACCAGTGGGCGTGATTTATTTAGATTTCTAGATGGCCTTTGACAAGGTGCCGCATAGGAGACTGTCAAGTAAGTTAAGAGCCCATGGTGTTGAGGGTAAGATCCTGGCATGGATAGAGGATTGGCTGACTGGTAGAAGGCAGAGAGTGGGGATAAAGGGGTCTTTGTCAGGATGGCAGCCGGTGACTAGTGGTGTATCTCAGGGTTCGTTGGGACCACAACTTTTCACAATATATGTTAATGATCAGGAGGAAGGAACTGAAGGCACTGTTGCTAAGTTTGCAGATGATGCAAAGATCTGTAGAGGGGCAGGTAGTTTTGAGGAAGCAGGGGAGCTGCAGAAGGACTTGGACAGGCTAGGAGAGTGGGCAAAGAAGTGGCAGGTGGAATACAATGTGGAAAAGTGTGAGGTTATGCACTTTGGAAGAAGAAATGGAGGCATAGACTATTTTCTAAATGGGAATCAGAAGCACAAAGGGACTTCGGAGTCCTTGTTCACGAATCTCTTTAGGTTAACATGCAGGTTCAGTCGGCAGTTAGGAAGGCAAATGCAATGTTAGCATTCATGTCGAGAGGGCTAGAATACAAGACCTAGGATGTACTTCTGAGGCTGTATAAGGCTCTGGTCAGACCCCATTTGGAGTATTGTGAGCAGTTTTGGGCCGCATATCTGAGGAAGGATGTGCTGGCCTTGGAAAGGGTCCGGAGGAGGTTCACAAGAATGATCCCTGGAATGAAGAGCTTGTCGCATGAGGAACGGTTGAGGACTCCAGGTCTGTACTTGTTGGAGTTTAGAAGGATGAGGGGGGGATCTTATTGAAATTTACAAGATACTACGAGGCCTGAATAGAGTGGACGTGGAGAGGATGTTTCCACGTGTAGGAAAAACTAGAACCAGAGGACACAATCTCAGACTATAGGGACGATCCTTTAAAACAGAGATGAAGAGGAATATCTTCAGCCAGAGGGTGGCAAATCTATAGAACTCTTTGCTGCAGAAGGCTGTGGAGGCCAAATCTCTGAGTGTCTTTAAGACAGAGATAGATAGGTTTTTGATCAATAAGAGGATCAGGGGTAATGGGGAGAAGGCAGGAGAATGGGGATGAGAAACTATCAGCCATGATTGAATGGCGGAGAAGACTCGATGGGCCAAGTGGCCTAATTCTGCTCCTATATCTTATGGTTGTTAACAGAAAGCTGGAGCTGCAGCCGCACCCAGATCAGCGATGATATTATTGAATGGTGGAGCTGACTCAAAGGGCCATTTGGCCTACTCCTGCTCCTAAGTCCTATGCTCCTAAATACTCTGCAACTCCCTCACACATTCTAGTGATGCAGCTTCACACCCAGCTCCTACTGCTTCTACATACCTCCTGTGGCGCATCACCCACCCACAATGCAACAAAATCGCTGACACAAGGAGGAGAATGGGTAGCCCTCAGAGTACTGGATAGCACAAGGACAGTAGTGAGAAAGAATCTTGGTTCAGAAGGACTACAATGTAAATCAGTATGGGTGGAAAATAGTGATAGGGTCAGTAAATGCTGGTGAGAGTAGATTGTAGGACCTCTCAGTTGTTATACCACTGGACAGAATATTAAACAAGAAATCATTGAAACTTGTAACAAAAGCCATGTAATAATTGTGGGGGAATTTCACCTTCATGTAGACTGGACACGTCAAAATGGCAACTTTAGTCTGGAAGATGAATTTGTAAAATGTTTTCACAACAATTTCCTGGAACAATATGTTGCATAATCAAGAGGGGATAAACGTAGTTCAGTTCCAGCATTGTGCAAAAGGGTAGGGATAATTAGTAATCTCATAGTAAAAGATCTGTTGGGAAATAGTGAACAAAATACAATCTAATTCCATATTAGCTTTGAAAGTGATGTGCTTCAGTCCCAAACAAGAATTTTAAATGTAAACAAAGCCAATTACATAAGTATGAATAGAGAGCTGCCTAAAGTTGATTGAACAAATAAATTAAAACCTATTTTGGTAAATAAACAGCCAGAAACATTTAAAGATGCAACTCCGGGTTTCCTCCAGGTGCTCCGGTTTCCTCCCACAGTCCAAAGATGTGCAGGTTAGGTAGATTGGCCATGAAAAATTGCCCTTAGTGTCCAAAATTGCCCTTAGTGTTGGGTGGAGGTGTTGACTTTGGGTAGGGTGCTCTTTCCAAGAGCCGGTGCAGACTCAATGGGCCGAATGGCCTCCTTCTGCACTGTAAATTCAATGATAACCTATGATTAATCTAGGACAAAGGTTCGGCACAACATCGTGGGCCGAAGGGCCTGTTCTGTGCTGTATTTTTCTATGTTCTGTGTTCTAACTCAACTTTGAGAATAGAAACACATTCCAATAAAAAGCTACAATCCGGCCAGAAAGAAGCAACCATGTATTATGAGAGAAGTTAAGGAGAGTATCAGATTGAAAGAAGAGGCGTATAATGTTGTGAACAATAGGATTAAGTCTGGAGATTAGGAGTATTTCAGAACCCAGAACAGGGGGCGGGATTCTCATACCCTGGGCTGGGTCGGAGAATCGGCGGGGTGGGGCGCGATTCACGCAACGGCGCCCCGACGCCGGTCCGCTGCAGTTGGCGCGGCGCCAGTCGGGGACCGCTCTACGCGGGCCCCCTGACGATTCTCCGCGCGGGATGGGCCGAGTGGGCACCGAGATAGGCCAAGACCCGCCAATGCCGTTCACATGTGGTCCTACCCGGCGAGACATCGCTGTCCATCTTGCGGGGGGGGGGGGGGAACTCTGGTGGGGGGGGGGAGGGGTGGTACATCCCCGGGAGGTGGGGGGGGGGGGGACCTCCACCATGGCCTGGCGGTCGGCGGTCCAGCTTCTCCTGGTGGGGGCCTCTTTTACTCCGTGCCGGGCCCCTGTAGCGTTACGCCATGTTGCATTGGGGCCGGCGCGGAGAAGGAAACTAGCACGCATGCGCGAGTTCGCGCTGGTCACAGTGCGCATGCGCAAATTCACGACGGCTGCAGCGCGCATGCGCAGACCCGCGGCTCCCGTTTGATGCCGGTATCGGCAGCTGGAGCTGCGTGAGTCGCTCCATTGCCGTGCTGGCCCCCTGTAGAGCGCAGGACTGTGCCAACACTTAGGATTAGAGAATCCCACCCAGGTTTTGTAAGGGCCACGAAGAATCCAGCACGAGATTTAAGGATACAAAATAATAACATTTATTTACAATAACATATATAGATATAACAGCAGCAACAACTTCCCTTGCTGCACACTCCTTCCTGCTGCTTCCAAACTGGCCAGCTTTATTTATACATGGAGATTACTAATGGTTTCTCCGCCCCCCTCATTGGGGAAGCTCATACTCCCACAGGATTGTGGGATTGTCATTAGCCCCAGCCAATGGTAAGCAGGCAGGTTATAACATCCCTCCCCCCCCAAAGTCCAAGGAATCCACCGAAGACACTGGCGAAGGAGGGCGTCGGACTCGTTTTGCCGCAGGCCGGACACCATTTGCACGCGGCGCTGGATCAGGCGGGGTGTAACGAGACGGAGACCGGCACTTCCGTGATGAACGGTGCAATGGTTGTACATGGACCCGAGGATTCCCCCTCTGATGCGTCCTGTGTCTCCATCTCAGAGTCAGAGTCTGCTGCCTCCGTCATGTCAGCGTCTCTATCTCCATTCCGTTCTGTAACGACCTGCGCAGGCTTCGAGTGAGGCACCAGTGGAAGATTGTGAGGACTACCTTCCCTTGTCTCTGGTCTCTGCGGCTATAGGAATGAGCTCCGGGGGCGGGGAATCTTTTGAGGGGATAGTCTTCTGGACCGAATATGGTCTACATGTTTGCGCTGGAGACGACCCTGGGCTTGCACCTGGTAAGATATAGGGCCCGTTTGGCGAAAGATTATGCCAGGAACCCACTGGGCACCACCAGCAAAATTCCGAACGATTGGTCACCGGGCGCAAACTGCCGAATCGGCCGATGCCGAGAAGATCCCTGTCCCTGCCGCTGTTGTGTGCGGCGTACTTTTGCGCCAATGTCCGGGAAGACCATACTAAGGTGGGTGCGAAGTCTCCGGCCCATTAGGAGTTCTGCGGGAGCTACCCCAGTCACCGCATGGGGGGTGGTCCTATACATAAACAAAAAGCGAGCCAGTCTCGTGTCCATTGATCCGGGAGACTGCTTCTTTAGGCCTCTTTTGAATGTTTGCACTGCGTGCTCTGCCAACCCATTTGAAGCCGGGTGGTAAGGGGCAGTGCGGATATGGCGGATGCCGTTCATCTTCGTGAACCTCGCAAACTCCTCACTCGTGAATGGAGTGCCGTTATCCGTGACCAGCACCTCGGGGAGGCCATGTGTACTAAAGGACAAACGCATCTTTTCAATTGTTGGGCAGGACGTAGTCCCCTGCATCTTATGCACCTCTAGCCATTTAGACTGGGCATCAATTAATAGAAGGAACATGGATCCTTGAAAAGGGTCTGCAAAATCAGCATGCAAGCGTGCCCAAGGCCGCCCTGGCCATTCCCAGTGGTGTAGGGGCGCGGCCGGCGGAAGCTTCTGATGCTCCTGGCAAATGGAGCAGTTTTGGGCCACCTTCTCAATGTCGGTGTCGAGGCCGGGCCACCAGACATAACTCCGGGCCAACATTTTCATTTTGGTCATACCTGGATGCCCATTGTGCAAGTCTGTTTGTATCAGCTCCTGGCCTTTTTCCGGGGCAATCACACGCGTCCCCCACAAGAGGATGCCGTCTTCCACGCTGAATTCTGACAGCTTGGAGGAAAATGCCCGCAACTCGCCTGGGAGCTATCTATGCTGCCCACCATACAGGACTATGTGCCGAACCTTTGACAGGATTGGCTCCGTCTTGGTCCACTCACGGATCTGTGATACCGTGACAGGCAAGGTGTCCATAAAATTTAGGGTTGCAACCACCTCACCGGTCGTGGGGGTCGACATGGGGCCGGTCGATAAAGGCAATCGGCTCAGTGCGTCGGCATTTGCTATCTGCATTCCTGGTTTGTGCTCCAGAGAATACTCGTATGCAGCAAGCAACAAAGCCCAGCGTTGGATCCGTGCGGAAGCAATGGGCGGTATTGGCTTATCCTCTCTGAAAAGTCCCAGCAGAGGCTTATGATCAGTCACGATAGTGAAATGGCGGCCATACACGTACTGGTGGAAGCGTTTCACCGCAAAACCCACTGCCAGGCCCTCCTTCTCGATCTGCGCGTACTTTTTCTCCGCTGCAGTCAATGTGCGGGAGGCGAAAGCTATCGGTCGCTCGGCCCCGTTCTCCATCTTGTGGGACAGGACGGCCCCAATACCATACGGGGATGCATCACATGTGACGAGCAAAGGCTTTCCAGGATCATAGTGGGTTAGTAACCCAGACGACGACAATTGTTGCTTTACCCGCCGGAAAGCGGTTTCTTGCGGCTGACCCCAAACCCAGGTGTGATTTTTCTTTAGCAGAAGGTGCAACGGGGCCAGCGTAGTTGCCAGATTGGGGAGGAAATTCCCATAATAATTTACGAGACCGAGAAAAGAACGAAGATGCAAAGTGTCAGTCGGGGCAGGGGCCTGTTGAATCGCACGCACCTTCTCTGCGACGGGGTGCAAACCTTCGCGGTCCACCCGATAACCTAGGTAGACTACTTCCTTAGCCTGAAATACGCACTTTGTGCGACGTAAACGGACTCCAGCCTCCGAAAAGCGTCTAAGGACAGCCTCCAGATTTTCCAAATATTCCTGCTCCGACGTCCCTGTAATCAAAACATCATCTAAGTAGACAGCAACACGTGGTAAACCTCTCAAAATGCCCTCCATAACACGTTGAAAAATTGCGCAGGGAGAGGATACTCCAAAGGGCAACCGTGTATATTCATACAGGCCCCGGTGTGTATTAATCGTTACATATGGTCGGGAGGCAGGGTCCAGCTCCAACTGCAGGTAGGCGTGACTCATATCTAATTTTGTGAACGAGAGTCGACCTGCAAGCTTCGCATAGAGATCCTCGGTCGAGTCGGGAAGCCGTATTCACTGTAAGTTTGTAGTCGCCACACAAGCAAACTGTGGCATCTGGCTTCATTACAGGTACAATTGGTGCTGCCCAGTCAGCAAAACGGACGGGCCTGATAATATCCAAACTCTCCAAACGAGTGAGCTCCCCTTCTACCTTCTCGAGCAAGGCGTAAGGCACCGGGTGCGGAAATAGAGCGGCGTGCCTCCTGGTTCGACATGGATACGGGCTACGGCCACTTTTATTTTCCCCAAACCAGGCTGGAATAAATCTGGGTATCGTCCTAGCACCTCAGTCAACCCTCCAGAAACTGTTTGGAGGATGTGCTGCCATTGCAACCGCAAATGGCGCAACCAGTCCCGACCCAACAGGCTGGGCCCATGGCCGCGCACCACGATAAGTGGGAAACGCCCCTCCTGGCGTCCATAAACAACAGGGCTCATTGTAGTTCCTGCAATGTCCAGTGGTTCCCCCGTGTAGGTGGCCAACCTGGCCTGTGAGTCGGTTTAATGTAAGGGTCTGTATACCCTGCTTGATGCGGTCGAATGTCCTCTGGGCGATCACGGAGACCGCTGCGCCGGTGTCCAACTCCATCTCAAGCGGGTGACCATTGACCCATACTGTCACCTTAATGGGGGCCACACGGGGAGCTGCCACACAATGCAGCTGCAGGCAGTCGTCCTCCGTCTCCACGTCCTCAGGAGTAGTCACCGCAGGTTCATCCACGTGGAAGGTACGACCCCTGGGCTGGTCCCCAGTTTCGGTCGGAACGACGGCGCCCCCAGGACCGGCGTCCGCGACGGGGTCGGCGCCTCCAAGTCTGACACGGACATGGCTCCTCATCCATTGGTTCTGGGGAAGGCTCCCTTCAGGGAGGAATGTCCGACGGCCACTGGCGTCGGTCCGGACGTCGCCTCGCCCAACGTACCGCAGGCGTGCGGGGGGACGTTCTCAGACGGAAGGGGTTGCGCCCCAAGGCATGCACTTCCATTCCCTGTAGCTCCTGCACTCCTCGTTCTGCGCTCTCTCGGGACAATACTATTTGAATGGCCTGTTGAAAAGTCAATGTTGGCTGAGCTAACAACTTTCTCTGGGTGGCCGCATTGTTAATACCGCAAACCAAATGGTCGCGTAACATTTCTGACAAAGTCTCACCATAGTCACAGTACTCCGCAATCCTGCATAGCCTGGATAGAAAATCGGCAAGGGATTCTCCAGGGGTTCTCTCAGCGGTATTAAACCGGTAACGCTGGACTATCGTGGACGGGGTTGGGTTAAAATGTTGCCCCACTATATTCACAAGTTCATCAAACGTTTTGGTGTCCGACGCAGCTGGGTACGTAAGGCTCCTAATCACCCCAAACGTATGCGGGCCGCAGGCGGTGAGCAATATGACCACCTGGCGCTCGTTTTAGGTGATATTGTTTGCCCGGAAATAGTAATGCATCTGTTGTGCGTACTGGTTCCAGCTTTCCAGCGCAGCATCAAAAACATCCAAACGTCCGTACAGAGGCATGGTATAATAGAAAACAACTTCCAACCTGTATCCAACAAAAATCCAGGGAGGTGGCTTCAGCAGTGTAGACAGCTATTCACTTTAACCCTCGTCGCCAGTTTTGTAAGGGCCACGAAGAATCCAGCACGGGTTTTAAGGATACAAAGTAATAACATTTATTTACAATAACATATATATAACAGCAGCAACTTCCCTTGCTGCACACTCCTTCCTGCTGCTTCCAAACTGGCCAGCTTTATTTATACATGGAGTTTACTAATGGTTTCTCCGCCCCCCTCATTGGGGAAGCTCATACTCCCACAGGATTGTGGGATTGTCATTAGTCCCCAGCCAATGGTAAGCAGGCAGGTTATAACACCAGGAGTACCAAAAAATTAATGAAAAGGGAATAACTAGAATAATAGGAAAGTAACTCAGAATGTAAAAAGATATTGTAAAAACTTTGGCAAGTATTTTAGAGTTCTAAAATACTCTCTTATTTTAGAGAGTAGCTAAAATAAACATTGGTGTCTGAGAGGCACAGTTCAGAGAAATTGTCATTGGGAATGAGGAAATAGCACAGACATTAAATAAAATTTTCATTTTTCATTTAATTTCATGTCTGTCTTCACAGTAGAACACAGAAGCAGCGAGGTTAAGGTTGAAAAAACGAAGGTTAATTAATATCAGCAGATAAGCTCACCTTCTGACTCTGCAAAGTTTGTCCACTCTCTACAAGGCACAAGTCAGGAGTGTAATGAAATACTCTTCACTTGCCTGGATGAGTGCAGCTCCAACACCACTCAAGAGGCTTGACACCATCCAGGACAACACAGCAGCTTGATTGGCACCCTTCCACAAAAATTCAGTCCCTTCACTACTGGCAAGTAATAATACTAATCTTTATTATTGTCACAAATGATGTGTTGGGTGCTCTGGATCCGTGGAACACATACAGGCCACCAACACTTAAAATAGTGCAACACTATTTTATTAAGTTAGAAACTGTGGAACATACTTTCACTGTGGGTTAACACGATGTTAGGTTAAACTAAAGACCTATGCCTGTCCTAACCAGTCTATACACTCAGCACATGGTGAAGATCTGTGTTGTAAGCTGTAAGCTCTGTCCTTCTGAGAGGCTGCATCCCGAATGAGCGGGAACTCTGATGCCCTCTGTCTATATAGTGAGTGTGCTCTAACTGGTGATTGGCTGCGGTGTTGTCTGCACCATGATATACTGGTGTATATTATGACATCCCCCCTTTTTTAAAAATTGGATGTGTGTGGCAATGATTAATGTGTGGTGAGAATGTTCCTAACTACATGTGGGGTGCGAAGACATATTTACAGGACTACGTAAATGAGAACTAAGCTATTTACATGGGAAGGTGCCTGGTGCAGAGAAGTAGTATGCAACAAGAGTAATGAGATCAACACTATGTACAAACCAGGAAAACGATCAAACAAAGCAACAAAACAATTCAGAGAGTCCATAAATTCGAAAAGTTCATAAATTTAGTCTCTGAGGTGGGCGCCGAATTCTGGTTGACCGCCTCAAGGGTGGGTCAAGAGCCGCCGGTTCAGGAGCGGGCTGGACTGCGTCAAAGTCAGGGGGAGGCAGAGTGACGGGGAGCTCTGCATAGTCCATGGCAGGGTCAGCAGGAGAGCGAGGCGACACTGGAGGATCACGTGGCGAGCGTGGAACGAGACGAAGGGCGCGTCGATTGCGGTGCAGAATAGAGCCATCCGGTAGACGAACCAGGAACGAGCGGGGGGCCAGCTGCCGAAGGACAACAACGGTTGCAGACCAGCCACCATCCGGAAGATGGACGTGGACGTTGTCATCTGGAGCCAGAGCAGGGAGATCAGTTGCACGGGAGTCATTAGCCGCCTTGTGCTGCGCACGAGACAGCTGCATCCGGCGAAGGACCGGAACGTGGTCGAGGTCTGGGACATGGATGGATGGCACAGTCGTCCTCAGGGTGCGACTCATGAGTAACTGGGTTGGCGACAGGCCAGTGGACAGTGGGGCGGAGCGATCGGCTAGCAAGGCAAGGTAGAAATCAGACCCAGCATCGGCAGCCTTGCATAGGAGCCATTTGACGATATGTACTCCCTTCTTTGCTTTGCCATTGGATTGGGGGTACAGGGGACTGGACGTCACATGGGCAAAATTGTACCGCCTGGCAAAGTTGGACCATTCTTGGCTGGCGAAGCAGGGGCCATTGTCCGACATAACCGTGACTGGGATGCCGTGTCGCGCAAAGGTTTCTTTACGTGCACGAATGACTGCAGATGAGGTGAGGTCGTGCAACCGTATCACCTCTGGGTAATTCAAAAATTAGTCCACGATCAGGTCTCTACCCAGCGTGTGGAACAGGTCGATGCTCACCTTGGTCCATGGTGATGTGACCAATTCATGGGGCTGCAGGGTCTCACGTGGTTGGGCCGGCTGGAATCGCTGACAAGTGGGGCAGTTGAGCACTGCGTTGGCTATGTCCTCATTAATGTCAGGCCAGTAGATGAAAGAAGAAGGGGAAGAGCTGGAAGAAGAGTTGAAGGGTAAATGGGAGGAGGAGCTGGGGGAGGAGATCGAGGAAGGTCTGTGGGCGGATGCCCTAGGTAGGGTTAATTCCTCCTCCTCGTGTGCCAGGCTCAGCCTGATACAATTTAAGGTGGTTCACAGAGCTCACCTGACGGGGGCGAGGTTGAGCAGGTTCTTTGGGGTAGAGGACAGATGTGGAAGGTGCTCAGGGAGGCCGGCGAACCATGTCCATATGTTTTGGTCATGCCCGGCACTGGAGGGGTTCTGGAGAGGAGTGGCGGGAGCAATATCTCAGGTGGTGAAAGTCCCGGTCAAGCCAAGCTGGGGGCTAGCAATATTCGGAGTAGTGGACGAACCGGGAGTGCAGGAGGCGGAAGAGGCCGGTATCCTGGCCTTTGCGTCCCTAGTAGCCCGGCAAAGGATCTTGCTAATGTGGAAGGAGGCGAAGCCCCCCAGCGTTGAGGCCTGGATAAATGATATGGCTGGGTTCAGAAAGTTGGAGAGGATTAAGTTCGCCTTGAGAGGGTCTGCGCAGGGGTTCTACTAGCGGTGGCAACCGTTCCTAGACTATCTCGCGGAGCGTTAGAGGAGGGTCGGTCAGCAGCAGCAGCAACCTGGGGGGGGGGGGGGGCAGGGGGGGGAGGGGACGTCCGAGGAGGGGGGAGGGGGAGGGGGAGCTGCCTGGGGGGGGGTGGATGAGCAAGAGATAACATGAAGAGTCGGGGAAACTGGCACGTACGGGAGAGAGCCAGTGCACAAAGCGATGTAAATATATTATTTTGCCATGTATATATCTTGCTCCGCGCGATTTCTCGTTCTTTTTTTTTAGTGGGGGGGGGTTATTGTTTGTAAGGGAGAAAAATTGTGTTAAAAACTTTAATAAATATATATTTTTTTAAAAATTAATGTCGGGCCAGTGCACTGCGTCTCGGGCCCGTCAGCGGCACTTTTCCACGCCAAGGTGGCCCTCGTGTAGTTGTTCCAGGACAAGCTGGCGCATGCTATGCGGGATGACAATGCGGTCCAGTGTTAGAAGAACCCCGTCTACTACTGCCAGATCACCTCTGACATTATAGAATTGAGGGCATTGGCCCTTGAGCCACCCGTCCGTTAGTTGGCGCATGACACTCTGTAGCAAGGGGTCAGCCGCCGTCTCGCGGTGAATTTGGACGAGGCATTCATCCGAGGCAGGTAGATTGGAGGCCGCAAATGCCACATGGGCGTCAACCTGGCAGACAAATCCCGCTGGTCACATGGAGTGTTGACTGCCCTGGAGAGAGCGCCAGCAATGGTGAGGTCCTTGCCTGGGGTGTATACCAGCTGGAAGTCGTATCGCCGGAGCTTGAGAAGAATACGCTGGAGGCGAGGCGTCATGTCAGTCAAGTCTTTCTGTATTATATTGACCAGCTTTATGTGGTCGGTCTCGACGGTGAATTGAGGAAGTCCGTAGACATAATCGTGAAACTTAACAACACCGGTCAGAAGGCCCAGGCACTCCTTTTCTATCTGCGCGTAGCACTGCTCCGTGGGGTCATCGCACATGATGCATATGCAACGGGAGCCCATGATGAGGCCTCATCACGTTGAAGGAGCACTGCCCCAATGGCAGATTGACTGGCATCGGTCGAAATTCTGGTCTCCTTTGCTGGATCAAAGAAAGCTAAGACCGGTGCCGTGGTCAGTTTTTTCTTGAGTTCTCTCCATTCACACTCGTGGGCAGGGAGCCATTGAAAGTCTGTCATCTTCCTGACCAGGCTCCTGACAGCCGTGGTATGAGAGGCGAGGTTAGGGATGAATTTCCCTAAAAAACTGACCATGCTCAGAAATCGGAGGACCGCCTTCTTGTCCTGTGGTGTTTTCATAGCTGTGATGGCAGCTACCTTGTCCGCATCCGGCTGCACACCCAATTGGGAGATGTGGTCCCCGAGGAACTTAAGTTCTGTCTGACCAAAAGAGCATTTGGCCCTGTTGAGGAGGAGGCCATGCTCATGTATACGTCTGAATACGCGCTGGAGGCGACTAACATGCTCCTGCGGGGTGGTGGACCAAATGATTAAGTCATCGACATAGACGCGAACACCTTCAATACCTTCCATCATTTGTTCCATAATCCTATGGAACACTTCTGATGCAGAGATGATCCCAAACGGCATCCTGTTGTAACAATATCTTCCAAAGCGGGTGTTAAATGTGCAGAGTTTCCTGCTGGATTTATCAAGCTGGATTTGCCAGAATCCTTTTGGGGCGTCGAGTTTGGTAAAGAGCTTGGTGCGAGCCATCTCACATGTGAGCTCTTCGCGCTTGGGAATTGGATAGTGCGCTCTCATAATATTGCGATTTAGATCCTTGGGATCAATGCAAGTTCTCAATTTGCCAGAAGGCTTTTTTACACATACCGTGGAACTGACTCAGTCGGTCGGTTCCGTGACTTTGGAAATCACTCCTTGGTTCTGGAGGTCCTGCAGCTGCTGCTTGAGGCGGTCCTTAACGGGTGCTGGGTCCCTGCGAGGTGCATGCACCACAGGCGTGGCATTCGGTTTTAATAAAATCTTGTAGATGTACGGGAGCGTGCCCATGCCCTCGAAGACATCGTGGTACTGGTTGATAATGGCATCGAGCTGAGTCCTGTAGTCAGTGTCCTGAAAGGCAGACGCATCAGCAGGAGTGAGCGAGTGAACTCTCTGAACTAGGTTCAACAGCTTGCATGCCTGCATGCCAAGCAGGGAGGCTTTCGAGGAGCCCACGATTTCAAAGGGAAGAATGGCTTTGCATGACCTGTGCGTCACTTCAAGTTGGCACGAGCCGCTGGCAGCAATGGCATTGCCATTATAATCTAATAGCTGGCAGGCTGATGGCAGGATGGCTGGTTTGACACAAAGGCATTGGAGGTCAGACCGCGCAATGAGATTGGCGGAGGCACCGGTGTCCAGGTGGAATCGTATTTGGGACCGGTTGACCGTAAGGGTGGCACACCACTCATCGTCCGGATCGATGCTGTATACCGATAGAGGCTGGATTCTTTGCTTCGGGGACACCCTGTTTTTTTAAATGATACCGACTCGAAAAGGCGCCTTCGGGTCTTCGGTGTCAATATCGGGTAGCAAGTCCGAATCGGGCTCAGTGACCGTGGGTTGAAAGGCCCGGACATTGCTGCGGTGCTGGCAGGCTGAGCTGATCTGCATAAAGCAGCATTGTGGCCAAGTTTGCCACATCGCAGGCATTGTCGGGATTTGGCAGGACATTGCCGCTTTAAGTGGGCGGGGCCACAGTTGCCACACATTGTAGCATCAGTACGTTCGCTGCGCCACCGCGCATGCACGGTGCGGTCATACGTGGAGCGCTCCTGCGCAGTACAATCGTCGTTGTCGCCGTCCCCTCGCGGGAGTCCGCGAAAAGCACGCAAAATGCCACCCCCATCCAGGCTGAGGCCCTGGAGTTGCTCGATTGCTTGGATCCGTTCTGCCTCGTGGGGATCTTGCCGTGCCGTTTCAGCCGCTTGGATGTGAGAATACCGACTAGTGGCGTGTTCATGTAGCACGCAGGTCTCGATGGCAGTCGCTAGGGTGAGCTGCTTTACCTTGAGGAGCTGCTGGCATAGGGGGTCCGACTGAACACCAAAAGCGATCTTGACACGTATCATGGAGTCGGAGGTGGGCCCGTAATTACAGGACTGCGCAAGGATGCGGAGGTGGGTGAGAAAGGACTGGAAAGGTTCATCCTTACCCTGCAAACGCTGTTGGAATACATAGCGCTCAAAACTTTCATTCACCTCGATGCCGCAGTGACTATCAAACTTAAGGAGGACCGTCTTGAATTTTGATTTATCTTCACCATCAGCAAAGGTGAGAGAATTGAAAATGTGGATGGCATGTTCCCCGGCCGTGGATAGGAAGAGAGCGATCTTCCTGGTGTCTGAGGCAGCTTCCCGGTCTGTAGCTTCAAGGTAGAGCTGGAAGCGTTGTTTGAATATCTTCCAGTTGGCCCCTAGGTTACCGGTGATGCGGAACGGCGGCGGCGGGCGGACGCTGTCCATTTTGCAGGATGGCTGTATGCTGGTAGAAGGCAGATCACTTGCAGGTAGGTCTAAGAAGTTCTAACATCCCTCAACTACTGGTACCATGATGTGTTGGGTGATCTGGATCCGTGGAACACATACAGGCCACCAACACTTAAAATAGTACAACACAATTTTATTAAGTTAGAAACTGTTGAACATACTTTCACTGTGGGTTAACACGATGTTAGATTAAACTAAAGACCTATGCCTGTCCGAACCAGTCTATGCATTCAGCACATGGTGAAGATCTGTGCTGTAAGCTGTAAGCTCTGTCCTTCTGAGAGGCTGCATCCCGAATGAGCGGGAACTCTGATGTCCTCTGTCTATATAGTGAGTGTGCTCTAACTGGTGATTGGCTGCGGTGTTGTGTGTGTTGATTGGCCTTGCTGTGTGTCCATCAGTGTGTGTGTCTGCACCATGATATACTGGTGTATATTATGACAACAAATAGGCTTATATTAACACTGCAATGAAGATAGTGTGAAAACCCCTTAGTCACCACACGGCGCCTATTTTTGTGGGAGTAAACCGGAGCACCCGGATGAAACCCAAGCAGACACATGGAGAACTTGCAAACTCGGCGTAGACAGTAACCCCAGCAGGAATCGAACCTGGGGCCCTGGTACTGTGAAGCAACTGTGCTAACTACTATGCTACCATGCCGCCATGATAGAAGCTGTGTGTACCATCTACAAGGTGCACTGAAGGAACTCACCAAGACACCTCAGGCAGCATCTTCTAAACCCACAACCACTACTGTCTGGAAGGACAAGGTCAGCAGGACATGAGAACACCACCACCTGCAGATTCCCGTCCAAGTCGATCACCATTCTGATTTGGAAATATATTGCCTTTCCTTCACTGTCATTGGGTCAACATCTTGGAACTCCCTTCCTAACAGCAATGTGGCAATACAGCACCATCTTCTCCAGGGCAATTAGGGATGGGAAATAAATTCTGGCCTGACCAGCATGCATCCTGTAAAATGAATTTAAAAGCTCCTGTACATCTTGCTTCTTTCTGCTCTTCCTGATGGACACCCATCTACTATCCTGAGCTCTTGGTGCTTGTAGGCTGGCCACCTGCTGGACTGCATGATCCAGGAAACTCTCACCTTCTTTGAAGTTCTGTAGATACCCAAGCAGCTCCTCAAGCTCAGAAATCCTCAGCTTGAGTTGAAGACACTTCCTATGCACTTGGTCCTGCAAGACAGGTAATGTGTCCTGAAGTTCTCACCTGGTGTACAAATTGCAAGCAACAGATCTCAGCTACCGATCCATGATCTAAGAAAAAATCTCAATTCCCTCTCTTAGAATGTAATTAGTACCTTGTTTAAACTATTAACTTTTGTTAATGCCACCAGACCTGCTCTTTGCTAACACTCTTATTAATTCACTTACTTTTATACTTTTTCCAATTGAAATTTGCCATTTCCTGACTCATAGTTTAACAAATCCCTTGTTTTCCTGTAATGTCTGTTTGCAATACACTGTGGCAAGTCTCCACTCTATCTTTCATCTTCCTCCGCCGTGGTCCCATCAGGTCCAAGCATGAGTCTGGTTCCAATTTGGCAGAAACCATCATGCAGAGCTTTCCCTCTTCACAGCCTTTGCTTCTTTCCCTAATGTGTTGCTGGCCCACAGGCTCTACAGCTGCAGCCCTAATGCTTGTTGTGGCCTTTGTGTTGACAGGTCAGCAAATCCTCTGCCTTCCCAGGAAGGGCAAAATTCCCAGCCAAATCAAAAAACTCATGACAGCACCTCCAAAACATAACACAGTACTTCCAGAGACTTTGCAATATTATGAGCTATTCTAAATTTCCATAATTTGCAGGTTGGGTGCTTGACCAGATGAATAATGCTAAGCCTGGGCCCTGCTTGCAGTTGGTGAGTGACAAGTGAACATGTTGAATGGGCCTGTCCATGTTTGTAAATAGATGCCAAATGAGGCAAATGAGCTGAGTTTTTTTATTGGATGTGGACATCGCTGGCTAGACCAGCATTTTTATTTCCCATCCCTAGTTGCCCTTCAGAAGGGCAGCACAGTAGCATAGTGGTTAGCGCTATGGCATCACAGCTCCAGGGTCCCAGGTTCGATTCCCGCTTGGGTTACTGGCTGTGCGGAGACCACACGTTCTTCCCGTGTCTGCGTGGGTTTCCTCCGGGTGCTCCGGTTTCCTCCCCAGTCCAAAGATATGCAGGTTAGGTGGATTGGCCATGATAAATTACCCTTAGGTTAGATGGGGTTGCTGGGTTAGGGGGATAGGGTGGAGGTGTGGGCTTAAGTAGGGTGCTTTTTCCGAGGGCCGGTGCAGACTTGATGGGCCAAATAGCCTCCTTCTGCACTGTAAATTCTATGATAGCTATGAAGGTGGTGATGAGCTGCCTTCTGAAGTCCCTGAGGTGTAGGTACACCGACAGTGCTCTGAGGGGTGGAATTCCAGGATTTTGATCCAGCCACAGTAATGGAGTGGCAATATATTTCCAAGCCAGGATGGTAAGTAACTTGGAGGGGAAACACAAGTAGGCTTACATTAACACTGCAATGAAGTTACTGTGAAAATTCCCTAGTCACCACACCCCCGGCCTGTTCGGGTACACAGAGGGAGAATTCAGAATGTCCAATTCACCTAACAAGCATGCCTTTCGGAACTTGTGGGAGGAAACCGGAACACCCGGAGGAACCCACACAGACATGGGGAGAACGTGCAGACTCAGCACAGACAGTGACCCAAGCGAGAATCAAACCCGGGGCCCTGGCGCTGTGAAACAACAGTGCTAACCACTGTGCTACCGTTTGTAGATGGTGCATATGACTGCCACCATTCGTCAGTGGTGGAGGGAATGAATGTTTGTGGAAGGTGTGCCAATCAAGCGGGATGCTTTGTCCTGGAAGGTGTTGAGCTTCATGAGTGTTGTTGGAGCTGTACTCATCCAGGCAAGTGGAGAGTATTCCATTACACTCCTGCATTGTGCCTTATCGATGGTGGATAGGCTTTGGGGGTCAAGAGGTGAGTTACCCGGCACAGGAAATCATCATGAGGGCACCAGCGCATACAGGAATGCACACATCACAGCACGGACCGGAAGCAACTTGCGACGCAGTGCGCACCACTCAGAGTCCCATAACACCATCTCCAGCAGTGCTACAGATCAGAATTATCCACCCGTAGAATGTCAAAAAGCTTCACTGAAAAGCACACTTGCATTCTATCAAGTAACCTCTTCAATCGTAAGGTTTAGTGGTCAGCTGATGCTGTTCATCAAGAGACTGGTGAATGTTTGCCTTCACAGTATTATATTGAATTTTGAAATGTTATTCTGAGTCCAACACAATGGCAGACCTAAACAAGTAGTTATTATTTTTGTGATGTGTATTTTTCTATTAATTGATGAAATAATTGTATAATAATTAAACCTCATAAAATAAAAATATATTTTTTAAAAGATCAAGATGGTGACATATTCATCGGTGGCATATGGCAGTACACAAATCCAGTGCTCCAGGCAGCATGATAGACCCTCGCGGCCTCCCTGGGTGCAGATGCAGACACAGTCTGCTTTGAAGAGGCATTTCACTCAAGCCCCCACACTCGGGTCTGGCTGTCTATTCTAGTTTTCATATAAAACGTTTTAAAAGTTGGTGAGAGAGTGGGGCGGAGTATTCTGGCTCGCTATGCCGAAAACGTGAACCTCGATAGGGCGGAGAATCGGGCGTCTGGGCAATATCGAGGTCCATGCCCGGTGCCGATTCAGGCACCATGTTCCAGTCCCTTGCTGGTGGCGATAATGAGGTTTGCACCCTCACCGATGGCGGCATGCAAAACCGGCAATTTGCATGCATTTAAATGTGATTAGCGGGTTGGATACAGTATGTTCTGCTCTTCTGCGATGCTCCGCTCCTCTCAGGCGGAGCGCAGGTGGGCATGAATTACGACAAGTATTTATAAATATGGTCTGGGTGCGATGGCTGCGGAGGAGGTGCTGGAGGCTACAAAAACACTGAAAAACCATTCCAGACTGTAGGTTTGCTGGGGTGGCTGCCTGGGCGAGTGGCAGTAGCAGGTAGTGACTCCGTGCCAGGTCCATGGACCACCATTGCTACAGTCTGTCTTTTAAACTCATCCCTTTGGTGCTACTTACAGGCTCCTGACTGCTCACACTGCTCAGTGTGGCCTGTGTTCTTTAAATGCTCAGAGGCCTCTGGTCATCGGTGAGCCCACCCAGGCCATCCCCCTGGACACCCTGATACCCCAGCTGTATCATCAAGGGTCAAGCAGGAGCCCACCAAGCGTTGGCACTCCTCAGAAGTGCTGCCCCATTGCAGAGGAAGCAGGGAATCAGCAAAGCTCACCCCAACCTGAGAACACCTGCACCGCGGCCTACGCAACCCTCACTGGTTCTCTGCTCCACTCATGGCAGAAGCTTCACCAATGACCCCCACCCCTCTGTATCACCAGCTGTCTCCTCCTGTTGAGACTGGCAATGCCGACTGCCTCTGCCACCATCTCCCAGGCAGTGTTCAGGAGGGCAGGCCTGAGTCTGCAGCCCATCCTGGGGAAGAGGGTGTCACTCCGCTCCTCACTGGCATGGAGCTGTGGTCCACCTCGGACTCCAAACCTTGCGGGGCAGGTCTTCTCTGAGTCATCTTGGTGGCTCTGCAATGAGTATGGTAAGTGGAGCACTTATAAACAGCTCCAGCTGCCAGACTCCTTGGCGCTAACTCCAGCCCCAGTGGTTAGAACGTCCACTGGGCTGGGAATTGCTCGGAATTTGCGCCAGCAGACTGCTGGCCCATTCGCATATCCTGGATTGGGGACTTCCAGAGAGGGTGATGTGCTGAACAGTCGTACGAACGGTGGCTCTCCTCTAGAAACTTCAACTTTGGTCCTTTTAACCTGGAAATCGGCTGTTGAGCCAACAATGCTCCCCACCCTCACCCTAAAACGAACCACCTGAGGAAATGCCCGCAAGTCAACAAAGAAGCCGAAAAGAAAGAAAAGGCAGCAAGAGTGAGGAAAGGAAGCCCCAAGCTGAAGACACAAGGAGTGACGCATAGCAAGTCATGATGGACCGAGCCAATCTCAAGCCCCCAGAGATGGACAGGGCCCACAGGTCACTCCGACAAAGGCCCAAAACAGGAAAACCACGACAGACGATCATTGCAAAGCTCAACAGACTTCAGGACAAGGAACGGATTTTGAACTGGGCGAGGAGCACGTGGTCCAACAGATCCTGAATTGCTCCACAAATAGCGCTCCCAACGGGAACGCGGACCGCACGCAACTCAGTCCTGCTTTGCACTTAGTCTCCCAAGTGGGGATTTACGCCCAGTGTATCCACGTTGAAGCGCTCTCTCAGTTACTTGTCCGTGACTGCAGCTGGCTGCTTCTCTCAATTCGATCCACCCGTTTTGAGAACCCGCCTGCTGCCGTTAATTGGATAGTGCATATGTCACCATTCCAACTACACGGTGCATGGAAATCCCAGGTCAATGACTGCTTTCCCCCTTCCCCCCATCCCCACCCCCCCTCAACCAAAATCCCCCCACCCCTGTCCTGCCTACAGAACCTAGAAATAACTCGTTTATCCTGCCCCAAAAGTGAAAAACCAGCCAATGAAATACTAGGGCAGGAAATATTCAGTCGGTCTGGTAGCATTTATGGAGTGAGAATGTCCCTTCATTGGACCTGGGTCATTTTAAGGTGAAAGATCTGGGCCGGGATTCTTCAAAACGGTGGCTAAGTGTTGACGCCGGCTAAATAGTGGAGTGTTTCACGCCAGCGTCAACAGGCCTCTTGGGCCAGCGATTCTGTGGCCCACAGCGGGCGAGCATGGTGCCGGAGTGCTCCACGCAGCTCCAGCTGCCGATACGCAGCCCTGCACCACCAGCCATGGGTCCGCGCATGCGCGCGGCGGCCACTTCCGCACCGGCTCCGCGCAATATGGCCGACCCACACAGCGGGCCGGCGTGGAAGAAGGTAGGCACCCCCTAGATCACGCGCGCCCGCCAATCGGTGGCCCCCAATCATGGGCCTGGCCATCGTGGAGGCCCCCTGGAGACTGATAGCCCCGCCCCCCACCAGGACGGCCACTGCAGCCGCGATGCCGACCTCCCGATGGATGGAACCAGACATGAATCACGCCGGCGGGAACTTGGCCTGCCGACAGCGGAGAATTGTCGCGGGTGCCTCTTTCAACGGCCCCCAACGGGCGCCGCGTCGACCGCGTGCGCGTGACTGCTGCCGATTCTCCGGTCGGCGGAGCTTCGCATCGCGGCGTCGGACCCGATCACGGGTCTGATGCCCCATTCTCTGCCCCCGCGGCGAGCGCAATTTCAGCATGGAGGCTCGGAGAATCCCGGCCCACAGGCCTGAAAACTCTGCCTCTCACTCCACAGATGTTGCTAGACCTGCTGAGCATTTCCAGTCTTACTTCCAAATTTTGCTTTTGTTTGAGTTACTAGGGCAGGAGGCCAAAAGCTTGATCAAAGAGGTAGGCTTTAAGGTATGTCTAAAAGGAGGATAGTGAAGTAGAGCGAGACAAGAGGCTGAGGGAGAAAATTCCCTCATGTGCGGAGGGACTAGCTGAAGACACAACCACAGAAGGTGCAGCTATTAAAATTGGGGATGCACAAGAGGCCAGAATTGGAAGAGCACCGATACTTTGAAGGGTTGTAGGGATGGACGAGATAAAAGGAGATGGGGAGATTTGAAAACAAGAATGAGAATTTTAAACGCATTTGAGGCCTTGCTCAACCTGGAGCCATGTATGGGAGCACAGAGTTAAAGGGAAACAGGACTTGATGTCAGTTAGAATACATCAGCAGATTTTTAAATGACAACTGGCGCAGTTTAACGGCCATTAAGTCCAGAGTCCTGCTTTGGGCGAGTATAGTGGGGTGTTTCTTGGCAGCTTCAGCGCTGAGAACGACCCCGCTATCAAACAGGACCTTTTTTGGTCTCGGCAAGTAACGCCCCACCGAGTGCACTTACTTCACTTCCTGCTCTGCTGGGCTCAGCTCATTAGTGCAGGAAGCGATCGGGGCACCATTTATAAATGCTCGAACCCCCTCAACTCCCCACCACAGCCTCCGGACCCCCAACTTACCTATTAGGGGGTCCGAGAGCCAACCCTCACTCCACCTCTTAAGGGCAGGGCATCTGGGCACAGTCCCTGGGATGGGCAACCTGACAACTTGGCACTGCCAGCCTGGAACCTTGACAGTGCTCCAGCCAGCCGGGCAGTGCCACCCAGGCATCCAGCAGTGCCAAGGAGGCCCTGTCAGGGTGCCTGGGTGGCAGCGCCAAGTGCCAGTCTGGCAGTGTCAAGGTGCCCGGGTGGCAGCAGGAGTGCCAGGTTACCATCCTACCCAGAGCCAGATCACCTGGGAGCCTCCAATGGCCTTGGACATGTCCCCAGATGCTCGCCATCGACCTTGAAGAAAGCTGCCCACAAAAGTCGAGTGATTTCTGTGGTGTAGTTTCATCTTTCCTGATGGGAATGTCGGTCTGACACCAGCTTAAGCGGATATCCCAGTGCTCTGAGAATATGTTTTCAGATTTGTTTACATTTGGTACAGAAATTAGCCGATAATTCTCGTAGCCACGTACTCCAGAAACTGGCAACGGAGTGGCTCAGAGGGATTGAGCACGACAGCTGCAGTGGCACAGTGACAGGTGGCACGGTGGCACAGTGGTTAGCGCTGCTGCCTCACAGCGTCAGGTACCGGGTTCTATTTCAACCTCAGGTGACACACTGTTTGGAGTTTGCACGTTCTCCATGTATCTGTGAGGGTTTCCTCCGGGTGCTCCGGTTTCTTCCACAGTCCAAAGGTGTGCAGGTTAGGTGGATTGGCAATGCTAAATTGCCCTTTAGTGTCCAAAGATTAGGTGGGGTTACAGGATAGGGAGGGGGGGTGGGCCTCGGTCGGGTGCTCTTTCGGAGGGTTTGTGCAGACTCGATGGGCCTATGGCCTCCTTCTGCACAGTAGGGATGAGTTGCCAAGCAGCCAAAGTATAAAAACATGCTAAAAACCTGATCAGATCAGGTCCGATTGGCCAGAGGACAACCTAATCTGACTGGCTGGAGTGGGGTAACTGTATGTTATAAATCACT
Organism: Scyliorhinus torazame; assembly: GCF_047496885.1. Lineage (NCBI taxonomy): Eukaryota > Metazoa > Chordata > Chondrichthyes > Carcharhiniformes > Scyliorhinidae > Scyliorhinus > Scyliorhinus torazame. The sequence goes on from NC_092709.1 coordinate 289,203,025, forward strand.
CTGCAGTGTTTTCAAGTTTAAATTATTGGCAATAAAATGTTGGATTTCTGATTAACTTGTGTCAGTTGTGATTCTCAATCCCTGGGACATTAAAGTGTGCAGCTGCAGTGATGTGCGCAAACAGCCTTCATGTTGAAATATTCAAACCAGGAGTTAAAAATGCTTAACAGCCCTCACTGTTATTTCAAATTTTCAGACAGCAAAATATAAATATATTATGATTGTATTAAGATAGAAGGTAGGTTTAGGGTAAAGAATTAAATAGAAAAGATAAAGGGCAGCACGGTAGCATGGTGGTTAGCACAATTGCTTCACAGCTCCAGGGTCCCAGGTTCGATTCCCGCTTGGTTCACTGTCTGTGCGGAGTCTGCATGTTCTCCACGTGCGTGCGTGGGTTTCCTCCGGGTGCTCCGGTTTCCTCCCACAGTCCAAAGATGTGCAGGTTAGGTGGATTGGCCATGCTAAATAGCCCTTCGTGTCCATAATTGCCCTTAGTGTTGGGTTGGGTTATGGGGATAGGGTGGAGGCTTGGGTAGGGTGCTCTTTTAAAGAGCCGGTGCAAACTCGATGGGCCGAATGGCCTCCTTCTGCACTGTAAATTCAATGAGTGAAATATGCCTTTTTCAAAACATGTTATTTTTCTTCGTTCTGGAGCAATTTGGCAACTTACAAACATAAAAGTAGGTTTTTCAGGGCCAGAGAGGGTGTTTAAATATAACCATGAAGCCTGTACACCACGAAAAATCCAGTTACATTGCATTCAACAAAGCATAACTTTTTCAAAGGTTCTTTAAGGCTGAAAATGTCGGGGTGGAAATTCTCACTAATTCAACCGTGAGCGGCGTGGTAGCACAGTGGTTTGCACTGTTGCTTCACAGCGCTAGGGTTCCAGGTTTGATTCACGCTTGGGTCACTGTCTGTGTGGAGTCTGCATGTTCTCCCCTTGCTGGCGTGGTTTCCCCCTGTTGCTCCAGTTTCCTCCCACAAGTTCCGAAAGACGTGCTGTTCGGCAATTTGGACATTCTGAATCTCCCTCTGTGTACCCGAACAGGTGCCGGAGTGTGGCGACTAGAGGCTTTTCACAGTAACTTCATTGCAGTGTTAATGTAAGCCTACTTGTGACAACAATAAAGATTATTATTATTATTTGTTTTCTGTCTGGGGTGAAGCTAGTGGGTGGAATGCTTCAAAATTGCATCCTCTGGAGCAATATAAAATTACTGACAACAGCCTCAGGATTTCCATGCATTTCTGCGCATGTGTGGACTCCAGTGGTCGCTATCAGTTTTTAGAGGAGGAATGCAGAGCTGATAGTTCTGACATCATTCCCAATACAAAATCCGGGTCGATAAATCTCTTGCAGATAATTTAATCATCTCACGAAAAACATGCTACATGGATAAATCGCCTTTATGTCTGGAAAATAAACACTGATTATAAAAATAATTTTAATTCTTCTTTGCCAGACACAACAAAGAGGAGTAAATTTGTACTCTTGATGCACAGTTTCGCCTGCCAGGGCTGCATATCATGAATTTGGGTGCAAAGGCCCAGCAGACCTGTCCTGCGAGGCAAGCTGACCGTTGCACCCAAATTCCCAGAAGGGGCTCATGGCATCGCATCACTTCTCTGGGTTTCAACAGCTCATCTTAAAAAAGTGAGCTTGTGTGGGTGAGCTTGTCTTCATAGATTGTGGATGACACCAGTGGTATTTCCTTGAGAATGTTCGGGTGTACTCTTTTGGAGGAAAATGTAACTGGTCTGATTAGTAAGTTTGCAGACGACACAAAGGTTGGTGGAATTGCGGATAGCGATGAGGACTGTCGGAGGATACAGCAGGATTTAGATTGTTTGGAGACTTGGACGGAGAGATGGCAGATGGAGTTTAATCCGGACAAATGTGAGGTAATGCATTTTGGAAGGTCTAATGCAGGTAGGGAATATACAGTGAATGGTAGAACCCTCAAGAGTATTGAAAGTCAAAGAGATCTAGGAGTACAGGTCCACAGGTCACTGAAAGGGGCAACACAGGTGGAGAAGGTAGTCAAGAAGGCATACGGCATGCTTGCCTTCATTGGCCGGGGCATTGAGTATAAGAATTGGCAAGTCATGTTGCAGCTGTATAGAACCTTAGTTAGGCCACACTTGGAGTATAGTGTTCAATTCTGGTTGCCACACTACCAGAAGGATGTGGAGGATTTAGAGAGGGTGCAGAAGAGATTTACCAGAATGTTGCCTGGTATGGAGGGCATTAGCTATGAGGAGCGGTTGAATAAACTCGGTTTGTTCTCACTGGAACGAAGGGGCGACCTGATAGAGGTCTACAAAATTATGAGGGGCATAGACAGAGTGGATAGTCAGAGGCTTTCCCCGGGGTAGAGGGGTCAATTACTAGGGGGCATAGGTTTAAGGTGAGAGGGGCAAGGTTTAGAGTAGATGTACGAGGCAAGTTTTTTACGCAGAGGGTAGTGGGTGCCTGGAACTCGCTACCGGAGGAGGTGGTGGAAGCAGGGACAATAGTGACATTTAAGGGGCATCTTGACAAATACATGAATAGGATGGGAATAGAGGGATACGGACCCAGGAAGTGTAGAAGATTGTAGTTTAGTCGGGCAGCATGGTCGGCACGGCCTTGGAGGGCCGAAGGGCCTGTTCCTGTGCTGTACTTTTCTTTGTTCTTTGTTCTTTGTTCTTTGTACTCCTGCACCTGCCTGCTGTTTGGCTGGGTTCTGACTGAGCCGTCGCAGCATTGTGATTTAGCCTCATTCAGGTGGAGTAAATCATGTCCCTTTTGTGTGGTACTTTGCTGCAGTGGGAACATTGTCAACATGCCAGCTCACTGTGGGCAGTGGGCCAGGAATGGGGACCCGATTCAGAAAGAAAATATACAATTGAGGTGAGAACACTTTTTGCAGACTGATCTGTATGTCTCGGCGCTCAGATGACTGCTCTGCAGATTCAGAAGGGACTGGCTATCTGACTCCTCACTCGGAATGAGTAGAAACCCGTAGCTCCTTCCTTATTTATATATCTATGTAATAAAAATGCTTTACTATTGGAAATATAAAACCTCAGTTTAGTTCAAAATATATTTTGGGAGTTTTGGGAAATATTTCTTTGATACCTGTTGTTTTGTATAACAAAATGAGAGCTATATGGACATGACGGATTTCTGATCATTCATTTCGATAAGCTTAAAAAAGCAAACGTACTCATTGTGGTAAACCACTGTTGCACCTATATTAGGTGAAGGCCTCCCGCCCCTTTGAGTGCCTCAGCGTGGATTTCAAAGGGCCCCTCCCCTCCATCGACCGTAACACGTATTTTGTCAGTGTGGTCAATGAGTACTCCAGATTCCCCTTCGCCATCCCATGCCCCGACATGACGTCTGCCACCGTCATCAAAGCCCTCAACACAATCTTTGCTCTGTTCAGTTTCCCCGCCTACATCCACAGTGACAGGGGATCCTCATTCATGAGTGATGAGCTGCGTCAGTTCCTGCTCAGCAGGGGTATCGCCTCCAGCAGGACGACAAGCTATAACCCCCGGGGAAATGGACAGGTGGAGAGGAAGAACGCGACGGTCTGGAGGGCCGTCCAACTGGCCCTACGGTCCAGAAATCTCCCGGCCTCCGGTGGCAGGAGGTCCTCCCTGATGCACTACACTGCACTTGGTCACTACTGTGCACCGCCACTAACAACACACCCCATGAACGTCTCTTTGCCTTCCCCAGGAAGTCCACATCCGGGGTGTCGTTCCCGACTTGGCTCGCAGCTCCAGGACCCGTCCTTCTCCGTAGGCACATCCGTATCCACAAGGCGGACCCGTTGGTGGAGAGGATGCAGTTGCTCCATGCGAACCCCCAGTATGCCTACGTAGCGTACCCCGACGGCCGCCAGGATACTGTCTCCCTCAGGGACCTGGCACCAGCAGGTTCCCCACACACACACCCCTCCAGCCTGGCGCCACCCTCCCCTCCCCCGGCGCTCCCAGCAGCAACACCCCCAGGACCATCCGTCCTCCCCCTGCCCACGCCCGAGGATGAAGAGGATTTCGGCATGCTCCCGGAGTCACCGAAGACCAGACCAGCATCGGCATCGCCATCACCACTGCGTCGCTCCCAGCGGCACATCAAGGCCCTGAACTGGTTGAATCTCTAACTGGTCCACTGGACTTCAAAAGACATTTTTTTCTCACAAAAATTGTAAAATGTAAAATTCAGTTGTTGTATATAATTCTCCACCACCCCTGCCGGACTCAATTTTAACAGGGGGTGAATGTGGTAAACCACTGTTGCACCTATATTAGGTGATGTATGGTAGGACCTGTACTACAGGTACGATGGTAGTCCCTGCCTGCTGGCTCTGCCCAGTAGGCGGAGTATAAATATGTGTGCCCTCTGTGCAGCAGCCATTTCACCAGCTGCTGTGGGAGGCCACACATCTTAGAGCAATAAAGCCTCAGTTGTATTCAACTCTCGTCTTTGTGCAATTGATCGTGCATCAATCATGAGCTTCATAAGATGTCCAGTGGTGGCGTTTGAAAGCGAGTGCATTACTTGAACAACAAACAAGTTTTTATTGTTGAACAAATGATGGCCACGCAAACGATTAAAATTAAACAGTCTTGAGATTGTAACCTCATTTAACTGTATGACTGTATAATACAATGTGGTAGTATGTATTAGGGGTCATGTGGGACTGTGAAGCCGTGATGCTATTGGCTGACAGATCCCGGGTCCTGGTTGGCTGTTGACTCCTAGCTCCGCCCTGAAGGCGGAGTATAAGAACCCGAGCTTCTCCACGCCGCTCCATTCTGTTGCTGAACTGCTGGGGACAAGTCTCGCTTAATAAAGCCTCATCGACTTCATCTCTACTCGTCTCTCTCGTAAGTCATTGTGCGCTACATACATTACGAAGTCTTCCAACACCAGGTTAAAGTCCAACAGGTTTGTTTCGATGTCACTAGCTTTCGGAGCGCTGCTCCTTCCTCAGGTGAATGAAGAGGTATGTGTACCTCTTCATATACCTCACATACCTCCTCATTCACCTGAGGAAGGAGCAGCGCTCCAAAAGCTAGTGACATCGAAACAAACCTGTTGGACTTTAACCTGGTGTTGTAAGACTTCGTACTGTGCTCACCCCAGTCCAACGCCGGCATCTCCACATCATGTATAATACATCTACACAATAAACTTCCAATTGATGTAATTGAAAACTTCTGTGTGTTGTACATTACTTCCTTACTCTCCTTCCAAAAGTCCCTTTGTGCCAAACACCTCCCCTAGCCAAAGGAAATGCCGACAGACGGTTTGTTTCCAGGTTTCCTCTTCAGGATTATGATTTCAATTCCATGATGAGATTACTGCCATTATTTATTCTTCACTGTCGATTTTCCAATCACCTACACCAGTTGTCCAAGTGAAGAACAGGTGCAGGGGATCTGTCAATTGAGTAAGCAGGCTTTAGGTATGTTGGCACCTGATTCTTGCTATCGAAAATTCCAGCTTCCTTGTGTGTGCCTGTGCATAATTTGTCCCATATCCTCATTAATGCCTCAGAATGTATGCAAAGATATTTAAATGTAGCCTAACCCCCCCTTCAATACAAAAGCAAAATATTGGAGCTGCTGGAAATCTGAAATAAAAGCGGTAAGTTCTGTAAATACTCTGCAGGCCATGTAGTATCTGTGGAGAGAGATTTAGGGCTCGATTGAGACTATGGGTGGGATTCTCCGTTGGCCGACACCTGGGGCGAGATTCTCCGACCCCCCGCCGGGTCGGAGAATCGCCGGGGGCTGGCGTGAATCCCGCCCCCGCCGGTTGCCAAATTCTCCACCACCGGATATTCGGCGGGGGCGGGAATCGCGCCGCGCCGGTTGGCGGGCCCCCCCCCCCCCCCCCCACGCGATTCTCCGGCCCGAATGGGCCGAAGTCCCGCCGCTAAAATGCCTGTCCCGCCGGCGTAGATTAAACCACCTACCTTACCGGCAGGACAAGGCGGCGTGGGCGGGCTCCGGGGTCCTGGGGGGGACGCGGGGCGATCTGGCCCCGGGGGGAGACCCCACGGTGGCCTGGCCCGTGATCGGGGCCCACCGATCTGCGGGCGAGCCTGTGCCGTGGGGGCACTCTTTCCCTTCCGCCTTTGCCACAGTCTCCAACCTTAAGGTTGGGGCTCGGCCCCCAAAGATGCGGAGCCCGACTGATTTGCGCCGTTTTGGGCGCCAGTCGGCGGACATCGCGCCGTTTCCGGAGAATTTCGCCCCTGAATTGGGAAACAAGATCGTGCGGAGAATTCGGTGTCAGCCGAAATTCGAGGCTGGCGCCGGGTGCCAAATAGAATGCCATGCTCTGGTTCCTAGACAGCGGACTGAATGTGTTCTACACTGCACGTCGGCTTGGGCATGCATATCATACAGTAAAGGTCATTGGCATATCATCAATTGGCTCGACCAGGCATTTTCCGGGCCTTCCGCGATGCTGCGTCTCTACTAGGAGGAATTACCGATGGCGAGGTTCACTTGTGGTATTTCAAATCAGGACACAGGTGCCGTGGCTGCGGAGGACGTGGAAGGGGGTGCAAATAGGGGCTCCAACAGTGTGCTGACAGTTGTACCGTGGGCAGTGCGCATCTGCCAGGCCTGGGGGGAGTAGCGGGGGGCGGATAGGAGATGGGCCGTGGGGTCAGGGTGGACGGGCACGGACCGTCATTGCCGCAGCCTGCAAGGCAGCCAAGCAGCTGTGCATGCCGCTGACTGCCCACTGGAAACTTAGCACCAGGGGTCGTGTGCTCCCCCCCGCCCCCCCCCCCCCGACCCATCAGCGTGATGGGCGTGCTCCAGCTCAACCAGTGTCATAATCCTGGCTGGAATGAAGGTCAGCATGCAATGAAATTGCTTAAGTTCTACGTAGCACCGGTGTTAGCCTATTAACAGGACCTGAATTGCTCCAGAACTGTCAAAGCTGTCATCCACGTAGAATACTTGTGATTCAGTCCCGGCGTTCCCATTTAGTCTCCCAAACGGAGAATCTGCCCCTACATTCTCCTAATGAAGCTAAATTGCTCTGGGAGTGCAAACTGGCAAGCAATTCAGTGTTCCACACCATGTAAAGGTAAGGGCATTCCAAGCACTAAGTGCATTCCAATCACTCAGTGCATTCCAATCACTCAAGTGTGTGATCTCACTGCACTTACCTCTCTTTGATGTGGTCAATGTTGATAAACATTGGGTTTCACCATTGGCCACTGAACCATGAAGGGAGATGAATGAATCAAAGCTGCAGATGGTTTGTACAAGCTGTCAAGCACAGACCACTACAAGAAAGGTATGAATGGCTTGCAGCTAATGGATCTGTGGGAACCAGACCAGGTCACAGCTGCTCTCCTTCTAGGAATGGACACGTGGAGCTGCAAGGTATGTGTTGCAGCTATAATTCTTCTCACTGCCCCTGTCTGTACTACTCTCTAGCTTCCAGAAAGGGGTCTCATTTCTGGGGGGGGGGGGGGGAGGACGATATCTGTGTGTAGGGGTTTGGTCTGTGGGTGGTTCCGGTGGGATGTCCCCCTATTACAGGGGTCCCTGGGGTGGGGTCCCCTATTACAGAGGTCCCGGGGGTGGGGGCGGGGGGCTCTGGTATAGGATGTGTGGGCAGGCAGTGCATTGTTGGGGGCGAGGCCCTCAGTTGGGCTCAGATGTCCCCCTATTACCAGCATGGCCCTGGCCTGGTGGACCTGGTGGTTGGTGAAGGGAGCAACGGTTGTCCACTTGAACTATCGCGAGGTCCATCATGCCAGGACCATGCTGGGAGAGACCACAAGTGATCTGTGTCCTCGTGATTCCCAGACATGGGGACTGGAGAATCGCAGGAGGCCGGAGCATCGGGCACCGGGCCCGCTAAATAGATGCAAGTGGGTCACTAAGACCCATTTGCATTTGTTTTCATGCTCCTGCTGGCGTGCGGCATGGACCTCATTCCCATTATCGGATCAGATCCTGCTGCCGATCCCTATTATCCCCTGACGCCTGATTCTCCGTTCCAACGGGGAAGGCATTCTGGGAGTCCCAGGACAGAGAATCCTGCCCCTAGTGCTTCAGGTTGATGGTTTTTCTTTGAATTAGAAAGGACAGAGGTGTCAAGGCTGATTTGTTTGAGGAGGAGGGTCACATCAAGACCGGTATTCTCCATTTGGGTGACTTGTGTTCCCACTCGGTAAGTGAGCCAGGACATGAAAATGAGCCGGCACTCTGTTGCCGAGAACTGAGAGGAATACCCGGCCAACAGGATTTCAACCACTGGGGCTGGAATTGCGCCAAAGAGCCTGACAGCTGGAGCTGTTTTTAAGCACTCCATTTACCACACACTCACTGCAGCCATGAAGGTGGTTCACAGAAGATCTGTCCCTCGAGTTCAGGAGTCCAAGGGGCAGTCACTGCTCAACACCGGTGAGGAGAGGAGAGACACCATCTTCCCCAGGATGGGCCGCAGACTCAAGCCTGCCACCTGAACAGCACCGGGCAGGTGGTGGCAGAGGTAGTCAGCGCTGCCCGCCTCACCAGGAGGAGACAGGTGGTGAACCTGAGGGTTGGGGGTCACTGGTGAGGCTTCTGTCCTGAGAGGGACAGAGTACCGGGGGGTTCTAAAGGCTACAACGCAGAAGTCCATTTATTGGGGTGAGCTCTGCTAATTCCTTGTTTCCTCTGTAGTAGGGCAGTGCATTTGAGGAGTTTCAACACCTGGTGGGTCACTGATTGAGCTTTGCCACACCCATCCCCTTGATGATACCGCTGGGGTATGAGGGTGTCCAAAAGGGTGGCATGGATGGGCTGTCAAATGACCAGAGGCTCTCTGAGCACTCAAAGGACACAGGCAGCACCCAACAGAGTGAACAGCCAGGAGCCTGTAAGAAGCACCAAATGGGTGTGTCTGAAACACAGATTGCAGAAATGGCGGTCTGAGCCTGGCCACACCGATCTGGTGGAGGACACCTCGAGACCACAGACCTGGCACCAAGTCCCTGCTACTACTACAGCTCACGCAGCCAATCCCAGCAAGCTCGACATTTTTTGAGGCTTTTTCAGTTATTTTAGCCTCCTGCTCCCACTCCACAGCCCAGGCCCCACTTGTAAATACTTGCACTAATTCACACCTGCGAGACTTCTGCCTAAGAGGGGCTGAGCATCACAGAGGGGTGGAGCATAAAGTGTCCAAGCACAAATTATATTTGAATCCATGCAAATCACAGTTTTGCATGGATCCGCTGGCATGTGCGCAAACTTCGATATTTCCGCCAGCGAGGGATTCCGCGGAATATCACATTGGAATTGGCGCCGGGCGCAAAAAGCATTTTTTCCATTTCACGTGATTCTCCGCTCAATCGCAATTCTCACTCCCAGCATCGTGAAGCGGATAACCCAGCTGCAGATTCACAGGCAATAATGGTGATGGTGGCTCAAATTACAAATATCATTAAAATATCGATGGTGCCCCACCTCCATCCTCTATGACCTCCAAAAGATCATAGAGGATGAATGAGTGTGTGGGTACTCCTCCACCTGCTGCGTAATATTATGCAGGATGTTGACTCCACTATCATTGTCGACATCTTTGTTGGTGAATGGGGTTGGGCATTATTTAGGTGTCTCAAGTTCACCTTCAAATATTCAGATAGCTTGTTATATGACAGGCATGTGTGTCTTGCAGAGAGCACTTCTACACCTCACAGGTTAGTCACAAGCTTGAAGTGATATCCCTTGTCTTCTATGAGACATTCCTTTCGGCTGCTTCCTGGGAAAAAAGTAGACTGGAATGTTGGTCTGCCACTGTCTGAAAGTAGAAAGCATCACGGCGTCCCAGGTAATCTAGTACAGGCACATGTGAACAACATCTTGGTTGCACATCAGCTGTCAATTGATGATGGATATCCCAGTGGTAATAAAAAATTCTGTGTTGATGCAGTGATGTTCAGATTGCCATGAGTGTACAGTCAATGGCACCCTTTAATTGTGGGAATCCAGCCAGAAAGACAAATCTGAGATCCTGTTCATTATGGCTATCGATGACATAATTGTTGGCCCTGGGAATGATCCATCAGTGACCTGCCTTATGCATTTTTATGCAGCCAATAGGGAGCTCCGGGATATAATGCCAGCAGTACGAACAAGGATCCAGAGAGCATTGTTCAGTTTTGCATCCATTGGTAATGAGTAGCCACCAAGCACGGCAGGGGGAAGTTCTGTATCTTAGAGACCTCTCTGGTGCATCTCACTGCTGTGTACGTCTCCTGTGACAGCTCCCTTTGGAACAGTCTTCCGCACACTTCCCTCCTATCTACCTCTGACCTGTGAATCTCTCTCTTGCGCACTTGCTGGTCCCACCACAGCACATTTTTCCTCTCTTGAGGTTGCTGATGGTCTTCCTTTTCTGATGTTCCATCAAACACACCCAGCATGCCTTCCACCTCGATCTTGCCACTCCAAGGTTGAAAGAAAGCTGTAACCACGCTAGCAGTCTCTGCCAAACATTTGCCAGCGGGAGCTGAAACACCAGCTGCAATTAGTGAGCTTTTATTCAGATGGGAAAATGACAAGTTTAAATACCCAGCTGAACAACTGCTCAAACTTGACTCCATTTCCCTGGTCAGCTTCCCAAGCCCCGTGCTGCACAAGTTAAATTTGGAGCCAAGTTAAAACAATTTGCAAACACCTCATTAATGTCTCCTAAGGACGTTAATTGCGCCGATAAGTACCAGCTTGCCTGCCTGCAATAAGTAAATCACCGACTTCAGCAAGTAGATTACTCACTGGCATCCCGACTTGCCTCTGTTAAACCCAGAAGTTGGATTTCGTTCTTGCTCAAAAATTCTAAAAATTTAACCCACTCACCCATTCTTGGTGGATTAAAATACCAAACCCCACCCTCTCACATCACAGCCGTAGTCTTTGAAAGATTGGTCCCCAATTATAGATCAGTGAAAGAGAAAACAAACAATGATTCAGATCCAGAGGATATTGACCGTGGCTGGTTCGTGTGACTGGAGAAGATTTTCCCAAACAGTTGCAGAAATTTGAAGACAATGACAAGAACTGAAATCCTTTCAACACTGTTTAGGCACCAAAGTAATCATCATAGCAGTAGATATGCTGAAGAGTTCAGTAATCTCTCTGACTCCACATAAAAGGAATAGTCTTCTCTGTATAAACTAAGGGCGGGATTCTCCGTTCCCTGCCGCTGATTTGTAACCGGCAATCGGGCGGAAAATCCCTTTTTAGGATGGAATCGGGAGCGGCGCCTGTTTTCGCACGCTCCGCCCCTCCAAAACGGCATCATCTAGCAGCGCACCGCACGCTGTTGGGACGGCCTCAGGAGGTCACCTGAAGGCCCTCCCCCGATGTTCCGCCCCCAATGGGCCGACTTCCCGACCACGCGGGGGACATGTGGTCTCAGCGGTCAGAAACCCAGCACAGCAGCTGCGGACTGTGTCCAGCGCAACCACAGTCGGGATGGAGCCGTGCTGCTGGCCTGGGGGCTTCGGCGAGGGCTGTGGGGACTGGTGGGGGGTGGCCAGGAGGTGGCGAAGGGGTGTCCAGGGGGACACTATCTGGCAGGACGGGTACTCGTATGGCTGGCGCCAAGTTGAACGGTGCGACTGCTGCAGGTCGTCGCCATGTGCATGTGCGGCCACGGACCTGGTAATTCTCTGGCCGTTTCTGTCATGGAATTTGACGTAAAATGCCACGGATCCTCCAGACATAGCTTGAAAATCAGCGAATCCAGCCCATTAACGATTGGCTAAAAGAGGGTAAGTTAAAAAAATGCATTCAATAAATGATATTCAGCATTATTGGACTTCTCCATTTCCACTTGAACCATACTTTAGGAACATAATGACAGAATGACAGAAGTAATGAGAGCAGGAGTAGGCCATTTGAGCCTGCTCCGCCATTTAAAAAGATCATGGCCTCAACTCCACTTTCCTGCTTGTTCATAGTCCTTCACTATTTTATGGTGCCTACCTCAGCCTTGAATATATTCAATGACCCAGCCTCCACAGCTCTCTGGAGTAGGGAAATCTAAAGATTTGCAACCCTCTGAGAGAAAGGATTTCTCCTCATTTCTGTGTTAAATGTATGACCCCTTACTCTGTAACTATGCTTCCTCGTTCTCAATCCTCCAATGAAAGGAAACATCCTCTCAGCATCTACCTGTCAAGTCATCTCAGAATATATGAGATATCAGTTAAATCTTCCAATCTCCAGTGAACATAGGCCCAGCCTGCGAAGGCAGCCCCTTCATTCCAGGAACTTATCTGAGCTACCTCCAATGCAAGTGTATCTCTCCTTAAGTCAGTACACCAAAACTGTTTTGCAGTGCCCTAGATGTAGTCTCAGTCGTGCCTTGAACAGTTTTAGCAAGACTTCTGTACATTTATACTCCACCCCCCTTGCAATAAACTCCAAGATCTCATTTGCCTTCCCAATGACTTGCTTTATCATGTTAACTTTTTGTGATTCACCCACATTCCTCTGCAAACTGTGGTAAACCACGTTATTGTGTTTATTGTATTATATTCACTGTGCTGTGTTGTACATGCCTGGGCTTGTCCAGGATGGCTCCGCCTGTGGCTCCTCCTCTCTGGGCATCTGTATAAAAGTGGCAAGTCTCCGCCTCCGGTCCCAGTTCGGGTCCAGAGGCAGGAGGCTTGCTGTTTAGTGTAGTAAAGCCTCAGTTACGTTTATCACTCGTCGTCTATGAGGCGGGGCTCCCTGTTCCCTCGAGGGGGGTCGGAGAAACAGCGGCAGGATCAGCAATGCCATCTGGAATGCAGTGGCAGTTGCAGTGAGTGTTTGCAAAATGACCAAGAGGACTGCCGTCCAATATCGGATGAAGACGAACGACCTCCAACGCGCTGCAAGGGTGCATTGCCAGCTCTCCCCTGACATCAATTCCACCTGCCAATCCTCAACACCTCCTCTTCCACCCAATTACTGGCTGACACCTCGCACCCTCCCCACATCCAATCTTCAAGTTTGTTCCTCAGCACCCCCTGGCACCCATCAGCATAACCTCTTCAAGTCCAGGAGCAGTGCCCACACATGCCACCTGCTATAAACTCCCCTGACTCATCAAGGATGTGGCTCGCAATGTCCTCTATTTTTTATCGTAGGAGAAGCTAGCCCATAATACGAGTGAAAGGGCGAAGAAGGGAGGAGTCTCACCCCCTATGAGGAATGGGCCCTGGAGATCGCCAGTTACCCGAGGAGAGAGCAGCGGCCGACAGCGTGGTCGGCCAGCTCCAAAAATGTGAAGATCCACTGCCCCTTTATCCAGATGACCTGTCTCAACTAAGTTGTTGATGTCCCACAAAATTATCCTTCCCTTTCACTGACCACATGCCCATTGTCTCACCGGGTCGCCATCTGATGAAGCCGGGCCATCCGGAGTCATATCCCTCTGCCACCCAGGAGAACACCGACGAGACAACCATAGAGGTGTCAAGCTATCACTGCACCATCCACCAGCGCAGAGACACACACCTCGGTGGGTGACATCAGTGGATAGGGTGCTGGGGCACAATCTGGTGAGAACCACACATTTGTTGATGCACATCAGGTGGGAGCAGGAACACCCAAGGGAGACAGCTGTTGGAGGCCTGCTGGATCCCAGGGCACAGCTGGGTCCCTGTCAGCTGCCGTGTCTCTGGACAACATTTTCCCGAAGGTGATGGAGATGATAGGACACAGCTGTGAGATTCAAGAGGGCGTGACATTCCAGCAGCTACAAGGCGACATTCCAGAAGCTACAAGGCCGATTCGAGGAGTCCCAAATGCTGCAAGCGCATGTGATGGCGCGGGCAATGTGTGGCACTGAGGCCAACACTGCTAGGTTGGTGACCACAGTGGTAAACCTGGAGCACGACGTCTGCGTTTTCAGTAGTGGTGTCCATGGCGTGGCTTAGTCTGTGACGACCATGGCTGAGGGTCTCAACATCATGTCTCAGTCCCAGACACAGGTGGATATTGCCGAGGCACTCCAGACGGCCCATTGCTGAGGGTGTCAACACCATGGTGCAGAAAATGGGGAGCCTTCAGCACTGGCAGATCCAGATGACTCAGAGGCTTCTGGAGCTCACTTCAGCTGTCCCTCTGTCCCATAAGAGTCCCCCAGGGCCCTACAGGCATCATCAGGGAGGTGGAAGCGCTGGAGGCCAACCCGGGGCCTACCAGCAAGGAGCTTACAGCACTCTCCAGTTCTTCTAATCCCCACTTCCATCCTGACACCGCCGCATCTCAATGCCAGTGGGTAGAATAGGGTGGCACAGCGACACCTGTGATACTGGTACGTTGGCCGGGGTTCTCAGGCTCCAGGCTCTCCACCGGATGTCCACCAAGTACATCATAGGTCACAGGGTGCAGAAAACAGCAGACTTTCTCCACCTCTGATGTGAATCCTGGGGACACATCTAGCCATAGCACAAGACCACAGAAGATCAAGAAGAGTGAGGAGCACTGAGTATGCACTGGTGAGGTCACAATCCATTGCTAAGGGAAATGGACATCTATAACAGTAAAATGTTCACCATTAAACCATTTCACACCTGAAAAATGTGATGCCACTGTCACATAAATCTTCACAGCAGGCCTGTCAGCAGACCTTCTACGCACCCCCCCCCCCCACCCCCCGGGCACAGTGGTCTACGATCAAAAGCCCACAATGCAGATTTCAATCAGAGGATGGGTGTGAGCGCGCTGTCAGCAGTAAGACTGATGTCTGACTTTATATGATCCTGAGAAGCACCAGAACTTCCCTCACAGATGCAGCCTGGGCATCTAGGTGGGCCTGGTCCAGCTCGAATGTTATATAGTCATCATTCTCCTGCCTTGTATATTGACCCGCTGTCAGTGTCAACACAGGCCCATCATCCTGGAATGATGTTACACACACCCTGGGAGGGGGCGATGTGATTGCGGAGGAGGGGTTGGGGTGGGGAGGAATGGAGGGGGGTGGGAGAAATGATGGTGGGGGAAAGGGGACGGGGCTGGAAGGGATGGGGGAAATGGGGGCAATGGGAGAGGTAGGTGTGGGGCGGTTGGGGGGGAAGTGGCAGCGAATTGATGTGGAAGTTGGGGGTGAATGGGGTGGGGGTGTTGAGCTGACAAACATGGCCTCGAGAATCTCGGGATGATGAGGGCCTCCCTCGTCTTCCTGGCATGTAAGGCTCTCACTGCAGCCTGTCCTCCATCCTCCGACTCCTGCAGGGGGTCACCCCCCGCCTCTCCTGGTCTGCCTCCTCCTCCTCAGATGAAGCCACATGTCCCTCCGTCTTCCCCTACTCCTCCTCCAGTATCCTGCCCCACTGCTATACCAGATTGTGCAGGGCACAGCAGACCACCACGAAGCAGGGTTTTCTCTGACGGGTGTACTACAGGGTACTGCCAGAGCGGTCAAGTCATCGGAACCGTATCTTGAGCAGCCCGCTACACCACTCAATGACAGCATGGATGGAAAAGTGGGCCTCATTATATTAGGTCTTTGCCTTGGTCTTAAACCTCCGCACCAGCATCATCAGCTATGTCCTCAGCTTTTACCCCATGTCTCCCATGAGCCAAACAAAGATCTCTGAGTGCCCCCAGGATGTCGCTGTCATGCACCCTCCCAGGGTAGCGGGCATACGCGTACATGATTCTGAGGCAGTGTCGCACCACGATTTGAACATTCAGTGAGTGAAACCCGTTCCTGTTAATGTAGCATACTCCCCGTAGCCCCAGTGCTTGCAAGGCGACATGCATGCCATCTGCAACATCCTGGTGCTGACAGTGAATCCTGCAGCCTGGGCATCTAGGTGGGCCTGGTCCAGCTCAAATGTTATATAATCTGAGGCCTGGGCATACAGAGTACCTGTCACCTTTCAGATGCAATGGTGGGCTGATGACTGTAATATGTCACACAGGTCCCCATTCGAGCCCTGGAATGACCCGGTGGTGTAAAGGGTTTGTGTTGGGATGACCTTCATGGCCACGAGGGTAGGTGTCCTCCTCCTCCACAGGGTGCCACATCCGTGAGGAAGTTACACAAGTGCTGCACTGTCTCTCTGTGGAGACAATCTTCTGCAGCATAAGCTGTCTGACAGCTCATTGAAGGACCAATGACGCCTGTACACCTTGGGCCATTGCTGGCTTCCCCTTCTGGCCCCCTCCCTCAGCCTGATGGGTGGCCAGGTCTTCACATTGTCCGGTAGCCCCCTGCACATGAAGTGCTGCCTCCAGCCTAAGTTGGTGTTGCTGCCTTCTATGGTGTCTGCTCTCCTCGGCTGCCACAAGCACAGCCAGGACAGCCTCCGTGGGATCCATACCAGCAAACATTGGAGAAGGAGAGAGACCGACAATCAGTTAGGGCTTCCATCGCGGGACCCTCAAATCCACCAAGCCTCTTCTGCCCATACCATGACTGCCCTGCCTTCTTTCAGAGTGCCATCCAGTGAGCCAGTTCTGCTGGCAAACCTTGTTCTTTGCACTCACCCCCAGGCACGACAGGGGCTCCTGGACCCCAGACCTCTGCCAGCAACGTTATGGGGGTTGTGCTCAGCTGCTTCCACTCATTCGGATGCTTACCCTTTGGCCGTGAGAGGATCCTCAGTGGTTAAGCCTGCTCTACTGTCCAAGAGTTTAGGCACACTGTTCAGGCATCAAAGGTTGCTGGATGTGCAGTGCACTAATCATTCTCTGGGACATGGCATCTGTGCCTTTGAGGAGGCACTTGGGAGTTGAGGAGTGTGAAGTGCTCTCACAACTGACCAGGCTAATTCCTCATTTGAAGTAGCCTTCAGCTGTGAAGCTGGAGGGTGCTCACAGTCAAATGGAGTGAAATTGTGGTGGCATTTGTGGTGGCTAGGGAGGTGCCGGACACGGGGGTGGGTGGGGGTTGTGTGTGATGGTGGGGGTAGGTTTGTGATGGTGAGTGGGGTCATGGTGGGAGGGGGGGTCGGTGGTTTTAGTTAATGTATATGTGTCCAATTGGGAGAACGCGGACTTTGTTCAAATGCTGTTAGCATCCATTCCCGACCTGACCATTGTCTTGGGGTAAGACCTATCCACCCTAAGGTCCAACATGCATTTAAAATTACCCCTCCCATTATCAACTGATTGGAATCCAGTACCGGGATGAGCATTAACAGCTTCTTATCAAAGTCCGCTTTGTCCTATTTGGGCACATATACATTAACTAACACCACCGACACCCCCACCAGGAGCTTAATCAGAATGGGGAGATTTCTGCCTGCACGTTCTGGGAGGCATTGAAGCCGGTTATGGGGAGGCCATTTCTTTAAAGGCATAAAGGGATAAAGTTGAGAGGGAGAAGAGGCAGACATTGGTAGAGGTTCATGTGGAGATGGATGGAGGTACTCGGGGTCCCCGACTAGGGAGCTTTTGGCGGAAAGGAAGAAACTGCAGAGGCAGTTTGACATATGGACAACAGGGAAGGCAGCGGGTCATTTTTGCCGATCAAGGGGGGTCCAATATGAGCATGGGGAGAAGGCCAGTCGGCTACTAGCGCATCAGTAGAGGCGGCAGGAGGCTGCACAGGAATTGCGCAGGTGAAAGAGGCAGGAGGGGGATTGGTGACGGCACCGGAAAAAATTCAATGAGGCATTCTCATTGATCTATCGGGGGCTGTATAGTTCTTAGCCCAGAGGGGTGGATGCAGAGATGGGGAATTTTATGGAAGGGTTGGTGGTTCTGGATGTGGGGAATGGCAAGAGACAAGAATTGGAGGTTGCAGGATTTGATGGGGTGTGTGGGGTTGATGCAATCGGAGAAGGCACCTGGGCCAAATGGCTTTCCGGTAGAATTTTGCAAACAGTTTTTGGCAGAGTTGATGCCACATCTCCTGGATATGTATAATGTATAACGAGGCTAGGAGGCGACGGAAGGAGCGGCCTCATTCCCTCAGCTGCCAAAGCACACGCTGCTGGATAAGTTGTTAAATCCGGATGAGCTGGCGGAGGGGCGGATTGGGGCTAGTTACGGGTGGTTTGTGGAGACGGAGAAGGTGCCAATGGAGGGATAAAGTGGAAATTGGATGAGGAACTGGGGGGTTTGGGTGGGGGGGGGGGGTAAGGGGGGCAGGAGTGAAATGTTGCACCGGATCAATTTGACCTCTTCACGTGCCAGAATGAGCCTAATACAGTTCAAGGTGGTGCATAGAGCCCATATGACGTGGGGACATACGAGTAAGTTTTCCCAGAGGTGAAAGATGTACGCAAGTGATGTTGGAGGGGGAAAGCAAACCATGCTCATGTGTTCCGGAGTGCACAAAGTTGGGGTGTTTCTGGGCAGCTATTTTCAAGACCCTGTCAGAGATAATGGGGATGAGGATATGCTCTTTGATGCCTATTTTTGGGGTTTCGGATTTGCTAGAGCTGCTGAAGGGGGAGGGGAAGGGGGCCGCTGTCATGGCTTTTACCTTTCTGATTGCCCAGCGGAGAATCTAACTGAGTTGGAGATGGGCAGCACCGGCGGGAGTTTTGGTATGGTTGGGGGATTTCGAAGCTTGGAGAAGATTAAGTTCACTCTTGGGGTCAGAAAAGGGCTTTTATGTATGTGGAGGCTTTTTCCGTCCTAATTTGAACATCTATTTACCACCAGCGGGTGGCGGGGTGGGGGTTTTGGGGGAAGGGATATTGTGGTAGTTTAGGGGAGAAGAAGGGGAAAAATTGACGAACTGTTTGGATCATGTTTATATTGGGCTTCTGCATGTGTTCGTCACTGACTGTGTTTGGAATAAAATATGTATGGTGGGATTTTCCATTCCTGAGACGAAGTGTTGACGCCGGAGCAGGATTTGTGGACTTCCATGACAGCAAAACTGGCGCCGCATCTGGAACGATTCAGCGATTATTGAGGGGCTAGCACCGGCGCCATGTGGAACACAATCAATTCCAATGAAAAATGGTGCGGGATTCACCGGATTCGCAATTGACTCTCAGAAGGCTGATAAGCTGCAGCAGCATACACACACTTCACTCCTCATACAAACCATCCCAGCCAGCACGATGGCAGCAAGGAGAGCAGCTCCATGCTTCATGGACGCAGAGCTGGAGACCCTCCTAGACACAGTGGAGGAGAAGCAGACCACCCTGTATCCCGGGCCAGGAAGGAGGCTGCCAGCTGCCGCCATTCGCTGTGCGTGGGCACAAGTGGCAGAGGCGATCAGCAACACCAGCAATACCATTCAGACCGGCCTGCAGCGCCAAAAGAAACTGCACAACCTCCTCAGAACGGCCAGGTGCCATGGTGGCCCTAGCATGGTGCCCCAAGCACCAACTCTGTCCTAACCGTAACTCAAACCCCCTAACCCGGAGAGTGGGCGAACCCCCACCCTGCACCACATGCAGTCTTTCTATACATTGAGTTCCAGTTGTTAAGGAACGGGTTGAGAAACATTCAAATGACTTCCGATGGCGGCTATGAAGGAGTAAGTCGCACATTTGGTGGCTCCCACTCGGGTCGGACTTTTGGACATTTTTCCCCGATTTTTTACTGGACTTCATTTGAAAAATCGATGATAGAGGCAATTGGGTACTGGATTCCCACATCGGTGCATGGAGAGGAGGACTAGAAGTGCTCGCAAAGGCAGAAACAGACGGCAGAGAAGGCTTGGGCTGAAGCTGCAGTGGGAGAAAGCATGGCGGATGACCAGACCTCTGGCTTGTCGACCCAGCGGTCAACGGAGCAGCTGATGCAATTTATCCAGGAGGGCTTCGCCAAGCAGAAGCAGGACTGCTTGGATCCGATTAAAGAGTCAATTGCGCGGCTGGAGCTTAGATTGGATGCCCAAGATCGGGCGATCCAGAAAGTAGAGAAGGCGCTGGCTGACCAGGAGGAACATCAAACCGCGGTGGAGCTGGAGGTGGGAATGCTGAGAGACCAGCAGAAAAGGCTCCTGGAGAAAGTGGAGGACCTAGAGAATAGGTCCAGTCAGCAGAACTTGAGAATCGTTGGGCTCCCGGAGGGGTCTGAAGGAGCGGCTGCTGGGGCATACATAGTGGACATGTTTGAGAAGCTGCTGGGGGATGGGGCATTCTCCCAACCCTTGGAGGTAGACAGGGCTCACAGAGTGCTCGAGAGAAAGCCGCGAATGGGAGACCCCCCAAGGGCAAGGCAATGGTGGTGAGATTCCACAGGTATTTGGATAAGGAGCGTATTTTACAGTGGGCCAAGCAGACATGGAGCTGCAAATGGGAGAACAGTATTCTGCAGATCTATCAGGACCTGAGTGTGGAGGTGGCCAGGAGAAGAGCGGGGTTTAACCAGATCAGGTCGACCCTTTTTAAGAAAAAGGTGAAGTTCGGACTGCTGTATCCGGCCCGTCTCTGGGTCAGGTACGATGAGCAACATTTTTGTTTCGAGTCACCTGAGGAAGCGCTGGACTTCGTGAAAAGGAAAGGACTGGTGGAAGACTGAGAACTTTTGAACTTTGCTGCAACGTTCATGTTTAAAAATGTTTCTCGTTTTTTCGTTTTGTGGACACTATTTGTAATGCCTTCTGTATTGATTTGGGGCCAGTTGCAGAGCTGAGTGAGTTAAAGTTTACATTTGCACTGTTGGGGGATGGAGGTGTGTTTGTTCAGATGCTGGATCTCTTGCTTGATCTTTTCTTTGTTTCGCTTTTTTTTCTCTGTCGTGCAATTGTGTTGGGATTGTTTGTCATTTGAATATGTGTGTATGAACGGGGGGGAAGGTGAGGAGGGAACAATAGGTGGGAGAATGTCTGGCGCCAGGGGTGAGGGCCACCAATTTAGCTGGGCGGGCTAGCTTACGGAAGCGTAGTGGGGGGTGAGCAGATGTTAGGCTTATCAAAGGGGTCGATTTACATTGTGCTGTTACTAGGTGGGGGAGGGGGGAAATGTTCTTCTGACGAGGGAGGGACTGTTGCTGAGGGACAGAGAGGAGGTTGGGGGCGGAGGCTGCCTGGGGGCAGGCCGGTGGAGGTGCGGGGCACGGGCTGGAGACTGGCCCAAGAAAGGTGATGGCTGATCGGCGAAGGGGGAGGGGGTGCGATGAGCCCCCCAACCAGGCTAATCACCTGGAATGTACGAGGGCTAAATGGGCTGGTCAAGAGGGCACGCGTGTTCGCGCATTTGAGAGGACTGAAGGCGGACGTGGTAATGCTGCAGGAGATGCACCTTAGAGTAGCTGACCAGATTTGATGAAGGAAAGGTTGGGTTGGACAGGTTTTTCGCTCGGTACTGGACTCGAAGACTAGAGGGGTCGCGATCCTGATCAACAAGCGGGTGGTATTTGAGGCGGGAAGAATAGTTTCGGATGTGGGAGGCCGGTACATTATGGTCAGTGGGAAATTGAAGGGGGTGGAGGTGGTACTAGTAAATGTGTATGCGCCAAATTGGGATGATGTGGAGTTCATAAAGAGGATGCTGGGGAAGATACTGGACCTGGATTTGCATACGTTGGTCATGGGAGGGGACTTCAACACAGTTATTGACCCTGGTTTAGACCGGTCAAGCTCAAAATCGGGTAGGGTGCCAGCAATGGCAAAGGAACTAAAAGGGTCCATGGAGCAGATGGGGGGGGGGGATCCATGGAGATTTGGGCAGCCGAGGGTGAAGGAGTTCTCCTTCTACTCACACATGCATAAAGTGTACTCCCGGATTGATTTCTTTATTCTGAGCAGGGCCTTACTGACGGGGGTGGTGGACACGGGATACTCGGCGATCACAATCTCAGACCATGCTCCGCACTGGGTTGACCTGCAGGTTAGTAAAGACAGTAACCAGCGCTCGCACTGGAGGTTAAACATGGGTCTTCTAGCTGACGAACAGATGTGCGGGCGGCTGAGGAAATGTATTCAGAAATATCTGGAAGTCGAAGCCACGGGGAAAATTTCGGCAACGGTGGTCTGGGAAGCATTGAAGGCAGTGGTTAGAGGGGAGCTGATCTCGATACAGGCCCACAGGGAGAAGGTAGTCACGGCAGCGACGGACCAACTGGTAAAGGAGGTATGACAGGTCGACAGGAGGTATTCGGAGACCACAGAGGCAGGACGTTTAAGGGAACGGCGGAGGCTACAGACGGAGTTCGGCTTGTTAACCACAGGGAGGGTGGTGGAGCAGGTGAGAAAGGCAAGGGGGCGATTTATGAGCATGGAGAGAAGGCCAGCAGAATGCTTGCACAGCAGCTTAGAAAGAGGGAGGCAGCCAGGGAGATAGGGAAAGTAAAGGATGGGGATGGGAACCTGGCTGGAGACTCAGCAGGGGTGAATAAGGCGTCTACGGATTTCTACAGTAGGCTGTATGGGCCGGAACCCCCAACGGGGCTGGAGGGAATGAGGCACTTCCTAGGGGGGCTGAATTTCCCGAAGGTAGACGGGGAGCTGGTAGAAAGACTGGGGGCCCTGATCAGGATGGAAGAGATAGCGGAGGGTCTGAATGCCATGCAGTCGGGTAAAGCCCCGGGGCCGGACGGGTCACCAGTGGAGTTCTATAAAAAGCTGTCTGGGATATTGGGGCCGTTGTTGATGAGGACATTCAATGAGGCAAGGGAAAGAGGGGTGCTTCCCCCGACGATGTCACAGGCCACGATTTTGCTGATCCTGAAGCGGGACAAGAACCCGGAGTTGTATGGGTCCTACAGGCCGATATCCCTATTGAATGTGGACGCCAAACTGCTGGCCAAAATATTGTTCTCTAGGATTGAGGATTGTGTTCCGGACGTTATTGGGGAGGACCAGACGGGGTTTGTTAAGGGAAGACAGTTGGTGGCCAATGTAAGTAGACTATTAAACATGATCATGATGCCCCCGGAAGGTAGGGAGGTGGAGGTAGTGGTCGCATGGACACAGAGAAGGCCTTTGATCGAGTAGAATGGGAATAACTGTGGGAAGTACTGGGACGGTTTGGATTTGGGCAGGGCTTTATTGACTGGGTCAGGTTGCTGTATCAGGCTCCTGTGTCGAGCGTACGAATGAATAGGACAACATCGGATTATTTTAGGCTGCATCGGGGGACGAGACAGGGGTGCCCCCTCTCCCCACTGTTGTTTGCATTAGCCATAGAGCCGCTGTTAATTGCGCTGAGAGCCTCAAGGGGCTGGAGGGGGTTGGTCCGGGGGGGGGAGTGGAGCACAGAGTCTCGCTTTACGCAGACAACCTGCTCCTGTATTATCGGACCCACTGGAGGGGATGGAAGAAATCATGAGGATTCTGGGGGAATTTGGCCGGTTGTCGGGGTATAAACTAAATATGCGGAAAAGTGAGATGTTTGCGGTCCAGGCGAGTGGGCAGGAGAGGGGACTGGGGGAGCTGCCGTTTAAAGTGGTAGGGGGAAGCTTTAGGTATCTATGCATCCAAGTGGCGCAGGAATGGGAACGACTGCACAAGCTAAATCTGGCCCGACTAGTAGACCAAATGAAGGAGATGGGACGTGCTCCCGCTGTTACTAGCCGGGAGGGTGCAGACGATGAAGGTGACGGTCCTCCCGAGATTCCTGTTGTGTTCCAGTGTCTCCCCATCTTTATTCCGTGGTCCTTTTTTAAACGGATCAACAAAGTGATAACTGGCTTTGTATGGGCGGGCAAGACCCGGGGGATGCTTGAGCGGAGCCGGGGAGAGGGCGGGCTGGTGCTACCAAACTCCAGTAACTACTATTGGGTGCGAATATAGCCATGATCAGAAAGTGGGTGGTGGGGGGAGGGTCGGCATGGGAGCGTCTGGAGGCGGTTTCATGTAAGGGCACCAGCTTAGGAGTGTTGATAACGGCGCCTCTGCCGTTCCCACCGGCATGGTACTCACCAGCCCCGTGGTGGTGGCGGCCCTGAGAGTCTGGGGGTAATGGAGGAGTCATGTGGGAGCAGAGGGAGCATTGGTTTGGTCTCCAATTTGTAATAATCACCGGATTGCCCCGGGAAGGATGGACGGGGGGGTTCCGGAGATGGCAGAGAGCAGGGATTGGGAGGATGGGGGATATGTTTGTAGAGGCGAGCTTTCCTAGTTTGATGGAGCTGGAGGAGAAATTTGGATTGGCGAGGGGAAACAAATTCAGGTACCTGCAGGTGCGGGACTTCCTACGCAGGCAGGTTTCAACCTTCCCACTCCTACTACCAAGGGGGATACAAGACCCTCCGGTAGTTTCCAGAGGGTGGGTAGGAGAAGGGAGGGTCTCTGACATCTACAAGGAACTTATGGGGTCAGAGGAGACGCAGACTAGGGAGCTGAAGCGGAAGTGGGAAGAGGAGTTGGGAGGAGAGATAGAGGATGGTCTATGGTCGGACGCGTTGAGTAGAATCAACGCGTCCACAACATGTGCCAGGCTTGGCCTGATACAATTCAAGGTCGTTCACCGGGCTCACATGACAGTGGCCCGGATGAGCAGGTTCTTTGGGGTAGAAGATAGGTGTGCAAAGTGTGCGGGAGAGCCAGCGAACCATGTCCACATGTTCTGGTCATGTCCAAAGCTTAGGGGATTCTGGCAGGGGTTTGCAGATGTCATGTCCATGGTGTTAAAAACAAGGGTGGCACCGAGTCCAGAGGTGGCAGTTTTCAGGGCGTCGGAAGATCCGGGAATCCAGGAGGAGAAAGAGGCAGACATTCTGGCGTTTGCTTCCCTGGTAGCCCGGAGACGGATATTATTAGCTTGGAGGGACTCAAAGCCCCCGGAGTCGGAGACCTGGCTATCAGACATGGCTAGCTTTCTCTGTTTGGAGACAATCAAGTTCGACTTGAGAGGGTCAATGTTAGGCTTCGCCCGGAGGTGGCAACCGTTCGTCGACTTCTTTGCGGAAAATTAATCGTCAGCAGAAGCGGGGGGGGGGTAGTTTAGCTTAGAGTAGGGGGTTAATAAAGGTGGCACCTGTAAGGGGGGGAAAGATGGCTTTTGCACTATGTTCATTGATTCATGCATATTGTTTATTTTGTTGTCGCTGTAAAACCAAAGAATACCTCAATAAAATGTTTATTAAAAAAAAGAAACATTCCAATTCGATGTCTCATTGATCCAATAATTGACACTGATGTGTAACGAGGCTACAGGTGGACTTTGGGGCATGTGATGTGATGATAGAGTTTGGTGCTGAGTGTGTTCAAAGAAAAATAAAGGTGTTTGGGAAAAGGAGCAGAACTCTTGACTCTTTACTCAACAGCAGCCAGAGGTTGACACCAGTTGCCAACAGTTTGCCAGGTAGGTGGAAGAATTTTCTTTTTTCTTTCTTTAGTCTGTTTCATCTCATTTTCTCCATAGTTATCTTCAATTGTTCTCCACCCTTGGTACCATGCTATGTTCTGTGTTGTGGTCATTGTAAAGATGCACACAAAACATCTGGTTCATCGACTAGTAAAGTAGTTTATTAACACAATGAACACATGGAAAGATAACGAATGAACTATAATACAAACGGTAACGAATAATTGAAATCTCTTGGAGAGACTTCTAATGCGACTGTCCTCTAGTATGACTTACTTCCAACTGCCCGATCTGTGGAGTTAGATGGTAAATCACCGTCCCTACCTGCTGGCCGGAGGTCTTACATCCAACTATATAGCACTGTGGGCTAAATAGTTGGCTTGTAATGCAGAACAATGCCAGCAGCGCGGGTTCAATTCCCGTACCAGCCTCCCCGAACAGGCGCCGGAATGTGGCAACTAGGGGCTTTTCACAGTAACGTCATTGAAGCCTACTTGCGACAATAAGCAATTATATATATAGAGGCATATCACCACAATCAATCACCCCCTGGACCCAGGGCATGTCGGTGATTGTGGTGAACCCCACTGCATGGGCATCCTGGTGGGTTCGGTCCACATTTAAATGGATGTATTGTGGCAAC
Source organism: Scyliorhinus torazame (assembly GCF_047496885.1). Lineage (NCBI taxonomy): Eukaryota > Metazoa > Chordata > Chondrichthyes > Carcharhiniformes > Scyliorhinidae > Scyliorhinus > Scyliorhinus torazame. The sequence continues at coordinate 289,228,858 of NC_092709.1, forward strand.
TGGGTATTCAGGGCCTCTGTGACGGCGCGGATGCACCTGTGCACCGAGGTCTGTGAGATCCTGGACAGGTCGCCACTTGGCGCCTGGAAGGACCCCATGACGTAAAAGTTCAGGGCAACCTTAACGGCCACTGGGAGCAGGTTTCCTCCCTCATTCCCTTGCTGTGCCAGCTGCACCATGATCTGACAGAAATGTCGTACTGTCTTCCTGCTCAGCCAGAGTCTTCGATGGCATGCCCGGTGCGGCAAGTCCTCGAATGACAGGCGCTGCCGGTACACATGAAGCCTCATGCGATGCCTCCTTTGCACCTCCTCGGCTTGTTGGTTAGCTGGCTCTCCATCCCGGGCGGCTGCCTCCTGTTCTGGTGGGGCAACCCGGGCGGCTGCCTCCTATTCTGTGGGGCAACCTCCGCGGCTGCAGCTTCCTCCTCCTCGAGTATCTGTGGCTCTTACAGCTGCAGGGCATTCCTCAGGCATGCGGCAACTTGCATGAAGGCCACCATTGCTGGTTGAATTCCAATGACCATTGGCTGCAGGAGGTGAAAGTCCGACATGTTAGCATGGTGCATACCCCTGTTCTCAACCAGGTCCAACAGGCTACACGGTGTCCCTGGTTGGCACTGCGGATTCTGTCCCCACGTGTGTGTCCCCATTCCCACACCACTGGCCCTGTCGTGGCCTGGCCCGGGCTGCCTCGGGTGCCATCGGCTGGCGCCGACCTTGCCATCAGTATTCTCCACATCCCCCGCCCGGCGCCCCCGTAAGGGCTGCAGTGGGTGTTGCCCTGGGTGGACCGCCTGATGCCCCCTTGGCAGGTGGCAGCTGGTTGGTTGGTGGGGGTATGGCTGAGGGTATGGTGTGGGGGTTTTGGGGCATCCATAGGGCCAGCATCACTCTGCAGAACTAGAGGCCAAGGTGGATAGTCAGTGGGGTGCGCAGCAAGGTGGCTGCGCAGCAATGGCGGTCCATATCTGTGTACCGACCCAGCCCTGTGGGGGTCACCTCAGCCACACGGCCCATTTACCCACCATCCCCCCCACCCTCCCAGCCCTGAAAGGGGACCCCTGCCCCAGCCAGTGTCCGGCCCGGCAGCCCACCATCGCACTTCTGCGCGTCGTTCTTCCTCTCCCTCCCTCATCAGCCACAATGCTGGTTTCACGATTTTTAAAGGCAGAAGCTGAACCTTCTCATCGGGAATTCGGCACATCGGAGGTGGAGAATCGCGGAGGCCCCAGAGAATACCGGGTCGGGCCTGCTAATGATATGCAAAAGGTGTTTACTGAACATGGTGTCTGCAACGCAATGAAGCTGCTGCTGAGGCGACAGAGAATTACGATTTGCCGTGGAATCGACACCCACCCGAATTTCAGCATCGGAACTGATTCTCCGCCCAATCGCGTTTCCCGATTTCGCCGTGCGCTGAAGGAGAATCCTGCCCATTTTATTGGATTGGATTGGATTTGTTTATTGTCATGTGTACCGAGGTACAGTGAAAAGTATTGTTCTGCGTGGAGGAGGTGTTGTTGTTTATCCTTACTGATTGTGGTCCATGGGTCAGAAAGTCAAGAATCCAGATGCAGAGTGAGGAGTCACGTCCTAGGTTTTGGAGCTTTGATATTTGCTTGACTGGGATTATGATGTTGAAGGCAGAGCTGTAGTCAAATAGGAATCTGATGTAGGAATCCTTGTTGTCGAGATGCTCCAGGGATAAGTGTAGGGCCAGGGAGATGGCATCTGCTATGGACCGGTTGCGGCGGTATGCAGATTGCAGTGGAGTTAGGACTTATGAGAGTATGGAGTTGATGTGCCTCATGACCAACCTCTCGAAGCCCTTAATTACGGTCGATGTCAAGGCCACCGGACTGTCATAATATACACCAGTATATTATGGTGCAGACACATACACACACACTGATGGACATGCAGTGGGACCAATCAGCATACACAAAACCGCAGCCAATCACCAGTGACAGCATGCGCACTATAAAGACAGGGGACAGGAGAGTTCCCGCTCATTCTAGCAGCAGCCAGCCAGGAGCACAGAGCTCACAGCCTGCAACACAGACATTCACCTTGTGCTGAGTGCATCACCTGGTTAGGACTAGGCAAGTGTCAACAGTTAAAGCTGGTATTGCATTTACCCACAGTTCAAGTATGTTAATATAGTTAACCTTATAATAAAATAGAGTTGCACCACTTCCAGTGTTGGTGACCTGTTTGTGATCCAGAACACCCAACACATCATGGTACAAGGAGTGGTTGCATACTGGCACTTCTGAGACCCACCTGCAACTAATCAGCATTCCGGCATCCTGAAGTATGGAGAACATCAACCCGCCGCCGCTCCGCATCGCCGGCACCTCAGCGTACAGTGACAACCAGCAACGATAGGCAAGGTGTTCAAGATCCGGGTTCCGCAGCAGCTCCAGTGCCACGGCGATCTCCGCGAAAACTGGCGGGCATTCCGGCAAAAGTTTGAAATCTTCCTGCTGGCAGCCAAACTAGAAGACCTGGCCGATCCTGAAAAAACAGAGCTTCTCCTCACCATCGCCGGTGCCAGAGCAGAAGAAATCTTTTAAAAATTCAAGTTATCCAAGGGGCAAAACAGGAGCGGCTTCCAGGCAGTCGTGGACAAATTTGGCAAATACTGTGAGGAAAACACACTCCAACCAGCCAGGAAAGATAAGAGAAGCGCCAGTACTCACCTCGAGGCCGATATCCCAGAGCAGAGAATGATTTTGGTCGGCGGCCATCTTTCTAAAGGGACTGTACTTGCACAGTTGCGCGACGCTGCGCATGCGCAAACACGAAAACAGCCATCAGTAAAGGAACCACGGTCTGCGCATGTACAAATGCCTCCTACGTGCTACGTCATGCGCGTCATGATGTCAGAGGCCCTGGACCACGCCCATTTAAAGGGGCAACATCCCAAATCAAAGAAAAAATCTTTTAAAGCTGTAAAATAACCTTCCTTCACCTGGAATGACAGCACAATGCCTCAAATTGAACCAGGAAATGAAATAGACCTCCGAGGAACCCTGCAACAAACAGTTACCTACCCCCAAACCGAATCCGATTCCGACTTACCGCAGACCAGTGACACCGAGGACCCGAGGGAGCCTTTTCGAGTAGCTGTTATAACAAAGAACAAGCTGTCCCCGAATCAAAACCACCAGCCGCTGTCGGTGCACAGCATTGATCCAGACGACGAGTGGTGTGCCACCCTGACGGTTAACCGATCCCAGATACGATTCCGCCTGGACACTGGTGCTTCCGCTAATCTCCTAGCGTGGTCAGCCTTTCAGACCATTGGGGTTAAACCAACCATTCTTCCGTCGACCTGCCAACTAGTGGACTACAATGGCAATGTCATTCCTGCTACCGGTTCATGCCAACTCGAAGTGACGCACAACTCGTGAAAAGCCATCCTTCCCTTCAAGATCGTGGGCTCCTCGAAGGACTCTCTGCTCGGCGCACAGGCATGCAAACTCCTAAACCTCGTTCAACGAGTACACTCTCTCTCTCCAGAGGACACGTCTGCCTTCCAGGATGCGGACTTCAGGGCGCAACTCAATGCCATCATCGACCAGCACCGCGATGTTTTCGAAGGCATGGGCACGCTTCCATACACTTACAAAATCCTGCTCAAACAAGACGCCACACCTGTGGTTCATGCACCTCCTCCAGAGTGACGGCACCAACCGACTGGGTCAGTTCCATGGTGTGCGTAAAGTAGTCCTCCGGCGAGCTCCGGATCTGCATTGACCCAAAGGATCTGAATCGCAACATAATGAGGGAGCATTACCCTATCCCCAAGCGCGAGGAGATCACGTGCAAGGTGGCTCGGGCCAACATCTTCACCAAACTTGACGCCTCGAAAGGATTCTGGCAAATTCAACTAGACAGGTCCAGCAGAAAGCTGTGTACCTTTAATACCCCGTTTGGCAGATACTGCTAGAACAGGATGCCGTTTGGGATTACAGGCATCAGAAGTATTCCACCGGATCATGGAGCAAATGATGGAGGGCATTGAGGGTGTGCGCGTCTATGATGACGACATCATCATTTGGTCCACCACCCCGCAGGAGCATATCAGTCACCTCCAGCACGTTTTCAAACGAATACGGGACCAAGGCCTTCGCCTCAACAGAGCCAAATATTCCTTCGGCCAGAGGGAACTCAAGTTCCTAGGGGACCACATCTCCCGGTTGGGTGTGCGGCCGGACGGCCATGCAGAAGCCAGCGGATAAGAAGGTGGTCCTCCGATTTTTGGGCATGGTCAATTTCCTGGGGAAATTCATCCCCAACCTCGCCTCCCATACCACAGCTCTCCGGAACCTGGTCAGGAAGACGACAGACTTCCAATGGCTTCCCGCCCACGAGCGCGAATGGGAGGAGCTTAAGACCAAGCTTACCACGGCCTCGGTATTGGCATTTTCTGGTCCCACGAAGGAAACAAAAATTTAAACGGATGCCAGCCAATCCGGCAATTGGGGCGGTGCTCCTGCAACGCGATGAGGCCTCATCATGGGCCCCCGTTGCATATGCATCACGTGCCATGACCCCCACGGAACAGCGCTACGTGCAGATCAAAAAGGAGTGCCTGGGCCTGTTGACTGGGGTCGACAAATTTCATGATCACGTGTACGGCCTCCCCCAATTCACTGTCGAGACCGACCAACATACGCTGGTCAACATTATACAAAAAGACCTGAATGATATGACCCCTCGCCTCCAGCGCATTCTGCTTAAACTCCGGTGGTACGATTTCCAGCTCCTATACACCCCGTCAAGGACCTGAACATAGCCGACACTCTGTAAAGGGCAGTCAACACCCTGCGTGACCCAGAGGGGTTCGTCTGCCAGGTTGACGCCCATGTGGCCTTCATCTGCCGGCCACGGATGAACGCCTTATCCACATTCGCCGCAAGACTGCAGCTGACCCCCTACTACAGCATGTCATGTGCCACATGACGGGTGGCTCAAGGGCCAATGCACGCAGTTCTACAATATCAGAGATGATCTGGCAGTAGTCGATGGTGTCCTCCTGAAGCTGGACCGCATCGTGATCCCGCACAGCATGCGCCAGCTCGTTTTGGAACAGCTACAAGAGGGCCATCTTGGCGTGGGGAAATGCCGACGGAGGGCCCGAGAGGCTGTGTACTGACCTGTCATCAATGAGGACATCACCAACACAGTGCTCAACTGCCCCACCTGTCAGCGGTTCCAGTCGGCCCAACCACGTGAGACCCTACAGCCCCATGAGTTGGTCACGTCCCCTTGGTCTAAGGTAGACGTTGACCTGTTCCATGCGCTCGGCAGGGACTATGTTCTGATTGTAGACTATTTTTTGAACTACCCGGAGGCCGTACGCCTGCAGAACATCACATCATCGGCGGTCATCCATGCCTGCAAGGAGGCCTTTGCTCGTCACGCCATCCCACTCACTGTGATGTCGGACAATGGCCCCTGCTTCGCGAGCCAGGAATGGTCCGACTTTGCCAGCAGGTACAACTTTGTGCATGTGACATCCAGTCCCCTGCACCCCCAATCCAATGGCAAAGCGGAAAAGGGCGTCGACATCGTCAAACGGCTCCTCTGCAAGGCTGCCGATGCAGGATCCGACTTCTACCTCGCCTTGCTGGCCTATCGTTCAGCCCCACTCTCCATGGGCCTGTCGCCAGCCCATCTGCTCATGGATCGCACCCTCAGGACCACGGTGCCGTCCATTCACGTCCCAGACCTCGACCACGTTCCGGTCCTTCAGCGGATGCAACTGTCTCGCGCACAATACAAGGCGGCGCATGACGCTCGTGCAACAGATCTCCCTGCTCTAGCACCAGAGGACAACGTCCGCATCCATCTTCCGGAGGGTGGCTGGTCTGCAATTGCTGTGGTTCTTCGGCAGGTGTCTCCCCGCTCGTTCCTGGTTTGTCTGCCAGATGGTTCCATTCGCCGCCGCAATCGGCGTGCCCTTCGTCTCGTTCCACGCTCGCTACGTGATCCTCCACTAGTGCCACGCCCTCCTGTTGTCCCCAACCTGGACTATGTGGAGATTCCGAATACTCTGCATCCTCCTCACTCTGCCGTGGCCCAGCCCGTTCCTCAGCCGGTGGATCCTGACCCACCCTTGAGGCGGCCCTGTGTACATAGATTAGCCTCATGTACATAGTCATGTAAATAACACGCACACACATAGTCAGGTACATTCACTACACGATATTTATTGTCACGCAGGCACATATTCTTTATATAAAAGGGAGGATGTCATAATATACACCAGCATATCATGGTGCAGACACACACACACACACAGATGGACATGCAGTGGGACCAATCAGCATACACAACACCGCAGCCAATCACCAGTGAGAGCACACGCACTATAAAGACAGGGGACAGGAGAGTTCCCGCTTGCAGCCAGCTCGGAGCACAGAGCTCACAGCCTGCAACACAGACATTCACCTTGTGCTGAGTGCATCACCTGGTTAGGACTAGACAAGGGTCAACAGTTAAAGCTGGTATTGCATTTACCCCCAGTTCAAGTATGTTAATATAGTTAACCTTATAATAAAATAGAGTTGCACCACTTCCAGTGTTGGTGACCTGTTTGTGATCCAGAACACCCAACACATCACGGACGACAGTAATTCATAGAACACAGAACATAGAACGATACAGCGCAGTACAGGCCCTTCGGCCCACGAAGTTGCACCGACATGGGAAGTCAAAAAACAAAAGCCATCTAACCTACACTATGCCATTAGCACCCATATGCTTATCCAATAAACTTTTAAATGCCCTCAATGTTGGCGAATTCACTACTGTTGCAGGTAGGGCATTCCACGACCTCACCACTCTTTGCATAAAGAACCTACCTCTGACCTCTGTCCTATATCTATTACCCCTCAGTTTAAGGCTATGTCCCCTCGTGCTAGTCTTTTCCATCCGCGGGAGAAGGCTCTCACTGTCCACCCTATCTAACCCCCTGATCATTTTGTATGCCTCTATTAAGTCTCCTCTTAACCTTCTTCTCTCTAACGAAAACAACCTCACGTCCATCAGCCTTTCCTCATAAGTCTTTCCCTCCATACCAGGCAACATCCTGGTAAATCTCCTCTGCACCCGCTCCAAAGCTTCCACGTCCTTCCTATAATGAGGTGACCAGAACTGTACGCAATACTCCAACTGCGGCTGTACCAGAGTTTTGTACAGCTGCAACATGACCTCATGACTCCGGAACTCAATCCCTCTACCAATAAAGGCCAACACTCCATAGGCCTTATTCACAGCCCTATCAACCTGGGTGGCAACTTTCAGGGATCTATGTACATGGACACCGAGATCCCTCTGCTCATCCACACTTCCAAGAACTTTACCATTAGCCAAATATTCCGCATTCCTGTTATTCCTTCCAAAGTGAATCACCTCACACTTCTCTACATTAAACTCCATTTGCCACCTCTCAGCCCAGCTCTGCAGCTTATCTATGTCCCTCTGTAACCTGCAACATCCTTCCGCACTGTCGACAACACCACCGACTTTAGTGTCGTCTGCAAATTTACTCACCCACCCTTCTGCGCCCTCCTTTAGGTCATTTATAAAAATGACAAACAGCAACGGCCTCAGAACAGATCCTTGTGGTACCCCACTTGTAACTGAACTCCATTCTGAACATTTCCCATCAACCACCACCCTCTGTCTTCTTTCAGCTCGCCAATTTCTGATCCACATCTCTAAATCACCCTCAATCCCCAGCCTCTGTATTTTCTGCAATAGCCTACCATGGGGAACCTTATCAAATGCTTTACTGAAATCCATATACACCACATCAACTGCTCTACCCTCGTCTACCTGTTCAGTCACCTTCTCAAAGAACTCGATAAGGTTTGTGAGGCATGACCTCCCCTTCACAAAGCCATGCTGACTACCCCTAATCATATTATTCCTATCTAGATGATTATAAATCTTGTCTCTTATAATCCCCTCCAAGACTTTACCCACAACAGACGTGAGGCTCACCGGTCTATAGTTGCCAGGGTTGTCTCTACTCCCCTTCTTGAACAAAGGAACCACATTTGCTATCCTCCAGTCCTCTGGCACTATTCCTGTAGCCAATGATGACATAAAAATCAAAGCCAAAGGCTCAGCAATCTCTTCCCTGGCCTCCCAGAGAATCCTAGGATAAATCCCATCAGGCCTCGGGGACTTAACTATTTTCAGCCTGTCCAGAATTGCCAACACCTCTTCCCTACGTACCTCAATGCCATCTATTCTAATAGCCTGGGTCTCAGCATTCTCCTCAACATTCTCTTTTTCCTGAGTGAATACTGACGAAAAATATTCATTTAGTATCTCGCCTATCTCTTTAGACTCCACACACAACTTCCCATCCCTGTCCTTGACTGGTCCTACTCTTTCCCTAGTCATTCGCTTATTCCTGACATACCTATAGAAAGCTTTTGGGTTTTCCTTGATCCTACCTGCCAAATACTGCTCATGTCCCCTCCTTGCTCATCTTAGCTCTCTCTTTAGATCCTTCCTTGCTACCTTGTAACTATCAAGCGCCCCAACTGAAACTTCACACCTCATCTTCACATAGGCCTCCTTCTTCCTCTTAACAAGAGATTCCACTTCTCTGTCAACAGAACACCATGGTTCCCTCGCTCGACGCCTTCCTCCCTGCCTGACCGGTACGTACTTATCAAGAACACACAGTAGCTGTTCCTTGAACAAGCTCCACATATCCAGTGTGCCCAACACTTGCAGCCTACTTCTCCAACATACCCCCCCAAGTCATGTATAATGGCATCATAATTGCCCTTCCCCCAGCTATAACTCTTGCCCTGTGGGGTATACTTATCCCTTTCCATCACTAACGTAAACGTCACCGAATTGTGGTCACTGTCTCCAAAGTGCTCACCTACCTCCAAATCTAACACCTGGCCTGGTTCATTACCCAAAACCAAATCCAATGTGGCCTCGCCTCTTGTTGGCCTGTCAACATATTGTGTCAGGAAACCCTCCTGCACACATTGTACAAAAAACGACCCATCTAATGTACTCGAACTGTATCTCTTCCAGTCAATATTTGGAAAGTTAAAGTCTCCCATAATAACTACCCTGTTACTTTCGCTCTTATCCAGAATCATCTTCGCCATCCTTTCCTCTATATCCCTAGAACTATTTGGAGGCTTATAGAAAACTCCCAACAGGGTGACCTCTCCTTTCCTGTTTCTAACCTCAGCCCATACTACCTCGGAAGAAGAGTCCCCATCTAGCATCCTCTCCGCCACCGTAATACTGTTCTTGACTAGCAGCGCCACACCTCCCCCTCTTTTGCCTCCTTCTCTGAGCTTACTAAAACACCTAAACACTGGAACCGGCAACAACCATCCCTGTCCCTGCTCTATCCATGTCTCCGAAATGGCCACAACATCGAAGTCCCAGGTACCAACCCATGCTGCCAGTTCCCCTACCTTATTTCGTATACTCCTGGCATTGAAGTAGACACACTTCAAAACACCTACCTGAACACTGGCCCCCTCCTGCAAAGTCAAATCTGTACTCCTGACCTCTATACTCTCAATCTCTCGTACCCTAAAACTACAATCCAGGTTCCCATGCCCCTGCTGCATTAGTTTAAACCCCCCCAAAGAGCACTAACAAATCTTCCCCCCCAGGATATTTGTGCCCCTCAGGTTCAGATGTAGACCATCCTGTCTGTAGAGGTCCCACCTTCCCCAGAAAGAGCCCCAGTTATCCAGAAATCTGAATCCCTCCCGCCTGCACCATCCCTGTAGCCACGTGTTTAATTGCTCTCTCTCCCTATTCCTCATCTCATTATCACGTGGCACGGGCAACAACCCAGAGATAACAACTCTGTTTGTTCTCGTTCTGAGCTTCCATCCTAGCTCCCTGAAAGCCTGCCTGACATCCTTGTCCCCTTTCCTACCTATGTCGTTAGTGCCAATGTGGACCACGACTTGGGGCTGCTCCCCCTCCCCCTTAAGGACCCGGAAAACACGATCCGAGACATCACGTACCCTTGCACCTGGGAGGCAACATACCAAACGTGAGTCTCTCTCGCTCCCACAAAATCTCCTTTCTGTGCCCCTGACTATCGAGTCCCCAATTACTAATGCTCTGCTCCTCTCCCCCCTTCCCTTCTGAGCAACAGGGACAGACTCCGTGCCAGAGGCCTGTACCCCATGGCTTACCCCTGGTAAGTCCCCCCCCCACAAGTATCCAAAGCGGTATACTTGTTACTCAGGGGAACGACCGCAGCGGATCCCTGCACTGACTGCTTCTTCCCAGTCCCTCTTACAGTTACCCATCTATCTCCAATCTTTGGTGTAACTAATTCCCTGAAGCTGCTATCTATGACCCCCTCTGCCTCCCGAATGATCTGAAGTCCATCCAACTCCAGCTCCAGTTCCCTAACTCGGTCTTGGAGGAGCTGGAGATGGCTGCACTTCCTGCAGGTAAAATCAGCAGGGACACTGAAGGCATCCCTCACCTCAAACATCCTGCAGGAGGAACATTGCACTCCCTTCCCTGCCATCCCTCTAACTTCCAACCAAGATCTGGTTAAAAACTAAATTTTAAATTAAAAAAAAAAAAATAATAATAATATAATATGGCACTTACCTCACACCAATGGATCTTATTATTAAGTTAGAGGAGGAGGGCGAGTGGGAGACACTACACGTGTAGTGTCTTGGGTTTCCTCTCCACCAGAATTTATTGGTTGGGGGCCAGAAGTCTGCGGGTCGAACTTCCGGTTCCCGCCTAATATAAAAAATAAAACAGAAAAGAAGAACAGAAACGGGACCAGGTAAGTGTTTTTAAAGTAAATACTCACCTCCCAGCAGGCCTCTGCACACCGCTCCCGCCGAAATTCAAAGGGCTGCTCCTGCAAGGTAAGGGTTTTTAAAGTAAATACTCACCTCCCAGCAGGCCTCTGCACACCGCTCCCGCCGAAATTCAGACATGTTGCCTGGTTCTTCCTTGGCACCGGTATGATGGTTATATTTTTGAAGCAGGTGGGGACCTCGGAATGGAGTAGGGACAGGTTGAAGATATCTGTGAACGCATCTGCCAGCTGGTCCGTGCAGGATCTGAGTGCACAACCAGCGACCCCATCCAGACCCGTCTCCTTCCGAGGGTTTGGTTTCAAGAAGGCCGATCTGATTTTGGAAGCTGAGAAGATGGGTATGGGTGTGTCCGAGGCTGCTAGGGCAGTTGACAGGGGATTGATGGTTTCCTGCTCGAACTGAGCATAGAATGCATTGAGTTCATCGGGGAGGGATGTGCTGCTGCCGGAGATTCTGCTTAGCTTTGCTTTTAGCCAATTATGTTGTTTAAGCCTTGCCACAACTGACGAGAGGCTATATGACTCTAGCTTGGTCTGATATTGTCTTTTGGCATCCCATCGGGAAAGGGCCGGATAAATTGCACAATGGTCCATGCCCGGCACAAATCTCGATTTTGTCCCCTCCCGCTATTCACCTGGCGCCCGGAGGACGCGGTCGCTGAATTGCACCCTTATTTCCACAGATGCTGCCTGACCTATTGGGCTTTTCCAGCTCTTTTTGTTCTTATTTCAGATTTCCCACATCTGCAGTATTTTGGTTTTGAAGGAAAACATAGTGCAGTGGCATTAACAAATAAGATGCAATTATAGAATGAAAGAAGAGCAAGAGAGCTTGTTCACAAAGATATCCTACATCATTTTCTCTCCTGATATACACTTAAAGATGCTTAATTTAAAAAGAAAAAAAAAATTCCGAATATTTTCTAACGTGTAGTTACTTTCTTGTGGACGAATGTTTTCAGAGGATTGAATTACGAACATATGAACATACCAAATAGGAGAAGTAGGCCATTTGGCCCCTCAAACCTGTTCCGCCATTTGATAAGATCATGGGCTGGATGCTCCGCTGTCGGGATTCTCCGTTGCACTGGCAGCCCGGGGGTTTCCCGATGACGTGAGGCTGCCCACAATGGGAAACCCCATTTGCCAGCTGGCCAGACGGAGAATCCCGGGGGCGCGCCCCACCAGAAATCTGGTGCGGAGGGACGGAGAATCCCACCCCATGTTTTTGTGTTGATAAGATCATGGGCTGGATTCTCCGATTATGCGGCCAAGTGCCGACGCAGGCGTGGGAACAGTTGCGTTTTAGACGCCAAAATTGGCGCTGAGCCCTCATTGATTCTGGGACCGATGAGGGGCTAGCAGTGGTGCCGGGTAAAACTCCCGGATCCTGCGCCAGAATCGGCCGAAAAATGCCCTGGTCCATGGCCGCGCATGCGCATGCTGACGACCTGCAGCGGTCGCGCCGTACAACATGGCACCGGCCACGCGTGGACGCAACGTGTCAGATAGTGCCCCCCTGGACACCCTCCTGGCCACCCCCAGCCCCCGCCGAAGCCGCACCGGCCAACGGGATGGCTCCCCCTGCAGCCATGTAAAATGGCTGCGTTCCGATTAATCTGGCCAAAACCCAGTTTAAAACGGCTAACCCGAAAGACTGCTGGGAAAAGCAGCCAAGAAGACACAAGCAGGCAGCTGCAGACAGGTTTGCATATTCAGCTCTGGGAACGTAGCCCAGATCGATACTCAGGGCTATCAACAGCCCATCAACCCAGGTATCCGCAGTTGCATTCAGGACTGTTTACACCTAATCTACTCAGACATCCATAGTTAAATCGGCTATCCCCGGGAACAATTGCAACATATTAGCAATTGAATACCGGGCCAGACCTGTCGGCGCCTGCAGTGGCCGAAACAAAGACAGGTGAGCGACCACCCCCCGATCGAGGAATCGCCTCACCATTGGACACATCGACCCCAGAGATTGGGGACAGAATCCAATCACTTGGGACTCAGGGTCAAGGGCCGCCCCGGGAGACGGGAAGCCCCTGGGCCCTATAAAAGTAAAGGTCCAAGTTCAGGTCTCTCTCTCTCATCTTCGCCTGCTCGAGACCTTCGCAAGACCAGCCACCGGCCACCGTAAGTTTGAATCCAACGATCGCTACCCGGTAGAGACACCGAGCCACCGACCTGTAGCAGCCTTTTGAATCCCGCGGGCCAGATCTGATTGGGCAAGCCATTCATTTCCCTGACCTGGTGGGCTCTTCCTAAGTTAAGTATTGGCCAGTAGTGATAGGTTTATTATATAGAAAGTAGTATTAGGGTATTAATATTGCTTGTTGTATATAATAAATGACCGTTGTTTTAATCCTAACTAAGCGGTGTGCTGTGTTATTAATCATAACCTGAACTTGAACCACGTGGCGGTATCATAAAGATACCTGGCGACTCATGAGCAAAGGTGACCTAAACAGAGCAAATAGATTCAGGTTAAAAAGAGCAACATAATTGGCGACATCCTGACGGGACCCGACATAGAAGTGGAAAACCACTCCGGGAGAACCCCAACATTTTGAATTAGAATCCAATCGGAAACAAAACAAAAAAACCCACAAATGTTCAAGCGGTTCTGGTTAATAATTCACAATTCGGAAGTGTGTATATGCATGCGTAACTAACAGGGTTATAAGGCAAAACTGATAGATTTTTTGTTGCGTCAAAACTATCGGCAGTTGGTATTTCGGAAATTAGCGCAAGCCGTACCCGCATCTACCACACCACCTTGGCCCCCTGTTCCAAATTCGAACGTAACGAGCAGATAAGAGAGAGCCATGCAGGCAATGCAAGCGATGCAGCGCCTCATGAACCCCGAAGATTTTGCTGTCGCACCAGTCAGCAGCGTAGGAGCGGTACAGTGTCCCGTTTGGGAGGTGAAAATCCGCAAAATTCTGCAGGGCAAAGGATGGCCCATGTGGAAGGATTTCTGCAATAACGACGACTCAGGTCCTGGAAGTATAGGACATACTTGGTGGGAGAACCTGAGTGTGATTCACAGAAAGAGTTTAGCAAAAGCGCGCAAGCCGATGGCAATTGTGTCCTGTCTGGCACAATTGCGAGGTACAGAGGAGGTCGTCAGGACGCTCCGCAAGGAAATAGAAGGCATACATCGGATAAGTAAAACCGATATATGTAAGATTGAGAAAGAGAACCTGGAATTGAAAGGGAAATTAGCAGCAAAAGACAAAGAGGTGGCTGACGCCAAACGGGGTCACCAATCTAGTCTGGCGCACTTGAGTAGTTTCCAGTCACAATATGAGAAGGCTTATCAGGACCTGCAGCGTGCAGTCCTGGTAAAGAAAGAAACAGAAAACCAGTTAGAGAAGCTCCAGAAACAATGCAAGTGATCTCAAGGCAGCCTTGAGAGCGCTCCACGCCACAACAACGGAACAAAGGCAGAGTACTTTAGACCATGCAAAGTGCCGAAAGCAGGTTGCAGACTTGAAAGCACTACTTTCTGTCCAAAAGGGATTTCAAGAAACCTTTGGGGAAAGTTTAGAACAGGAAGACGGCCCTGATTGGGAAGAATTGCAAGAGACAGCGCAGAGATATGTTCAGGGAGCATGTGCGCAGGGAAAACCCCAAAGGAGGAAAGCACCCCCACCCCCCACACAACAGATAATACAGGCTCCCATGAACCCTGTAACAACCCACCGCACCGCCACCGCAGACGAGGCGGAAGTCTTATATTCCACCCCCCTCACAGTGACCCAATTACGGGACGCGTGTGCCAAAATCACACCGTTCCTCCCCGCTTCAGACCCACACCATTTCTTTGCCACCGTCAAACACCAGGCGACCATGTACGGCCTGGATGAGAAAGAGCAGGTAAAGCTCACGGTCCTCAGCTTAGACCCATCGGTCGCAGCAGCCCTTCCTGACCCACAGAATGTAGGAGGAGGCACCCTTGCAGTAATGCATACCGCGATCCTGGATGCGATCGGGTACAACCGGGGCGACCCCGTAGACGGTCTGAATAAATGCAGACAGAAAAAGTCTGAACACCCCACAGCGTTCGCAGGACGCTTGTGGATTCATTTTGAAGCCGTTTTCGGCAACGTAGATCGTGCCCATTTGTCCCCAGACAATATGGCCAAGTGGACCCGCACCCTTATCTCCCATGCCACGGAAGCAGGACAGAATGCCTGTAGCAATTCTGACCCCTCAGAGGAGGCTCATAATGAGAAGTGGGTGGTCAAGAGATTGTCCCGCGTTTGGGAACAAGCGGCTCACGGTAAATCAGCCACTAGAACCCCCGAGGAAAACCAAGCCGCCGCAGACGTGCAGGCAGTAAGAACCACTCTCCACAATCCCAAACCGCAAGAGTGCTACAATTGCGGACACTTGGGACATTTTGCTAAGGAATGCAATGGCCCTAAGAAACCACAGAGAGCCCAACAAACAGGCACTCCCAATAAGAAAAAGGCAGAGCCCATACATAGCGTAAGCGCCCAGCCCGATCAGACAGACGCGACTGGAACGGCATGACGGTGGATAGGCTCCCCAGCTGGGTCTGCGATACCCTTTGGGATAGGTCAGGACGACCCGTAGTCGCAGCAAAGGTTAGGGGACAGCCGATCGAGTTTCTCTGGGACACAGGAGGGTCCCGCACAACCTTAAATTCCTCCACCCTTGGTAAGGACACGTGGCCCACCACATCCACTATCACCCTCAGCGGCTTCACAGGCCACTCACAACAGGGGCATATCACGACCCCTGTACCCATCCAGATCAAAAATATTATTACAAAACACCCCGTAGTGTTAGTCGACCTGCCCCCACCAGCAGAGCACATTTTAGGGATCGATTTTATGAACTCACACCACCTCTCCTTCGATCCAGTCAACCAGTGTGTCTGGAAGATGGCGAAATCCGCTAGAGCCCCCGCAACACTCAATATATGGTCATTATGTGGTCCCTTTGTTCAACAAGGGGAGCAGAGACAACCCCAGCAACTATAGACCGGTGAGCCTCACGTCTGTAGTGGGTAAAGTCTTGGAGGGGATTATAAGAGACAAGTAAGGGAGGCATTGGCGTAGTGGTATTATCAGTGGACTAGGGATTAGTCCATGCTCTGAAGACCTGGGTTCGAATCCCAGTACAACAAATAAAAATCTGGAATTAAAAGTCTAATAATGACTTTATCAGAATAAAAGTCTAATAATGACCATGAAATCATTGAAACCCTTCATTTTTGTTCTTTAGGGACATTTAAGGGGCATCTTGACAAATATATGAATAGGATGGGAATAGAAGGATACGGACCCAGGAAGTGTAGAAGATTGTAGTTTAGTCGGGCAGTATGGTCGGCACGGGCTTGGAGGGCCGAAGGGCCTGTTCCTGTGCTGTACATTTCTTTGTTCTTTGTTCTTTGTATTTATAATCATCTAGATAGGAATAATATGATCAGGGATAGTCAGCATGGCTTTGTGAAGGGTAGGTCATGCCTCACAAACCTTATCGAGTTCTTTGAGAAGGTGACTGAACAGGTAGACGAGGGTAGAGCAGCTGATGTGGTGTATATGGATTTCAGCAAAGCGTTTGATAAGGTTCCCCACGGTAGGCTATTGCAGAAAATACGGAGGCTGGGTATTGAGGGTGATTTAGAGATGTGGATCAGAAATTGGCTAGCTGAAAGAAGACAGAGGGTGGTGGTTGATGGGAAATGTTCAGAATGGAGTTCAGTTACAAGCGGAGTACCACATGGATCTGTTCTGGGGCCGTTGCTGTTTGTCATTTTTATCAATGACCTAGAGGAAGGCGCAGAAGGGTGGGTGAGTAAATTTGCAGACGATACTAAAGTCGGTGGTGTTGTCGATAGTGTGGAAGGATGTAGCAGGTTACAGAGGGATATAGATAAGCTGCAGAGCTGGGCTGAGAGGTGGCAAATGGAGTTTAATGTAGAGAAGTGTGAGGTGATTCACTTTGGAAGGAATAACAGGAATGCGGAATATTTGGCTAATGGTAAAGTTCTTGGAAGTGTGGATGAGCAGAGGGATCTAGGTGTCCATGTACATAGATCCCTGAAAGTTGCCACTCAGGTTGATAGGGTTGTGAAGAAGGCCAATGGAGTGTTGGCCTTTATTGGTAGAGGGATTGAGTTCCGGAGTCAGGAGGTCATGTTGCAGCTGTACAGAACTCTGGTACGGCCGCATTTGGAGTATTGCGTACAGTTCTGGTCACCGCATTATAGGAAGGACGTGGAAGCTTTGGAGCGGGTGCAGAGGAGATTTACCAGGATGTTGCCTGGTATGGAGGGAAACTCTTATGAGGAAAGGCTGATGGACTTGAGGTTGTTTTCGTTGGAGAGAAGAAGGTTAAGAGGAGACTTAATAGAGGCATACAAAATGATCAGGGGGTTAGATAGGGTGGACAGTGAGAGCCTTCTCCCGCGGATGGAAATGGCTGGCACGAGGTGACATAGCTTGAAACTGAGGGGTAATAGATATAGGACAGAGGTCAGAGGTAGGTTCTTTACGCAAAGAGTAGTGAGTCCGTGGAATGCCCTACCTGCTACAGTAGTGAACTCGCCAACATTGAGGGCATTTAAAAGTTTATTGGATAAACATATGGATGATAATGGCATAGTGTAGGTTAGATGGCTTTTGTTTAGGTGCAACATCGTGGGCCGAAGGGCCTGTACTGTGCTGTATCGTTCTATGTTCTATGTTCTATAGGGGACTACATGAACAAAATCAGCGCCGTAGGCGAGTTTTGGTTTAACCCCAGCACACTCAGCACAGGTTAGGGCAGTCCTGCAGAAAAACAGGGCAGCATTTGCAACCCATAAACACGACTGTGGACGGATGACCGGCTCCGTACAGATAACCGGACCGGACCCAAGACCCCAGAAACAGTACGGATTTCCCCTAGAAGCAGAGGGAGAAATCCTAAAGGTCATAGAAAGCTTATTAGAGCAGGCGTCCTAAGATCGGTAGCCTCAACTAACAATGCCCCGATTTGGCCAGTAAGGAAACCCGACGGATCATGGTGCTTGACCATTGATTATTGGGAACTCAATAAAGTCACCCCCGCAGCAGCCCCCACCGTTGCAACAAGTCCTGAGACCATGCTCAAACAGGGACTCCATGCCCGATATTTCACGGTTTTGGACGTCAGTAATGGGTTCTGGTCCATTCCATAGGCAAAGGCGTGCCAGTACAAATTTGCCTTCACTTTCCGAGCTCAGCAGTACACGTGGACATGCCTGCCACAAGGCTTCCACAACTCCCCCTCCATTTTCCACCGACAGCTGGCAAATGGACTAGCAAAATTTTCTCGCCCCGAATGTCTGGTACAGTATGTAGACGACCTACTACTGCAGACAGACACAAAGGAAGAGCACATTGAGCTTCTGTCCGAACTCCTGGAGTTACTACACTCCATTGGCTGTAAAGTAAACCCCAAAAAGGCCCAAATATTGGAAGAAAAGGTGATATATTTGGGTACTATCATCACACACGGCAAACGCGAGATCGAGCATAAAAGAATTGACTCGATCGCTAAATTGCCCCTTCCCCAACATGTGTCAGCCCTCCGGTCGTTTTTAGGATTGGTTGGCGACTGCCGAAACCACATTGACGGTTTCGCCAGCAAGGCAGCGCCCCTCTCAGACCTCCTAAAGAAAGGAACCCCCTGGGAATGGCTTCTGCAGCATACGGAGGCTGTGGAATCACTAAAACAGGCACTCATAGCCGCCCCCGCACTACAAGTTCCCGACCCGCTCTCCCCTTTCGCCATAGAGGTAGTGACCACAGACCGCACCCTTTCAGCCGTGCTCCTGCAATAACGGCACGACCAGCTAAGACCCGTAGCTTATGCCTCCCGAATTTTAGATGCTGTGGAGCAGGGGTTTTCAGCCTGTGAGAGGCACCTGCTCGCAGTTTTCTGGGCAGTCCAGTACTTTTCATACATAACCGGACTGAACCCCATCACCATTCTGACCGAACACACCCCCACCCAACTTTTACTGGACGGGCGACTTAAAGACGGTACCGTCAGCCAAATCCGCGCTGCTAGGTGGACCCTTCTCTGACAAGGACGGGACATCACAGTAAAACGGACAAAGACTCACACATACTTAGCGGACAATCTACAATACCCCGGAACCCCCCATGAGTGCGAAATCATCTCGCCCCACCATAATACAGGCCCCTTTATAGGCAAAACACCCCCCAGAAAACTAGCCACTCTATCTCAGAACCCCCCTCACCCGGACACGTGTGACCCCATCAGGATTAATGTGGATGGATCTTCCACAATCCTGGATGGGCAATGCATAACAGGTTGTGGGATTTATGTGGAGGACGCGCAGGGACGCACCCTCGAAGAAATCACATTAAAATTGCCCGGGCACTTAGGCGCAGGCTGCAGAGCTTGCGGCCATCGCCTACATTGTAGAGCATCCAGATTCCTTCCCCAGCCCAGCAGACATATATTCAGACAGTCTATACGTCTGCAACAGCCTCACCGAATTTCTGCCCCTCTGGGAAACAAGAGGATTTGTTTCCGCGGATGGAAAACCCCTCCCCTCAGCCCCATTACTCCGCCATATTCTGGAAAAGGCCAAGAACAGGACTTTTGGCATTATAAAAGTCCGCAGTCACCATCGTTCTTCCCCCCCTGGAAATGTAAAAGCCGACGTGCTGGCTAAGGCAGGATCCCGGCATGGGTACTTTTGGAAGCCCCCCGGGAGCGCCCCAGTGAGTGCGCCAGTGAGTGCAGTCCAGGTCGCGCAGACTAGGATCGAGGATCTAGTAGCGGCCCAGAAGCAGGATTATGCTCTCACTGAGATCGTGAAAGGAAAGTTTCCAGCCTCATACGAGAGGTTCCGGAATACCATAACCACACACGATGGTGTGGTGCTAAAAGACAGCCTTTACGTGGTTCCTGTACAAGATAGGAATCAGATAATCTGTCTATTCCATGACGGCCATGGGCACCAGGGAATAGAACCCACCGCAGCCCACCTTAAAGAGGATGTATCCCATTACATCGAAAATTGCCTCATCTGCGCGCAAAACAACCCAGATAGGTATGCCAAAAAGGCACATCTCAGCCACACCCGACCCGTTAACGGCCCCTGGACTAACCTCCAGATCGATTTTATAGGTCCATTGCCCCCTTGCAGGAATGGCTATAAATATGTTCTGGTGGTCATTGACACTTTTACAAAGTGGGTGGAAGCATTTCCAGCCCGCACCAACACCGCGAAAACCACCGCCAAAATCCTAACCCACCACATCTTCAAAAGATGGGGACTCCCCCGCAGTATTGAATCGGACCAAGGTTCTCACTTTACGGGATGGGTCATGCAGAACGTCCTCACGATATTTGGCATAACCCAAAAATTTCACATTGCGTACCACCCTCAGTCGAGTGGTATAGTGGAGCGCATGAATCGGACCCTAAAAACCACCCTTAGAAAAATGGTCCAGCAAAACAACACCACTTGGGATTCGGTCCTCCCCTTTGCGCTGATGTTTTTGCGTAACACTGTTTCCACCTCCACAGGTTTCACCCCATACACCCTCATGACCGGACGCCCCATGAAAGGGACAGAATACTTGCTAGGTTTAGACCTAACCAGCCCCGAAGTCACGGCCCTCACCCACGAGAAGGCCGTGGAACAACTACTTGCAAATATAAAAACGGCTCAGCTAGCAGCCGCGGTTAAACTGGGCACTAAAAGAAAACAGAGCAAGGCCTGCTTTGCTAAGGCAGTACAAGCTACGGAGTACAACATAGGACAGCAAGTAATGTTCTCCGTGAACAACCCCAGCACGTTTCTGGCTCCAAAATACTCGGGTCCCTATTCAATTACGGACAAAATAAGCCCGTCGGTATATAAAATTAAATACCAAAATGGTAAGACTGCCTGGTTTCACATAAACCAGCTCAAGGTTTATGGAGCACAGTCAAACCACTCCAACCACATCATGCTTCACGCAGCCGACCAAACCCCGCCCACATCCAACGTCACCACACCCACCCCTTCCACGTCCAGCCCAGACACGGACTCGCCACCGACTCCACCCACGAACTTTACGCTCCGCCCCGGAACGCCCACAGACTGCAGCAGCACAGACAGCGACTGTGACTCTGACGACAGCCGCAGCACGCCTCCCTACCATCCTGGTCCCACACCCAGCAACTCCGACCTCGACTCCAGTGACCCCTTCCTCATCACCTACTTAAATTAAAAAAAACACCTACCACCGAACTACACGGACGACCCCAACTTTGTCCCCACGCAACTCGACACCACGCATTGGCACCGCGACAACTCCTGCAGACTCGTCCGCAACGACGAGGACGATCCCAACTCACACCACACAGCCCTTTCCGCACTGATCCACTCCAGAGTTTGGCACGCGGGAGACGGTGACGACCTCGGGCCTGACTCCGCCAACCCTTTTGCGACCCTGTTCGCAACCGAGAACTGAGGTGTCCACATGATGATTGAAAGGAGACACTTGGTGAAAAGTGTTGTCCTTTCTGATGGAACCTGCAGAATGTTTTATGTTGTCTGTCTGTTTGTTAAATGTTGTTCGTCCTACAGGAGAATTTTCTCACCGCCCCACACCCATTCACCTGAACTTTTTAACTTTCCCACTGACACCCACCGCGGCCACACGCCTATTCGGCCGATACCTCTGAGGACTTGCCTCAGACACCCACCGAGACCAGACACCCATTCAGAGGAACTAGCTTTTCAGCTGATACCTGGTCACCAGACCAGACGCCCGATCGTAGCTACTCTTCTGATTGGATGGTAGAATCAGAACAGTAACCCCACCATGATGACTACATTTTTGTCCGTTCTTTGGTCGCTCAGGCAGTGGAGAAACGGCGTGAGACCCGCCCTGCCTGGGGACCCCCCCGTTGGTCAAAAACGCTCGGGTAGGGAAGATACGGTATTGGTAGCCATCCTACCCGGGGACTCCACCCAAATCTTACCCGTCGCGGCCCACACGCACCTCATTCGAACTTTACTTTCAAAAACCGTTTTATTTTATTTAGGCAACCTTTGGGTTGCTGCCACATGCTATTTACATCCTAGAGCATTTGGATTATAAAGTTAGCACTGGTCCACCATTGGGAAGTGTGCCGTGTCCAAACATTTGTTTTGAAAAAAAATGGGGGGAGAGTCACATACTGTGACCAATTATAAGGGTTTAATTGGCCCCAAGGACAGACACACTAACACACCAGATATTAAACCGAAGTATTTACACACACTACGCTTGTCTTACAGAACTCCAGAAGCTCCAAGTCCAGAGAAAACCAGCAAAACAGGAAAAGAAAAGAAAGCGGACAGCCATGAGGACTCCCTTCTTCGTGCTCAACATGTTTGTTATGGACCTTTGGTTGCGCGGGAACGCGGACCCCATCACTCCAAACCCCTTTACTGTTAACACTTCACGGCCCAGTAGTACCGAGGGCCCAGTCACCAACCACGCTGCATTATCCTGGTGTGCCAAGTTCATAACTTGGTACTCCCTATCATACATCATTGAGGCACTGTTGGCATTGGCTATACTCAGTTGTGCAGTACAGACCATGCGCCTCCGCAAGTGGAAAAGGAGAGCGTACCGCGCTCGAACCCCGGTCTATCGGATCCGATCCCCGATATTCGGCTATGACCAGACCCCAGACCCCGCGACATATGAATAATAAAACATGCACTGGCGGTTTGTTGTTTTTTCCTGTAAATAAAAAAGAGAATGTGTGGAAATGTATGATCCTGAGCTTGACTGCCAAGCCAGGAAAGAATATATTAAATGTTGTAATTGTCATTGTATAGAGAGATAAGACTGTAAGTTTCAAGAATTGTTTCGGTAAACTTAGAGGTTCCCAGTTTATTTTTTTCCAGACACATGCCCTTGCCTGACATAGCGCCCTCAAGAATTGTTTAGGTAAATTTTTGTGCATAGCTAGGGTCAGAGTAGTGGCCATGTGGGAGGTGCCCCCCACCCCGTCGGGAAACGAAGAGGACAAAA
The DNA here is from genome assembly GCF_047496885.1 of Scyliorhinus torazame. NCBI lineage: Eukaryota > Metazoa > Chordata > Chondrichthyes > Carcharhiniformes > Scyliorhinidae > Scyliorhinus > Scyliorhinus torazame. The sequence continues at coordinate 289,251,792 of NC_092709.1, forward strand.
TTTATGTGATCCTTTACGCTTCGCGTTAGGATCACAAGGCGGGAATGTAGCCATGTAAAATGGCTGCGTTCCGATTAATCTGGCCAAAACCCAGTTTAAAATGGCTAACCCGAAAGACTGCTGGGAAAAGCAGCCAAGAAGACTGCAGGCAGCTGCAGACAGGTTTGCATATTCAGCTCTGGGAACGTAGCCCAGATCGATACTCAGGGCTATCAGCAGCCCATCAACCCAGGTATCCGCAGTTGCATTCAGGACTGTTTACACCTAATCTACTCAGACATCCACAGTTAAATCGGCTATCCCCGGGAACAATTGCAACATATTAGCAATTGATTACCGGGCCAGACCTGTCGGCGCCTGCAGTGGCCGAAAAAAAGACAGGTGAGCGACCACCCCCCGATCGAGGAATCGCCTCACCATTGGACACATCGACCCCAGAGATTGGGGACAGAATCCAATCACTTGGGACTCAGGGTCAAGGGCCGCCCCGGGAGGCGGGAAGCCCGTGGGCCCTATAAAAGTAAAGGTCCAAGTTCAGATCTCTCTCTCTCTCATCTTCGCCTGCTCGAGACCTGCGCAAGACCAGCCACCGGCCACCGTAAGTTTGAATCCAACAATTGCTACCCGGTAGAGACACCTAGCCACCGACCTGTAGCAGCCTTTTGAATCCCGCGGGCCAGATCTGATTGGACAAGCCATTCGTTTCCCTGACCTGGTGGGCTCTTCCTAAGTTAAGTATTGGCCAGTAGTGATAGGTTTATTATATAGAAGGTAGTATTAGGGTATTAATATTGCTTGTTGTATATAATAAATGACCGTTGTTTTAATCCTTACTAAGCGGTGTGCTGTGTTATTAATCATAACCTGAACTTGAACCACGTGGCGGTATCATAAAGATACCTGGCGACTCATGAGCAAAGGTGACCTAAACAGAGCAAATAGACTAAGGTTAAAAAGAGCAACACCCCGTCCCCGACTGTGGCGGCGCTGTGCACAGTCAGCAGTCGCCGCACGAGGTGACAAAAACTCAGAGCACAAGTGATCCATGCCATCATGAATTAGGCCCATGTGGGGCGGACCATCGGGGGAGGGTCTTCAGGTAATGTCCTGAGGCCATCTCAACGGCGTGCAGCAATGACGCCATTTTGGAGGGGGCAGAGCATCCGAAAACAGGCGCCGCCCACAATTTCGGCGTCAAAAGGGATTCTCCGCCCGATCGTCGATTACGATATCGGCGTCGGGCAACAGAGAATCCCGCCCCATGTATTTGTGTTTCATAGAACATAGAACGATACAGCGCAGTACAGGCCCTTCGGCCCACGATGTTGCACCGACATGGGAAGTCAAAAAACAAACGCCATCTAACCTACACTATGCCATTATCATCCATATGCTTATCCAATAAACTTTTAAATGCCCTCAATGTTGGCGAGTTCACTACTGTTGCAGGTAGGGCATTCCCGGCCTCACCACTCTTTGCGTAAAGAACCTACCTCTGACCTCTGTCCTATATCTATTACCCCTCAGTTTAAGGCTATGTCCCCTCGTGCTAGCCATTTCCATCCGCAGGAGAAGGCTCTCACTGTCTAGCCTATCTAACCCCCTGATCATTTTGTATGCCTCTATTAAGTTTCCTCTTAACCTTCTTCTCTCTAACGAAAACAACCTCAAGTCCATCAGCCTTTCCTCATAAGATTTTCCCTCCATACCAGGCAACATCCTGGTAAATCTCCTCTGCACCCGCTCCAAAGCTTCCACGTCCTTCCTATAATGAGGTGCCCAGAACTGTACGCAATACTCCAAATGCGGCCATACCAGAGTTTTGTACAGCTGCAACATGACCTCATGACTCCGGAACTCAATCCCTCTACCAATAAAGGCCAACACTCCATAGGCCTTCTTCACAACCCTATCAACCTGGGTGGCAACTTTCAGGGATCTATGTACATGGACACCGAGATCCCTCTGCTCATCCACACTTCCAAGAACTTTACCATTAGCCAAATATTCCGCATTCCTGTTATTCCTTCCAAAGTGAATCACCTCACACTTCTCTACATTAAACTCCATTTGCCACCTCTCAGCCCAGCTCTGCAGCTTATCTATGTCCCTCTGTAACCTGCAACATCCTTCCGCACTGTCGACAACATCACCGACTTTAGTGTCGTCTGCAAATTTACTCACCCATCCTTCTACGCCCTCCTCCAGGTCATTTATAAAAATGACAAACAGCAGTGGCCCCAAAACAGATCCTTGTGGTACACCACGAGTTACTGGACTCCAGTCTGAACATTTCCCATCATCCACCACCCTTTGTCTTCTTCCGGCTAGCCAATTTCTGATCCAAACTGCTAAATCACCCTGAATCCCATGCCTCCGTATTTTCTGCAGTAGCCTACCGTGGGGAACCTTATCAAACACTTTACTGAAATCCATATACACCACATCAACTGCTTTACCCTCATCCACCTGTTTGGTCACCTTCTCAAAGAACTCAATAATGTTTGTGAGGCACGACCTACCCTTCATAAAACCATGTTGACTATCTCTAATCAAATTATTCCTTTCCAGATGATTATACATCCTATCTCTTATGAACCTTTCCAAGATTTTGCCCACAACAGAAGTAAGGCTCACTGGTCTATAGTTACCGGGGTTGTTTTTACTCCCCTTCTTGAACAAGGGGACAACATTTGCTATCCTCCAGTCTTCTGGCACTATTCCTGTAGACAAAGATGACTTAAAGATCAAAGCCAAAGGCTCAGCAATCTCTTTGGACACTAAGGGCAATTTAGCATGGCCAATCCATCTAACCCGCACATCTTTGGACTATGGGAGGAAACCGGAGCACCCGGAGGAAGCCCACGCAGACACGAGGAGAACGTGCAGACTCCGCACAGACAGTGCTCCAAGCCGGGAATCAAATCTGGGACCCTGGATCTGTGAAGCAACTGTGCTAACCACTGTGCTACCGTGCTGCCGTCTCTGCTTCTTTATTCTTCCCATCAAAGTGAACAACTTCACATTTTTCCACATTATACTTCATTTGTCAGATTTTTGCCCACTCATTCAACCTATCTATATCCATTTGCAACCTCCTTATGCCCGCTTCACAACATACTTTCCTACATGTAAGCATTTGTGTCTTCTGCATATTTAGCCACCATGCCTTCACTCCCCTCACCTAAGTTATTGATATAAATTTTTAAAAGGCGAGGTCCCCGCAAAGACCCCTGGGGGACTCCACTCGTCACATCCTGCCAATCAGCATGCACATTTTCTGTTTTCTGTTATTGAGTCAATATTCCATATCGGATAATATGTTACCCCCTTCACCATGAGCTTTTTAAAAATTCATTTACGGGATGTGAGCATCGCTGATTGGCCCACATTTATTGACCATCCCTAGTTGCCCTTCAGGTGGTGGTGGTGAGATGCTTTCTTAACCACTGCATTCCTTGAGGTATAGGTACACCCACTATGCTGTTAGGGAGGGAGTTCCAGGATTTTGCCCCAGCGATAGTGAAGGAATGGCGATATATTTCCAAGTCATGGTGGTGAGTGACTTGGAGGGGTACCTCCAGGTGGTGGGGTTCCAAGGTATCTGCTGCTCTTGTCCATCTAGATGGTACTGGTCGTGGGTTTTACAAGGTACTGTCTGAGGAATCTTGGTAAGTTATTTTCCACAATAACCTTTGATGTGGCACCTTCAAATGCCTTCTGGAAATCCAAGAACAGTACGTCTACAGGCTCATCTTTATCCACAGCACATAATAATAATTTTATATAATAATCTTTATTGTCACTCTAATAAATTGATTAAACATGATTTCCCTTTCATAAAACCATGCTGATTCTGACACAGAAAAGTACAAGAAAATAGAAGCTGGAGGAGGCCATTTGGCCCATCGAGCCTGCTCCACCATTCATTATGATTATGGCTGATCATCAAGTTCAATACCCTGATCCTGCCTTCCCTCCATATCTCTTGTCTCTTCAGCCCCAAGAGCTATATCTAATTCCTTCTTGAAATTACACAACATTATGGCCTCAACTACATTCTGTGGTAGTGAATTCCACAGATACACCATTCTCTGGCTGAGTCAGTCCTAAAAGGTTTACCCCTTATCCTCAAGCCATGAACCCTAGTTCTGGACTCCCCCACTATTGGGAACATTCTTTCTTAATTTACCCCGACTAATCCTGTTAGAATTTTGTAAGTTTCTATGAGATCCCCTCTCACTCTTCTAAACTCCAATGAATGCAATCCTATCTGACTTAGTCGCTCCTCATATGACCATCCTGCCATCCCAGGAATCAGCCTGGTAAACCTTCGCTCCATAGCAAGAACATCCTTCCTCACCAAAATGACACCAAAACAGCACACAATACTCCATGTGTTGCCTCACCAATTTTAATACGATTGCAGTAAAACAATTGCCTCTCATTATGAAGGCAACTTACCATTTGCCTTCTTTACTGCCTGCTGTACCTGCGCGCTTACTTTCAGCGACTGATACACGAGGACACCAATTCGTCCAATTACCTTGAGTTTCTGTAATTGCCCAGCTTTAACCTCCTTAATCATTGGTGATAACACCTTCCCTGTGTCAGACATCAAGCTAACTGGCCTATAGTTTCCTGTTTTCTGCCTCCCTCCCTTTGTTGAACAGAAGGGCTATATTTTACAATTTCCAGTCTTAAGGGGCCTTTATAGAATCAAGCAAATTTAGGAAAATTAATACCAATGCATCTATTACCTCATTAGTCACCTCTTTTAAAACCCTAGGGTGACGTCCTTCAGGGCCCTAAGACTTGTCAGCTTGCAGCCCCATCAGTTTACTCAGTACACCTTCCCTCGAGATTGCATTATCACCAAGTTCTCCTCTCCCTTCCACTGAGTTCTGTGAATCATATGGCTGAGTACTGAGTGAAGCCTTGAGCTGAAACGAGAGTTGTTTTCTCTGAGCCAGACCAGTCTGCTGGAGAATTTAAACCTGAAAATAAAAGCATCAATATTTTTGCACATCGTATCCTTTTCTATTGGCACAAACAAAGAAGATTCTGAAGATGCTTTCATGCCTTATGGAAACCAGAAAACTATATAATATTGGCACTGTTTAAATTGTTGTAATGGGACTATCTGAAAATCCATTAAAACTCATTATGAAAAAAAGGAATAATATTTAAACTGCATAAATAAATCAGAGTTAAAATCATTAAGAATTGAAAATAAAATTCTACCCTTTTCTCTGACAGATTTTATTTTCTAAAACGAGCAGCTTGAATTTGCAGGACTGAATATTCCAAAGGTCAATTACCCCTGGTGTTTATTCAAGTTTGACATTTCTATTTATTTTTTGCTATTGTTTCTTCTCGGTTCTTTATTGTCAATTCCTCCATCTTGGCTCCTTTTTGTTTGTCTCTCCTTTAATATTAACGGGATCCTGAGTAACTTGCAACAGTGAATTGGATATGGTTTTGAAAACAATGCATTTGTAGGGTTATGGTGAGGCAGGGAGGTGATGGGGCTATTTGAGAAGTTCTTTCAAAAAGCTGGCACAGGGACAATGGGTCGAATTGCCTCCTAAGTGTTCTGTTTTCCTCTGGGCTAGATTTTAATAGATCCTGCCTGGCAGTTGAATGAATGGACTCACTTACTCCCACTGATCTCGCTGCCTTCCTGTCACACCTGTCATGAGATTTAGATCGGCATATCATGGTGCAATCACACACACACTGATGGACATGCAGTAGGACCAACCAACACACACACAACATCACAGCCAATCACCAGTGAGAGCACACGCACTATAAAAACAGGGGACACTACAGTAACCGCTCATTCCAGCAGCAGCCAGCTCAGAGCACCGAGCTCAGAGCCTGCCACTCAGACATTCACCATGTGCTGAGTGCCTCACCCAGATAGTGATAGGACAGGGTCCACAGATTAGCTGGTAATGCACATACCCAAGTTAGCAGTGTGCTGTTACAGTCGAGTAGTTAATAAAATTGAGTTCCACCATCTCCAGCCGTGTTGGATCGTTTGTACATCAGAACACCCAACACGACACGATACCAGAAGTGGACGCAAACCAGCGCCTGTGAGACCTACCTGCAATGTATTAGCAATCCACCGTCCTGCACCATGGAGAACATCAACACGCCGCCGCCACTACGAATCGCTGGCAATCTCGGGGTCAATTGGAAACTGTTCAAGCAGCGCTTCCAGCTCTTCCTCGATGCCACAGACAGGGAGAATGCATCGGACACCTGGAAGATTGCCCCTCTTCTCTCCATGGCGGGGCAACACGCCATCCACATCTTTAACTCCCTTACATTTGCGGACGGCGAGGACAAAACCAAATACAAGACGGTGCTCCTGAAGTTCGACAAACACTTCCAGCAGCGCCTGCAGGGTAAGGACGAACCTTTCCAGTCTTATTTAACACACCTCAGCATCCTCGCACAGTCCTGCGGCTATGGGACCACCTCTGACTCCATGATACGCGACCAGATAGTTTTCGGAGTCATGTCAGACACCCTGAGCCAGCAGCTCCTTTGGGTCGAGCAACTCACCCTGGCGACTGCCATCGAGACCTGCGTCCTGCATGAGAATGCCACCAGCCGGTACTCACACATCCAGACGGCCGAAACAGCGCGGCACGGGCCCCACGAGGCAGAGCAGGTCCAGACAATCGAGTACCTCCCAGGCCGCGGCCTGGAGGAGGCCGGCCATTTTGCGCACTTTCCGAGGCCTCCCTCGCTTGTACGTGCCAAAAGAGGGGACGCTGACGCAGAGGAACGCGATGCGCAGGCACGCACCGCGCAGCAACGAACGCACTGATGTCACGACGTGCGCCAACTGTGGCTCCGCCCATTTAAAGCGGCAATGTCCTGCCAAAGCGCTACAATGCCTATGCTGTGGCAGGTTGGGCCACTATGCTGCCTGCTGTCGAGCAGCTCAGCCTGCCAACTCATACCCATTTAACCAGCCTCGCAGAAACGTTCAGACAATTCAACCCATGTTCACAGAGTCCGATCCTGACATCACACAGACCAGTGACATTGAGGACAGGGAGCCCTTCCGCGTTGCTGTCATCAACAAGAACAAGCTGTCCCCGAGTCGAAAGCACCAGCCACTGTCAGTGCACAGCATTGATCCGGATGACGAGTGGTGTGCCACCCTGACGGTCAACCCAAATTTGTCGCCCACCTGAGAGACTTAATTTATGAACCTTTTCATATTGGACTCACTGACTTGTTCTGACATACTGTTTCAGACTTTTTGCCATACTGTTTAAGATTTTGTTATTGTTTGTTAATAACATTGGTTTCGTTCTTGGTGTAACATAGTTATTTTCTGCACTGGGCACCTTCCTGTGTATATAGTATAGCCACATGTACATATTGTTGTAAATAATGCACACACATGATTAGATGCACTCACTGCACTTCTTTATTTATTATCATGTAGGCACATATTCTTTGCGAAAAGGGGGGATGTCATGATATTTAGATCAGCATATCATGGTGCAATCACACACACACTGATGGACATGCAGTAGGACCAACAACACACACACAACATCGCAGCCAATCACCAGTGAGAGCACACGCACTGTTGCTAACTTTTTGTTGGCTCTTAAATGTTGCCCGTTGTATCTTTACTTAATTTGCTCTGTTTCTATAACCTTTGCTCTAGAGTCGCCAGGTATCTTTATGATACCGCCACGAGGTTCAAGTTCAAGTATTGATCAATAACTCAACACACCAATTAGTAAGATTCTAATCAAAACACATTTATTATACACAGTAAATCACTACTCATGCATAAACTCTACTTTATAGACTATACTCTGTCACTAAAAGGCCTATACTTAGCTTCGGAATTGGCCCACCAGGTCAGGGGAACAAATGGCCTTTCGTTCAGGTCCTGAGTCTGCAGGATTCAAAAGCTGGTATGGACTTGTAGCTAGGAGCACCTATCTCGTAGCGAGCGTTGACTGGAGACTTACTTGGTTGGTGCGGCAGCTGGGCAGTTCACTCTCAGGGGTTGATTTGGTTGTTGAGTGACCCTGCCAAGAAGACCAATTTGAACTTGGGGGCTTCCCGCCCTTCGGGGCGGACCACGTACCTGGTTCTAAATGATTGGACTGCATTCCGATCACTTGGGTTGATTTCTCCAATACTGGAGTTGTTCCCTGATCACTGGGCGGTCCCCGAGTGTCAGTTGGCCTTCCTTTGTCTTGGCTCCTGCTGGCGCCGAGGAGTCTGGCTTGGCCTTATTCACCTGAAGTGTATCAATTGTGCCTGGGAATCGCTCATTACTATGCAGATGGCTGCTGGTTTCAGTGCTGTCTGGTTTTTTGCAAGTTCCAATACACAGGATTTCTGCACTTGCTCGTTTTTGCCTGTGTTGGCTGAATTTCCCTGTAGTCTTTGCGGTTCTCCATTTTAAGTCGGGAAGTGGCCAACCCAGGTGGCTACAGCACTATAAAAACAGGGGGCACTACAGTTCCCGCTCATTCCAGCAGCAGCCAGCTCAGAGCACCGAGCTCAGAGCCTGCCACTCAGACATTCACCATGTGCTGAGTGCCTCACCCAGATAGTAATAGGACAGGGTCCACAGATTAGCTGGTAATGCACGTACCCAAGTTAGCAGTGTGCTGTTACAGTTGAGTAGTTAATAAAATTGCGTTACACCATCTCCAGCCGTGCTGGATCGTTTGTCCATCAGAACACCCAACACGACAACACCTAGGTATTAATCTGAGCAGGTTAAATGTTCCTCTGCAGGAAGAGGTGGGTTCATATTTCAAATATTCAGATTGGAGTTTCTTTTTGGGCCGGAAGGGACACAGCAGGTAGGTTTAGAATTCACTTTTCAGGTTTCCTTGTGCGCCTCAGGTGGAGGCTTTAAGCCTCCCGTACATCTGATTCCTCAACTTCCCAATTGATGGTGGCCAGAGTTCTCCTCCTCCCCCACAGCCAATGCCTCTCACAAGCTTGTGATACCATACACTATGCCCAGTGATACCATATACCATCGAACCCAGGTCCCCAGAGAATTACCCTAGGTCTCTGGGTTATTGGCCACTGACCTGCCACTGGCAGGGCTGGCTGGGGGGGGGGGGGGGGACATTTTCCAGGCCCGGGGGAGTGGGGAGCAGTGGGAGGGCGGGAGGACATGGTTGGGCAGGGGGTTACGTACCATGCTGATATGTCTGTCTTTCATCCCCTGCAGACAATGGACTTTGGAATCCAACCAGGAATGGTGGCCTTCAGCCTATTCACAACAGCCCTGGGGGCTGTACAGGATGGAGATGCTTTAGGGGGGCCTTGCAGCCGTGTAGCTTGACCCAGAGGAACACGAGGTACCCAATGAGGATGGGGAGCCGGCTGCCCAACAGTCCGAGGAGGAGGTGGGAAGGAGGCACTGCACCAGGCCTCGTATGTACTGGCTACACCTGTCATTTGAGGACCATCCGGACCAGGCATGCCATCGCAGACTCCAGCTGAGCAGAGGGACAGTGCGACATATCTGTCAGATCATGGCGCACCAGGCACCATGGGGGTATTGGGGAGAACACCCGCTCCCGTTGGCCATCAAGGTGATGGTCACCCTGAACCTTTATGCTACGGGCTCCTTCCAGGCGTTGAGATGGGACCTGTCCAGAATCTCACAGACCTTGGTGCACAGGTACATCCATGTCGTCATGGAGGCCCTGTATGCCCGGTCGGCACAATACATCAATTTTAATGTGGACCGAGGCCACCAGGATACCCGGGCAGTGGAGTTCGCCATTATCGCCGAGATGCCCTGGGTCAGGGAATGATAGGCCCAACCATCTTCAGCTGCTTCATCAATGACGTTCCTTACATCATTAGGTCAGAAGTGGGGATGTTCACTGATGACTGCACAATGTTCATCACCATTCATGACTCCTCAGATACTGAAGCAGTTCATGTCTAAATAGAATCCAGCCATTGCGATGCGCTTTTCCCACCAGCAGTGCACCCCCACCCACTGGTTTCCCACTGGCGTGGGGGGGGCTTCAATTGGGAAAACCCATTGACAAGCGGCAGGAAGACAGAATCCCGCCAGCAAATAGTGTGCCACTGAGAAACACGCTGGGGAACCGGAGAATCCCGACCCATAAAGAGCCATTTAAAATTAATTGATGCTGCACCTCTTTGAAGAACCATTTGATGTTGTCAAGTGATACCCAATGAGTTCCTTCACAAGAGGGAATTATCAAATAAATTTTGACCTCTAAATGGTAGGATTATTACAATCTTTAAGATATGAAAAAAGGTTCAGTTATCTGAAAGTTCTTTCAGTCAAGCAGAAGCAAGCACAACGGCGTGCTAGATAACTCCTGGTGATCTTACCGAGAGAGATAGATTTCCTTGGTGTATTGAAGAAAATTACCACTTGATACACAATTTCTAAGGCCTCAGTTTCAATTTGGCAATGTCCTTAGATAATTCAAATTTATCTGGATGGTATAAGTGAGCCATATTTATATAAAGGGTCAATCTTGGCTCAATGGTAGCACTCTCACAACTGAAACGGAAGTTTATAGAATCATATGGCACTGCAGAGACCGGAACAAATCGATCATCCAGGTCGAAACTTCAGTGCATTATTGAGAGAGTGGCGTACCGTCAAAGGTGCCGGGTTTAACCTGTCTGCTCTCCCAGATGGATGGAATAGATCGAAGAGTGAGAAGGTAAGCAGGGGAGCTTTTTCTGGTCAAAATTTATCCCTCAACCAGCATTAAAACAGATGATCTGGGCACTTGTGTCACTGTTTTTTGCAGGACCGTTACACTTCAAAAGTATTTCATTGGAAAGTGCTCTGTGACGTCCTGAGATCATCCAAGGCATTATATAAACACAAGATGTTCTTTCCATTTTTATCTGTACATACGTGAGATGTCGAAATACCATTAAGGGGCCTGGGGGACCCATTTCAAAATCCACTAATCAGGCTGTAAAACTGCTTGGTCCATGACCTTTATGCAGCTCTGCCTCTATTCTGCTTGTTCAACAGACACTGTCCAAGTTTCAAGTTTCTTTTAAAGCCACGTTACTCTGACAGGGTCACAAATTAATAGAGAAGTCGAAAGGATTCCAAGCAAAGGAAATTAATTAGCATTAATTCCTTCAACTTGATTTACCCACCTCTGTTCTATATTCATTAATTCCCCTGCCTAACAAAAATCCATTGATTTCAGTCTTGAAATTTTCATTTGACTCAGCCTCCCACAGCCTTTTCTGGGGAGGGGGATTTTTGGAGTTCCACTACCCCGTGTGGGATTAAATGTTTCCTGATTAATAGCCTCGATCTAACTTTAAGGGTGTGCACTTCTTCTGGATATTGCAGTCCATGTCACCACCAGCACCCGCATGTCCCCGCTACCACACAAACCACCCCCCCCCCCCAAACCCACACAAGCACACAGAGGAAATAGCATCTCCTTACCTACACTATCGAATATTTTTATTATTTTCAACACCTTAATTAGATCATCCCGCAACCTTCTCAAGATCTGGTCCATATTTAAGAACTCAGTGACCAACTTAAATAAGTATGCCACCACCGTCACAGACTTCATCAACAAATGTGTGGACGACTGCGTGCCAAAGAAAGCAGTATGTACGTTCCCCAACCGGAAACCATGGCTCAATCGCGAGACTGACTCCCTACTGAAGGACACATCAAGGCCTAAACAACATAACAGGCTACAAAGCGAAGCCGAGCAGTATCTTCAGCAGCAGCGCATCCCTCCCCGATGAACTCAATGCATTCCATGCTTGGTTCGAGCAGGAAACCAACGATCCTCTGTCGAGTGCCCCAGCCGCCCATAACACACCCATACCCACCATCACAGCTTCTGAAGTCAGATCGGTTTTCCTGAAAGTGAACCCTCGGAAGGTGACGGGTCCGGACGGGATCCCTGGTCGTGCACTAAGACTGCGTGGACCAGCTGGTAGATGTGTTTGCAGACATCTTTAACCTGTCCCTACTCCGCTCCAAGGTCCCCACCTGCTTCAAGAAGACCACCATCATACCGGTGCCAAAGAAAAAACAGGCAACGTGCCTCAATGATTATCGTCCGGTGGCCCTGACTTCAGTCGTAATGAAGTGCTTCGAGAGGTTGGTCATGAAACTCATCACTTCCATACTCCCAGAACGCCTTGATCCACTGCAATTCGCACACTGCCGCAACCGGTACACAGCAGACGCTATCTCCCTGGCCCTACACTCATCCCTAGAACATCTCGACAACAAGGACTCCTACATCACCCTCCTATTTATTGACTACAGCTTCACCTTCAACACCATAATCCCAGCCAAGCTCATATCAAACCACCAAATCCTAGGACTTGGCTCCCCAGTCTGCAAATCAATCCTCAACTTTCTAACCCACAGACCACAATCAGGAAGAATAAACAACAACACCTCCTCCACAGTAGTACTCAATACCGGGGCCCCGCAATGCTGCGTACCTGGCCCTCTACTATACTCCCTGTACACACACGATTGCGTGGCAAAATTTGGTTCCAACTCCATCTACAAGTTTATCAACGGTACGACCATAGTGGGCCAGATCTCGAATAATGACGAATCAGAATACAGGAGGGAGATTGAGAACCTAGAAGAGTGGTGCAGCGACAACAATCTAGCCCTCAATGCCAGCAAAACTAAAGAGCTGGTAATTGACTTCAGAAAGCAAAGTACTGTACACACCCCTGTCAGCATCAATGGGACCGAGGTGGAGATGGTTAGCAGTTTCAAATTCCTAGGGGTACACATCTCCAAAAACCTGTCATGGTCCACCCATGTTGACGCTACCACCAAGAAAGCACAACAGCGCCCATACCTCCTCAGGAAACTATGGAAATTCGGCATGTCCACATTAACTCTTACAAACTTTTACAGATGCACCATAGAAAGCATCCTTATCTGGCTACATCACAGCCTGGTATGGCAACTGCTCGGCCCAAGACCGCAAGAAACCTCAGAGAGTCGTGAACACAGCCCAGTCCATCACATGAACCTGCCATCCATTGATTCCATCTACACCTCCTGTTGCCTGGGGAAAGTGGACAGCATAATCAAAAACCCCTCCCACCCAGCTTACTCACTCTTGCAACTTCTTCCATCGGGCAGGAGATACAAAACTCTGAGAACACGCTCGAACAGATTCAAAAACAGCTGATGCCACGTGAATACCCTTACAGTCTGGCACTGCCAAGGCCCATATGGCACTGCCAAGCTGACAGGGACACTGTGAGGGTGCCAGTTTGGCACTGCCAAGGTGTCAAGCTGGCATTTTTTGTACGTGCTTGGGCCGGGGTTGCCCGGCCTGGGTATTGGGGGTGCAGGCAGGTCCGGAGGACCCTCCCATATGGCGTTCGGGCTGGGGGTCGGGGATTCTTTTGGGGGCCTCGGAAATCAGGACGGCAGTTAGAATGGCGACACAAACTCAAGCTACAACGGGGAATTCCTTCGAGAGGAGCTCCCTAATGTAAAAAACGGGGCTATGTGACTCCACAGACGCACATTCCCCATTCAGGCCCCTTATTCAACACGAGTCACTTTGACTAGCAGGGTGTTTCTCGGCTGTGACTGCCGGGAAACACATAGCTAAACGTGCTCGCTCAGGGACTTTGTTTCGTTTTGGGAAGATCGCGCCCAATATAAATATATAGTCAGGCATCGGGTGAAGCATAAGGAATGTAGTACGACATAGTAGAGAAGATGTGTGACGAGGTCATTTCAGACCATAAGAGGGTCATTCAGGAGTCAGGTAACAGCAGGGAAGAAGCTGTTTTTGAACTTGTTAGTGCACGTTCTCAGACTTTTATGTCTCCTGATGGAAGCGGTTGGAAGAGAGACTAACCAGTGTGGGAGGGGTCTTTGATTATGCTGCCGGCTTTCCCAAGGCAATAGGAGGTGTATACAGAGTCAATGGATGGAAGGTGGTTTTGCGTGATGGACTGGCTGTGCTCACGACTCTCTATAATTTCTTACGGTCTTGGGCTGAGCAGTTGCTATACCAAGCTGTGATGCAGCCAGATAGGATGCTTTCTATGGTGCATCTGCAAAAATTGATAAGATTCAATGTGGACATACCAAATTTCCTCAGTTTCCTGAGGGCGTATAGGCGCTGCTGTGCTTTCTTGGTAGTAGCGTCGACGTGGGGGGAACACGACAGACTATTGGTGATGTGCACACCTAGGAATTTGAAGCTGTCAACCATCTCCACCTCGGCCCCATTGATGCAGACATGGGTGTGTACAGGAGGGAGATAGAGAACCTAGTGCGTGGTGTAATGACAACAATCTTTCCCTCAAAGTCAGCAAAACTAAGGAGCTGGACATTGACTTCAGGAAGCTAAGTGTCACTGACTTTGAGGGAAAGATTGTTGTCATTACGTCACGCACTAGGTTCTCTTTCTCCCTCCTGTACTCTGACTCATCGTTGTCTGAGATCCGACCTACTACGGTCGTGTCATTAGCAAAAGTGTAGATGGAGTTGGAGCCAAATTTTGCCACATAGTTCTGTGTATATAAGGAGTATAATAGGGGGCTAAGTACGTAGCCTTTTGGGCCCCTGGTATTGAGGACTATCGTGGAGGAGGTGTTGTTTATCCTGACTGATTGTAGTCTATGGGTCACGAAGTTAAGGATATAGACAGGTTAAGCGAGTGGGTACATGATGGAAGATGGTGTATAATATAGGAAAGTGTGAAGTTATTCATTTTTGTTCTAAGAATAAAAAAGCAGTTTTTTTTGAATGTGAAAATCTTTTAAGTGTTGTTAAGAACAGGAGGGGTTTGATTTAACAACCTTGATTTCTCCTCATGCCTCCTGTGTGTAAAAGACAGCTGTTTTGATTTGCTTCCCCCTTTATAAGATGTGATATATTTGGTGCAATCCAATTTTTATTAATAGCCCCACAGTAAACTCATGAGAGGTTGAACTCAAAGGGTTAGTTTAATAGAACACCCTCAAAATGCTGGAAGAGGGTTTCAAATTAGTCCCCTGTGCACCCAAATAGAGAAAAGAAAAATTTACAGGGCAAAGGCCACAGAGAAAATAATTTTTGTTTCTCATGGGTCCAGAGTCCAGAATCAAATTCCAATGAGATATTCTTTCATGGAAGTAGATAGGCTGCAAATTGATGCTATATAATTCACTTTTCCAGTGAAGTTGACGTCACATGTTGAGACAGATGCACAAAGATGAATTTGTTTTGTATGCGATGGTATAGAAGTTTCTGGCGGTCAGCGACTGTAATGATGATTTAAAAAACTTCTTTCATGGATCTGAGTGTCGCAGGCAAGGCCAGCATTTGTTGCCCATACCTAATTGCCCTCGAACTGAGTCAACCACATTGTTGTGGAATGTAGGGCAGGTGAGGATGGCAGATTTCCTTCCCTAAAGGGCATTAGTAAATCAGATGGGTTTTTACAACAAGCAACAATGGTTTCATGGTCATTATTAGACTTTTAAAAAATATATTTTTATTAAGGCATTTGTAAAAAACAGCAACTACAAACAAACACAAGAGCAAGAACCTCATAATAACTAACTAACCAACACCCAAACCCCCCTGCCCACCCCATTTTAACCCCCTCGCTCCCCTTGCATTATTAGATTTTTAATTACAGACTTTTGTATTTAATTCAGATTTCACCATCTGCAGAGGTGGGATTCAAACCCAGGTCCCAGAGCATTACCCTGGGTGTCGGGATTACTAGTCCAGTGACAATACGCTACGGCACCGCTTCCCCCATAGGGCAATATGACTTGCTGCAAGTTCAAACACACACAGCAAACTTTTGAATGGCCTCAAATTTACAAAGAGTGGAATGTGGGAGATCAGACAGGAGTGCATTGGAATAGTCAAGTCGGGAGGTAACAGAGTTATGAATGCAGGATTCAGCAGCAGATAACCTTAGATGGGGCAAGGTCAGACAATGTTACAGAAATGGGTAACGGTTATCTTGAAATGAAATGAAAATCGCTTATTGTCATAAGTAGTCTTCAAATGAAGTTACTGTGAAAAGCCCCTAGTCGCCACATTCCAGCACCTGTTCTGGGAGGCTGGTACGGGAATTGAACCGTGCTGCTGGCCTGCCTTGGTCTGCTTTCAAAGCCAGTGATTTAGCCCTGTGCTAAGCCAGCTCCTTAGTGATGGCAAGAACATAAAGTCATGTTATAACCTGCCTGCTTACCATTGGCTGGGGACTAATGACAATCCCACTATCCTGTGGGAGTATGAGCTTCCCCAATGAGGGGGGCGGAGAAATCATTAGCAGACTCCCTGTATAAATAAAGCTGGCCAGTTTGGAACCAGCAGGAAGGAGTAAGCAGCAAGCGAAGTTGCTGCTGCTACTGTTGTATATATATGTTATTGTAAATAAATGTTATTTCTTTTTATCCTTGAAACCCGTGCTGGATTCTTCGTGGCCCTCACAAAAAGTCAGAAACGCATTGATATAACCCGACAGGAGGACTTGGGATCTGAAACCTCCAAGTTCCTGTGGCCTTACCTGAGTACGATCGACTCAGATGAGGGGTGTTTGGGGGGGGGGGGGGGGGGGGGGGGGGGGGAGGGAGGGAGGGCGCTACCCCCTTAAACCAGAGACTGCTGAGCCACAAATGCCCCCAGACATTGTGGGCCGGGCACAGGAGACCCTTCGGGGAGGAGGTGTAAATATATCACAAAATATATCTAACTTTTCTGCAGTCGTCGCTTCTGAGCTGTCACTTGCCTGAAAATTTACACTGGTTACAAAAGTCATCAGGAGACGCCATTTCCTGTGGACCAGGCCCACCTCGATTATGCCTCAGCAGGCTTCCAATCAGGCAGCGGGAATGCCACTTATCGGTAAGCTGGAGACGTCCAATGCCGAGACTGGGGAGTGGACCCAGTACATTGAGCAAATGTGCTATTTTGTTTTGACTGAACAACATTGTCAGGGACAGCAGGCAGATGGTGACCTCTCGAGCAGTCTGTGGCACAGGAACCTACAGCACCATCAAAAGTTTGCCAGTTTACGGATTTAGTTACCCTGGTAGGCAAACATTTTGATCTGAAACCACCGCTAATTGTCCATTGTTTTTGTTTCCACACGACTGCCCTGGACCTGGAAGAATGTGTAACTGAATTCCTGGGCCGTTTACAGAAACTCACCAAGTTCTGTGAGTTTGGTTCAACATTATCTGAGGCTCTCAGAGATCGGCTGGTCTGTGGCATCCGGCATGTAACAGTTCAAGAACGCTTTTTAGGAAAGACCCATCTTCACCAAAAGAAAGTAACCAAAATAGCTTTGTCCCGGGAAGGTGCTGAACATGGAGTTCAGGAGTTTCGGGCAATGGCCGTCCTAAACCTAGGATGCCCAACAGGGCACGGAGCGTCCCTCTCCCATACTGTAGGTCCAGACTCCCTCCGTTGGGGATGCACTCCTGGAGGCCAGGACCAATGGCAATACTTTCCTGGTGAGAGATGCTGTACACCCCCCACGCTGTAGACCCCCGACATACGGGATGAATGCACCGGTGCCAGGAGGAGCAGATGAAATGGACGTTCGCGAAGAAGCCCGCCCGCTGCCACTACCCCAATGATCGCCCCAGAGGTCGGGCACATTTTGTAGACAACCAGCTGGAGGGGGCCAATCACTTTTACTGCATCTCCACACCATGGGGGTGCCCATCCATGTGACCATCCGGATCAAGTGGAGCTGCAGGAGACACCACTTTCTCCGGACGAGGGCCGCCTTGATTAGGCCGCAGGAGGCTTTCAATCAGGCAATGGGAATGCCGCTTATCGGTAAGCTGGAGGCGTTTCCCAATACAAATGGAGCTCGATACTGGAGCTGCAGTTTCAGTGATCACCTGCCGCATTTACAGCCAAATCCGTTCAAACATTTTGACGTTGCAAGACACCGACGCTCGGCTGGCAAAATGAACGGGGGAACCATTGGAGATAGCGGGCAACTCGGAAGTCCCCACGGACTACGGGAGGCAGTCGGCAACTTACTGTTGGTGGTAGTGAAAGGTTCAGGCCCAAATTTGCTGGGGCGTGATTGGCTGAAACACCTCCGGCTGGACTGGCATCAGGTATGCCGTATGTGTCTCAACGGGTTGGACGCAGTATTGGCATGTTTCCCGGGTGTTTTCCAAGAAGGATTCGGCACCATCCAAGTGGCCTCTGCCAAGATCTTTGTGGACCGAGGGACCCAGCCAGTATTTTCGGGCCTGTCCCATCCCCTATGTACTGAAACCAAAGTCGACGCAGAATTAGACTGCCTGGAGCGGTTAGGAATCATCTGCTCAGTGCAATTTGTGGATTAGGCTGCACTGGTCATGCCGGTAATGAAGCCTGATGGTTCCGTCTGCCTTTGCGGAGATCAATCGAGCATCCCATTTGGATCTTTATCCAGTACCCAAGATTGAGGATCTCTACGTGAGGCTCAGCGGAGGGCGTACCTTCACCAAGCTCAACATGAGCCATGCTGTAGTAAACACCACTAGTGGTATTATATGTATTACGGCAATGCACGTATATTACAGGTACGATGGTAAATCCCTGCCTGCTGGCTCCGCCCAGTAGGCGGCATATAAAAGTTTGTGCTCTCCTGAGCTGCAGCCATTCTGGTCCCAGCTACAGGAGGCACAACATCTTGTTCAATAAAGCCTCGATTGTTCCACCATTCTTGCCTCGTGGTAATTGACGGTACATCAATTTATTGAACAAGATTTTTAAACGATGGATCTCCTCATCAAGCCTGATCACCTGCAGCTGAGCCCTCAAGCAGCCAACGCCACGTCCACCTTCGACCACTGGCTAGTCTGCTTCGAAGGCTACCTTAGAGCAGCCGCTGAAGAACCCTCGGACTCGCAGAAGCTTCAAGTCCTCTATTCACGGGTGAGCCCTGACATATATCCCTTCATCCGGGATAAGCCCACCTACTCCGAAGCGATGACGCTCCTGAAGGGACATTATGTTCGACCGGTGAATCAAGGGTACGCCAAGCACCTCCTGGCCACGAGACAGCAACTCCCCGGGGAGACCCTGGATGATTTCTTACGTGCCCTACAGATCCTAGGTAGGAACTGTGACTGCCAGGCAGTTTCGGCAGTCCAACACACCAAACTTTTAATCAGAGACGCTTATGTCATGGGCATGAAGTCCACGTACATCCGCCAGCGACTATTGGAAGGGGGTACGCTCGATCTTGCGGGGACTAGGCAGCTCGCTAATTCGTTAGAAGTGGCCTCCCGTAACGTTTAGTCCTACGCCCCCGACCGCGCGGCATCCTCGTGGGCAGCGTGGGCCCCACCAGCTGCCGACTCCAGCTCACCGCAAGCCTGCGCCGCGCGGCAGCCAGACAACTCTGGGGCGCCCAAGTGTTATTTTTGCGGACAAAACAAACACCCCAGGCAGCGCTGCCCGGCGCGGAGCGTGACCTGCAACGGGTGTGGGAAGAAAGGACACTTCGTTTCTGTTTGCCAGGCCCGGTCGGTCGCCGCTGTTTCCAGGCCCGGCATTTCTACACCCCCCACGTGCGAACCAGGGGCGCCGCTATCTTCCCCACCGCAAGCCACGTGCGGCCCGTGGGCGCCGCCATCTTTGATGCTGCCACGGCAGCACGGTGGCGCAGTGGGTTAGCCCTGCAGCCTCACGGCGCCAAGGTCCCACGTTCGATCCCGGCTCTGGGTCACTGTCCGTGTGGAGTTTGGACATTCTCCCCATGTTTGCGTGGGTTTCGCTCCCACAACCCAAAGATGTGCAGGCTAGGTAGATTGGCCAAGCTAAATTGCCCCTTAATTGGAAAAAATGAATTGAATACTGTAAAAAATTTTTAAAAATAAAAATAAAATCTGATGCCGCCCGCCATGTGCGCCCCGTGGGCGCTACCATCTTCGGCGCCATTTTGGACTGCGCCTCAGGACCTCTGCTCGTCTGACCATTCGTCGCCTACCGCTACCTCCGCCACCGCTGATCAGCCCGGGACCTCCCAGCATCTCCTGCAGCTCGCCTCTATCACCCTGGATCAGTCTCAGCCCCGCAACCTCGCGACCGCTATGACGACGGTGAAGATCAATGGGCACAAGACGACCTGCCTCTTTGACTCTGGGAGCACAGAGATCTCCATCTACCGCACTGCGGTAAGGCGCTGCTCCCTCCCGGTACACCCCGTCACCCAGAAAATCTCCCTGGCCTCCGAGATCCCATTCCATTGAAATCCGGGGGTACTGTATCACGACCCTCACCATCCAGGGCGTAGAGTTCAGCAACTTCCGGCTCTACGTCCTACCCCACCTCTGCGCTGCCCTGTTACTCGGCCTGGATTTTCAGTGCCATCTCCAAAGCCTAACTTTAAAATTTGGCGGACCACATCCCCCACTCACCGTCTGCAGCCTCACGACCCTTAAGGTCGATCCACCTTCACTGTTTGCGAACCTCACCCTGGACTGCAAACCCGTTGCCACTAGGAGCAGACGGTACAGTGCCCAGGACAGGACCTTCATCAGGTCGGAGGTCCAACGGCTTTTGCGGGAGGGGGGTCATTGAGGCCAGCAACAGCCCCTGGAGAGCTCAAGTTGTGGTAGTGAAGACTGGGGAGAAGCACAGGATGGTCATTGACTACAGTCAGACCATCAATCAGTACACGCAGCTCGACGCGTACCCCCTCTCACGCATATCTGACATGGTCAATCAGATTGCGTAGTATCGAGTCTTTTCCACAGTCGACTTGAAGTCCGCCTACCATCAGCTCCCTATCCGCCCGGAGTACCACCAATACACTGCGTTCGAAGCAGATGGCCGCCTCTATCACTTCCTTAGGGTTCCCTTCGGCGTCACTAATGGGGTCTCGGGCTTCCAGCGAGAGATGGACCGAATGGTTGACCGGTACGGACTGCGGGCCACCTTCCCGTACCTAGATAACGTCACCATCTGCGGCCACGATCAGCAGGACCACGACGCAAACCTCCAAAAATGTCTCCATACCACCAAACTCCTTAACCTCACACACAATAAGGAGAAATGCGTGTTCCGCACCAACCGCTTAGCCATCCTTGGCTACGTAGTGGAAAATGGAGGCCTAGGGCCTGACCCCATGCGCCCCCTTCTGGAACTCCCTCTCCCCCACTGCCCCAAGGCCCTGAAAGGTGCCTGCGGTTTTTCTCGTATTATGCCCAGTGGGTCTCTAATTATGCGGACAAGGCCCGCCCACTCATTCAGTCCTGAGTTTTTCCCCTGATGGCTGAGGCCCGCCAGGCCTTCAACCACATCAAGGCGGACATCGCCAAGGCCACGATGCACGCGGTCGACGAGTCCCTACCCTTTCAGGTGAAGAGCGATGCATCGGACATAGCTCTGGCCGCCACCCTCAACCAGGCGGGCAGACCCGTGGCCTTCTTCTCCCGCACCCTCCATGCCTCCGAAATTTGGCATTCCTCTGTTGAAAAGGAGGACCAAGCCACTGTGGAAGCTGTGCGACATTGGAGGCATTACCTGGCCTGCAGGAGATTCACTCTCCTCACTGACCAACGGTCGGTTGCCTTTATGTTTAATAATACCCAGCGGGGCAAGATCAAAAATGACAAGATCTTGAGGTGGAGGATCGGGCTCTCCACCTATAATTATGAGATCTTTTCTCTCCCGGGGAAGCTCAACGAACCTCCTGATGCCCTCTCCCGCGGTACATGTGCCAGCGCACAAGTGGACCGTCTCCACTATGACCTCTGCCACCCGGGGGTCACCCGGTTCTTCCATTTTGTCAAGGCCCGCAACCTGCCCTACTCCATTGAGGAGGTCAGGACCGTCACCAGAGACTGCCAAGTCTGCGCACAGTGCAAGCCGCACTTCTACCGACCGGCCAGGTAGAGCGCATCTGGTGATGGCCTCCAGCCCCTTTGAATGCCTCAGCGTGGGCTTCAATGGGCCCCTCCCCTCCACCGACCGCAACGTGTACTTCCTGAACGTGATTGACGTGTACTCCCGGTTCCCTTTCGCCATCCCATGCCCCGATATGACTTCTGCCACGGTAATCAAAGCCCTGCACAGCATCTTCAATCTGTTCGGTTTCCCCTCCTATATCCCCTTCTGATCCTCTTTCATGAGCGATGAGTTGCATCAGGTCCTGCTCAGCAAGGGCATCGCCTCGAGCAGGACGACCAGCTACAACCCCCGGGGAAAAGGGTAGGTGGAGAGGGAGAACGGGATGTTCTGGAAGGCTGTCCTGCCGGCCCTGCGGTCTAAAAATCTCCCGGTCTCCCGCTGGCAGGAGGTCCTCCCTGACGCGCTCCACTCCATCCGATCGCTCCTCTGCACCGCGACTAAGGAAGTCCACCTCCAGGGTCTCGCTCCCAACATGGCTGACAGTTCCTGGACCCGTCCCCCTCCAGAAGCATGTGTGGAGCCATAAATCGGACCCCTTGGTCGGAAAAGTCCACCTCCTACATGCAAACCCGCAGTACACCTACGTGGCGCACCCCGACGGGCACCAAGACACAGTCTCCCTCCGGGACCTGGCACCCACTGTGTCCCCACCCACGACCCCTGACCTGACACCGCCCCCCCCACTCCCGGTTGACTCATTCACCCCTGCGCTACTCACCCTCCCTCCAGCGAACCTCACCGCAGCCCCCACCCCAGCAGGATACGTCCTCCCACTGGATCCACTCAGGGGTGACGAAGACGAGGACAACATGCTCCCGGAGTCGCAGGTGACCAGGTCGGTGCCCACATCACCACCAGGACTGAGGCGATCATGGAGGAGGGTCAAGGCCCCCGACAGACTTAATTTGTAATGTTTCCATCACCCCCCACCGGACTCTTTTTTTTAAACATGGGGTGAATGTGGTGAACACCACTAGTGGTATATTATATGTATTACGGCACTGCCCATTTATGAGGTACGATGGTAAATCCCTGCCTGCTGGCTCCGCCCAGCAGCCGGCGTATAAAAGTATGTGCTCTCCTGAGCTGCAGCCATTCTGGTTCCAGCTACAGGAGGTACAACATCTTGTTCAATAAAGCCTCGATTGTTCCACCATTTTCGTCTTGTGGTAATTGATGGTACATCACATGCTTATCTTCAATTATTTCTGGATCTGGCCTCACGGAAGTATGTAACCATCAACACACACAGGGGTTTATAGGAGTACACCAGGCTGCCATTCGGAGTTCCTTCAGCATGTGCCATATTCCAACGTGATGGAGAATATTCTCCAAGGATTACCACAGGTAGCGGGTTACTTGGATGACTTGTTGATCACCGGTTCCTCCGACCAGAAACACATGAAAAACCTGGAGGACGTGCTAACTCGATTTGAGGTAGTCGGGGTTAGCCTACGGTGCCAAAAGTGCGTATTCCACGTGAAAGAGATAGTCTCCTTAGGCTACAGCACGGACAAAAACGGGTTACACCCAGTGGACGATAAGGTATGGACAATCTGGTTTGGGGCTGGTTTAGCACAGGGCTAAATAGCTGGCTTTTAAAGCAGACCAAGGCAGGGCAGCAGCACGGTTCAATTCCCGTAACAGCCTCCCCGAACAGGCGCCGGAATGTGGCGACTGGGGGCTTTTCACAGTAACTTCATTTGAAGCCTACTTGTGACAATAAGCGATTTTCATTTAATTTCATTTTTTCAATCCACCAGACACCTGTGCCAAGGGATCAAACAGAACTCCGTTCTTTATTGAGCCTCATAAATTACTATGGCAGTATTGGCCCCGCTGCACCAGTTGCTAAATAAGGGCTGACGTTGGGTTTGGGACCCGTCACAGCAGACACCTTTCGACGAAGTGAAACAACAACCATCATTGACGCATCTGCTGACGCACTTCGACCCGTTAAAATCTTTCGTGCAGACATGCGACACCTCGCCCTATGACATCAGGGCCGTCCTGGCACACGGGGTGGACTATGCCTTGTGCGCCCCCTTCAAGTGGATCAGGCTTAACCTCGCGCATGAGGAGGTGAAGTTGACCCTGTGAAGAGCTTCACTCCACACTCCCCCTTCAAAGACCAAACCCAGCTCACCCTTCCACTTCCTCCAACGATGCCTGCTCTGTCATCAACATCCATCCATAGACATCCAAAACCTTGCCCTCCCCTGACTCGGCCATGGACAGACCCTGTCCATAGTGAAGGGGACAGTACCAGGGGAAATGAAGGAATCTCCTTGTGTAAATAATTGCACACCTTAAAGTACACGAGTACATTCCCTCTCAGGAACTGAGGTTTTCGAACAACTCGTCCAGACCAGTGAATCTACCCTCCAGAAACGCGTCTCTAAACCTCTTCAACTCTCCCTTTCCCTAAATGATGAATCTAAGCCAGACGGCACAAATCGATGGTTCCTGCAAATTGGAGTCAATTGCGGCATGGAGTCTAGTTTAAAATGCTGCCTTTTCTAAATCCTCAAAGTGGCTTTCAGCACCGGGCTTGACAAGAATCTAGCAGGGGAATATGGCAGTGGTGCAGTAGCCAGGGCCCATCAGACTTTACCCTTTGCATGACACCTCCTCCATCCACTCCCATATAGAGTCCCGATCCTTGAACAAGCCCCGCACCTTATCAATATTTGCTGCCCAGAAGTAACATAATCGTTGAGATAATGCCAAGACCTCTGACTGCTCCACCTTTGCAAAAATGTCCTATGGACCTAAGGAGTCTTACCAACCCGCACAGTGGGCTAAGACAGCTGGCTTGTAATGCAGAACAAGACCAGCAGCGCGGGTTCAATTCCCGTTCCAGCCTCCCCGAACAGGCGCCGGATTGTGGAGACTAGGGGCTTCTAGTACACTTCTCGTTGAGGTCGGAGGAAGGGCATCCCACCTTTTCAAATCGGCCGTCACCTCCCACCAGACTAAAAAAGTTAAGTTTATGGAGCGTGGCCCAGTCATGGGCCATCTGGTTACCCATGTCTTGGCCGGATGAAATGGCAGCCTCCTCAGATCAGCTAACCTCCTGGTTGGAGGGAGGGGGGTGGCAAACCGGAAAAAATTAACTCTTGCCCAGATTTTGCTTGAACCCCAAAGAGGAGCAGTTCCATTACCTCCCCCACATGGAGAGAGCTTCTGTGATATATAGTAACAAATTGTCCGCATGTAAGGACACCCTATGCTCCCTCCCCCATGCTCTCTCCCCCTCCATCTGGTAGAGGACCTCACTGCAATGGTCAATGGCTCGATTGCTAAGCAAATGGGGAGACAACAGGCACCCCTATCCAGTTGAAAATAACCAGAGCTCAGGGCATTAGTATGTACACTCACGGTGAGGGCCCTCATTGGTGAGCCCTTCTCCAGCAGCTTTGACTCATACAACACATGGTGGAAGGCCTCAAACACCTCATTAACCTTCTCTGTGCAGAAACTATCCCGCCACTG
This sequence comes from Scyliorhinus torazame, assembly GCF_047496885.1. Lineage (NCBI taxonomy): Eukaryota > Metazoa > Chordata > Chondrichthyes > Carcharhiniformes > Scyliorhinidae > Scyliorhinus > Scyliorhinus torazame. The sequence goes on from NC_092709.1 coordinate 289,277,221, forward strand.
AGTCCCTGACCTGCACTATCTCCCAAGAGGCTGCCTTCCCCCTCAGCTGGTGAGCCAACAGAAAACTACCTCTTCCCCAATGCTCATAAAACATCTCCCTTGAGCGACGCACTTGGTCACTGCCTTACCCATTGACAACAACTCAAAATCCATTTGCAATTCCTTTCTGTTCGCAAAACACCGGTTTCAAGGCGATCGAGTACTGCCGGTGCACCTCAAGAATGGAGTACACCAGCCTCTACGTCTCCACCTTCCCAGATTTATCCCTATGTCTCTTAAAAGAGATTATCTCAGGGCAGCACGGTGGTGCAGTGGTTAGCATTGCTGCCTCACGGCGCCGAGGTCCCGGGTTCGATCCTGGCTCTGGGTCACTGTCCGTGTGGAGTTTGCACATTCTCCCCGTGTCTGCGTGGGTTTCACCCCCACAACCCAAAGATGTGCAGGTTAGGTGGATTGGCCACGCTAAGTTGTCCTTTAATTGGAAAAAATGAATTGGGTACTCAAAATTTTTTTTTTTTAAAAAGAGATTATCGCCCCCCTAAACACCATCTTCAGGCCCTCCCAGATCGTGGATGGCGAGACCACCTCGTTCCTGTTGAAGTCAACGTACTCTCCAATGGCAGAGGATCCCCGCTCACAAAATCTCTTATCCACGAGCAACGTCGTGTCCAATCTCCACGGGGGGTCGCTGAGAGCGGCCCGCCGAGACTTGGGACTCGGCCGATTCAAATGAAGATCCAAAACATAATTGAAATCCCCCACTTCCTCATAATTAGCTGATGTGATTCCACATCTGGGATACACACCAGCACCTTGTTAATGAATGTGTGTCATCCCAGTTTGGTGCATACATTGACGAACAGCACTGGCGTGCCCGGCAACGACCCATTAATGATTACGTACCTTCCACCTGAGTCTGCCAATGTATTACCCGAAGAGAGCTACCCTCTTATTAATCAACACAGTGGCCCCCATGCCCCACAATCGAAAACAGAGTGATATACCTGGGACCTTTTTACTGGGCCATTTAATCTCCTCACAGTCCAAGATATCAACTGGATCGGGGCATCCGTGCCCCCCCCCCGCCCCCAAACACAGAATCAGCCATATCCCCGGTGAAGCAATACAGCAGTGCCCAACCTGCGCCATCTCTGGGCCCAAGATGGCTACCACCTTCCTTATAAAGCCAGTCTATTGTGACCACAGAGAGGTCCACACGAGAGGTGAAAAGAAGCTGGTTATTTATTGTTAAAACAACTATTTACACGATGTACACAATATTCACATCGGGAGCCGATGTACTCTGTTCGGCTCCCACTCGGGTCGAGCTTTTATACATGGTGTACATTGCTCCACTGATAGAGCCCCCGCCCCTCAGTGGGGAAGCTCGTACTCGCCTCCTTCATTTCTGCATTGGGCCCCCCCTTGGGTTATCGCACACGAAGCTGCTGGTGCCGTTGATGTCAGAATTGACGCTGGCTTCTCTGGATGTGTTTTTCAAAGAATTTACAGTGCAGAAGGCTTTGCCCATAACCGGCCTCCTGTTGGGCAGATGGTCTAGATGGCTCTTCATTTCTTGGTCCTGTATCCGAACCTGTTACGAGATTAGAACATAGAACAATATAGCACAGTACAGGCCCTTCGGCCCACGATGTTGTGCCGACCATTTATCCTAATCCTAAAAGATTGGTCCTGTTTGTTGAACTACCGTGCCTGGAAGCAGCTTGGTGCCATCACCAAAATTCCTAACGCAGACTACGTCACCTGGTATGAACTGTCTGGCCTGTTTATACCTGTCTGGACAGCGCCCTTGTTTCTCTTGCCAGCAGCGTATTTTCCTGCTAATTTCTGGAAAATACAAGGCTTAGGCGGGTCCGAAGTCTATGGCCTAACTAAAGTTCTGCTGGTTGTGACATTTGGGGTGGTATGGAAACAAAATAAGAATCTGGCCAGGCGTGAGTCGAGGGAGCCCAAGATCTGCGTTTCAATCTTCTCTTGAACGTTTGCATCACCTTTTCGGCTCGCCTATTTGAAACTGGGTGATACGGGGCCGTGCAGATGTGTTGCACCCCATTATTTTTCATAAACCCCCCAAACACTTCACGAGTAATGACGTGCCATTGTCAGTGATGTTATGGGTCAGGGTTTAGAGAACCCCAAAGTGTATCATAGAGTTCACCTGACCCACAACTTTTAATAGATTGTGGTATGGGGAGCACACGGCCCACTCTACAGATGTGGTACAGCAGAAATGGAGAAGTATTTTTTAAAGTTTTTTAAAACATTTTTAAATGTTTATTCTATTCACTCAAGTTAACCTTTTTAAAACAAACAGTGAACCTCTTAGCAACCATTAATTCAAATACAACCCCAAAAGAATATAGCCCTAAGTAATCCGTAAGCTGTCCTTTTAACATCCAGAAGACTTTTTTAAAAAAAACCTTTAAACCCTTTCACCATGGCTCCTTTAATTTCCCCCAAGCCGACCTGTAAAACCTCAGGGTTCTCCCCCAACATCTTGTAAAGGCCTCCTGAGCCCATCTGGAAAATTTGCTGCCAATCAAGGCAGTGACGCCGCAGCCAGTCGTGGCTAGTAAACTGGGGCCATGTCCTTTCACTATAATTAGCGGTAACTTTGCGGACTGCTGTCCGTCGACTACTGGGGTCATCGTAGTCCTCGCTACGTCAAGCGGTTTTCCCGTTTATGTGGTCAATCTTGTCTCAGTATCCTGCATCTACCGACATTGTACTCCTATTTGCCTGCCAATAACCGAGACGGTGGCTCCAGTGTCTAATTTCATTTCCGAGAATGGCCATTTACCTGAATGGTGATCCTAATGGGTGCAGCTTTGGGTGCTGCGATGCAGTCTAATTGCATATACTCGCCCTCTGGTTGTTCTAAAAGAAAGGTGTGGGATCTGGGCTGACGCCTACCTCTGGTGTAGCAGCAGGCTGACTGTCCGCTCTGGTGGTTTCCGCTCCCTGTGGCTTCTCCGGCCCCGTGCCCCACATAATCTAGCACCTTCCTCTACCGGTTAGGGGGATAGGTCCTGACAGGATACCCAAAAGCACTTCACAGCCAGTGACGTACTTAAAAAAAAAAAGTTGTACAAAAGATGGCAGCCATCATGCGCATAGGAATGTGCTAATGATCCTTTCATGGTCAACAAGTCCTGGCAGGGACTTGAACCCAGAGCTTAGAATTTGGGACACTACCACTGTGTAACAAGACCTCCCTCTGTTATACAGATAAGATACAATCATCAATAAATAGGAAACAGTATTTTTTATTTGTTCATGCGATGTGGGTATCACAGGCAAGATCAGCATTTATTGCCCATCCCCAATTGCCCTTGAGAAGCTGCTTTCTCAAACTGCTGCACTCCATGTGGTGTAGGCACACCCACACTGCAGTTAGATAGGAATTTCAGAAGTATGACTCCTTGAGAATGAAGGAACGGCGATATATTTCCAAGTCAAGGTGGCGTGCCAATTGGAGGGAACTACCATATGGTGGATCTTCTATACACCTGTCATCATTGTTAGATGATTGGTAGAGGGCACAGATTTAAAGGGTGCTGCTAAAGAAGGTTTGGGAGTCCCTGCAGTGTATTTAGTAGATTGCATACACAGCAGCCACTGTGTGCCGGTGGTGGAGGGAACACTCATCTTTTTCTTTAGGTGATGGTTTAGTGATTTGATTTTCTTTGAAAGATTGTCATGGAACCTTTTGTGTTTATCTGAGAGCACAGCCAAACTCAGTTCAACAACTTATCTGAAAGATGGCATCTCCAATTTTGCAGCAATCCCATGGTGTTGCACCAAAATGTCAGCCTTGATTTACTTTGCTTAAATCTCTGGAGTGAAATTTAGGTCTGAAGTAAGGATGCCAAGCATTGAGTCCCAGCTATCACTGCATGTAACGTAAGTGAAAATCCCAACAGGGTATAATGGTAAGGTAGGGACACTTACCAAATAAGGTTTCCACACACTAATTTACGCAGCATAAGAAATAAAACAAGTGAGTCAGAAGCACAAATTCAGCTTAAAAGGTATGGTGTGTTTTGCATTATAGAGTTGCAAGTTGGACAAAATCGGGAGCTTAATATTCCAGACTGCAGGCTTTTCAGAATGGACGGGGACATTGGGAAAGGGTGACGAGGAGAAATATCAATGAAAGATACAATCAGAGCAGTAAGGGTGATCAATCAGTAAAAGCACAGTGGGTAAAAGTTCAGAAACAGCAAAGGACGCAAGTGTTTGCGATGAGATGTCTGTAGACCTAAAGATGATGTACTGGGAGTTTATATTAATATGGAACTGGTTATGAGAATTATAGTTATAAAGGGAGAGTTTAACTTTCACATTGACTGTGAAATGCTAAACCGCTCATGTAATAGAGGCAGTTAATTTGTAGAATTCATTGTGGGCAGTTCTCGTGAGAACAATATGTTTTAGAAGAGACCAGGGGTGGGATTCTCTGTCTCCCAGCCGCCTGTTTCTCGGCAGCAGGCCGTTCACTGGTGGCAGGATTCTCTGCTCCTGCAACTGTCCATGGGAATTCCCATTGAATCCCGCCACCAGTGAACGGCTGGAGAATTCCGGCCCAGGTCACACGCAATTCAGCAATGAGCAATGAACCAGAATTAATCATTAATTAATCAAGACAACGTCTTGCTACTGACTTTGAGGAAAGCTGCCCACAAATGTCCAGCAATCATTGTGGCATGGATTTCCCCTTTCCCAATGTTTGGTTGAATCTGGCACCAAGTAAAGGGGCTATCCAAGCATCCAGCAACACTGCTGTTATCAAGCAAGCCAAGTAACCAATCGCATTGATGTTCTTGTCGGTTCAGTGATTTGTAGTTGAATGTCGGGACTTCAGTAGTGCACACTATGGAGAAGTAGTATCACTGACAGCAATTCCTGGATTTACGTCTTTCACTGCACAGGTGCAGATGTCAAAAGTTGCTGTCAGTTTCAGAGGAATAATAAGAATGAATGCTAACAATTTCACCATCTTTACCACTGCAAAATGATAGCAGTTTCAGGACTTTCAAAGAGGTGACCACGTGTGTAGATTAGGGCAATGCATTTGACACAGTCCACTTGGGCTTCACCAAGGCTTTTGATAAGGTCCCATATACGAGATTGATGGCGATGGTAAGAGCCCAAAGGAGCCAAAGAAATTTGGCAATTTGGATCCAGAATTGGCGGAGTGGCAGGAAGCAGATGGTGATGGTTGAGGGGTATTTTTCTGACTGGAAGCCTGTGCCCAGTGGGGTCCTGCAGGGATTTGTGCTGGGCCCTTACTGCTTGTTGTTTAAATAAATGATTTAGACTTAAATGTAGGGGGGTTGATCAGTAAATTCACAGATTAGATGAAAATTGGTAGGGTGGTAAGTAGTGAGGAGGATAGCCTTAGATTACAGGATTAGGCGAGCTCCTCAGATGGGCAGATGGAACTCAATCAGGATAAGTGTGAGGTGATGCACTTCGGCAGGACAAACAAGGCAAGGAAATACATGATAAACAGCAGGACCCTGGGAGTATGGAAGGTGATTAAAGTGGTTAAGATGGCATATGACATACTTGCCTTTATTAGGCATAGAGTTTAAGAGCAGGGAGGTTATGCTGGAACTGTATAAAATGTTGATTAGGCCACAGCTAGAGTATTGTGTGCAGTTCTGGAATCCACACTATAGGAGGGATGTGATAGCACTGGAAAGGGTGCAGAGGAGGTCTACCAAGATGTTGTCTGGGCTAGAGAGTTTTAGCTATGAAGAGAGATTGGATAGACTGGAGTTGTTTTCCTTGAAGCAGAGGCTGAGGGAGGACATAATTGAGATATATAAAATTATAAGGGGCATAGATAGAGTAGATGAGGCCTTGTGCCTTGCGACTGCTTTTGCTATGTAACTGTCGAATTGTTAATAAACCAAAATATTTAGATAGAGTCGATAAGAAAAAAAACTTTTTCCCCTTGGTGGAGGGTGCAATGACCAGGGGACATAGATTTAAGGTGGGGCAGGAGGTTTAGAGGGCACAGAATCATAGAATCCCTACAGTGCAGGAGGCCATTCGGCCTATTGAGTCTGCATGACCCTGCGAAAGACCACCCTATCTAAGCCCAATCCCCCGCCCCTTCCCCGTAACCCCACCTAACCTTTTGGACACTTAGGGGCAATTTAACATAGCCAATCCACCTAACCTGCACATCTTTGGTCTGTGGGAAGAAACCGGAGCACCAGGAGGAAACCCACTCAGACACAGGGAGAATGTGCAAACTCCACACAGTCACCCAAAGTCAGAATCGAATCTGAATCCCTGGCGCTGTGAGGCAGCAGTGCTAAACACTGTGCAACCGTACCACCCCATATGTGAGAAAAACCTTTTTCACCCGCAGGTGGTTGGAGTGTGGAACTCACTGCCTGAAAGGATGGTGGAGACAGAGATCCTCATAACATTTAAGAAGTACTTAGATGTGCACTTGCAATGTCTAGGCATACAAGGCTCTGAGCCAACTGCTGGAAAATAATCCTATCTGGCTGCATCATAGCCTGGTATGGCTTCTGCTCGGCTCAAGACCGTAAGAAACTACAGAGAGTCGTGAACACAGCCCAGTCCATCATGTGAAACCACCTCCCGCCCATTGACTATGTCTACACATCCCGCTGCCTTGGGAAGGCGGGCAGCATTTCTGGGAAGACATTCCCGCTGGTTACGCATCACCTGGTGCATACTAATATCAGCAGAATGTTTGGGTGAACTTTGAGCAAATCACCATCTTGATTGTATGAGCAATAAACCTCTCATTGTATTTTACGCGAACAGAGCATGGGCACCTCCATACCTTTCCTGTTTGCAGCAACAAAGAAATATAAGAGGGAAAACTGTCAGCGAGGATTGAGGCAGCAAAAACTCACTGGAAATAATCTTCGGTGACTAATAATGGGGCGGCATTTGGGAGCAATGGAAGATTCTCGGGACCGGACTCACACACATACAGACATCGGGCAAAGCACTGCCACCAATGTAAAGGTTGAACAAATTTTTTTCTACAGCAACTGGGCAGCACGGTAGCATTGTGGATAGCACAATTGCTCCACAGCTCCAGGGTCCCAAGTTCGATTCCGGCTTGGGTCACTGTCTGTGTGGAGTCTGCACGTCCTCCCCGTGTGTGCGTGGGTTTCCTCCGGGTGCTCCGGTTTCCTCCCACAGTCCAAAGATGTGCGGGTTAGGTGGATTGGCCATGATAAATTGCCCTTCGTGTCCAAAATTGCCCTTAGTGTTGAGTGGGATTACTGGGTTATGGGGATAGGGTGGAGGTGTTGACCTTGGGTAGGGTGCTCTTTCCAAGAGCCGGTGCAGACTCGATGGGCCGAATGGTCTCCTTCTGCACTGTAAATTCTATGATAATCTATGAAACTGTGAGTAGGAAGGCCGACAGTCGGGGAAGATTTGCTTGTGTTGAAGTGAGTGGGGTCTGAGCTGCAGTGACCATGCACATGGTGAAGCTACATGGGCTGCAGGGTAGGGGAATTAAAGTCTGCCAACTTTACCTGAGCCACTAGTCGGGCGAAAAGTCGAAATACTCCAGCAAAAAGCTTTCCTCGTTGCTTGTTCAAGGGATCGTTTGTGCCATACTTTCCAACACAGTCGGAAGGCAGAAAGTTTAGACCTGAGCAGCCGGGATCCAGAAATGGCAGGAAAAATGGGTGACATGGAGCGTTGATGAGGATTATGAAACATGGAATTCATATGAGGAAAGTTTCCAATTGTTTTTAATAGCTAAGCTTAGTTGGCCGTAAAACATTTATGCTTCTACAGAATCTTGTTCACCCAGCAAAACCAGGTGACAGGTCCTTCAGTATATTAATTAAAATCTTCGAGGGACATTTCTCTCCTAATCCGTTATTGATTGCAGAAATGTTTTGGTTCCACCACTGTAGTCAGGAAGAACATAGAACATAGAACGATACAGCGCAGTACAGGCCCTTCGGCCCACGATGTTGCACCGACATGGGAAGTCAAAAAACAAAAGCCATCTAACCTACACTATGCCATTAGCACCCATATGCTTATCCAATAAACTTTTAAATGCCCTCAATGTTGGCGAGTTCACTACTGTTGCAGGTAGGGCATTCCACGGCCTCACCACTCTTAGTGTAAAGAACCTACCTCTGACCTCTGTCCTATATCTATTACCCCTCAGTTTAAGGCTATGTCCCCTCGTGCTAGCCATTTCCATCCGCGGGAGAAGGCTCTCACTGTCCACCCTATCTAACCCCCTGATCATTTTGTATGCCTCTATTAAGTCTCCTCTTAACCGTCTTCTCTCTAACGAAAACAACCTCAAGTCCATCATCCTTTCCCCAGAAGATTTTCCCTCCATACCAGGCAACATTCTGGTAAATCTCCTCTGCACCCGCTCCAAAGCTTCCACGTCCTTCCTATAATGAGGTGACCAGAACTGTACGCAATACTCCAAATGCGGCCATACCAGAGTTTTGTACAGCTGCAACATGACCTCATGACTCCGGATTTATCAGGATGTTGCCTGGTATGGAGGGAAAATCTTATGAGGAAAGGCTGATGGACTTGAGGTTGTTTTCATAAGAGAGAAGGTTAAGAGGAGACTTAATAGAGGCTTACAAAATGATCAGGGGGTTAGATAGGGTGGACAGTGAGAGCCTTCTCCCGCGGATGGAAATGGATAGCACGAGGGGACATAGCTTTAAACTGAGGGGTAATAGATATAGGACAGAGGTCAGAGGTAGGTTCTTTACGCAAAGAGTGGTAGGTCGTGGAATGCCCTACCTGCAACAGTAGTGAACTCGCCAACATTGAGGGCATTTAAAAGTTTATTGGATAAGCATATGGATGATAATGGCATTGTGTAGATTAGATGGCTTTTGTTTCGGTGCAACATCGTGGGCCAAAGGGCCTGTACTGCGCTGTATCGTTCTATGTTCTATGTGATGCATCCCCGTATGGTATTGGGGTCGTCCTGTCCCACAAGATGGAGAATGGGGCCGAACGACCGATAGCTTTCGCCTCCTGCACATTGACTGCAGCGGAGAAAAAGTACGCGCAGATCGAGAAGGAGGGCCTGGCAGTGGTTTTTGCGGTGAAACGCTTCCACCAGTACGTGTACGGCTGCCATTTCACTATCGTGACTGATCATAAGCCCCTGCTGGGACTTTTCAGAGAGGATAAGCCAATACCGCCCATTGCTTCTGCACGGATCCAGCGCTGGGCTTTGTTGCTTGCTGCATACGAGTATTCTCTGGAGCACAAACCAGGTACGCAGATAGCAAATGCCGACGCACTGAGCCGATTGCCTTTATCGACCGGCCCCATGTCAACCCGTGAGGTGGTTGCAACCCTAAATTTTATGGACACCGTGCCCGTCATGGCATCACAGATCCGTGAGTGGACCCAGACGGAGCCAGTCCTGTCAAAGGTTCGGCACATAGTCCTGTATGGTGGGCAGCATAGACAGCTCCCAGGCGAGTTGCGGGCATTTTCCTCCAAGCTGTCAGAATTCAGCGTGGAAGATGGCATCCTCTTGTGGGGGACGCGTGTGATTGTCCCGGAAAAAGGCCAGGAGCTGATACTATCAGACTTGCACAATGGGCATCCAGGCGTGACCAAAATGAAAATGTTGGCCCGGAGTTATGTCTGGTGGCCAGGCCCCGACACCGACATTGAGAAGGTGGCCCAAAACTGCTCCATTTGCCAGGAGCATCAGAAGCTTCCGCCGGCCGCGCCCCTACATCACTGGGAATGGCCAGGGCGGCCTTGGGCACGCTTGCATGCAGATTTCGCAGGCCCTTTTCAGGGATCCATGTTCCTTCTACTGATTGACGCCCAGTCCAAATGGCTAGAGGTGCATAAGATGCAGGGGACAACGTCCTGCGCAACAATTGAAAAGATGCGTTTATCGTTTAGTATGCATGGCCTCCCCGAGGTGCTGGTCATGGATAACGGCACTCCATTCACGAGTGAGGAGTTTGCGAGGTTCACGAAGATGAACGGCATCCGCCTTACCACCTGGCTTCAAATGGGTTGGCAGAGCGCGCAGTGCAGACATTCAAAAGAGGCCTAAAGAAGCAGTCTTCCGGATCAATGGACACGAGCCTGGCTCATTTTTTGTTTACGTACAGGACCACCCCCCATGCAGTGACTGGGGTAGCTCCCGCAGAACCCCTAATGGGCCGGAGACTTCGCACCCGCCTTAGTATGGTTTTCCCGGACATTGGCGCAAAAGTACGCCGCACACAAGAACGGCAGGGACAGGGATCTTCTCGGCATCGGCCGATTCGGCAGTTTGCGCCCGGTGACCCAGTGTTTGTTCGGAATTTTGCTGGTGGTGCCCAATGGGTTCCTGGTGTAATCTTTCGCCAAACGGGCCCCATATCTTACCAAGTGCATGCCCAGGGCCGTCTCTAGCGAAAATATGTAGACCACGTTCAGTCCAGGAGACCATCCCCTCAAAAGATTCCCCGCCCCCGGAGCTCATTTCTACAGCCGCAGAGACCAGAGACAAGGGAAGGTAATCCTCACAATCTTCCACTGGTGCCTCACTCGAAGCCTGCGCAGGTCGCTACGGGACCGAATGGAGGTAGAGGCGCTGACATGACGGAGGCAGCAGACTCTGACTCCGAGATGGAGACACAGGATGCATCAGAGGGGGAATCCTCGGGTCCACGGGCCGTGGATGTACAACCGCGCCGTTCATAACGGAAGCGCCGGTCTCCGTCTCGTTACACGCCGCCTGATCCAGCGCCGCGTGTAAATGGTGTCCGGCCTGCGGCCAAATGAGTCCGACGCCCCCCTTCGCCAGGGTCTTCGATGGATTCCTTGGACTTTGGGGGGGGAGGGATGTTATAACCTGCCTACTTACCATTGGCTGGGGACTAATGCCTATCCCACAATCCTGTGGGAGTATGAGCTTCCCCAATGAGGGGGGTGGAGAAACCACTAGTAAACTCCTAGTATAAATAAAGCTGGCCAGTTCAGGAACCAGCAGGAAGGAGTATGTAGCAAGGGAAGTTACTGCTACGGTTATGTATATATGTTATAGTAAATAAATGTTATTACTTTGTATCCTTAAAACTCGTGCTGGATTCTTCGTGGCCCTTACAAAAGAAGCATTTGTAATTTTCACATTGTGGTAGTCTGTGTAGAGGTATTATGGTACCTGTTAATGCTGGAACACCATTGGTAGATATTGTATGTTTCCCATTGGTCAAGCTGTATGGTAGCTCCACCCTGAAAGGCGG